>NC_136914.1:63818166-64418166 GCF_949752795.1 Hyperoodon ampullatus | reverse complement strand
AAATGAGCGTGTATACCATTGAACTTTACTTAAAGATGCTGCTGTGAAACCGGGTGCATTTAATTCCCCTTTAAACGCCACGTAAAAGTTTCTCTCCCGCCTGCTCACTCTGCGGGCTGCATACCGTGCCTAAGATTAATCCCTCAGGGGTTTTTTATTTCCTATTCTGCCTATCTTTCATCTTCACCCCAGACTAAGCAGATGGATGTGAATTCAAAGTTTTCTGATCTTTAGCACAAGTTATGGAGGGTTATCTTTGGCTGTATATCTTTCCACTGGCAGTGCTCCCTTGGTGATGAAGGATTAACCACCCCAGCTGTCTCTTCCCAGAATGATGCAGTGCCGTGCTCCTGGACACGACAGCATCACTTAATCTTAATGTCCGCTCTCCGAGCGCAGCCGCGCAGGACAAAGCCAATCAACATCAGATGCCACCAAGATGGACCTACTGCTTGGCCCTGGAGTCTCTCACCCTCTCACTCCTATTAATCAACATCATCCAACCCAATCCCAGAGTTCACTTGTCTCAAACCACAGTGAGACTAAGCTGGGGTCCATGTTAACCGTCTGAAGCACGTGGTGGAAGGGGGGCAGTGGAGGACAATGAGAGGCGCCAGGAGCACAGCACGCCAAGCCACACCGCTGAGACAGACAGTCCTTCCCTCCGCCCAACTTCCCTCCAACACCGGCATCAGTTCTGGAGCGCTCAACACCTCTTCCCGTGCTGAAAGTCACCTGCATGGCATAATAGAAATCATCTTGGATGAATCCTACCTGCCTTTCGGGGACCCCAAAAGAGACGGAAGAAAGACGTGTCCATTGACAATCAAACTTCCCTGAACCTCCACCCCTACCAGCAGCTGACATGGGCAAAACTGGGTCTAACCTTTTTTTACTTTTTGCATAAAAACACTTCGTCTCACCACAGATGGCACAAATGGAAACCCTGACGCTACCCAAAAAAAGTGCCCTGCTGCTGTGACGGATACATCCACAAATACATTTAATCCTAAATCCTCCCTCCTTCTCCTTTTTTAAGTTTATGTACCACAGGTCGAGAAAGCAAAATGGTACTTTCCGGTTTTTCTCTGGCTCCAAGCAATTAGAGTAATGTACCTCCCTTTTCTTTCTTAAGGAAGGGAGCAAAAAAAAGCCCAGATCTCAAAGGCAAACGTAATAAAACAGTAAATTATTGCTAGAGTTTACTAAACAAATGCAACCTAGTTAAATTTGGAAAAATCTTCACTTTTGCTTACATTTGCAATTTTACTGCTGAACTACTGGTATTTCTTACTTATGCAACATTAAAATGTATAAGAAATCCTCTTGTGTGCTATACCCAGCATCTACTCTTGATTTATAATACCCAATTTAGGGGGGAAAAAACACAACTAAACCTGATTTAAATCACAGATTACTCTGTAAAACACAGGCAAGGAACTATTCCAAATCCTAAATGTAATTTAAACATATTTATATTTTACAGTGATATATTTTCCCCATTCCTTGTCTTACAACTGTAAACTTTCTATAATTATATAAGCAATTTCCCTAAGGTCACAACATTGATCATAGTTATAAATTGCTCAAGTACAACACACAGTGAACGGATAAAATACATGCTGGACATTGCAAAGTGTTTCATCAAATCAGGAGTCGGGTGGGGGAAGACGAGGTACAGGAGAATGGAGATAGACAAATGGAAAAAAGTAACCAACAAATCTTCCAAGAAGTCACTGCACAATGTCACATCCCCTTCCCCAAAGCCATCTGGAGCAGAGTTTTTACACACTGTCCCGAGTAGGGCTTGGAATAAATTATTTTATGACATTCTTAACCTTCTGCCTATTACTCTGAAAACCACGTGAGAAGGAAACCTGGGAAACAAACTATAGAAGTCATGCAGTTCAAGCACACGTAAAAACCAAGAGAAATCCTACACGATTACAACAGCCTTTTTTTCAGAACAGTAGTTCTCAAACTGTGTTCCTAGGAACCCTAGGATTACATAGAGGTATTCCCTGGGTCAAGCAGGTGGGATCCAGGCTTCTCACTCCTTCTTTAACCAGAGCAGCTTCTCTTTGATCCGTTTGTTCTCTGGGGGCTTGGTGGAAGAAACATAAGGCTATTTGCTCTTATCACTTTGTACTCAACATTGTACTGGAGATTCTAACCAGGACAATTAGCTAAGAGAGAGAGAGATAAGAGGTACTCAAAAAAAAAAAAAAAAAAAAGAAAGAAAAGAAAAAAAATTTCCTTTGAAAAAATAGTCTTAAAAGCTATAGAAAGAAAAAGGGGTTTGGAAACTACCACTGCTGCAGATGTCCTAATGAAGGATGGGATCTAAAAAAGCTCTTTGAAAGTTGTTTCAGTGATTCTGTCAGTGATTCTGGTGTTGGGGGGTAACTCTTCTCTTAATGAGAGAGGATGTGGGCTCTTGCCACACAGGGTGCAGATGGGGCTGCTATCAGGTGCCTTGAATGTCCAGGGTTCCAGACAGACAGGCTGACAGGCCGGTCACCCCTGATGGTTAACAATGCCACACTCCACACTGGGCAGCTGCCTATTAGGAAGACAGCTGAGACCCAGAGGGGAGGGAGCAATCAGTGTGTGACAGGCACTGCCTTGTTCAATGTAAAATAAACTTTAAAAGACCTGTGCTCTCTGAAAGCTTAGGAATGCAGCAGTTCAAATTCTTCCTTCTCAACATTTTCCAAGGAAGGCTAAGCATGTCTACAGCGCAGAATCCTGGCGCAGCTCTCTGAGTAAACGACAGAGCTACTAGTGCATGTTACACGTGCTTTCCAGGAGGACGGCCTTTGACAGATTGACAACCTGAAGCAAAGGTTGCCCATGTCCCCTTCATTCCGTACCGCTTCGCTCTGCTTTTACTTCTGTTGCTGCTGCTTCTTCTCCTCCTGTCTCCACTTTTCTACTTATTTACTATTAATGGCTCCCACATAAAGCATATCTGGCTTCCTGCAACACAACAACTTTCCCTGACCAGAGGTAATATTCACAGTATTTAACTGACATGGCGTGGCCATGGACCGATGGGAACAGAAGCTGGCTACCGACAGTGAACAGTCATACACAAAGGGGGACTGAACCAATCAAAGTGCTGACAACAGAAGAAAGAGAAACAATACATTCCCACCAGTTAACTCTGCAAGCTTCCAAGTCAGAGTTCAGATCTCCACGCGACCATTTCTTTCTGTAGAACCTTAGGATTACTCAACTCAGCATCTGTCTCCTTCCCCATACCACAGGCAGAATAGTTCCTGCCTGTGAAAGGTAAATGAGTTAATGCAAATAAAACTAAAACGTAGCTTAATTGCTCATAAATACAGAGGGTTGGCTGCCTGGCTTCTATTTGTGTTTGTCATTTAGATTCCCTGGCTGTTTTGTGGGTTCCCCCATAAACAAAATCAAGACAGAAAAGCTTTGCACATTCTAGTCTTAAAGGGGAAAACTCCAGCCCCTGGGTGGACTGTGGGGAGAGAGGGGTGAATCTTAGTTGCTGAACTGCAGGTGATAAAGGTTGTGCTGCCAGGGTTCTTACCCAGACACAGCAGAGCTGAGGGCTCCTACTAGATTTTTATCACTTGATCAGTTTTTTTTTTTAAATCACTATCATTTTTTAAAATATACATATAATTCTTTTCACAGCAGAGCTTAATATAATTCATGGGGAAAGAAATCAAAAAAGCAATTAAAATCACCTGTAACCTTGCTGCCCAAATGATGATAACATAAATAATATTCTACTGAAAGCCTACTATATGCTAGCATTGTGCTAAGTGTTTTATTATATTAACTAATTTAGCTTTCATAACTCTTTGACATAGGTGACTGAGGCTGAGAGAGGTTAACTAATTTGTTTAAAATAACATCACACCACTCCTGACAGCACCAGGATTTGAACCCAAGTCTGAAACTGAAACTTATGTGCTTAAGCTCCGTGCGAGATCACCTTCCAGAAATAACAGAAGTTCACATTTTGGTCTATTTCCTTCAAATCTTTCTCCTAAGCCTAGAAACAGGTAAGTATGTAGATGGGTCGTTAGGTACGTTGATGAATATATGCAGAAAATTCCCACTGAATTATTTAATTTTTTACATAGGATTAATCAATATAAATACTTATGTATTAAAATGTATTTCATCTAGGTACAACATCTACAGTCCTATGAACCTTGAATTTTTCATGTAAGATAGTTTCTATATGGGCAAATTTTACAAATCTCAAGCCCAAGTACTTTCCACTTCAGCTTCACCCACTGCACCTTTGGACATGGCTTCTCAAAGATGAGTAAACAGTGCAACACAAACCTACAACCCATGGGTTTCTCAGAAAATAGCAGGCCACGCAGACCACGTAACAAAAGGAACTAGGAAAAAACATGAACTTGACAGCATGCAGGGGTAGGAGTTTCTGTACAAATATTTTAACCAGAAAAAGCAGCTTGAGGCATCCCATTAAATGTCACTAATGGCCAACTCTTCCCATCTTTCAAATCAAATGTCTCTTTTTTCACCAATTCCTGTAATTGTAGAACCAGAAACATTCCACTTGGGGCCCATTCTTCATCTCTTTCCTTGTGGGTGCTGGTGGTGGGCCTAATTATGGACACAAATTACATTCACCTGGCACTTTTTTTCCCCCCCCTCAAGGACAGAGCCTTGAATTCTATTCCAGCAGGGAGAGCAGATAGATTCAAATTCCTCAGAAAACTGAGCTACAAGACTCTGAAAACAGAAACTACCCAGCAACTGACAACTTCAACTCCTCCAAAGTTATCAAACAGAGGAGAAGGTGGGAAACAAGGCCAAAATCCAACAAGAAAGGCCAAATCCTGCCCTCAGACAGCCAGGCACAACTCCCAGGGTTATAGTCCACCCCTGCTGGAAGCTGGCACCTAAGAAAATTAAATAATCATAACTGCTGGCAAGGAGCTCCTGAAAGACAACTCACATCCAGCCTGCCACTTGTCAATTACTGAGTTTGCTAACACAAAACACAAGCATTTTTGCACAAAGATCATCAGAGCCTGTGTCCCCTCTTTCTCACTTCCTGGGAGCCACCCCGTTTGGTCCCAATTCCTCACGCACCCACAGCAAAGCAAGCCAACAACTTCTCACATTTCTCAAAAAAGGGCAGCAAGGAGTCTCATCAACTCTCTGGAGACAGGAAGACCAGCTTTCCACAGCTTTTCAATTTGAGAAATTTCAACTGTTTAGGAATATGGTCGTTTTCTTCACGTATGCATCTTCTTTTACCCTCTTCGGTAATGTTTTATAGTAGTTTTCTTCATGTAAGTTCTGCATGATTTCATAGCAAATTAATTTGTAGGCATTTGTTGCTATTATTAGCTGTAAATGAGATCACATCTCCCTCCTGCCCTTTTGCCATATGGCCTTTTCTATATATTTTGACTATTTTATATCTCTAATTAGTTTGTTCTTTGGTTGACTCTGTTGAGTTTTCCAGATTAGCAATCACTTCACTCAAACATAATGATACTTTCATCTCCTCCTTTTCATTATGTATACCTCTGTTTTCTATTTCTAATCTTACTGCATTAACTAGGGCAGTGATTGCAAACTCAAGAGTTCGCAGAGCCGGGCAGGTAACTTAGACGAGTGAACCCAGCCAGGGAGGACTTGAGGCACCTAGAGAATGAGACGTGTGCCTGAAGGTGACAGGGGCCATTCTGCTCTGGCCTCGTGTTACATTCAGGAGGACAGGCCTCATCTTGCCAGATTTTCATGAGAAGCCAGAGATAAGGATTTTCTGCTGAAACTTACAGTTCTTTAAAAGGTTCAAACTTTTTTTTTTTTTAAATTTTAAACATAGATCAGGCCAAAAGGGAATGCCTGATGGTCGGACTCAGCCCAAGGCTGACCAACCACCTCTAGGTGAGATCTTCCAGAATTTAAGGAAGTATTGAATTTAAATCATAATAGATAGATAAATGGACACTCTTATCTCAACCCTGACTTTCTAATCTTGGGCCCACTAAAGAGGATGTTAGCTTTTGACTTGCGGTAACGAATCTCTATCACATTAAGTCTCTGCATAAAAGCTGGTTTATTGGGAATATTTTATCAGAAATAAATTTTGAATTCTGCTCAGATGATTTGGTTCTCCTTTGACCTTATGTGATTGTTTATATTAATAAATTTTCTAAAACTAGCAAAGAAAAAAACCAGAACACTTAAAATATACTGTGGGAGAATTCACTACCACTTAAAAAAATGTAAACAAACCTAATTTTTTTTAACTCCCTTGTTTTATTTTATTGACTCAACCCTTAGTTGTGACTTGCTTTCTCACCCATATTCCAGAAACTTAAACTCATCTACCAAAATCCTAGTCATAAAACTGCCACTGACATCATCGGTTTCAAAAAAATTATTCACAACTGGATCCATCATCAACTCAGTCTACACAACCAGTTTCGAATTCCAAAGCAATTCCACACCACAATCCACATCTGTATTCCCAAGTCCACTTTGATACAGTTTCTCAAGCCCACTTTGATACAGTTCACTCTTTGGATAGAGGTTAGAATGACAAATTTTCTGGAAACTGGTTCTGGTTGGGGGGAGGGGGGAACAGTTTTAAATAAAAAAGATGTAACTGGCTTAAGACAGAAAAGACATTCTGTGCATGAATGTAAAAACGTCACTAAACTTGGCTTACAAAATTGTTAATTATGTATTTGACAGTGAAATATCACAAACAGCTGGGGCTAAAGAATACAAACCCACACAGGGAGTGGGTAGGAGCAGGGAAAAAATACTCAGACAAACACCATCAAAGAGGATGTTTAAACTCAACCTCCTCTGCTGGAACCACATTTACACCCCCGTAGTAGGTTGCCTACCTCACCAAAGTTCACAAGCCAACCTCCCCACCTCCTAGACCCAGGCTTCTAAGTATAAGCTCTAAATTGGAAATCCTTCTCCCCCATTTAGGAAGTTGGGCCATAAAGTTTGTGGCCACCAGAGAGCAAGAGCCTGGCCAGAATCTAAAAGAATGTGTGTACTGTGGCTTTAAGAAGAAAAGTCATCATTTTGAGAAGTTTGGTCTTAATTTTTTTCAAAATATGTCAATAGTCTCCATGCCTTGGGAGACTCCTCCAGAGAACCTCCCAGAGCCTGGCATCCCATCTCCTCTCAAACAAAGGCTCAGGCGCTCACCACATCTGCCAGGAATCCGCTCTCCAGGGGTCCCTCCCCCAACCCACAGGGAGGAGCCAGGGTTGGGAACACTCACATGCAGTTGTTCAGAAAATTCCCACCAGCAGAGTCAGTGACAAGGCAAAGCCCAAACCAGACATCTTGGGGTGAGTTTGGGGGGAGTATGAATGATCCTGTGACAACAGAAGGTTGGAAAAAAAGTCTAACTCTTTAGGGACCCCTTCAGCAGTCGTATGCTGGAAGAGACACAGGCTCTTCCTACACCTGCTATAAAGGTAACCTAGTTCCCTGCCCACAAGACATACCTAGTGGCAAAAAAAACAAAAAAATCTAATCTTTAATTCCCTAGCACATTTTAACACTTAAGTGACGGTCTGAAGGGTACAAGCTTAGATAAAATATAAACTATTTCCATAAATGTTACACTTTCTAATAAGCCTAAGAGTTTATTAGTAAAACCAACCCCCAATAACTCAATCATAGCAAGTCTAAGATGATAAATTTCAAAGTCCAAAGGTTAGAGCCTTCTAGGGGGAAAAAAGAGATAGCGCAACAGTCTCCTCTTTTTAAATGGGATGATGAAACATCCGTATTTGTCTGCCTTCAAGTATTTTTAGAAAATGCTGAGAACAACCAGATCGTGCTTTAAGCTTCTCTGAAAAGTAAGGACCACCAATGGACAGCCCAATCACTTCCCCCAATAATCTTTCGCAAAGATTTCCACATCTCGGACAAAGGTTTGACACTGATATTCCCTTTGCCTGTATCTCAAGCTGTATCGAAATATAAAAGGCACCAGAGTGACTAACTTTCCAGGGCAAGGTATCATGCTTACTCTTCTCCAGGATACTGACCACTTGCGTGATGTGGAAGAGCAAAAGTGGAAAAGGTTCCTGATGGGCAGCAAAAGTCTTAGAATATTAGAGGCCAACAGAGTAACAGGGGAAGGAGTCCATACGAGGACACAACACATTATGGTGACCAATACCGATTTAAAAAACAAAACAAACAAAATCATCATCCCAGGCAGCCTAAGAGCAATGTGTCCAGATGCCAGAATAAGGGGAATCAGTTGAGGGTGGGTCAATGGAAACAGCTTTACCCTCCAGAACACCATGGCAAAAACCACATCAATGCCAGTCGTAGGAGACCACTCTATTTTGCAAAATATAAAACGGTTTCATTGCAAATCTATGGAAACAATGTCACAGGGGCCAAGGGCTGTCACTTCGAGTCAAAGAAGGCCCATTTCAGTGCGGCGCTGATGGCCAGCGATGTCAAGGCGAATTATACCCCCACTCGCTGAGAGAGAAATCAAAGTCAGGAGAGGAACATTCAGCGGGAGACACACCCACAGGAGTTGGGAAAGCCAGCACTCCCTCCAAGCTGTGCTAATCTATCACAGGCTCAGACAAAGGATGCATTTTTTTCCCATTGAGAAGTGGACAGGACCGCTGGTGGTATAGTCCAAAGGGAGACTTAGGGAGCCATTCTGAAGGCCAAGACCCACTTTTGCCACATGTGGGAGTGGGAGGGAGGGGGTGTCACCAGACTCAGTACCTGGTGGAACCTGAATATAAAAGAAGGGGAGTAATGAGCAGAAACTGCAACAGATGGGTGCCCAAAGACAGAACTGGAGTTCTTTTTCCAGGTGGCATGAGGTTCCATGAGCTACCTGAGAGCGCTGGTAGGTGGTGTAGAAGGAACACATGACTTACAGCGAAAGGCTACAAGATCTTGGGCAAATCACAAACTCTCTGGACCACAGTTCAGTTACAACCCATGAGAAGACTCTGCAGAAACATGGTCTCATGACTAGAAATGTGTTCCCTATGAAGAGGACAGAAGGCAGAGCAAAAGGCAAAACCAAGTTCAAGGAGAAGAAAGGAGACCTTATGCACATTCCAAAGCAACCACCATTTCCATCCATAGATATGAACCCAACATGCAGGTCCAGGAGGGAAGCAGACCAAGGAAACAGACTTGAATAATATCCATATTGTCAGGCCTAGGGGCAAACTTCTAATGGGGAAAGAGCAACTTCCTCAGGCTCCTTGATGTAGAGCCAGTAGTTATTAAAACTTCTGATTCTAAGGATGGAGGCTGCGTAAGTCTTTGTTCAGCCGCGGATGGGCAAAGAATGTTAAGTGTGTGCTCATAACTTAAAAGGAAAAGGAAGAGAAGGACTACCAATCATTAAACGTCTTCTGGGTGCTAAGCACTGTGATAAACATAAGGGTGTGTCTAAGAAATCTCATTTAACCCACCAGTCACCCATTTTATAGATTAAAAAAAACAGCTCAGAGAAAGATTATAAAATTCCCAACATACATTTATCAACAGTCATGGCTATTGGATGAGACAGAGATTAAGTCACTAAGAGCCTCATGGAAGATTTCTTCTTGGACTCTGATATCTGTTCTGGAGACCCAGAATTACTGGGCCCTCGGGCAGTTTGAAGAAGTGCCTAAGCACTGCATATTGACTATCCATGTCATCCTTGCCCTCTAGAAACCCGGTGATGGAGAAGTCATGTTGGTGTTGGTGTTCTCCTCCCTGCCAAAAGCCAGAAAGGTAAGACCTGCCTCTAAAACTATGGTAGTCCTCGAAAAAGCAGGGAGAGGAAAGATGTTCCGCTCCCTCCCAACCCCCCGCAACCCCACCATTCACACAAACACAAACCCTTGTGCTGCAGGAGGACCAGCAGATTCTATCATAATGATGAAAGCCAGAAAGTAGCCGACCAGCCAGGAGAAAACTGTAGCGGGAGGGGCTACGGGTCTGCCAGCCCCACAAAAAGGGATCATCCTGGGCACGGTCCTTCCGTTAGGCAACTTTTAACTTGGAACATAAAAATGAAAAAGTGCCTTTGTTTAAAACCCTCCTGAAGTTTCTGATCACAATGATTTATGTAAATAAAATGTTAAATTAAAATGTAGGTGTTAATAAAATTACATATATGATGGAATGGCTGTTCTTTTTAAAACTGGTCTGCAATAAATTTTCTAAATTCTGATTGCAAGTGACTCATTCCTTGAAAGCTTTGCCAACAATAGCCAGCAGAGGTCTATTACTGAAGTGGTATTAATATAGCTATCATCACCAATTCAAAGCAGATAATAAAGGACTGACACATTTATTATCATTATTAATTAACAGTTTTCTGAGATGGAATTAAATCAATATGCTGCTCTGATATCATTTTAACTAGTTATGCAAATCAAACATTTAGAGCCCATGAACAGATATAAATGCCATTCAAAATTCACTTCACACTTATTACTGTAATATCAGAACTTTCAGGCTTTGCTAGTAAAAAAAAAAAAAGACTTAATGCTCATTTAATTACACTCAGACATAAAGCTTATGGAATGAAAGTTGAAATAGCTGATTAGTTAGGAAGTCGTAGTAAGGCTATAACACTCAGGATGGACAAAGAGATGATAATGTGAAAACGTGGGGCCCTGCACAGAGTGGTTCTGGCAGATTCTATTAAAAAGAACAATGACATGTGCAAGAATATGCTTTAAGATTACAAAGTTGAGGACCCTTTCTTAAGTCCAGAAAGAAGAAGGGGAAGGGGAAGGAGAAGAGAAAAAGGAAAAGGAAAGAAAAAAAAAAGACAGACTGGGTGTGGGGGAAACCTACAACTCTACAACTCATCATTTATAAGACAGAAAACTGTCAGGTTCAACAGTCCAACATTTCGTCCTAACTAGATGATGATGATGACCACGATGACAGAGCTTTCTTCATGCAGAAGAATGCTACCTCCACATCCCAGTTCTTATCAGATGACAGCAAGTCTCTTTTTAATATAATTTTTAGCATTTAATTTTTCACTTGCTTGTGTCTTAGCTCCTCAATGAGACGGTAAGATCAATAATGAGAAAGGACGTATTTTATACCACTTTGAGTCTTACATAGCATCAAGCAAAATGTCTTTCCTTTAGTAGATTTGATGTTTCCTTCATTGCAGCATGTCCCAATGTGAATGGTGTCATGGTCCAATGTTTGATGAAGGTTTTCGCATCATCCGATCCTGCGATCTTTTTCGAGTAACACAGCTTCCTGTTATATTTTAGGTCTGTTCCTCTTCCTGCCAGGCTCTCCAGGACAGCTACCTGGACAGTCACTGTGTGTCAGAGTTCCCTGCTTCTGGGCCCCACAGGGGCAAGAAAAGATATGAAAGATTTGACATTTACCGATTACTGATTAGGTTACTGATTTGCAAAAGCAACCAAAGCAACTAAACCCTGAAGGTTGGTGCGGGGTGTGGATGGGGGCTAAAAATACTTCCAGAGGGATCTGAACGGTCTCTGCGGCTATTTGGGCAATGAGGAGGCTGGCTGAAGGCAGCGATGCCAAGAGGCAGTGATGCCAAGAGGCAGTGTGAGCGACTGAATGACCTTCCAAGGTCCCCTCAGCCCGAAAGTTTTGGGTCTATTCGGGTGGCTTTTTGGAACCCAGTCAGCACATCTACTGTCAGCATCACTGGAGACAGGCAGCAGTTCTGATGGGCGAGTGCTCTGGGGGTCAGGTCACAGCCGAATTTAAAAGGCCCAGAAAGGAGCAGCCTGGTAGTAGGTCAAGAACTGCCTGGGCCATGGATTTGGCTTACAACAGGGAGCTTGAGCGTTCTGCAGACTCTTACTGGGCTTTTCGCAAGCAGAATTAAGCTTGGGCTATTTTTATGAAAAGGACTGGGTTGTTTCTATAGTGTAAGTTAATCTGGGCAATACCTAGCTCTTTTTTGTTCCCTCTAAATCATATGCCCATCTTCACCCTGGAGGAGTACATCTGATCCTCAATGCAATCAGTTTCAGAGCCAGAAAATGAATAGTACATATACCAACAGAAAACACAGCACAATTGTTCTGCTGTGACCCAAAAGGAACAACACAAAAAAAGAGAGAATGAAATTTTATTATCCTTTCCACACTTTCCACCCTCAAACTTAGCATCTTAACATTCTTCATGTGCTTCTTAGAAATATAAAGCTCAAATCACAGACCAGTATCCATTATGTTGTGTCCTCTTTGCCAGGGAATTTTACAAATTAAAAACGGTAAAGGCTAAGAAGTTACAACTGTATGCACTTGGATCCTGCCCTGGGACTGGGAAAATGTATCAATCTGTGTAGTGATGAGAGTAGGGAAATACACAGATAAAAAGGCTGGAAAGATGTATATGAAAATGTGTAACAGCAATCAACTTCGAGGAGTCTAATTATGGATGACACTTTATCATCTTTTTTGTGCTTTGATGTATTTTCCAAACATTAACAATGTCTATCCTTCCCCTGGAGGATATTTACTGGGGGCCAGCAACTGGCCAGGCCCTACATAGGCTGCTGGAAATTCAACAATCAAGGCAGACAAGGTCCCTTCCCTCTTGATGGAAACAATCTAATAGGGGAGACAAAATCAAACAATCCATGACCAACATGATAATCCGTGTGTTTTTAAAAAATGAGGATTTACAAAGCCTTTACTGCTACTTAAGATTCTACACACCTCTCCTGGGTCTACGAGCAAGTTTGAAACCTTCCAGTTTAGAGTGCTCCTATCTTCCTCAAGTGGGAAGCAAACTCATCGCATGTGCCTGAGGCTTGAGAAATCATTACGTTTTCGACTTCTCTGTGGTGGAGGTGCAAAACTTCTTGAATCCAAGACCCAAGCACCTAGGTACACCGTCTTGGTGGTTAGCTGAGTGGGGGCCCTCAACCTGTCCCACTCTCATGCTAACTGAGCTTTAGCGAGTATTCCCCCAAGACAGCTGTGCCTGAGGCCCTCTGCCTTCTCAATCCCACCGACTCTTCTACACTGACTGCACGTGAACAGCCACACACAACAAGCCCACCTGTGGCCCAAACCTTCTCCACCCCTGACTCTCTATCAGCCCCAAGTATCAAGCAAAATTACCTCTTTAAAGACTTGATCTTTCCAAAAACATAATCTTTTTTCCCTATCTTTGCCTGGAGAATACAGAACTCAGAAGACTGTTACAATGCAGAAAAGCTTTAAGGAAAATTCCTACTTGCTAGCTCAACTCTATTCCCCACTTCACCCCCTCCCTGGGAAATTCAATCTCTGGCTCAGGAATAATATGGAAATCTTATTTGTGGGTATGAAGACGAATATGTGTAAATGACTCTATCTGAGGATAAATGCTAAAATCCCATTGGGAGGTGAAATATATAAAATACAAGCTCACCCCAGTAGGTGACTTTAGGGGGCAATGGGAGAGGCTGTTGGCAAGGGTATGTAAGCACTGACCACCTGCCAGACCCAACCCGAACATGGTCTTTGACCACTATGGCCTGAACCTTCCAGGAGGGCTTGGCAGGTGACATCGGTAAGTGAAGCACCCAGCCATGAGGAAACCACCACCTCAATTCAAGGAACAGTATCAGTGGCAGTGAGTTAGGGGCAAAGCCCAACGATTGGAACAGTAAGTAGGACATCCACCCAAGATGGAAATGCAGAAAACTGGACGGGATTTTCACATTCAACACACAAGAGTGATTCCTCCAACCCCAGCCTGTCCTCTTCCTGTGTCAGTCAGCACAGTCCAGCAACTGCCAGGACACACAGGTAGAAGGCTGACTCCTTTGCCATGGCATGAACAGCCCTACACTTCCTCCCATCCCCCAGCTGTGCATACTCTATGGATACCCAGGGAAAGCCATGGACAGTGGAAGGCTCTCTGCCTCTGCTTCCCCATCTGCACTGCAACCTGCCAAGCAGTGGTTTTTAGGGCACATCATTAGAAGAGGAGTTACAGTGAAAACACCCACAACTTTATGGAGCCTACTCACCCTTAAACCCTTTCCAAAGGGCCCTTCCTTTATAGCATCTTAGCAAGAAGCCCACCCCAGCCTCGAGTCAAACACAGCTGTCTTCTCTCCTTCCGCAGTCCACAGTCTCCCTCTACTTGGTCTTCAGCTCCACTTTCTCTTCCCGAGAACTTTTCTTTGGCCTCATTGGCATAAGAAATCACTCAAGGTTAAAAGCAGCAAGAAAACCTTTAGCTTGTCAAAGGAGAATGACTGAGGGACTGCTATCACATGAGACAGTCAAGGTCAATTGGTTCTCTCGCCATTGCCACTGTTTAAGTGCAGTTGAGGTTTGTCTGCATCCGGGCACGAAGGCAGGTGGTAAGCAGCTAAAATAGAGCATCATCTCCTCTTTAAGTTGTCTACGTAAATTAAAAGTACATACCGTACTAAAAAAAAAAAAAAAAAAAAAAAAAAAAAGCACAGAAGTTTAAACTCTAAATTTCCTCCATGACGTTTTTCTTAAAGTTGGAAAAGATGGGTGAAGATGGGGTTAGAGAAGAGGAACTACTGAAATCTTTTACAGAAAGGAGAGTGAGCAGATATTTGTGTTATTTTTTAAGCACAGAAAGAGAAATTAATAATCAACTATAATTTAAAAAAAAAAGAATTATATACCAAAAAAAAGAAATTAACAAACGACAGCAGGAGTGGCTTGCTGGAGTTGCTTCCTTTGCTTCCACAGTGCTACAAATTAGACAGAGGTTTTCAAAAGATGAGCAAAGTGGGGTGTTCACCTGGGTAAGCAAGGAAGATATAAAAGTAGTTTTTAAAAATAGGTGACATCTCCCGCACTGCCTGCAACCCCACCACATCCTGATCTACTGCAATTCTCCCTGGATTCAGAAGTAAACATCCTCCTGAGATGCAGTGCAGTCAGGGCACTGGTTAAGAACATGGATTCTGGAGCTTAACTTCCTTAATTCAAATCCTGGCTCCCCTATCTATCGCTTAGACAAATCACCTTAACTCTCGGTGCCTCAGTTTAGTCGTCTTTAAAATGTGCTTAACGATATTTCTATCTCAGAGGGTTGTTATGAGGATTACATACAGTTGGTCCAGGTAAAGTGCTCAGAACAATGCTCGTATATGGCAAGCACTCAACACACCATGAACTACCATCAGCACCACAACCATCTTGGAAAGGTCCTTCCCACTCAAGCTTTATCCCACAGTAGCAATGACACCACCATCACTACTGAGTGGCCGGTGTTTGCAGAGCTTCCGGCACTGAGAGTACCTACATAATCCTTAACACAGGATTATCCTGACCAAACCTACCAATGTGTAAACTTCCATGAATGAGATCACTTGAAAGCAATTTTGAGGGCTTGGTCCTTCACCTCTTTACATAACCAATTTATAATAGTGGAGCTTTTTTCTGTGACCCACAAGTCTCCTGAATTGCTGTTAGTGCTGCCTTGGTTAGGAAGATGCAATATGATCCCCTGACTAGAAAAACTAGCATAATTTATTGCCTTATTACTCCTCTGAACTGAAAGCAATTAATTACCTGGAGCAGGATGCACAAGTGAAAATTTATCAGAGGAAAGTGATGAAAAATGTGCCCACTGCTTTAAAATAATAGGTGCTTAATGGTTTTTTTGTTTGCTGGCTAATCTCAGGCATCTTATAAACGACTCCAGCCTCGTTATCAGTTGTGAATCCAGTCCCCCCTCCTTTTTGCCCCCCTATATTATTCTATCATCCTGTATCTCCCTTGAGGACAAGAAGAAATATCTAAAATATTTACTTAAAAGCAGAAGGGAGACTCCATTCCTCTTCTGCATGAGAAAATTATTAATATAATGTAGAAATATGTGATAAAACATATTCCTACCTTTATCGCCCACGTTGGTAGCACAAATACATCTACCTGGCTGATGTCTCTCTTTCTCTATCACAGCATTTTACATTAAAACTTATAAAACTCGGCCCTCAAAAAAAGATGTTCTAAGGGATATACATACATTAACTTTTTTTTTAACATTTTTATTGGAGTATAATTGCTTTACAATGCTGTGTTAGTTTCTGCTTTATAACAAAGTGAATCAGCTGTACATATACATATATCCCCATATCCCCTCCCTCTTGCACCTCCCTCCCACCCTCCCTATCCCACCCCTCTAGGTGGACACAAAGCACTGAGCTAATCTCCCTGTGCGATGCAGCTGCTTCCCACTAGCTATCTATTTTACATTTGAGAGTATTTACAAGTCGATGTTACTCTCTCACTTCGTCCCAGCTTACCATTCCCCCCTCCCCGTGTCCTCAAGTCCATTCTCTACGTCGGTGGTTTTTTTTTTTTTCTTTTTTTTTTTTGCGTCTTTTTATTCCTGTCCTGCCCCTAGGTTCTTCAGAACCCCCCCTTTTTTTTTAGATTCCATATATATGTGTTAGCATACGGTATTTGTTTTTCTCTTTTTGACTTACTTCACTCTGTATGACACATTCTAGATCCATCCACCTCACTACAAATAACTCAATTTCGTTTCCTTTTATGGCTGAGTAATGTTCCACTGTATACATGTGCCACATCTTTATCCATTCATCTGTCGATGGACACTTAGGTTGCTTCCATGTCCTGGCTATTGTAAATAGAGCTGCAATGAACACTGCAGTACATGACTCTTTTTGAATTATGGTTTTCTCAGGGTATATGCCCAGTAGTCAGATTGCTGGGTCATATGGTAGTTCTATTTTCAGTTTTATAACAAACCTCCATACTGTTCTCTATAGTGGCTGTATCAATTTACATTCCCACCAACAGTGCAAGAGGGTTCCCGTTTTTCCACACCCTCTTCAGCATTCATTGTTTGTAGATTTTTTGATGATGGCCATTCTGACCGGTGTGAGGTCATACCTCATTGTAGTTCTGATTTGCATTTCTCTAATGGTTAGTGATGTTGAGCATCCTTTAATGTGTTTGTTGGCAATCTGTATATCTTCTTTGGAGAATTGTCTATTTAGATCTTCTGCCCATTTTTGGATTGGGTTGTTTGTTTTTTTTATATTGAGCTGCATGGGCTGCTTTTAAATTGTGGAGATTAATGCTTTGTCAGTTGCTTCATTTGCAAATATTTTCTCCCATTCTGAAGGTTGCCTTTTTGTCTTGTTTATGGTTTCCTTTGCTGTGCAAAAGCTTTTAAGTTTCATTAGGTCCCATATGCCTATTTTTATTTCCATTTCTCTAGGAGGTGGGTCAAAAAGGATCTTGCTGTGATTTATGTCATACAGTGTTCTGCCTATGTTTTCCTCTAAGAGTTTGATAGTGTCTGGCCGTACATTTAGGTTTTTAATCCATTTGGAGTTTATTTTTGTGTATGGTGTTAGGGTGTGTTCTAATTTCATTCTTTTAAATGTAGCTGTTCAGTTTTCCCAGCACCACTTACTGAAGAGGCTGCCTTTTCTCCATTGTATATTCTTGCCTCCTTTATCAAAAATAAGGTGACCGTATGTGCGTGGGTTTACCTCTGGGCTTTCTATCCTGTTCCATTGATCTATATTTCTGTTTTTGTGCCAGTACCATACTGTCTTGATTACTGTAGCTTTGTAGTATAATCCAAAGCCTGGGAGCCTGATTCCTCCAGCTCCATTTTTCTTTCTCAAGATTGCTTTGGCTATTCGGGGTCTTGTGTGTTCCCATACAAACTGTGAATTTTTTTCTTCTAGTTCTGTGAAAAATGCCATTGGTAGTTTGATAGGGATTGCACTGAATCTGTAGATTGCTTTGGGTAGTAGAATCATTTTCACAATGTTGATTCTTCCAATCCAGGAACACAGTATATCTCTCCAGCTGTTTGTATCATCTTTAATTTCTTTCATTAGTGTCTTGTAGTTTTCTGCATACAGGTCTTTTGTCTCCTTAGGTAGGTTTATTCCTAGGTATTTTATTCTTTTTGTTGCAGTGGTAAATGGAAGTGTTTCCTTCATTTCTCTTTCAGATTTTTCATCATTAGTGTATAGGAATGCAAGAGATTTCTGTGCACTAATTTTGTATCCTGCTACTTTACCAAATTCATTGATTAGCTCTAGTAGTTTTCCGGTAGCATCTTTAGGATTCTCTATGTATAGCATCATGTCATCTGCAAACAGTGACAGCGTTACTTCTTTTCCAATTTAGATTCCTTTTATTTCTTTTTCTTGTCTGATTGCTGTGGCTAAAACTTCCAAAACTATATTGAATAATAGTGGTGAGAGTGGGCAAACTTGTCTTGTTCCTGATCTTAGTGGAAATGGTTTCAGTTTTTCACCATTGAGAATGATGTTGGCTGTGGGTTTGTCATGTACGGCCTTTATTATGTTGAGGTAAGTTCCCTCTATGCCTACTTTCTGGAGGGTTTTTATCATAAATGGGTGTTGAATTCTGTCAAAAGCTTTTTCTGCATCTACTGAGATGATCATATGGTTCTTCTCCTTCAGTTTGTTAATATGGTGTACCACACTGATTGATTTATGTATATTGAAGAATCATTACATTCCTGGGATAAATCCCACTTGATCATGGTGTATGATCCTTTTAATGTGCTGTTGGATTCTGTTTGCTAGCATTTTGTTGAGGATTTTTGCATCTGTGTTCATCAGTGATATTGGCCTGTAGTTTTCTTTCTTTGCGACATCTTTGTCTGGTTTTGGTATCAGGGTGATGGTGGCCTCGTAGAATGAGTTGGGGAGTTTTCCTCCCTCTGCTACATTTTGGAAGAGTTTGAGAAGGATAGGTGTTAGCTCTTCTCTAAATATTTGATAGAATTCGCCTGTGAAGCCACGTACGTTAACTCTTGTCTCCAACACTGTATAAGTAATGTTCATATAACCTGCCTCTTAGAATCCTCCTATATGATCTCCAAGAATGTTTTCCACCAAGCGCTTCCCTAGTCTTTTTTTCCTGTTACTGTCATTGACCAAGATCCAGAAAGAGAGAGGAAACAGACCCAATAATGTGTTATTGTATTATTTATAAATTCCACACACATGTGAAAGATAGGAACAGGGCTAAATTCATTCTATTTGTTTCTACTTTTCAGAATTATTCACATCTGTATGATTCCATAATTGTTTCTTCTATAAAGTTATTGGAGTAATTTTGCTCCGTATATTCCCGATCAATTCCCCCTCTCAAGGGCACAGTTGAAAAGTGATATTTGAAAACGGCCTCTGATAGATTGCATGGTTAGTCAGCAGCAGAGACAAACAACCTAATCCAGCACAAATTAGTTCGGCTGCCAGCAATAGTTTTATACAAAGATGTAAATTATGTTGTCAAAATCGGTTGCTTTCTAGCTTGCTGCTCAGCTAACAAGAAACCACTTTGGCTGATAAAGATGAACACTAAGCTTCCCTCTTACAAATTTACAAATCTGCCAGTTCAGCATTCTGTTAGCCACAAACAAACAGCCAACTATAATTGCTCCTTTGCTTCCACAGTGCTATTTTTCCCCCTCCTGCTGTGCCTTCCAGGCTGCTCTTGAAAATTGCAACAACAAAGCCCCAAAGCACCACAACAAGAAACGCCAGCACTCCTCAGGCAAGGCTTTCGGGGAAAGCTCAGCTTTTGCACCCAACCTCTCACAGCCTTACTGCATTCCCCGTAGGCCCACCAGCCTGGCCCACCCACCCAGGGCTATAGCTGCATGCTGACTGTGACCATGTCGCTCCCCAGTACTGCTAACTAAAGGACCGAGAGGGCAGGGAACATTCTTGGCTCTAATGGAAATGGAAATATTCTTACGGCTTTGAACAAGGATTGTCTTTGACAAGGGCCCATCCATTCTTCTTTACTGTACAAGCTCCCATTCTGGGGAAGGGAGGGGAGCGGGGCACACTTTCAAGGGGCCTGAGAGCTCCACCAGGCTGCCTGCGTTAAATTGGAATCAGACAGATCTCACACCGGACTGAAAACAGTAATGCATTATAATGGTAATTATATCCAGCATAAGTCAAATAAATAAATTATAAATTACAATTACCCTTTAAAGTTGCTAGTCTCACTGTTTGCTTTACAACTAACTGCAGGTGCTTCTGCATGTTTTATTATGGTCCCAAAGTTATATATTCGAAAGAATGGTACAGATGATTCCTGTTTATTTGTTAAATTAAAGCACTGTTGGTAAAGTTATGGCTTAATTAATATTATGGGTACTGTATAACAAAATAGTTTACCTTGTACATAATTTATTTCCATATGCATCTCTCAGCCCAGACCCATTACAGCTCTAAGGCAGCTAAAATAATATATTCCTCCTTTGCTGGCATTTTTCTAAATAGCAGTTCACTAAATCAATATTATTCACTTGGTATTTTTAAAAGCAGTGTATCTTAATAATTACACAGCATTAGAGTAGACAATAATTTTACTTGCTAAGCATATTAAATTTAGCAAAGCATCAGTCAAATAGTTTTTCTTTCTCAGAATGGGTAAGCAGTGAGTGAGTTTGGAATCATGTTCCTTTGGTATAAATGTCACATAGAGTTTAAGAATGAGTCTGTGACTCCCTAAGCCAGCCCAGCACTATATATCTTTATTAGTTTCAGTGGTCAGTGCAGTGACCAGTTGTTTATTCTCATTACTCAAGACAAGGTGAGCCACTGGGTAGTGAGTGCAATCACAGCTAAAAACATATGACTTTGCAGAAAGTAAAAACTGTAGAACAGGCTACATGCACGGGGCCTGGATGCCTCCTTAGAGCGGGGGGATTAGGTAAGGCCAAGAAAGAAGACAATTAAACACACACATACACTGTTATGTGCATGAGCATTCGATTTATCTCGACCTTCTTATCTTTGGAACATCTTACATCTTTCGTTGTTCTTAATTCACTGTAAAACACCATTAATTTTCTATTTGTCCCGTCTTAGCTCATGTCTGCATTAATTCTTTCTTTCTCAAGCTCACAGAAAACACATTATGAACCTTCTCTCTTCTAATGCTATTACCCCTAAATAAGATAAATCCTCCTAAAAAAAATCAAATTCCATTCTGTCTCATGAACACATGAATACACAGTTTTCAGAAATAATTCATTCACTGCACAAAACCAAGCAGGTGAATTTTACCTGAGCTGTAGGCAATTGCCAGCACTATCAAGTCAACATTTGATTGAAGCATTTAAGACGTTGTGGCCCCTGGATTGTGTGTTTTAGGTAAATGGCTGCAACTCCTTTATAAACATGGAAGGGAGAAGCAGAGAGAGGTGGCAATCAGCAACTAGGGCCATGAAACAGCCTCTCAATCCATAAAGAAAGACAGTAGCTCACCCCTTCTTCATCTTCCTCATTCCCTCTCTACTCAGGAGCAGCCCAGAGTCTCCTTCCAGGGGCCCCAGGAGCTGCCACACCAGGATCAGGCCCCAGCAGAACCTCAGAGAAGTCACTCCCTCAATCAACGATGGCCATAGTCTTAACTACACACACAGGCGGTTCCAAAGAGCTTACAAACCCCAGGTCTCAATGGCCATCTATGCCCAGGGAGTACATATAAACACCAGGGTTCACTCAACTGTCCTCTTCTTGGGCAGCACAAACCTGCTTCCACCACTGGGAGAAGGCAGTTCTCTGGGTATTTGCTCAACAACGGCCAGGGCACATACCAACCAACAGTGGGCAGAGTAGCTAATCCAGGAATGGAAAAGGGATACTTTACTGGGTATCTTCCTGAGAGAACGAGGATAGTATGGGAGGTGGGGTGAGACAAATCATTCAGTCCAACCTACCAACAGAACCTACTCTATGCTGGGCACTGCACTAGACCCTGTGGAGAAACAATTTAACATGGGACACACACCAGTCTCCCAAGGCAAAAGAAATAAAATCAAAAATAGACAAATGTGACCTAATGAAACTTAGAAGCTTTTGCACAGCAAAGGAAACCATAAACAAGACGAAAAGACAACCCTCAGAATGGGAGAAAATATTTGCAAACAATGCAACTGACAAGGGATTAACTTCCAAAATATACAAACAGCTCATACAGCTCAATATCAAAAGAAACAAATAAACAATTCAATCAAAAAATGGGCAGAAGACCTACTGAATAGATATTTCTTCAAAGAAGACATACAGATGGCTAACAGGCACATAAAAAGATGCTCAATGTCACTAATTATTAGAGAAATACAAAACAAAACTACAATGAAGTATCACCTCATACCAGTCAGAATGGCCATCATCAAAAACTCTATAAATAATAAATGCTAGAGAGAGTGTGGAGAAAAAGGAACCCTCCTACATTGCTGGGGGAATATAAATTGGTGCAGCCACTATGGAAAACAGTATGGAGGTTCCTTAAGAAACAAAAAACTAAAAATAGAGTTACCATATTATCCTGCATATGGTACCATATGATCCTGCATATGGGATTCACTCCTGGGCATGTATCTGGAAAAAATGAAAACTCTAACTCAAAAAGATACATGCGAAAGAGCTTCAAGATGGCAGAAGAGTAAGACGCAGAGATCACATTCCTCCCCACAGATACATCAGAAATACATCTACACGTTGAACAACTCCTATAGAACACCTACTGAACGCTGGCAGAAGACCTCAGACCTCCCAAAAGGCAAGAAACTCCCCCACGTACCTGGGTAGGACAAAAGAAAAAAGAGACCAAAGAATAGGGACGGGGCATGTACCTCTGGAAGGGAGCCGTGAAGGAGGAAAGGTTTCCACACACGAGGAAGCCCCTTCGCGGGCGGAGACTGTGGGTGGGGGTGGGGGGAGCTTCGGAGCTCCGGAGGAGAGCGCAGCCACAGGGGTGCGGAGGGCAAAGCGGAGACATTCCGGCACAGAGGATTGGTGCCGACCAGCTCTCACCAGCCCCAGAGTCTTCTCTGCTCACCCGCCGGGGCCGGCAAGGGCTGGGAGGTGAGGCTCAGGCTTCGGAGGTCGGATCCCAGGGAGAGGACTGGGGTTGGCCGCGTGAACACAGCGTGAAGGGGGCAAGTGCGCCACGCCTAGCCGGGAGGGAGTCCGGGAAAAAGTCTGGAGCTGCCGAAGAGGCAAGAGACTTTTTCTTGCCTCTTTGTTTCCTGGTGTGCAAGGAGAGGGGATTCAGAGCACCGCCTAAAGGAGCTCCAGAGATGGGCGTGAGCCGCGGCTATCAGCGCAGACCCCAGAGACGGGCGTGAAACGCTAAGGCTGCTGCTGCCGCCACCAAGAACCCTGTGGGCGAGCACAGGTCACGATCCACACCTCCCCTCCCGGGAGCCTGTGCAGCCCGCCACTGCCAGGGTCCCGTGATCCAGGGACAACTTACCCAGGAGAACACACGGCGCGCCTCAGGCTGGTGCAACGTAACGCCGGCCTCTGCCGCCGCAGGCTCGCCCCACCCTCCATGCCCCTCCCTCCCCCCTAGCCTGAGTGAGCCAGAGCCCCCAATCAGCTGCTCCTTTAACCCCGTCCTGTCTGGGCGAAGAACAGACGCCCTCAGGCGACCTACACGCAGAGGCGGGTCCAAATCCAAAGCTGAACCCCGGGAGCTGTGCAAACAAAGAAGAGAAAGGGAAATCTCTCCCAGCAACCTCAGGAGCAGTGGATTAAATCTCCACCATCAAGTTGATGTACCCTGCATCTGTGGAATACCTGAATAGACAACGAATCATCCCAAATTGAGGAGGTGGATTTTGGGAGCAATGACATTTTTTTTTCCCTTTTTCTCTGCTTGTGTGTGTGTATGTGTATGCTTCTCTGTGTGATTTTCTCCATATAGCTTTGCTTTTACCATTTGTCCTAGGGTTCTGCTGTCCGTTTCTGGGTTTTTTTTTTTTTTATTACTTAAAAAATTTTTTTCTTAATAATTATTTTTTATTTTAATAAATTTATTTTATTTTACTTTATTATATCTTATTTTATCTTCTTCATTCTTTCTTTCTTTTTTTCCTCCCTTTTATTCTCAGCCGTGTGGAGGACAGGTTCTTGGTGCTCCAGCCAGGCGTCAGGGCTGTGCCTCTGAGGTGGGAGAGCCAAGTACAGGACACTGGTCCACAAGCGACCTCCCAGCTCCACATAATATCAAACGGCAAAAATCTCCCAGAGATATCCATCTCAATGCCAAGACCCAGCTCCACTCAACGACCAGCAAGCTCCTGTGGACACCCTATGCCAAACAGCTAGCAAGATAGGAACACAACCCCACCCGTTAGCACAGAAGCTGCCTAAAACCATAATAAGGCCACAGACACCCCAAAACACACCACCAGACGTGGACCTGCCCACCAGAAAGACAAGATCCAGCCTCATCCACCAGAACACAGGCACTAGGACCCTCCACCAGGAAGCCTACACAACCCACTGAACCAACCTTAGCCACTGGGAGCAGACACCAAAAACAACGGGAACTACGAACCTGCAGCCTGCAAAAAGGAGACCCCAAACACAGTAAGTTAAGCAAAATGAGAAGACAGAGAAACACACAGCAGATGAAGAAGCAAGGCAAAAACCCACAAGACCAAACAAATGAAGAGGAAATAGGAAGCCTACATGAAAAAGAATTCAGAATAATGAATAGTAAAGGTGATCCAAAATCCTGGAAATAGAATGGAGAAATTACAAGAAACGTTTAACAAGGACCTAGAAGAACTAAAGAGCAAACAAACAGTGATGAACAACACAATAAATGAAATTTAAAATTCTCTAGAAGGGATCAATAGCAGAATAACTGAGGCAGAAGAACGGATAAGTGACCTGGAAGATAAAATAGTGGAAATAACTACTGCAGAGCAGAATAAAGAAAAAAGAAAGAAAAGATATGAGGACAGTCTCAGAGACCTCTGGGAGAACATTAAACACACCAACATTCGAATTATAGGGGTCGCAGAAGAAGAAGAGTAAAAGAAAGGGACTGAGAAAATATTTGAAGAGATTATAGTTGAAAACTTCCCTAATATGGGAAAGGAAATAGTTAATCAAGTCCAGGAAGCACAGAGAGTCCCATACAGGATAAATATAAGGAGAAACACGCCAAGACACATATTAATCAAATTATCAAAAATTACATACAAACAAAAAATATTAAAAGCAGCAAGGGAAAAACAACAAATAACATACAAGGGAATCCCCATAGGTTAGGAGCTGATCTTTCAGCACAGCTGCAAGCCAGAAGGCAGGACATATTTAAAGTGATGAAGGAGAAAAACCTACAACCAAGATGACTCTACCCAGCAAGGATCTCATTCAGATTTGATGGAGAAATTAAAACCTTTACAGACCAGCAAAATCTAAGAGAATTCGGCACCATCAAACCAGCTTTACAACAAATGCTAAAGGAACTTCTCTAGGCAGGAAACACAAGAGAAGGAAAAGACCAATAATAAACACAAAACAATCAAGAAAATGGTAATAGCAACATATGTACCGATAATTACCTTAAATGGAAATGGATTAAATGCTCCCACCAAAAGACACAGACTGGCTGAATGGATACAAAAACAAAAACAAGACCCATATATATGCTGTCTACAAGACACCCAATTCAGACCTAGGGACACGTACAGACTGAAAGTGAGGAGATGGAAAAAGATATTCCATGGAAATGGAAATCAAAAGAAAGCTGGAATAGCAATTCTCATATCAGACAAAATAGACTTTAAAACAAAGACTATTACAACAGACAAAGAAGGACACTACATAATGATCAAGGGATCAATCCAAGAAGAAGATATAACAGTTGTAAATATTTCTGCACCCAACATAGGAGCACCTCAATACATAAGGCAAATACTAACAGCCATGAAAGGGGAAATCGACGGTAACACAATCATAGTAGGGGACTTTAACACCCCACTTTCACCAATGGACAGATCATCCAAAAAAAAATAAAGAAGGAAACACAAGCTTTAAATGATACATTAAACAAGAAGGACTTAATTGATATTTATAGGGCATTCCATCCAAAATCAACAGAATACACATTCTTCTCAAGTGCTCATGGAACATTCTCCAGGATACATCATATCTTGGGTCACAAATCAAGCCTAAATTTAAGAAAACTGAAATCGTATCAAGTATCTTTGCCAACAACAACACTATGAGACTAGATATCAATTACAGGAAAAAATCTGTGAGGAATACAAACACATGGAGACTAAACAACACACTACTTAATAACCAAGAGATCACTGAAGAAATCAAAGAGGAAAGCAAAAAATACCTAGAAACAAATGACAATGATAACATGATGACCGGGCTTCCCTGGTGGCGCAGTGGTTGAGAGTCTGCCTGCCAATGCAGGGGACGCGGGTTCGTGCCCCGGTGCAGGAGAATCCCACATGCTGCAGAGCGGCTGGGCCCGTGAGCCATGGCCACTGCGCCTGCGCGTCCGGAGCCTGTGCTCCGCAACGGGAGAGGGCACAGCAGTGAGAGGCCCGCGTACCTCAAAAAAAAAAAAAAAAAACAACATGATGACCGAAAACCTATGGGATGCAGCAAAAGCAGTTCTAAGAGGGAAGTTTATAGCACTACAATCCCACCTTAAAAAACAAGAAACATCTCAAATAAACAACCTAACCTTACACCTAAAGCAATTAGAGAAAAAACAACAAAAAAAACCCCAAAGTTAGCAGAAGGAAAGAAATCATAAAGATCAGATCAGAAATAAATGAAAAGAAAGGGAGGAAACTACAGCAAAGATCAATAAAACTAAAAGCTGGTTCTTTGAGAAGATAAACAAAATTGATAAACCATTAGCCAGACTCATCAGGAAAAAAAGGGAGAAGACTCAAATCAACAGAATTAGAAATGAAAAAGGAGAAGTAACAACCGACACTGCAGAAATACAAAGGATCATGAGAGATTACTACAAGTAGCTATATGCCAATAAAATGGACAACCTGGAACAAATGGACAAATTCTTACAAATGCACAACCTTCCGAGACGGAACCAGGAAGAAATAGAAATTATGAACAGACCAATCACAAGCACTGAAATTGAAACTGTGATTAGAAATCTTCCAACAAACAAAAGCCCAGGACCAGATGGCTTCACAGGCGAATTCTCTCAAACATTTAGAGAAGAGCTAACACCTATCCTTCTCAAAATCTTCCAAAATATGGCAGAGGGAGTAACACTCCTAAACTCATTCTATAAGGCCACCATCACCCTGATACCAAAACCAGACAAAGATGTCACAAAGAAAGAGAACTACAGGCCAATATCACTGATGAACATAGATGCAAAAATCCTCAACAAAATGCTAGCAAACAGAATCCAACAGCACATTAAAAGGATCATACACTATGATCAAGTGGGGTTTATCCCAGGATGCTAGGATTCTTCACTATATGCAAATCAATCAACATGATACACCATATTAACAAATGGAAGGAGAAAAACCATATAATCATCTCAATAGATGCAGAGAAAGCTTTCAACAAAATTCAACAACCATTTATGATAAAAACCCTGCAGAAAGTAGGCATAGAGGGAACTTTCCTCAACATAATGAAGTCCATATATGACAAACCCACAGCCAACATTGTCCTCAATGGTGAAAAACTGAAACCATTTCCACTAAGATCAGGAACAAGACAAGGCTGCCCACTCTCACCACTATTATTCAACATAGTTTTGGAAGTTTTAGCCACAGCAATCAGACAAGAAAAAGAAATAAAAGGAATCTAAATTGGAAAAGAAGTATGGCTGTCACTTTTTGCACACGACATGATATTATACATAAAGAATCCTGGGCTTCCCTGGTGGCGCAGTGGTTGAGAGTCCGCCTGCCGATGCAGGGGACACAGGTTCGTGCCCCGGTCCGGGAAGATCCCACATGCCGCAGAGCGGCTGGGCCCGTGAGCCATGGCCGCTGAGCCTGCGCGTCCGGAGACTGTGCTCCACAATGGGAGAGGCCACAACAGTGAGAGGCCCGCGAACCGCAAAAAAAAAAAAAAAAAAAAAAAAAAAAAAAAATCCTAAAACTACTAGAGCTAATCAATGAATTTGGTAAGGTAGCAGGAGACAAAATTAATGCATAGAAATCTCTGGCATTCCTATACACTAATGATGAAAAATCTGAAAGTGAAATTAAGAAAACACTCCCATTTACCATTGCAACAAAAAAAATTAAATATCTAGGAAGAAACCTACCTAAGGAGAAAAAAGACCTGTATGCAGAAAATTATAAGACACTGATGAAAGAAATTAAAGATGACACAAATAGATGGAGAGATATACCATGTTCTTGGATTGGAAGAATCAACATTGTGAAAATGACTCTACTACCCAAAGCAATCTACAGATTCAATGCAATCCCTATCAAACTACCAATGGTATTTTTCACAGAACTAGAACAAAAAAATTTCACAATTTGTATGGAAACACAAAAGACCCCGAATAGCCAAAGCAATCTTGAGAAAGAAAAACGGAGCTGGAGGAATCAGGCTCCCTGACTTCAGACTATACTACACAGCTACAGTAATCAAGACAGTATGGTATTGGCACAAAAACAGAAATATAGATCAATGGAACAGGATAGAAAGCCCAGAGATAAACCCACACACATATGGTCACCTTATCTTTGATAAAGGAGGTAAGAATATACAATGGAGAAAAGACAGCCTCTTCAATAAGTGGTGCTGAGAAAACTGGACAGCTACATGTAAAAGAATGAAATTAGTACACTCCCTAACACCATACACAAAGATAAACTCAAAATGGATTAAAGACCTAAATGTAAGGCTGGACACCATCAAACTCTTAGAGGAAAACATAGGCAGAACACTCCATGACATAAATCACAGCAAGATCCTTTTTGACCCACCTCCTAGAGAAATGGAAATAAAAACAAAAATAAACAAATGGGACCTAATGAAACTGAAAAGCTTTTGCACAGCAAAGGAAACTATAAACAAGACGAAAAGACAACCCTCAGAATGGGAGAAAATATTTGCAAGTGAAGTAACTGACAAAGGATTAATCTCCAAAATTTATAAGCAGCTCATGCAGCTCAACATTAAAAAAACAAACAACCCAATCCAAAAATGGGCAGAAGACCTAAATAGAATTTTTCTCCAAAGAAGATGTACAGAATGCCAACAAACACATGAAAGAATGCTCAACATCATTAATCATTAGAGAAATGCAAATCAAAACTACAATGAGATATCATCTCACACCGGTCAGGACAGCCATCATCAAAAAATCTACAAACAATAAATGCTGGAGAGGGTGTGGAGAAAAGGGAACCCTCTTGCACTGTTGGTGGGAATGTATATTGATACAGCCACTATGGAGAACAGTATGGACGTTCCCTAAAAACTAAAAATAGAACTAACATACAACCCAGCAATCCCACTACTGGGCATATACCCTGAGAAAACCATAATTCAAAAAGAGTCATGTACCAAAATGTTCATTGCAGCTCTATTTACAATAGCCAGGACATGGAAGCAACCTAAGTGTCCATCAACAGATGAATGAAAAAGAAGATGTGGCATAAAAAAAAAAACAAAAACACAACACCGAGAAGAAGATGTGGCACATATATACAATGGAATATTACTCAGCCATAAGAAGGAACAAAACTGAGTTATTTGTAGTGAGGTGAATGGACCTAGAGTGTGTCATACAGAGTGAAGTAAGTCAGAAAGAGAAAAATAAATACTGTATGCTAACACATATATATGGAATCTAAAAAAAAAAAAAAAAAAAAAAAAAAGGTCATGAAGAACCTAGGGCCAAGATGGGAATAAAGATTCAGACCTACTAGAGAATGGACTTGAGGATACGGGGAGTGGGAAGGGTAAGCTGGGACAAAGTGAGAGAGTGGCATGGACATATATACACTACCAAACGTAAAGTAGACTGCTAGTGGGAAGCAGCCGCATAGCACAGGGAGATCAGCTTGGTGCTTTGTGACCACCTAGAGGGGTGGGATAGGGAGGGTGGGAGGGAGGGAGATGCAAGAGATATGGGGACATATGTATATGTATAACTGTTTCACTTTGTTATAAAGCAGACACTAACACACCATTGCAAGGCAATTATACTCCAATAAAGACGTTAAAAAAAATTGTACGTACTCATTAGGGTGGATCTCAGTCTTCCAGCTTCCAAAATCACGAGAAAATAACTTTCTGTGGTTTAAGTCGAAAAAAAAAAAAAGATACATGCACTACAACGTTCATAGCAGCAGCATTTACAATAGCCAAGACTCAGAAGCAACCTAAGTGTCCATTCACAGATGAATGGATAAAGAAGATGTGGTATATATATATACAATGGAATATAACTCAGTCATTAAAAAGAATGAAATAATGTCATTTGTAGCAACATGGATGGACCTAGAGATTACCATACTAAGTGAAGTAAAAGACAAATATATGATATCACTTATATTTGGAATCTAAAAATTAATGAGAGAAATGAACTTATTTACAGAAGAAAAACAGAGTCACAGACATAGAAAACAAATTTATGGTTACCAAAGGTGAAAGGGAGGGGAGGGATAAATTGGGAATTTGGGATAAACAGATACATACTACTATATATGAAATAGATAAACAATAAGGATCTACTATATAGCACAGGGAACTATAATCAATGTCTTCTCATAACCTATAATGGAAAAAGTGACTGAAGAAGAATATATATGTATAACTGAGAATCACTTTGCTATACACTTGAAACTAACAACATTGTAAATCAACTGTATTTCAATTTAAAAAAAGATGGGACACATACGTGCAAAAAATGAAAACCACGAAGTTCAAAGTTATAATTCAAAATAGCAACAGAAGAGAAAACACAAAGTCATAAGAAATGTTACCAAATGTAATACCCATCCAGCAATTCCTAGAAGAGTAACTCCTAATCAGTAAGATGGGGGGGCTTAGAGAAGGGGTTAAGGGGGCTGGGATTTGAACTAGGTCTTGAAAAGCAATTCAAAATTGGAGTAAAGGACAGGGAAGTGCATATGAGGTGAGCAAGACTGTGTATACCAAAGCTATGGCAGGGGTGTACTGCAAGGCATCCAACTCCAAGAACCACTTCTGCCCATCCAGGACAAGGACACACTGAAGTGGACTACCCTGCATTACTGCTGTAGAAGACCACCCACAGCCAAAATCCACAACAGAACAGCAATCAGCCAACTCCTCACCCTGAAACCCATTTATACCTAGGTTATCAAGGCTGATATTTTCAAACGAGTTGTTCTACCTACATCAAAAGTCTTAAGTGAAAATGAGTTCAGTTTTTACATATGTACCTAAATTGTGTACCTTTCATTCCATAACAGGTACAGTTCATTCAGTATTTTCCTTTCTTGATACCTATCATCAAGATTGAGGTAAAGCTAAAAAAGTAACTGGGCTCCCTGATGAAAACATGAGAAGGCCCAATTGTACACATACAATTGTCCTTTCAGGGGGGTAGGCAACATGCACTCTTGGCCTTCACTCTCCAACGCTTCTGGAGGGCCTGCCCCAAGCGTGCTGGCTCAGGACTCTCACCAGCTACAATGGAAGCAGGCCCTGTACCCAGGATGAGCACAGATAATACAGCATAGCAGGTCGGGTGGCCTAAAGTTATCAGAAGAAGTGTGACTAAAGAAAGAGAGGAAAAGGAAGAAAATTGTAAAATTAATGAATGACCTGTGCTAGGCACTTGAACATAAGCTGCTACATTTACATACGAGCACACTGGGGCTCAGGGTAAGCCACTTGCATACAGGGTAATACAGCTTTCAGGAGTGCAGAGGCCCACTGTGAACCCGGATCTACCTGGAAAGGCAGATGCTGCCTTCCCAAGTTGTACCTCAAGGAAAGTTGTCTGACAGCGAGCCAGAATGCAGGACCATCTTCAGAAGAGACAGATGGATGCTCAATAAAGGTCCAGAGAACATGAGGTAGAAATAAAAGCTGGGAAAGGAACATTGTGGCAGGGGAATTTTTCTCTCAACCCCAGCCCAAGAATAGAGAAACCTTTGGGACTGTGTGTGTTCACACCCCATCACAGAGCATCCCCTAACAGAGCAATGAACTACAATGGCTGATATTGATTAAAACCAGCAGGATGCACTACAAACCCATTCTTCAGCTACAAACCAGAGACACTGGGAGGCAAATTTCCCTAATACCTGCAGGTAGCATCCCTTTGAGAGTATCCAGCAGACACAGAAAGCAACAGTACTCTACACATCAACAGGAAAATGAGATGGGAGATTAGAGAGAGACAGAAAGAGAGAGAGAGGGAGGGAGGAAGGGGGGGAAGAGAGAGGGAGAGAGAGAGGAAGGAAGGAGGTAGGGAGGAAGGAAGGGAGGAAGGAAGGGAGGGAAGAAGGGATGGAGGAAGGGATGGAGGAAGGGATGGAGGAGGAAGAAGGAGAGTCTGGTAAAGATGACTACATAAATAGAGAAGCTTAGGGTCAGAGAGGGGGAAAAAAAGGAGAATTAATAAGGAAAATGAATCTCAGAAGAAAATTTTTCCATTATCTTTACAGTGTTATTTCATAATGAATAGCATTTTCATAGGTTAGGAATTACTTACAAAAGGAAGAAAAGGCCAATTTAGAGTCAGGAGAGATTCAGGAAATGTTAAGCTACAGCAAATGAATGGCGCTGCAAGAGAGCACTAGAAGAACGGTCACCAGTCAGTCCTTGATTAATTCCCAAAGAAAATCCCTTAGAAGAGTGCAGTGTGCTGCTATTCACAAAGCTCCTCTCCATTCATCATCTCAGCTGATCTTCCTACAAGAGGAGGAAGATGCTTACTCTCAATGTTCTCTTTCTAACTGAGGCGGTGGCGGCCTAGTAAGGTTGACTTGCCCAAGGCCACAGTCAGTCTTCGGGAGCACTGGGTCTTCCAATGTCTACTCCACCCTGGTGCTGTCTCTTCCAGAAGCGGCATAGGTCAGACACGGATGGACCATGGTGCGAGGCTTCACCGAGGAGACAGGAGACGTCACCTGACCTCAAGAACTGTGCATGACTGAGGAGAAGGGAATCCATGCAGTGACTCAGGGAGATGGAACAGAATAATAAAGACGGGAAAGAACAAGACGTGGTCGTGAGGTGATGAGACTGGTCTGACCGGAGCAGACTGTGTGGGCAAAGGAGTAGCAGGAGAGAAGGCCAGAGAGACAAGACTCAGGGAAGCAGTGAATGCCAAGCTAAAGAGATCGCCCTTGGTTCTTTAAGTCAGTGGGAGCCAGTGAACGATTCTGAGGAGACGGGCATGATAAAAACAGCACTGGGAGAAAGAACTTACTTAATTAGAGGGTAGATTTAATGCCACCATTTAACATAGAAGGGGGACACTCAGACATACAAACATTGGCCAAATTCTCCCAGTAAGAATGAGACACAGCTGCCCACTGGCTTTGACATCACAGTGCATATTAGGCACCCTCCACCTGCCATTAGCTAAACGATATAGGCTCACTCCTTCCACTTTAGAGGTTTTGGCTGGGGGAACCTCATCAGCCTTCCCTATGTGCCCTTTGCTGCTGCTCTGACCGCCCCATACTTCCCCTCCCCACTGTGCTGTCCATCCAGAACTGTCCAAGACCAGGATCTTACCTAGATACCTCTCAGGATCAGAATGCACACGCCTTGGAGGCAACTACTGCTCATCTGATAAAGGGGCTCAAGCCAAGGCTGCAATGGCTGCTGAAGCCAGAGGTCTGGCTTCTGCTCACGTGCACTTTTCTCAGAGACTGTCAGTGCCTTAACTCGGTGGTTCCCAAGCACTGGGGTGGGCCTGGATCATCCCAGCCCCCACCCCAGAGAGTCTGGTTTATCAGGTATGGGACAGGGCCCAGATACCTGCGTTTTTTAAATGATCTCCAGGTGACTGATGTTCTGACAGGTTTGAAACCGCCACAACTCCAGGAAACAGAAATTGCAGAACCCTGGCAGAGAAAATACGGTGGTACGTTCTAGTCTTTCTAGACCTCTTCAAATAAAACCACACAAGAGGTACTCTACAGAGCCCCAGCACTGTATCTCAGGCATCCAGTTCTCCCCAATGTCTAGATTCATACACATACAGCTATCTTCACAGAGATCTCATTAAATCAAAATTTGAGATCATTCCGAACAACCCACACTAAAATTAACTTTGCTCTATTAATCACTGAAGAATTAAACATAGTAAAGATGATGATAAAGCATATGCTTAAACTTCTAAAACAAACTCCCTCTGTATACACTATGCATAAACTACCATTCAACTCCTAGACCCTGATCATCTGGTCTGGAGAGTAATAACTTTTGGTCATCTGAGTACCACACTGTCATTTTTACCGTATCTCCATAAGAGTTGTATTATTACATACTGAATATTTTCTTCCTCAACTCATTTTTCCTACTAACTCAGAAATTAAAGTATGGGGACTTCCCTGGTGGTGCAGTGGTTAAGAATCCGCCTGCCAATGCAGGGGACACGGGTTCGAGCCCTGGTCCAGGAAAATCCCACATGCCGCGGAGCAACTAAGCCCATGCACCAAAACTACTGAGCCTGCGCTCTAGAGTCCGTGAGCCACAACTACTGAAGCCCGTGCGCCTAGAGCCCGTGCTTCGCAACAAGAGAAGCCACTGCAATGGGAAGCCTGCGCACCACAACGAAGAGTAGCCCCCTGCTCGCTGCAACTAGAGAAAGCCCACGTGCAGCAACAAAGACCCAACGCAGCCAAAAATAAATTTTTTAAAAAAAGAAATTAAAATATGGAAGTTATAATACAGTCATAAGTAGATAGCCATAAGTATACAGTTATGTTTAATTATAAACATAAACACAGTTACAAAAATTTTAAGAGCCGATCCCGTGTACCACCTAAAATTTCCTGTACCACCCATGATCCAACACTTAGGGAGACAATGATCTAGAACCAACCATCTCATGTGACAGAAGAAGGAACCGGCATTCAGAGAGGTCAAGTAATTGGACTAAAGTTACACAGCTCCTAGGCAGAACAAGCATAACTCTGCTCTGTCTCCTGATTCCTTGCTCACAAACATTTTTTCCTATACTGTGAATATTCAACTGATAAATAACAAATCTCTACCATCTTTTCATTAAAGTAAGTACCCCAAGTACCTCTACTCAGCAGTATTTAAGGATCCTAGTTCAAACAGCTTTGTTTATATCTGAAAGTAATTAAGGGTTTTTTTCTTTTTAAACACATTTGTCATACAGATTTCATTAATTCTTGTGCTTCCTCTTGCACCAACAATTTGCTTGTTTTCACAGAAAATTGCATAAAGTTGTACTTAAAATTATACTCATGCTCTTTGAGGTGGGGCTGTATGTTTTACAAAATTCTATATTTTTTAAAATACTAGTTTACTGAGCAGTCACACGTCATGTACATGACTCAGGTATGATGTGCACTGGGAAGCCAGAAAGTTATCTGCAGACTTTGTGGGGGGCGGGCGGTTGTCTCCTCAAGCTGAAGTCTTTAGCTGGACTATGGCCATCCTTTATCAGCCAGCAAGATTCACCCAAGTTGACTGGGTGGCATCGACTGATGATAAGCCACAGCTGCTCTGGAAGAACTTGCTACACAGTGGTAGAATCCCCAGGACATGGTCAAGGCTTGGTAAGCACCTAAATACGCCTCCCCAGGTAGCAGCCAGCCTCTTCTTCCCCAGATATTCAACACAGATGCTCCACTAGAGGCACATTCCTACCTTGCTGTATCCTCAGGTTACAGCAAGGACATCTAGACTTTAATTCCCAAAAGAAGAAGGAAACAAACAAATATCTGCAAAACCTCCTTGAAATTAAACAGTGCCTGAGGAGCAACCACTATGATTCAGTGGATACGTCCCGATCGTGTGCCCCGAGCTGTGCTGTCCCATGAATGTATAAAACACAGGTACTGATGAGGCAGTCAGAGTTTGGGTTTCCCCTCCACCCCACCAACTTGCAGAGAGAGAAAAGGCAGCTGGGTCGGAGTCGGGGTCGGGGGTGAGAGAAGACAGGAGAGGAAGGAGATCCTGGGAGACACAATGAGGAAGGAGAAAAAAAGTCCTAGGGTTTCTTTCTTCCCTTTCTCCACCCCCCCACCCGCCCCCAGTCTGTGGCATGAAAAAACAATGGCTTTTCTGAAGTCTGGCACAGACAAGGCAGCTCTGAAAAAAACTAATGGCCGTGATTAATGACAATGGGCTGGAGGAGAGTAGGGACACAGCCGCCACATACATCATCCCTTCCCGTCAGTCTCTGCTCCTCCCGGCCCCTCTTCCTCCTACCAGCAAGGCATTATAAAAACGTCTTATCTGCTCCGGATGCTTATTTTCTAGCTGAAATCACAGCTGGCCCCCCACCCAAAAGAAAAACAAAGAGTGAGAAAGAACAGCCAAAAAAAAAAAAAAAATGGCGCTCGAGTGGGAGAAAAGAGGAAAGCACGCGTGAGAGACGGGAGAGGGAAAGAGACAAAGAGGTGATGGGGTGAACAAGAAAATGGCATGTAAAATAACTGTAAGATATTCCAGGGGAAAATGTGCAGGCTGTAATCATTCAAGATTTCAGCAACTTGACTCCTCACATGCTGAAGCCACATTTTCAAGGTCTTATCTGCCATATGGTTCCCTGTTTGGATGATTTATTAGGTGTAGAAAGCACACTGATAAATTTTACTGCATTTCCCTGAATAGGCAACCTATGGTGTCAATAACAAAGCTCAGGCGACTTTAATGAAAACTGCAAGCACCAAAGGGTAACCATTTATTTATGAGTCGCTATAGTATTACTAGGACAAAATTTATCTTCCCTTCTCACGCACTCTGTAGAAACCAAATCTGGTCAAAGTAACAGAGATCACATCCATATGTCAGTGGTTTGCTAACATCTTTCCTGCATGAAACACTGACTGTTGCTCTGGAGAAATTGTTTGGTGCTTTCAAGTGACCCATTTTGCATAAGAAATCTTGTTTTCATGAAAAAAACAAGGTGAAACATGAAGAACTCTGCAAACACTACAGCTTCAGCAATCACACTGAAAGGCAACTGTGGAATCCTCTAGTTTTTCTTTCACACAGAAAATGGGACAGCTGCCCCAGGGGTAGGGATGAAAAAAGGGAGGGTGGTGTGTAGATAAGGAGGAAAGAGATTTAGGGATCTGGTCCAATCCATCAATACATTTACCAGTGCACACAACGGTGTGCCCCTCTATCCACACTGTTCCTCAGGACACCAGTCGTGAAAGAGTGAAAACAACCTGCATTCTCCACTCATTGCCTGCTTCTGCCCCCAAATGCCTCTCTCTTTGGCTGGTGGCTATCTGCAAGTCTGATGTATGTGTTATTTTTATAACAGAGAAACAATCCAACTTTTTAAAACTCCAAAGGCAGCAAAACGAATGACCAAACTCGGAGGGGGAAAAAGAATTACAGAAGAGGGGAGGAGGTGAGCCAGATAGTGTACTCTTCATGCTGAATCCTGAGCCACAGTTCAGTGTGGCAACAAAACAGTTGGCCAGATTTTCAAGTCTACGGTTTTCCTCACTTGTGTAACATGCCTGTCCTGAGTGAAGACAGCCTTGCCCAGGAATGTCAAATGAAGGAAGGGCAAAGAAGAAGTTCAACCACAATAGCGCACATTCGAGGAATGCTTTTTAGCACAGCAGAGCAACAAAAGCAAAAGCAAAGTGAAAAGGCCGGACCACGGCTCTGACCTGAGCAAAACCCAACCTTCATTTCTTTCTCACCAAAGCGCACACTCTGAAAAACTCCTCCACAAGATGAGTTTATACTGGTTTCATTTTAATCTTTTTAATTTTATATATCGCTATCTGCTTCGATATTTTCCCTAATACTTCCACAGTGAGAGGGCAAGGAAATCCATGCTTACCAGTTCTTATCCATGCTACTGCCTCTCTACATCCACCACTTCAAAAAAAAAAAAAAAAAAAAGTAAATAAATAAAGCACATTCTTTGGAAATCAGAATAATCAACATTTTAGATAAAAACCTTTTTCACATCACACATAACAATTAGAAGTCATCTTAGTAAGTTCAATTACTGCCATCACTGCTTTTAAAATCTGCTTAGTAAAATGGCATCAATTAAAGTTTAATGCCTTATAAAAGATCATTCACGTATTATAGTAGAATTAAGAGGAAACAGGTGCTGCTTGAGCTCCGACCATATTTTGAGAGTTTCTCAACCAAAGAGATTTACAAGAACATTCATTATTGCCTAGATTGCTTCCAATTCAGCCACTGCTTTATTAAAAGACGTAGGGCTAAAGGGCCCAGCACGGTTCAGAGCACACCCAACCAGCTGCACCTTCAGTTTCCTAAATATTTCAACTAGTTTTCAGAGGCATCGGTGTAAGTAAATCCTCTCACTTATTTTCCTACGCTCTTTTCCTCTTCATTTTTAACCCCCCGAGTATTTCCAAAGGAAATCTAACCCACCTAAGTCATTTTCACTTAGCTCACAGCAATGAGTTAGCTTAGCTCATTTGAATGAGTTCTGTGTGTTCCTAAAAGTCCCAACGACTTTTTCTGTCAGCCTCCGAAAACCTGCCATTCTTGGGAAGCCCCATTCTGAGGGGAAGCAACCAACTTGAACCTTAACAGCAAAGGGAACTAGGGGACCAGAGAAGGAGCTGGAAGAATATGAATGGGTAACAGAAAAGACACCCAGCTAGGGCTCCAGGGCAATGAGAACCCTCCCTTTGAGGGAGGGCGTGGTCAACAGGGCCAACTCATACAGTTGTTCAGGTTGTTCACTGTACGATGGTGTTTGGCCAAGGGGACAGGTGGAGACTGAAATCCAGGCTATGTTCCACTTGCCAAGCTCAGGCTCTGGCCAGGGGCTGCATCTACCCAGAGAAAGGGGGCGGGCACCTTTTTCTAATTCTCCCGAAGACACTGTATGGGACTCTCTGCTGATAAAGTCATGTTCTGAAAACCGAAGTGAGCCAGCCACCAAAAGACAAATATTATTTAATTCCACTGCCATGAGATACCTAGAGTAGTCAAACTTACAGAGACAGAAAGTGGAAGGGGGTGTCCCCTGGGGCTGAGGGGACGGGGGGAACGGGGAGAGCTGTTGTATAACAGTTTCAGTTGGGGAAGATGAAAAAAATTCTGGAGATTGATAATGGTGCTGACTGCACAACAATGTGAATGTACGTAATTCCACAGAGCTGTACACTTAAAATGGTTAAAACGGTCAATTTTATGTCATGTATCTCTTACGGCAATAACACATTAAAGGAAACCAAAGTCCGCCACTGCCCGGTAACCTACCACTGTGGAGCTTTGGATAAAGAGCGTGAGACAGGCTTGACACAAGCCCACGCCACAGGTCCCACAGCCGAGAGAGTGCAGGGCTGCACCTGGAACACAAGCATCCGTCCAGACACCACCTGCTTGGGAGGCTTGTGGAGGAAGCAGGCCTCTCGCTCGCCCCACCGCGGCAGAACCCTCGCGCCCTGCCCTCCCTCAGCCTGAGCATCCAGCCAGCTTTGGGCTCGGCCGGCTGCATCCCTGTCCCCGGCCTCACCCCTCCCCAAGCCCTGGAAGGGCAGAGGTGTGCTTTCACCCGAGGCCACCTCCCTGAGCCCTGCACACACACAACGCCTCATTACTTGACACACTTTAAGTTTCCACCAGCACCAGGCCAACTCAGGAAGAAGAAAAGTTCATGGCTCCTATAATTGGGCATCTGTGGTAAAATGTAGCCTAAGCTGAGCCAAAGAAAGGGTTTGCCGTGAAAATTCACAATGTAAACAAGGCTTGAGGGGAAAACATTCAAGCAAAGAGGAAATTATTCTCAAAGGCTTTAGTTCAATAATATATTTTATGGAAAATGTGTTGCCAACTATAAACACATTACAGAACACATCGTGTCAGGATTGGGAAACATGGGCCTGCCTCCGCCACGCAAGCAGGGGCCGGTCCCCTAAGTGCCCCCGGGGTCATGGTCATGGTTTCCTCATCCACAGAGCCGGACAGAGAATTTCCAAAGTCCCTCTGGCCACCATCAGATCATGACATTCATATAATGTACTTTGTGTGTGTATATATATATACGTGTGTGTGTGTGTGTGTGTGTGTATACATGCATGTAGTAATGAGGTCTGCTTCTGGGTAGAAACAATTTGTCAGTTATTTTTAAATACTTTTTTTACACTTAAAAGTGGTAAAGCTAGACAGTGGTGATGGTTGCACAACAGAATGTACTAAATGCTACTGAATCATATGCCTTCAAATGGGTAAAATGGTAAACATTACATGATGTGTATCTTACCACCACTTTTTAAAAATGTTAAAGCTTTATTTCTTTTAAAACACTAAGTATGCACACCAGTTTCTAAGCTGTACTTCAGTCCAGTTTGTCTGAGTTAACAGGATTTGGCAGTATTAGAAATATACTACCCACTCCACCCAGACAGGCTTTTAATGTATGCCTGAGATCTTCTGGATGTGCCATGCTTGGGCAAGAACCGGACATACTTTCTGGCCAACAAAGTGTAAAGGCCTCACCTTCTGCCCACTGGAAAGGCCAGGTCCGTGCCTACCAGTGACTTCCTTGTTGAAGATGACTGTGGCTAACTGTTCACACAGAAGGACCGCACAGAGCAGGCATACTAGGGGCCCATTTCTACTCAGTGCTCATACCAGTGTTTCACAATCACAGAACTCACCATAGCATACACTCAGGTCTTCTCCTCTGGTCCAGGGTGGGGCTCCTTCCAAGGGACCACATGTGTCCACCATGCTTAAGGCTGTGACAAAGCTTCTTGTCCCAATTTTGCAACTTTTTAAGCTAATAAAATGCTTCCATGAACTTGACAATCAAAAATTTCCTTACAAACGAGAAAGTTGCTGAATTCTCTTAAAATGCCATGTTTACTCTTTCCAGAACTGGGTCCTGGAAGGCAGAGACTGACAACTAAAGGAGATTGATGGTACAGCGACAGATAGTGCTCAAATGAAGCTCACTGATCAGTATTTTTTAAATCTCATTCCCCAAAACTAGAGCTTTAAGTCCCACTTAATTGTCTTTGACAAGAGCCGGAGTCCTTGACGCTTTACTCCTGAACAACCCTCCAAATGAAGGGTAGGGCTTGGGACGGAGGTGGGGGTCCTCTGAGTGGCCTTTTACTCGGGCTTCCCCAGGGCTCCTGGACATCACTCATTCTGGATTTGTAGCACAGATTTATTTGCAACTGACATTACCTCCTTTCACGGCCTTTTAATAAGTCCATTTTGTGGAGTAAGTAATGAACTGTCTCTAGCAATTCAAACCTACGAGTATTTCTTTGGAGCTTCCTGGTGCCAATACTTTGGGCTTTGGTCCTCGATTCTAAGCCCACCTCCCAGCCTGGAGAGGGCTCACGCCACTGCCACGATCCCAGCTGCTAATTATGGCAAGGGCAGCCCTGTTCTGTTAGGTGCTATATGTGAGATTAATTGTGGCCCATGAATGAATGAGGGAAGGCTAAGGAGAAAATAAAGGTGGGGTGGCTCTTTGAGGGGACAGAACGAAGTGAAAGGTCACTGCACTCAAACAAACAGTTGCTGGTGTTGAAGGTCTCTGGAGACCAGGACATGGAATGTGGCCCTTGACCAAGAAGGCAAAGCCAGGCAGCAGCAGTAACAGAAAGGGGTTCTTTGGAAGAAACAGCGAACAGAGAGGAGCTAGACTCAAAGACTCAAAGCTTTGATCCTCAAAGGATCAGGCTCACCACTTCAGTTCCCGGCTCCCATTACCCCACTGCTCCCAAATCAAGCAAGTCCTGACCTACTGGGCACAGTTGGAAGATACATTTGGGCCTCTGTCTGGCTGCTGGTTTTTTAACCACTCCAGCCAACCTCTTCGTGTCTGGGTGCCCACCAGGAGCATCCAGACAGCTGGTTAAAAAGAAATTCCTGGGCTCCACCAAAACCCATGGAGTCAGAATCTCCAGGGGTGGGGCCCAGGAATCTGTACTGTGTAAGCTCCTTGGGTAGTTCCAACACATCCAGTCTATAGACCAGCATTTGGGAACCACTAAGTCACTTTGCCTGCTTTCACATGAGGAATGAAAGCCAATACTGCTGTTACAAAACCTCTGCAAGGCAGAGATCTTTAAAAAGAAAAAGAAACTCACCTGTAATGCTTTAGTGTATGTTTACCGATGATTAAATTAGGGGGAAAGAAAGGGCTAGAGACCCAAGAAGACGGTGTATTAAGAACTAAAACTGGAGGTAGCAGGAATTAGAGTATCACAAAATTATCACCTGCATCAACAGAAAAACAGATTACAGCATAATGATGTCCCAAGAAACTCAATATTACATACAATGATTCCCCATCTGTATTAGCTTTAACAATGCATAATAAAGACAATAAATCTGCTGAGGGAAAAATGTCATGTAGGTCAATTTTCTTCATTCAAATCTAACAGATTGGAAATTTGCAGAAATTTTTAACAGGCATTCACTTCCCTATCATGTGTCTTAAAAGGCCACTGTTTCACAATTTATGACTGATGGAAATAGTTAAAACTCATAACAGGACAGTTTTGAAATGTCTCATCACTTTGAAAGCAGCCAGTTCTATAAAATCTTACAATTTTGTGCCAAATATTTTAAACTTTAAACAAATATTTTAAACGTTAAAACTGTCCTGAGACTCTCTACCGTCGACTTGGATACCTAATTCAAATTACTGTGTAAATTTAGAAGCTACAAAATCAATTTTCCATAAAATATAATTTGGGCTTCACTAATCCAAACTGGCCTTCTTCCTAATTAGGTTGAATTCATGGGGTTTTATTGTAATGCACTGCCAAACCAAATATAAGTAACTTGGAACTTTGTGCTATTTTGGATTATCATATCATCCCTTGCCTCCGTTAGCAGGGACAACCAGAGGCTGCTAACACAATAAATATTTAATGGATGGCAGCACTGTCCCTTGCCCCCAGAAATAGAGAAGCAAACACAAACATGCCTTCAGATCTATCTGTAACCCTGCTTTCTGCCCTCTCTCTTGCTTCCGGCAAATAGTGAATTTTCCCAGTACAGAGAGAAATGCCAGTCGACTCACTCAAGCCAAAGGTAAGCAAAACAGAAGGGAAGTGAAAAGAAAGAAATGAGGAAAAAAAAAAAAAGACTGCAGCAGCTTTGGGAGAAGCAATCTCCATGCCAAGAGATCATCACTTCTAAATGTCCCCAGTCCCCATAACATTTGAAATCCAAAGAACAGTAGAAACCCAGGACCTCGGGTTGGGCACAGGGAGTCTGAACCGCTGTGAGCTAACAGGGAGAGCCAGAACAGCCTGGGGTGGGACCCCTGCACTTAAGAAGCTGGGACTCTTTGAGAAAATGGAACTTCAGTTCTAAAAATAGCATTTTTTTTTTCTTTTCTGGTTTTAATACTTTGACTGCACCTTTGTTTTAAAGGAACTTCAGGAGTTCTGACATTTTCTTTCCACTTGTGAATCAACGGAGAGGAAATTAAACCACATGGTAAGAGAGTTGACATCACTTGCTCACATACCTAACACAGACATACACATGCCGGGGCACACATGCGTGCGGTCTCAGTTTTGTTCGGTTCAAGAAATGCCGTCACCAGCAGTGACATCTTATCTCACTGTTAGAAAATGAGGGTTTGGGGCTTCCCTGGTGGCGCAGTGGTTGAGGGTCCGCCTGCCGATGCAGGGGACACGGGTTCGTGCCCCGGTCCGGGAGGATCCCACATGCTGCGGAGCGGCTGGGCCCGTGGGCCACGGCCGCTGAGCTTGCGCGTCCGGAGCCTGTGCTCCGCAATGGGAGAGGCCACAACGGTGAGAGGCCCGTGTACTGCAAAAAAAAAAAAAAAAAAAAAAAAAAAGAAAATGAGGGTTATGTGGAAGGAGATTAAGACTTGGGAGAAACCAGTTAGTTACCATTACAGCCACCACCAGCTTTCTCCTTCAGCTGTTCACATCATGATAAAGAACTTGGACGTTTGAGCCAGAGGTTCTGAGTTCTGTCCCAGCTTCACCTCCTCTTCTTGTGTGACCTTAAACATGTTAATTCACATCTGTGACTCCCTTTCTTCATCTTTAAAATGCTGATAATTTATTTTCATCACAGTCACTATCACTCCATCAACAACATCCCAGCAGAGGGGGCTACCATGTGCCCAGAAAAAGATGCTTCAGGACACAGGTCCTGGCTGTCACACTCAAATCAGATCAGAATGTCCCACCAGTGGCCTCTCAAGATGTTTAACCTCTTGCTTTTCTTGTCCTCCCACGGCTGGAGGGAAAAAAGAGTTTAATTTTCCTATGATATAAAAACTTTCTGGGTGTCATTCTCTGCTTGGGACAAACATGGAACACTCTGAAACATCCTAATGGAGAACAGGCTGAGTCTTGACTGGACCTGCTGTAAAATATAGCCTGGGGCAAACTGCCTTCTATATTCAAACAGCTAGTATCAGCTGAGCTACTCGACATCCAACCGGCAACAGGAACACCAAGAGGCAGAAAGGACTCTGAAGGAGATACTCACACCCCAACTCAGAGAAACGGTGACCAGGACTGAGAACTCACATCTCTCCCTACTCAGTCCAGGGAACTCACCACCATATAGTCATGTCAATCATGTAGCATTCCCCATTTGTTTTTCTTATGCTTAAAAAGAGGATCCAGGTTGACACTAAGGAAGTTGTCCTCAATGTCCTTTTCTAATTCGTTATCACAAATTTCTGGAAGTAACATATCTCATTTCAGTTCCCCAGGACTCATGTTCCAGGATAAACTTCAGGATGGTTGCTAGGAGCTCTAACTCCACCCAAGAAGGCAGTGGTAAGGATAACTGGGAGATGGCAGAAGTGCTGCTGGTAAACTTGGGCACTGACAAATAAGTTGAGTTTCTGAGTCCTAATGTGTCTGAAAAGCAATTGTAGCCTCACACAAATATTTCCCAAATTTCATGTCTTTCACTATATTTCACCCCACAAAAGCTCAGCACTTTTGCTACAACATATAATCTTCATTATTTCTTCTGGACTCTCTGAAACCCCTAAATTAAATAAAAACCTTTTCCAAGAAACAAAATTTGTCTTGACTTCCTGTTCTTGGCAATTAACTTGAACTTCAGCAATGAACTTCAACTTCTTGAACTTACACAAATAGGAGACAAAAAGAAAAAAAAGAATGGTTAACTGATTGAATGTTAAGACTGAAGGGTATATTGGGGGGTCACAATCCAAATGCTTTTTTTCATGGATAAGAAACTGACGATCAGGGAAGTCAAATGACTTCCTCATCATTACATTGTGGGGAAAAAGACTAGAACCCAAGTCTCCTGGCTCCAAATGCATTGTTTTTCTCCTGTCACATCACATTGCTTAGAGTTCCAACAAGTCATGGCTGGATTTCTAATAGCTCTGCTGATAGGTATCAAGATCCTTGGCCATCCTCACCAATTCAGTAGCGGTGATATAGTATTTATGCACATGGGACAATAACTTTACCATCAAAAAAGCCACAGTTTGCCTTAAATTAAAAAAAAAAAAAAAAAAAGCTTGAACAACATGTCAGTGACTGAGTTGCCTCCTTGGTCAGGCATGATTCTCTAACTGGGCTGGGAGACACTCAATCTAAGGGGCTTCACCTGGGGTCCCAAGGATGATGTTGAGGGCAATCCATGAATCTCTGAAACCAAATGTAAAATTTTATGTTAACGTGCACTTTTCTGGGACAGATGGCCACGGCTTTCATCAGATTCGTAAATATTTTACCTTAGAATATTGGGAATCACTGTTCTAATACAGTCACTGTCTTAATACACTGTCCCTCTCTTTCTAAAGTTGCAATGCTCTATGATTCTTGTGGATTTTGCAATAACCCCTCAACTCCATTCACTGTTCAACAATATTTTTGGAGATTTTTAAATACACTCAGGCCACTAGCATAAATCTGCAAGTCCTGGCTAGTGATTACTGGCAAAGTGCCACGATGGTCCTGGGTATTTTCATTAACCTTAGTGGACAGAATTCTTCAAAGTACATTCCTAATAACGAAATAGACACTAAACTTGACTCAATTTAAAAGAGAAGCTCCAAAGATGAAACTTTCATGATTTTCCTTCTTTACCTGAAATCCACTTTATGAAATACTGACTTTTAAAAAGCTTTAAGGTCAGTCTGACTATATCCAGAACGGTAAGATCCTGAAATATATAAGCCATTGCTATTAAACACCAAGATATAAGGGTCCTCTTTAGTAGAAAGCTGGGTTACTGTATAGTTGAAACCTAACTATCCATCATAAACACCTTCAGTACATTTGAAATAGCAGGGGGACAGCTTCTCTCACACTGAGGGTCATTTATGAAGCAATCAAAGGCTGTAGTGGGAAAAAGAAGTATGAAGAGGGACAGGGCTTTATAGAATGAAGAACTTTTCTCATTCTCAATATTTCTTATATTCTTTTACAACAAATTGCTTAGCTCTTGAGAACAGACTCATAAAAGAAGTGAAATATATTCCTCTATCCTCAAAATCTGAACTTTTTTTTTAATGGATAAAGTTGTAATGACCCTTTCTAAATAATATGAGCCAACACTTCAAAAATGTCCATTGTTTCGAAGATACAAATTACTCTGTGCATCTATGTCTATCAACTGAATGAGGAAGGAAAACACATGAAAGTCACTTGAAAGACAACCTCTCCTAGGACTTATGCTTGGAAGCTGGAAAAGCCCAGTAATCCCCTACCTACATAAAGAGAGTTTTCCAAATGACTAAGGGGACCAACAACGGAGCAGGGCCAAGCACTTGAATGTTATAAAGCAGACTCCATATTAGACTTTGCGAAAAGAATCCAACATGCAGCTCCTTTATGGCTGGCCAACCTCCCTATGACACAGCCCTACCTAGAGTGGAAGGGAACCAAAACAAAACAGTATTTTCCAGCAATTTACACACAATTCCAATGGAATTTCCCCCAAGCTCAGAAAATCTGAAGTTTATTCAGTCCATATGCTATCCAAGGTTTTTATTCCTTCCCTTTTAACAAATACAGCTTAGAGAGAAGTGGCCATTTCTTAGCCCCTCAAGATCAAAATCCCTCCTCCAGTAACCACAAATCATTAGTGACAGTAACTGTGCGTCATTTAGAATGTTTGGGGATTATTTTCTCCTCCTAATAAGAAACTCACTGGATGCACTTTTAGAAGTGTCTCGGGAGCCCTACTCAATTCTTCTTCCATGAGCAGCAAATACACGGCATATGATTTGACCCAGCACTGCATTCCTTAAACCAGGATTTAGGGAAACTGACAATAGTTCAATAGGGTGATTATCCATCACTGAAGATAGTATTCTTAAAGAGAAGAGAAATCACACAGAGATAATAAGCTTTTGAAGTAAAGTAGATTACTTTCTACTTCTGCAGTCATGTAGATCAGTTTCACTATGCCTATCAAAATTCATACCTTCATGGAGGAGATAGTATAGCATATTCTTCTTAGAAAGACCCTAGATCAAATCCTACCTTTGCCAACTGACCCTGTACAAGTTACTTAATCTGAGGCTCAGTCTCTTCCTTTGTAAACTGGTAATGACAATAATAATACCTAACTCACAGGGTTGTTGAGATGACTAAATGAGATAATGCCTGTAAACCACTGAACACAGTGTCTAGCATACGGTAAGCATTCAATGAATGTTAGTTTAGCTGTTGTTAGTACTACATTTTAAATAACCAAAATCAAGGAATGTAAAGCAAGATCCTAATGCCCTAATGTTTCTCCCCTTGATTCTGCCTCTAATTCTATTCTTGGGCACAAAAACTCCCCTATTTGTGCCTTTGTTTCCACCACCAAATGAAAAAAAACAAAAAACAGAAAACACCAACCTCTTTCCCTGGAGGAGGCTAGTACCAGAACCACACAGAACATTTTGACAGTGCCCATTATTCCTATTACTTTCTGAAGAACTGGACTGTTCTGAAAGCTTTCAATTGTTTCTGGAATCTCCCATCGTTAGTCCCAAGAGGTCAAATTAACTTAAAAGGCAATCAGCCTTCCTGTTCCCTAACTTTAAGAAGAGGGGTCAGAATTTCCAGGCAGGAGATGTCCCTTTGAGCAGCTCAGAGGCATCTCAAACCAACAGGCAAGAAAGAGCAGCCATTCATGGAACAAATAAGTGATTTGCATTTCCAAGGATGTGGGGAAACATATTAGTTATAATTAGCAAACACGCAGAGTCCCCGTGACAGCTTCACTTTACAAACCCTTGAATGTTTGACAAGAAAAGGTCACGTTTTGTAAAATCCTCAAAAGGTCATTCAATAACAAATCACATGAATGAAATTGCAAGGGTTCAGGGAGGTTAACAGATACACCACAGGCAGTAAAGTGCATTTTCAAGGTAAACAAGGAGAGGGAAAGCAGCCTTGCCTTAGCTCTGGAAGGGGAGAAATAGAAGCCATCTCTAATTTACCAAACACTATAATTTCAAGACATTTTCTCTGTACTTGGTGGTTTAACACTGAGTGTTATTTCTCGTGTTAGGCACACCTGGAGGATTAGCAGATAACAGCCCAGCAACATTTCAACAGTTCTTCAGAAGGTCTAGGCTGACCTTAGCCAAGGCTTTCTTTTATTTATTTATTTATTTTATTTAATAAATCTCACAAGTGGATTCCACTTAAAACAAAAAAGTGGCTGCATACGTGGAATGCACACATTCACATCCACACACACCCAAGGAAGGTGCCCCCATGCAGCGTGTGCACACACACACACACTCACTCCCCAAATCTGCAAACTTTAGCCCCAGAAGCCTTTTCTTCTGGCACTTTGACCAGCTCATGACCTCCTTCTTCCCAGGTCTATTTTCTTCTCTACCAAGAGCCAGCCCCACATCTCTCACAGTCAGGAATAACAAAGGCTTGTTTATATAGGGTAATTTCGCTACAGGATCAGTGGCGAGGCAAGAAGGATGATGCATCTGATCCACAGGTCCAAGGCACAATCCAGACATGCAGGGCTGACAGGTTTAAGGGGGGCTCCCAAGGGGCAGGGCCAAGGGGCTGGCTGCCTTCCAGAAAGTACGACCACAGCACTTGAAGAGGAGAGCATCCACTAGGATGCCTCAGGCTTGGGCACACCCTTCACATACAGGGTATTGGGGGTTACAGCGAGCAATGCTAAAAAAATATTAATAAATAGAAACCACAATTAAAATAAAGTCAGGAGGCTAGAAGGGGGAAGCCCTCATGCCCTACCATGATAGCAGAGGCAAACAGGAAGAAGAAAGACTTCCTCTTCTTGCTTGGCAAGAGCTCAGCCAATGAGAGACGTTCACAGTGCAGCCAATGAAAAGCCACTCTTCCTCAACTCTCAATTCTGCCAATGGACCCTTTGTCTACTACAACCCTCCCAACTTCCTTTTCCCCTCCTCTCCTTGTTGCCTGGGGACTTGCACATGGCTCGCCATGGATGCAGACCCGAAACTGAAATTCTTTTTTGATCTTGAATAAACCCATTTTTGCTGGGGGAAAAAAGAAAGATGAGGAATGCCATGGAAAGAAGGTGCTAGAGCCTAAGGCCAAGCAGACAGGTAGCACAGACCCCAGACTTCCCAGAAAGGAGAATCGCATATCAGAGCCCTTGGAACAGGAGGCAGTATCTTAAGGAAGAGGCACAGGACTTGAAGGTGGCAAACATCATGGGTGCTTGTTCTGTGACCTTGACCAGATTAATTTGACCTTCCTGGGCCTCAGTCTGCCCATTTGTAAAATGGGTTAATATTTCTTGCTTATTTCCACAGGTCAGGTAAAGGTATAACAAAGTAAGAAGTCGCTAGAGAAAGCCATGTGTTAGGTGACACCATCAAGGGCTTGCAGTAGAAGTCCTGGCTCTTATCACACTGGTTTCTACATCGTACTCCAGCCTCAGAATCTCACTGAGAAACCACCCTCCAGCGTCTTGATCTGCCCAATATTGTAGCCATATGTGGCTATTTAAATCTACATGTTAATTAAAAATTACATAAAATTTAAAATTCAGTTCTTCAGTCACATTTCAAGTGCTCAGCACTACCCATGGGTAGTGGCTACCATACTGAACAGCACAGAGGAAATTTCTATCACCACCAAAAATTCTACTGCGCACTCCAGTGTAGACCTACCCGTTTTCAATGGAGGACAGACCTGCCAACGCTTCCCCCGCCACCACCCCACCCTCCCCATGAACGTCCCCCTTGACCTCAGTCTCCTGCATTTCATATTCACCCTAAGACCCTCCTCCAGGACAGCTGTGACTGATGACTCAAGCGCGGACCTCTCACCTTCACAATTACCTGCCGACCATCGTGCCCCACCCGTCCGGTGACTGATCAAAATGATGGTCAGAAACAGGACACCTCACTCTTTCTTGCCAACTATTTTAGCTTATTTGCCACGAGTACAGGGTATAATTAATATCACACAGGAGCCAGCATTGTCATTTTTCAAATCATTTCCCTGGAAATGTTCTACACCTCTTAATGGCCCTGCTAATGCTGTAGCTGTCATGTTTTGGACAGCTGCACTTTTACAAGACAAACTCTGCAGCGCCAGGAGCCTCTCTGCAGACTTTTTAGCTCAGAGGCTCAGAGGCCGTGAACGCCAGCCGGTAATGGCTAGATGGAACTCTTTGATTAATTTTTTTACCTCTCGGTGCTGACTACTTCTCAGGTGTCACCTTCCGGGCTCCTACTTCCAAGCCCCCTCACCTCTCCCTGTCCTCTCCCCTTGCCCCCAAGCCCACCTCCTCTCTTCTATGCCACCTCATCGATGGACAGGGGACGAGGGAAACAGGCCGAAGTCACGCGACTGATTGAAGCCAGGACACGCTGCCCAGAGCGGCAAAGGCTTGAAAATCTGGATGGAAGCCAGGCCTCCTTGCTCAATGCCATACACTGAAAAGATAGGGCCCTTTGTGCCTATTTAATTTTATTTTTCCAAAATATGCCTGTTCCTCCCTGTTAACTTTCTGCAAAATGTTCACATTTCTCTGTACTGCATACGTATGCAAAGGACAATGACAGGAGGGTTACATGTGAAGTGTCCCTTGAGCCACGCCACATATTTACTAAGGGACACCAAACGAAGATGCTTTTCAGCCAGATGGGAAAATGTACCACCTTGTTTGGGTAGTAACAGCATCTTGCTGCTGCTTTTTATTGGTGAAAATTTTCATTTTTTGTTTTCAATAATCGGTTTCAAGTCCAGCGGCATTGCTTGAGTTGGATGTCATCGTTAATTCTGCCCAGGAAAACCTAACTACAAGGGCCAACGTTGTCCAGGAAAGCCCTCTCTGCTAAGGCCGTCTGTCTGGGAAGGAGTGTAGGCCAGATCTGTCTTAAAAGGAAGCCAGAGCCGTGCTAGGGACACACAGCTCGCTTTTTAAGGCTCCACAGCGGCACTGGTTCACGGCTCCTTTAATCCCGTGTTTATTAGCGATCCGCAGCCCGCGGAGAGAGGAGCACACGACTTCCTTTCACGCTGCGTCTGCAAAACGCTCCAGAAAGGTGGACTCATCCGTGAAGCAGCAGGTCCCTTGGTTGAGACCAGCCAGGCCAGAAAAGTGACATGAACAGGATGCTGCTAAACATGCCCGATTCGCAAATACACACTGTATTCTCTTCTGCATGATTTGCTGCCATTTAAAAGACAATAAACAGCAACTTTAGATTGCTAACAACATGTCATTTAAGGTTTGCTGTTGCTCAACATCAAGAAAAATCAATGCCAGCTCTACGGGGACAGCAAACCCGGAGAACTGAGCTCCATTTCAGGTCTGTTTGAACTCATTTCCTTTCTCCACGGTTGCCCCCTTGCACTCCCCCTCAGGCGTCCCCTGGCAGCGGGCTGACAGCTTGACACATTGACAGCTCGCACTGAATGACAACTGATTTGTACAAATTTCAAGCCTTATAAATCTACCTGTCACAACAACAACATAAAAGCGCCCAGGCCCAGCAGGTAATTCAGAAAAAGCTTCCCTTGACAGCACTTTCTGAAAAGCAATGGCGTGCCTCCTGCCAAAAATTCCAACTATCATCCTTGTATAACTTTGAATAAAAATCCAGGGCCCATTTTCTTGCCAACAGGCTACCAATCGTCTTATTTAAAGATTAAAAAGAGTGAACGGGAGAGCGGGGGTGGGGGGGTTAGAAAACAGCCACACAATTTCATTTTATACTGATATGAAAGCAGCACCACCTGCTACGCCAGGATTACCACACCGTTTTCCTCTCCGGTACTCAGGAGTAAATGAGTGAATGAGTGAGGCTTTTTACGGCATTTAAACAACATCCCAGACTGCAGGGGCTGCACCTCCCAGTACCCTCCCCGCTCACCTGGGGCCAGTCCTGCGGCCAGAGCAAGGCGGTTTGACTCGGTTGACTCATCAGGGGCTGGGAGGCAGAGGTCCAAGGCCACCCAAGATTTCTCCAAGACAAAGGCCCTTCACATGGCCATCACCCCACCTCCCCTGACCACTTTTCCTACTAAAACATTCAAACTATGTCAAGGTAAACCTTTACCCAAATACTCCATTCAGCCCAACAGCCTAACACATCATGTCATCACTGCATCCTCATTACAAAAGAATAACTAGAGTTGAGAATTTAGACTTGGTTTTTAGGCGTGGTTTTATAATTAAGTTTAACACTGAAGAAAAAAAATCTTCTGGCCAAATAAGGTTCTTAAGAGAGAGGGAGAGACACTAAGTACATGAGCACTTAAACAGCAAAGAGCAGTTTACAAAAAAATTTCCCTTTACCTTTACAGTTCAAGCCCTTCCAATTCCACTTCATACAGAGAAAGGTGTGGCTGAAAACCGGCTCGAGTGATTTCTCATGCACCTCATTTGCTCTTGTAAAATCTCTCAGCAGACTCACAGATGGAAAAATGAACTTAATCCTTCCTTTGAGGGTTTGTTGTAAGTGCATGTTGAATGGGGATGCCAAGGAGACTCCTAGGAAGGAGACATGGGCCCAAGAATGAGGGCCAAGTGAGGATCCATCCAATTGGCCAAACTCTGAAGCCAACAATGGTGCCAGCAAAGCATCCTGTCACAGAGCAAGTCACCTCCCCTCTCCTCTCTTCAGCAGGGCAGTCAAACCTAACAATGAAGAACCCAGATGCTGGGGGGTGGGCAGACATTTTGGTTTCAAATCCTGGGTTTTCCACTCATGAGTCATGTAACTTTGGGCAAGTGATATTTACACTCTCTGTGCTTCAGTTTCACCATCTGTACAACAGGGAAGGTAATCAGATCTCAGAGAGAATGAGGATTAAATGCCCATAAGAAGTCTAGTTCATAGTAAACAATATCTGTTCATTTATTCATTTATAGATACATACAGATATATACACACATGCATATGTAAAATATTAAAAGTGGTAAGTGTTATAGAGGAAAAAAGATTATCATATGATCAGTATTATTAGTACTCTCTTAGAGATTCTATATATAATTACTTTGCTTCCATGGAGTGTAAGCTTCCATTGCAGTTTAAAAAAAGACAGTAGGGAATCATCCCTGAAAATGTTTTCAAACTCATTTGGTTGAGATGTGTAGATAAGAGATCAGTGTAGCTGGATTGAATTTATTTTCTATCCTTTTATAAATTTCTTTATCTACTCTTTTCAACTTGCTTCTTCATCAGCTCATGACTAATAAACCCATCTAGTGTGGTTGGAAAAATATTTATTCATTTAGAAGCACATAATTTACACTGTCTTAATACCATTTATCACTCAGAAACCCTACAAATATGTGGATTACAAGGAGAGAAAAGTTATGCATGTATAATATACACACAGTATGTAAACACAGATAAATATATATGTAGAAAAAGAATATTGTGGCCCCCAAATATAGCTGATATCAGTATTAGCTGCCTAATCTTGAGATTGAGATTAGAGAATAGAGTAAGATTATGATTTGCTATAAAACCCACTGTCAACATCAGCTGAACACTAAAATATAACAGATAGAGATTATCCAAATTATATAAACCGATATCCACTTTGTAACATTCTTATCCTCCTCAATTTGGTTAGTGTCAAGACTGGCATGAGCCAGCTGAACTTGGGATGCTGACCGGGAACAACAACCAGCAAATCCATTATTTTGTAATTATTTGAACAACCAAGAGCAAGTGTTTTCATTATGAGCCACTAGTGGCCATTAGTAAATAAAATTGGGTTTGAATTTCACAAGCATGTTTGATTCTCAAAAGATTTGTATGTTACGCTAAGAAACCCAAGAACAAAATTTTCATGTAATAAAATCATTGATGTCATAAACCAAAACAATTACACATCAAATCTTTATAAAATGGATGGAGAAAATGACAACCATTTATAAAATTGATAATAATAAAAGAATGATAATTTACATCAACTAAACTAGCCTTCCTTTTCATCTCTCATCAATTATAAAGTGAACATATACGAACAGGTGAGGCGTAAATAGGAAAAAGCAAAGTTGTCAGCTCAAGTTCATCTTTAAGCCAATATCCACCCAGAGTAAGTAAATTAGATGTTCTTTTGTTAACCCTTCTGTTCTCAACAGCACACATCTGACCTAACAAAATGATAAATAATATTTTGTTAACTATTGTCTTCCTGACATCAATCACTGAGATTTAACAAACACTGTCTCACATATGCCCGGGGTCCCCCCTACTATGACCAATTAAGTAACAAATCATTCAAGGGAGCACTGAAGGGCTGACAAAGCACAATCCAGTACAGAGCTGGTACATTTCGTTGCACACTGGCCCACTGAGAGTTTGCTTAGAGAAAAATAGGAAATTTTAGATGCAAAACACATGATGTCTTATGTGTATTTTATATTCATATTTGTGTGTGTACTGTTAACTACTTGTTTCCCAAGAAAAGAGAGCGATGCTTTCAAACCTGTTGGCCTTTGGTGCCTACAAAGTTTTGCTTTTTGGTTCTTTTGTTTGTTTGTTTTCCCCTGAGAGGCTGCTCAAGGAGCTGCTGATTTCTCCATCTCAATAAAGGCCAAACCTGGCATCTCAGAATGTCACCCACCTGTCAGCCATCAGGCCACAGAAGCTAACAGGCTTTAAAACACAAAGTGGTATTTCTTCGGGACCTAGGAGAAAGCACCAACTACCGTTCACAGAGAAAATTCCTAGGCCTCTGAGAAGCTTCCCCGTACCCCAGAGCTGGGCTCTCCACATCAGGATGAGCCTCTACTCACAGCTCCCCTAAGTGCATTCTATGATACATGAGCCCATCAACAGGTACACCCATGGTGACCAAAGGCGAAGTTTTCAGTCCTTCAACCAACACCATTTTGAGAAGAGCAGCTACGTTTCTACTCTTCTGCATGGATCTGTCTACATTTGCTGGGACAAAAGGACCAACTTCACCCAATCTTTGCCACAGAACCACCACCCACAAAGACATTCTCCTGCCAGCTGAGATCATGTAATAAGCATCCATCATGAGTCACCGTGGCCTCCTCAGCCTCACTTACAGAAAAAGCCAAGTGTCTAAACCTTAAGCTACTGAACCAGGGGCCACCCACGCAGGCTAAAGGCCACCAAGAGTCAGTCCAGGTGTGGCTTGTCTGGTGCCCCCCAGGGGCAAGATGGGAGAGCTGGCCAGGAGCTAACGGAGGGAGGACCCATCCACACAGCCTCTGGCTTGAACTTCCATGGAATCAGTAAATTTTTACCACTTAGGACAAGCCATGTTATTTGTAACTGTCAGAGGAAGGAAAATCTGTAATTGTTAAGGGGGATGAAGCTTGTGCAAATTCTTTCCTGTGCAAAGTGAACAGTCAATCACTTTTATAAGGACAGCAACAACTTGAAACTATCCATTCGTATACTTTCCTTTAGTCAACAATATTACCTTTAGTAATCTGGGGAACCGTGCATCCATAAATTACAGCAAGTGTTATTGCATTGCTGAATAAACAGCAACATTTCCAGCAGCAGCAGCAGTGGCAGCTCCACAAAGGTATAACAAACAGACTCAATCATTTTCTTGTCAAGCTTTGCAATGACTGCAGAGTTTACTGCTGGAGATAATGTTGCTTTCCTCAGCATTGTGGGCCAAACTGCAAACTGCTTATTAAAACAAAACCTCTTTTTCAGAGCAGCATGAGTTGGATAATCACTTATTGCACTCAAGAAAAAACAGGTTTGGTGCCCAGAGGAGGTTAGCAATCAGGCATATGTGTTAACATTTGGTTGGTAAAAACTGGTTAAGAAATAAATTATCTGACACTGGGGTGGGGGAGGGAAGAAGTTAACTTATTAACCTCACTGGCCCCCGATTGACTCTGTTCCTTATGATGTCATTCCGTCTTCTGACAATGTGTTTCCAAGTACTGAGCCTAATGAAAGCTTCCGTGTGGGGCGTCCGGGACGGGGGAGGAGGACACGTAGAGAAGAGGACTATGGAAGGAAACCAGAAAGCAAAGGCAGCCCGTTCATCTTCACGGGAAGAAATCTCTGGGAGAGACTGTATTCCGGAGGCAGGGGTAAGACTGGAGAAAGGGACAGGAGGGAAACGAATAAACTTTAAGCACTAGGCATTTGTGACTAAACTATTTCTGAAGACAGCACCCATTATTACTCTCCGAAGAAATCACTTGACACAACCAAGCCAGCGATAGCACTGAAAAACCGTCCTCAATTTTCCCCACTTAAAATAGATTGACAGCCATTTTCCTGAGCCTGAGGAACAGGGATGCGGAGATGCAGCCTGGGAGGCCTGCCGTGTGAGGGGCACTGCTCTGCCAGGAAAACCATTATCCCTGACTATGGAAGAGCTGCCCCAATACTTTTTTATGTTTTTTTTTCTTTTCATGCCCATCAAAGATGAATTAATATCAAAGTAAGCAGACCCTCTCCCCTCAGCCCACCCCTCCACTGTCTCCATGCTGCCGATAGCCTTGTTGGCCCAGACGTCCGCTGTGCAGGGGAAAGCCTATACTTTGGATGTCCCTATCAGAGCAGGAAATGAGACTCTGAAGACTTTATTATAACTTTGGGCCACATCCGAGGTTTGACTCCTATCACTGCTCTAAAATGAGAACAAGTAGGAAACAAAGAGAAAGAAACAAAGAGCACCAACGGTAGAGTGGAAAGGCAACTCCAGTGACTGTCATTCAGCTTCGACAACAGAGGGGAGGCGAATGCAGGTCAGCACTGTGCCCACGATACCCTCACTCCTGGGAGGGCTGGTCAGCCCCTGGCTGACTCCCACCCCGCCCCCCTGCTTTAAACCTGCACAACAAGGGCCGTCCCGTGCACCTTGCCGGTTCCTCTTTGCCACCTCAGAGCCTGAAACCATGCTGCTCCCTCTGCCTGGAAAGCTTTTTCTCCCTTTGCTTGGTCCATTTCTCCCGTCAGTAGGCCATTCCTCAGAAAAAGGCCTTTCCTGACCACACAAAGCTCAGCCAGCCCCCCGCCTCACCTCCTCGTGCACACCATCCTCCCTGCTTTTCTCCTGACTTCTTTGGATCATTACCTCTACCTGAAATGATCATTTATGAATTTATTAGAATGCTTATTACCTGGCCCCTACAGTAAACTCCATAAAGGCAAGGACTTAATTTTATTCAAAACATTACCCCCAGCATCTACAATATAGTGCCCAGCACCCAGCACGTAGGTGCTCAACAAATATTTGAGAAATTACTTAAAAACTATTCCATGGTAGCACAGAAAACACCTCCATGAACATAAATCAGAGACCTCTCAGATGAGAATAGTGGTTTCTGAGTACAAACGATGAGTCCTGATCATGGGAAGGACTGTGGAGAATCTAAAAAAAAAAAGAGGACATTTTTATTCTCACGTCTCCAAGACGTATAGGAATAAGTTATTGGTCTTGAATTGAGCGTGAGCCATAGGAATGTTGGTTTTGTTTGTTTAAAGTACAAAGATAAAGGACACTGCCCATGACCTAAATAAAAAGAACCTCAATAAGGAGTTAAAAAAAAACCTGAACCTAAGACCTCCCCCCCAGCTCTGCTACCAGATTTAAGTGGGACCCATCAAGCATCAGGGTACATCTGGACACCAGTATGTGAGGATACAAAGGTTTGCCCCACCTGTTTTTAAATGCTATTTTTAAGTGCAACAATATATTGGCACAAAGAAATAAGAATTGAAAATAGCATGTCTACAACACTCATGTACCCACCCAACTTTATCAGCTCTTAACATGTTGAGCCATACTTGCAGAAGATTTTTTTTAAGAAACAAAATACTCTAACAAGAAATGACTGCCCGCCTATTTTATCACGAGGATCAAGTACAGCTGAAGTCTTAAAAATATTTAGGTCACTATTAAATGACAGATATTCTAATAGTTACCAGCTTCCAATTGTCATCAATTCTCACCTTTCTTCTCCTGCTGGCATTTTAATTCTCTTTTCACTCCTCTTCCAGAACCCTCATCATGATTTCTTTCTGTTCATTTCTCCGGATCTCCTTCCTGCCTGAGTCCCCACTGGGCCAGATCATGTCATATAACAAGATACATTCCAAAATTTTTTTTAAACACATTTTTTAAAAAGGAAACCATGAAAGTACTAGAAGAAAACCAAGGAATAGAGAAGTCCTTTCTAGTGTAACTAAAAAATCAAAAAGCCATAAAATAAAAGATGATACAAAGCTGCACATAAAGCAAAAATTCTACATGACAAAACAGAAAATAAAGCAAATAAAAAAACACCAAAAGCAAATCAGCAGGCAACCGAAAAATGTGGGGAAAAAACCTGCACCCTTACCACAGAAAAAGGACTACTTACATACCCACAGGGTACACACATTCATGTGCACAACTATACACACATGAAAACACACATACGTACACAAAGAGCTCCAAAAATAATCATAAAAAAGACAGAAATCCAATAGAAAAATGGACAAAGGATACGAACACACAGTTCGCAGAAAAGGAAATACAAATATCTCGCAAATATATAATAGGATGCTTAACCTCATTCACAACAAAAGAAGCACAAATTAAAACATGGAGAAAAGTTTTTTTTACCTACCAGATTGGCGAGAATCCAATAGTTTAATAACACACTCTGTTGGTGAGGCTGTGGGAAAACAGGCATGCATCTAACACTGCTGGTGACGATTTAAATTAATTTAACTCCTAAGGAATGCAATTTGGCAATACCTATCAAAATTACAAACACATATGGCCTTTGACCTAGCAAGTCTATTTCTGGGAATTTACCCTATAGATATTCTTACAGTCAAAAATGACAGTCTAAAGTCACTTATTGCAGCTCCGTAATACTGAAAGGAAGCTAACAAGCACAATGTCTACCATTAGGGTACTAGATAAACAAATTATTATGAATTCATCTAGTCAAACACTACGTACCTATGAAAAATTAATGAGAAAGCTCTCTGTACTGATATGGGAAGGTATTACTGCTACGTGAAAAAACCAAGGGGCAAAATAATATGAATAGCATGCTATCTTTTGTATAAGTGGAAAAGAAATAATGTATATTTCCTTTTGCTTGTACATACAAAATTTTAGAAACTCTGAAAAAATATAAAAGAAACCAAAAATAGTTACCCCTGGGGGCTACAGTGGGAACCTGGAAAAGTAGAACAGAATGGGAAGAAAACTCTTCATAATCTTTCAATCTCTTAATTTTCCTATCATATGGGGGATTATCTACTCAAAAATTGAAACTGGTAAAAAATAAACTTCTACTCACTGAGTGTTAGAACTTCTTTTCTTTGTTCTTTGTTTTTTTCTTTTTTGGCCACACCGTGCAGCATGCGGGATCTTAGTTCCCCGACCGGGGATCGAACCCGTGCCCCCTGCATTAGCACAGCGGAGTCTTAAGCACTGGACTGCCAGGGAAGTCCCTAGAGTATTTTAAAAGTCAAAAAATGTAGTTTGGCTAGAGCTGTAGGTAAATAGGGAAATGAAGACCCTAAGGGGCAAAGAACTTGTGTGACTGCGCAAGAACTCAGAAGGAGTGGGAAAGTTCTATGCATTTTGGCCTTGAATTGACCAACAGATTACTCAGCACACACAACTCAGCATACTTTTGACAAGAAGACTGTGGCTCAAGTTGGTCCATTTTCTTTCTCTGGCCATGCCTTCACTTTCTACATGTCATGGTAGCACACTTCCCAGGTTCTCTCCTCCCTGCCTTGCCCCCAGGTCCCCCCTGTGATGTCTCACTCACCTCCCTCCTCCCAGCCCCAGCACTCTGTTCTGCCTTGTGACAAACCCTCTCTCACTGCACCCCTCTGATATCCCACAACTCACTCTTGACCCCATTCTAACTTCCTTCTCTCAAATCTTGCTGATTCATAGCAAGTGACTGGACCAGTAACCTGGGGCTACCTTGAGATTATCAGTAAATTAAAGAAGATCAAAGGGAAACGGTGTTTTGTTTCACTAAGAAAACATATGCAAGAATCCTTTATTGTTTTCCTTCATCCAGCATTCAGTTGCACAAAAACAGGCCACAGGACAGGATTTTCAGGATTGTACAAGAGACAGCCAGCATGCACTGCCTCTTCTAAGGATCCTGGCTTGGCACCCCTGCTCCAATGATGGGGTGCACCTAAAGGGACACATCTGCTCCCAACCTTGGGACCAGGGATAGGTGGGCACCAGCAACCTATCATGTTAGATTGGGGCCATCTATCTTCCCAGCCTGTCACATCTTTGGAGCTCAATTCTGTCATTCAAGCTTAATGATTCTAGATTCCTCTCTACTTCAAGTTACCCTAAGACTTGACCAGTATATCATCAACTGCCTTAGTCAAGGCAACCCTCATAGAACCACAGGCAGAGGACTGTGGCATACCATTAGAGACTCTAAAGAAATGCCACTTCACCTATTCATTTTATAACACACAGCATTTTAAATACAGTTTTGGTAATTCTATGCATGTATGTAACAGAGGTTAGCAAAATGCTGTTAAATGTGTGGGTTTAAAGACTTCAATTAAAAGGTAATGCATTATCTCAGCATATTATTTGTCTTAAGGGGCCTCTAAAACACTCTCTGGGTCCCCTTAAACAGAAAAAAAAAAAAAAAGCCTGGATATCATATGCTGAACATGCTTTGCAAACCGCTATCAAAAGCTGCTATGAACGTAAATTTCGGTTTAGCCTATATGCATGCCACCCCCAGTTCTGTATCAATGGAATCCAAGTGAACAAGATTTTATTAGAGGTGAAAAGTATTATTGACAAGTATGTGACACTACTGGAACTTTCATATACTGTTGATGGAAATATAAGTTGGTACACCAAAACTATGGAAAACTGTTAGGCAGTTTGCACTAATGTTGAAGAACACATACACTCTATGACCCGGAAATTCTACCGCTTGGTATGTATCCAACAGAAATGGGAATGTACAATCACCAAACAATGGACAAGACTGTTCATAACAGCACTATTCGTATTTATCAGAAACTACTGGAAAACAACCCAGATATCCACCAACAGGAGAACAGCTTTTAAAATTTTGGCCTATCTATGCAACTGAATACCATATAGCAATGAGACTGCATGAACCACTGCTCATCAACATGGGTGACTCTCAAAGATACAATGTTGAACAAATGAAGCCAAAAATGGAAGAGGACATACTATATGATCCCATTTACATAAAGGTTTAAAACAGGCAAAACTAATCTCTGCTGTTTGAGGACAGGACAGCAATCAGTTACCCCTGGTGGAAGAAGGGGTACAAGTGGTGCCTGGGGCAGACCCTTGGGGAGTTTCTAGTTCAGTATGCTAATAGTATTCTGTATCCTGGTCTGAGCACTGATGACACGAATATATTCACTTTGCGATAATTAATTAAGCTGAGCACTTAGGATCTGTTCGCTTTTTGTATGTATGTTTTACACCAATGAAACATTTATTTTAAAATATTTAGAAAAACATTGAGTGCAATTATTCTTCAAAGAGTCAGGTACCTGAACTGCTGCTCCAAAGTCATAGAGACCCTTAATTCCTATCATTAGCCCCTGACATGTCCAAATGATTCTTTGGCTACTTGTTAATAACGGAATCAAAAGGCACTAATCTCATTATCACTTGTCAGCAGGTGCTGTCAGAACACTGTTGGCCATTAGTCGCCCGCTGCTGCTATCAGTCAGAGACTTGTAAAGCACCCAAAAGGAGACAAAAAATACTGACAGTTTAGTTTTTCTCTTGTCCCACTTTCAGCAATCTCATGCCAAATCCTTCACACCCCAGACCACAGGCTGCCTTCTCCAAGAGGTCATCCCAGACCCCTCTAGCAAGCACAGAACTCCCATTCTCTCAACAAAATTCCTGCATTTATTCATTCACTCTTCCACCTCAACATTAATGAGCAACGACTGCGTGCCCGGCTCTGTGCTCAAGATACGAAACTGAGTGAAGCATAATTCTTTTCCTTTAGGTGCTCACAGTACTGTATGGAAAACAGACACAAAAACAGGATTATGATAGACATGTATGCAGAGAATAGCAGGAACGCTGGAGAAGAACATGCAAGCCAATTTGGGGGGGGGGGCGGTGGGAGGAAATGATTGTTAGAGGAGATTTCACATGAAATAGGCCTTAAAGATACAAGTTGGCCAATGAGGTGAAGACGAAGGCAGCTCCCAGCAGAGGGAATGTCATGAGTAAAGGTGAGGAAGCAAAAAAAGGCCTGGTATAGGGATATGGGTGCTGGCACGTGGGGAACTACAAGAGTAAAATTTGAGTGAAGACAGAGGAGAGCAGGCAGAGAGCAGATCTTAAAGGTCTTTGCCAACCATGTGAAACAGATGAGACTTCATGCCAGAGAGGAAGGGCAGCCATTATGGGTGATGAGCAAGGGAATGGCAGGATCAAGTTGGTCATCAAGGAACTGTGCGGGAAATGCAATTGGAGAGATAGAGGCTGGGAGATGTCAACATAGACCTGCTTGAACCAGACCACTTGGTGCAGGGTTGGAGTGGAGAAAAATGCAATCAATGTTTAGGTGGTAAAATCAGAAGGACTAAGGGACTGATTCATGGTGTGAGAGTGGGGAAGGAGAAAGGGAGGTTGTTGAGAACTGACAGATGGGTGACAGCAACTGAAAAAAATACAAGAGGAAGAGAAGGCTGGGGTGGACAGGAAGGAAGGTGATGAGGTCAGCACTGGAGGTATTAAGTATGGGGTGTCTTTGGGGACTTCAGGAAGTATGTTCAGTGGGAGAGTTGAAAGCCTGAGTCTGGCAGGAAGAACGTGGGCTAAAGATAGAGATGGACTCGTCAGCAGATACAAGAAACCATGGAGTGCATGAAATCACAGGGTGCACACGAAGAGCACATGGAGAGCTGAGGACTCTTGGGAACACCAACTTTTAGAAAGAAGCAGAGGAAGGCGGTCTATAAAGAGGACAGAAAGGGAATGGGCAAAGAGGTACTCAATGATCAGGGCAGTGTCATATCATCGATGCCAAGGCAGAGGAGAGTTTCAAAACATGAGTGACTGATCATACTCCTAAATGTAGCAGCCAGAGTTCCAGGAAGGGTAGACCTGAAATAGTTCCACTGAATTTGGCGATTACCAAGTCATTGATGACTTTAGTGACTTCAGACTTCAGTTCACTTCTAGCAACACGGCAGACCAACCTGAAATACACCCACATCACAACACTCCTCAAGAAATCTAGATAAAATATAACCCCCCCCCTAAAATTTTTAATACATAGCAGAGCTGGCAGTCAGGGGGATGAGAGAGAGAAAAACTGCCAAGTAGGAGAAAGGAAAGACTAAAACCCAAGCCTACAACCACACGAGCCCATGACACTACCAGACCTGGATATAAACCCTAGGATACAGGTATTTGATGCCCTCTAAGGGACAGAACATGTTGCTTTGAGCTGACACAAGATGGGGAACTGGAACTAAGAGTTCTCCATAAAGCTGGACATTTAAGCGCTGCCCAGTATATAAAAAGGGGACAAAAGAAACCAACAACCAGGTCAGAAAACAAGGAGGCATGTTGTTTCTCGGGGCTTGGGGCACAACAAAAGGCCTCTTGCAAGAAACTAAAACTCCAACCCTGCACTAGTGCTGGGTGTAGAGTAATGGTATTTCAAATCCAAGGTGAAAAATAATATACAACTGGTATTAGATCTATGAAAGCTCTGTTTTTCAAAAATAGTAATCCTTCCATACTCCACAACCCAAGAGACAACACTTGAAAAATACAAGCTCACAGTTAAAAATAAATTATATAACACACAAGGAAACAAACAACTATGAAGGAGAATCAACCAATCACAAATAGGAGAATGGGAAGTTACAGAAAACTCTGAAAGATCATAAAACAAAAGTTTAAAAGGTATAAAAACCATTATGAAATAAGATGACACCATGGGTGAAAAATGTTTTAGAAAAAATAGAATATTAAAAAATACACAGTCATCAAAATTTTAAATGTGATAAATGGACTGAACAGAATATTAGACACAACTGAAAAGAATTTATGAGCTATAGGGTAAATCTGAAAAAAAAAATCATCCAGAACTTAGCAGAGGGAGATAAAAAGATGGCATATCTGCACTTGCAGCAACATGGCTGGACCTAGAGATTATCATACTAAGTGCAGTAAGTCAAACAAAGAAAGACAAGTATCATATGATATCACTTATGTGTGGAACCTAAAAACAATGATACAAATGAACTTATTTACAGACCAGAAACAGACCCACAGACATAGAAAACACACTTATGGTTAACAAAGAGAAAGGGGGAGGGATAAATTAGGAGTTTGGGATTAACAGATACACACTGTCATATAAAAAATAGATAACAATAAGAACCTATAGCAGAGAGAACTATATCCAATATCTTGTAAAACCTATAATGGAAAAGAATCTAAAAAAGAATATATGTACATGTATAACTGAATCACTTTGCTGTACACCTGAAACACTGTAAATCAACTATTCTTCAATTTAAAAAAAAGAAGATGGCCTATTTGAAATAACAGATATTGATCCATGCCAAGGAGGAAAGAATAAGATCCATGATATAATCTAACAGGAGCTCCAAAAGAAGAAAAGAGAGAATGCAGAGAAGGCAATGATCAAAAAGAATTGCCAAGGATTTTCCAAAACTGTAAAAAAAAATTAAATACACGAATTCTTAGACTGAATAAGGTCACTGAGTCCTAAGAACTTTAAATTAAACAAATCCATAGTAGTGTAATGAAAAACCTGAAAGTAAGGAAAAAATCTTTAAAGCAAGTAGAGAGAAAAGATTATGCTCAAAGGAATGAAAGACTTAGAGCAAACTTCTCACCGGTAACAGTAAATTCCAGAAGACAATAAAATCTTTATCAGTCTGCTCAGGCTGCCATAACAAAATACCACAGACTGGGGTGGCTTAAACAACAGACATTTATTTTCTCACACATCAGGAGGTTGGAAGTCCATGATCAAGGCACTGGCCAATTTGGTTTCTAGTGAGTACTCTACCGGGCTTGTAGACAGTTGCCTTCTCGCTGTGTCCACACATGGCTTTTCTTCTGTACTCACGCAGAGAGAGAGATTTCTGGTATCTCTTCCTCTTCTTACTAGGACATCAGTTCTATTGGATTAGGGTCTCACCCTTATGACCTCATTTAACCTTAAATCCCTCCCTAAAGGCCATATTTCCAAATATAGTCACATTGGTGGTTAGGGCTTCAACATATGAATTTGCATGGCTGGAGACACAATTCAGTCTGTAAAAGAACATCTTCAAAGTGTTCAGAGAAAAGTAACTATCAGGTGGAATTCTATACCCAGATAAACTATACTTACCCTTCAGAAATAAGGCCAAAGTAAAGACATTTTCAGACAAAGTGAGAAAATTCCTATATCTAAATCATCACTGAAAGATCTACTACACTACAGTTAGCACTACACTAACTGAAACTAGAAGGAAAGAGTGAATGGAAGCAGTAATCAATCAACTAAATTGATAAAATGTTCACTCAACAAATATCCACTGAGCACTCTATTCTATGTGCCAGGCCCTGTTCTATTTGCTGGGGATGCTACAATGAATTAAAATCACCGATTGTTACATATTTTCTGGTAAATGGTGATTAAGTGCACTGAAGGGAAATAAAGAAGGAAAAGAAGACAGGGAGGAACGTTAAAGGTTTCATTCTATACTGTTAAGTCAAAATATGCATTGACTATTCAAAAGTAGTAATAGCAGTGAATTTTGGGGTTTTAAGAAAAAAGGGAATCCTGATTTGAAGACAAAGCCAACCAGGAGCACTTAGAACAGACAGGTTTAAGAGGCTCCAAGTCAGGGCTGGGGAAGCAGAGTCAAGTTTCAAGGCTCTTGCCCTATTTCCCCTCTGCCACCTCCAGTGTGCCAGCTTGTCCCCAGACTATCAGACCCCACAGAGGTAAGGTGACCGGAGTTACAAGAGCTCTCATGTGGACTCAACAGAAACTAGTGGAAGCAGCAGAACCATCTCTTACTTATATATCTTCTGAATAGCAAACCTTTCCCTGAAAACTCTTGGCACATGTTCCCTCGTGTTCATTGGGCCAAACAGCGTCACCTGACCATGCCTATCATAGGCAAGGGGAAGAGGACCCCAATACTGGTCTTAGAATAATCCAGATTACACCCCTGTAGGGGGATATAGGTAACACACAGAATGAGACACATGCAGACAAAATCCCAGCTTTTCCATCAAGGAAGAAAGCAAGGCCCACTGGGAAGACCAAAACCAGCCTTTGCCCACCTATCATCTGCCTCAAAACTCACACACAGTGGTGACTACATGACACTATGATCACACCTCCACAAAACATGGCAGAGCATCACCCTGGAAATGTGAAAAAGGAACTTTACGTTCATCTAATTTTCTCTACAACTCCAGCTGCTTTAACAAAGCCCATAGCACGTGCTCACTGGCCAAGTGCATGTCAACCAATCTTCATCTCTGTTGTGCTAATAACAAAACTATAAGGACAACAGGGCCACCCCCAAGTCAACCCCTGAAGATGGCTGATCAGAACACTTCCCATGTAGAAGCCCAAACCATAGTCAATTTAAGCAGATACTTAAAGCTTCCCAGATGCCCCTATAAAAATTCTCTCTTCAGGCTATATAGACACTTCCAGATTAGCAGAAATGTCAAAGAAATGTGCTGTTTCACTAAAGACCATTTCCAAATTATTTCAACGTTATCAGGTTGGAGGGAAGTGGTGGCAATGACTGGCTAAAGTGGATTAAATGCTTTCATTTCTCTGAGAAATTGAAGCTATGAAAATGAATTTTAGATCCAAAAAGGACTTCCCAGAGACTATTTAATACGATGCCCACATTTTACAGATGAGGCTTTGTGCAAGTCAGTGGCACCGAGGCTAGCAATCTGACATAAGATTTAATCCAGGAGAAACCTTTAAGGAAGAGAAATCTTCGTTATCACCCTGTCCTGGAAACAAGAGCATATCCATTAATTCAGTAGTTCTCAACCTTTGTGGCAAGTCACAGACGCAAATTTTGCATCTAATTTCAGGTTGTTCCAGGGCCATCTGAAGCTTATCTAGGGATCCTAGGAATAAAAATCTCTCCTTTAGACATGGTTAACATACCCAGTTCAGATAAATACATTGAGATTATGATTTCCCCCATCATTATTTACATGTAGGAAATCATTTCATATTAGTTCCTTTTTCTAACCCCTGCTTAATCCTATTACATCTTACCCAGCTACTATAAACTCAAGAAATTCTATCCATTTTAACATAACTCCAAGAAAAAGACAATACTAATCCCATAATGTGAGGTGATTAAGGGGAAGCCTCTGTCCTCTTTCCAGTCCACCACTATATCCCTAGGTCTAGCACAACTCCTAACAAAAGATAAGCCATCAGTAAAGGTCTTTAAGTCAGTTACTTGATCAATGTAATGCTTTCATCTTTCAAGGTAACTTACAAAACTATTACCTCAAATCTCTTTCCATCTAGGAAGGATCAGTTTATTATTCCCATTTTACAGATGAGAAAATACAATGAGACTCAGTGACTGGCCTAAGGTCATGTGTGTAAGTAAGAGTAAAATTAGGCATGATACCTGGGTTTCCTCGTTGGTGTTCCAGTGGTACACAACAGCACTTTTTCAACTGGAAATAGCCAGACAAAATATAAGCTATTGTTAACATATTGTGTTCCTTCCAAAGCTAAACAGAACTTTTTTGTGGCTTATCTGGTCACTTCGAATTATCAATGCTGCTTTACTCCACTAGCCTGGAGTATAACACTGGCCATGCCTTAAATAAAACTGCCTCCATAGATATGGGCTATCCAGGCAGCAAAGGCATAAAAATGAGGTTTTCCACCGGCTAGCTGACTGCAGCTAACCTCAACACTCTCCAAGTAATCCTGAGTAACTTTCCCATCACCTTGATCTGATCTGTGCTAAAACTAATCCCTTCAGCTGGGCATAATCAGAAAGAGAAAACAACAATTGAGCAAGCTGTCTAGAGGCACTTCACCAACTTGGATCACTTTCCTGCTCATTTTAGCTGGGTAAATAATAGCTTGATATGTAGCACCTGCTAAGTGAAATGAAAATGGAAAATGTTTTAAAGGGTTTTCACTTAATGTCTTCATACTACTATAAATGTATGAAAATTTTATATCCGGGTTTTTATTACTGTTGATTGCTAAACTGACAGGGGAAAATAATCCAAGCTGGCACATTAACGAAACATGATTTTTTAAGTTCTTTTTTTTTTTAAGAACAAAGCTAAACACAATTAAATGGTAAAAAGCCACTCCAACTTTTAACCCTTTAAAGACTGAACAGTCAATAGCAGATTGTTTTTACATGCTTTCTTAGCCACTTCACGCTTGTCCAGAAAACCCACTGCTTTCTTCTAACACAGTGGTATGCGAAACCCAGCCTCAGGTTTTCATGTTTGTTCTCCCAACACCATCACTTTTCCTCTCTTCCAAAAATGTGCTTTCAGAACCTTCAGAAACATGCCTACCCAGTTCAAAGAGCTATTACAATTCAGAGAACTAGAGAGTAGAAAAAGCATACCAAGAATCATGGGTATATACCAGGAGAGGCTCCATGGAGAGCAGACGTGCCCTCAGGAAAGAGCGCCAACATTAATCCCAGACTCTCAGAAGTGCATTTAGCCCCACCAGTAACAAAACAGAGGAGCCCAGCACCCTTCCAACAATGCTCTCTCACAGATACTCATGAAGGAGTTGCTTTAGAAGCTCACATTCATCCAAGAGGTGGTGTCACTGGTGGAATTAGTCACACCTGCTAGTGGATAGCAAATAACAGCTGTACAGACACAAATGAGTTATTGGTCTTAGGCTACAATCTCCCGGGAAGCAAACGGTACAATTTCTGCTGCTTCCAGGCCAACTGAAAGGAACTTAAACTTGCACATGATTAAGTATCTTAATTGTGTCATCTTAAAGCATTTCATTACCATAACCAATACCAAAAGGCTGGGAGAAACCCAGCTGTGGCATTCGGACACCTGACCTTAAATTGTAGCAGTCATGATGCTTCCCATCCTACTTCTCTCTCATCATCAGAGCCTGTACAGGGGTTCTTACTTGCCTGATGTGAGCTCATTAGTGGAAAAGGCAGCCCTAGAAACCAAGGCTTCTGACCTGGTCAATATCCCTTCCCCTCACTACACTGTTCCCTTGTTTTTATACAAAAGGAAAGGGGGGATTTGGGGATTAAGTATGAGGTGTCTAATGGATTTCTCCCAATATTTAACTTTGTGAACTCAGCCTGTATTTACCAAGTACCTGCTGAAAAATCCAACCTCATGCAAGATGCTGGGGATGATATAAAACATTAATGTGGTATGTGACCTCAAGGAAATTATGTTCTGGGTCTGGAGGCAAAATTTATATCACACTAACAACATTCATTCACCAATATTTATTAACACATGTTATGAGCAAAGCATTGCACTAAATGCCTTCAGAGAAGCTACAATAATAAGACAGTTATTACCCTCCACCACGGAGACTATAATGGAGTAAAACTGGGCTTGAAAAGGGACCTCAAAGACAACCCGGGGAGCTCTTCACACTCAACCACACCCTGGTCCAACAACTCTGCCTGTGATCCCCCTAAAAAGACTCCCATTTGTCTACTCCCAACTTAAAATTTAGTGCCCAGAATTGAACACAATATTCTAGGTGTGGCTTTCCTTCTTTTTCAAGATAACGTGCATCTGTCACTGAACCTATGATCACATGAGCTCCTTAAACACTCATATTCAGGTATTTGAAGATGCCAAATAAAACTTAATTTTCCCCTACATCACCCCTACTCTGATACTTCACCCTAACCGTTGATTTGGAAACCCAAGTGCAAATGGAATCTTAAATTTCACCTCTTCTGATTTGGCCATATTCTAGCTGGTATCATCTCCCAATATTTTGATTCTGTTATCTGATTCTACCATCCTTCCCAGCTCTGTCTCCTACAATTATGATACATGTCCTTTCTGTATCTTTACCTAAGTCACTGGTAAATAACTTTCCCAAGAATCAGGTACAAAATCAAGCTCTGTGGGGAACAAGAAACATTCCTCCATACTGACAGAGCTCTATTTAGGTGCCCTCTTTTGGTAGAGACGTTTGGCACAAATCCAGTATTCAACGCCTTCCTGATCTTCAAATGTACAATGATTGAAACATTTCCCTTATATATTAAGTTTAAAAAGAAAAAGGGAGGGCTTCCCTGGTGGCGCAGTGTTTGAGAGTCCGCCTGCCAATGCAGGGGACACGGGTTTGTGCCCCAGTCCGGGAAGATCCCACATGCCGCGGAGCAGCTGGGCCCGTGAGCCATGGCCGCTGAGCCTGCGCGTCCGGAGCCTGTGCTCCACAACGGGAGAGGCCACAACAGTGAAAGGCCCGCGTACCGCAAAAAAAAAAAGAAAAAAAAAGAAAAAAGAAAAAGGGAAATCATATGACCTGGTCTGTTAGCAATAAACTCAGGCTGATTCATAAACAATTACTGGTTCACTATCCATCCTTGTAATAATCTGTATTAGAATTGTATTACAGATTCCAAAAGGCAGTTAGTAGGGGAATGCCAAAGAGAAGAAAGAGACTTCAGTTTGGCCAAGCATAGGGTGCTTGGAGACAATAGTAAAGAAGTAACTGGGATCTGAGCATAGAAGACTCTGAAGTCTGCACTAAAGAGATTACTCTTCACTCTGAAGGCAGTACAGAAACAACGAGCACTTTGATGCAGAGGAAGATCATGATGAGAACATGTAGAAAGAACAAGCCAACAGTGGGGGGCTAGAGAAGCAGGAGTTGGCAGTGGCTAGAGTTATAATGATGAGGCCCTTATAACAGTTCAGGAAAGAGTCTTAAATAACTTGATGAAACAGTAAAGGAGAACATCAGAACATGTGACAATGATAGAGGTACAATTAGACAAGGTACAAGATTAGACAATGTGCAAGATACGAGAAAGGTACAAGATTAGATAAGGAAGGAAGGAAGGGAAGAAACAGTCAATGATTGTGCTGTGGCACCCCTCTCCCCGCAGGGATGTCTCTAAGCAAACTAAGGAAGGCCAGAGGAGAAACTGCCTTTTAGTGTAAAGGAAAAGATAAGTTAGTTTGGACAGAGTAATCTCGAGGTTCCAAAGGAACATCCAATGATGAGCTGTCCAGAAGTCAACTGGAACAGTGGATTTGGACCTTAGGAGAAAGATAAAGTGAGCCTGGAGATAAACTGAAAATATCTGTATTTTGGAATTGACAAAAGGAAAATGGGCCAGAAAATGATCCCTAGAAAGAATGGTCAGTCAAGTGTCAAGGAGATCTAGATAGAGCTATGTTAGAGAAATCAAAGAGAGAAGCTATAAAGAAGAAAATCTTGTCTACACCTGTAACACTGTAAGTCAACTATACTTCAATTAAAAAAAAAATTGGGAAACAGAACTAACTCTCAGTCGGATAGGACATGGTCATTCAGTGCCTTACACCATAGTATTTCAACCATGACATTCTGGCTTATTATCTCTAACAAAAACTTTATAGTCATCATTCTCAAAAAAGAGAAAAGAAAATCATGGCAAATCACAGAGAAGAGTGAGAAGTGGCCATTAGATTTTGTACTTAGAAGGCCTATAAGAAAGGATTGTAGCTTTGGCAGTGCTTCTCAGACTTTAAAGTGCCACAAATCACTTAGGGATCTCATTAAAATGAGGATTCTGACTTAGGTCTTGGGTGGGGCCCACAATTCAGCATTTCTAACAAGTTCTCAAGGGATGCCAATGCTGCTGGTCCATAGACCACACTTAGAAGACCAAGAGTGAAGGGTGAATAGGAGGTGGGCATATCAGGCAATGAGTGGAGAGGACTGTTTCAGGAAGTTCAGCACAGTTGGAGGAATGAGTGATGAGATAGAGTATGAGTACTGAAAGAATTAAGAATCAGAGGAAGGAACAATCAGTGCTGGTTTGTTTTCTATTGTAGTTGATTTACAATGCTGTGTTCATTTCTGGTGTACAGCAAAGTGATTCAATTCTATACACACACACACACACACACACATATATATATATATACACTGTTTTTCATATTCTTTTCCATTAAGGTTTATTATGGGATATTGAATACACTTCCCTGTGCTATACAGTCGGACCTTGTATCTGCTGCAGTGGTTTGTATCTGCTAATCCCCCTGTCCCCTTTGGTAACCATACGTTTGTTTTCTATGTCCATGAGTCTGTTTCTGGTTTGTAAATAAGTTCGTTTGTATCATTTTTTAGATTCCACATATAAGTGATATCACATGGTATTTGTCTTTCTCTGTCTGACTTACTTACTTAGTATGATAATCTGTAGGTCCATCCATGTAGTTGCTGCAAATGGCGTGATTTCATTTTTTATGACTAATGTTCCATTGTATATACATACCACATCTTCTTTATCCATTCATCTGTCAATGGACATTTAGGTTGCTTCCATAGCTTAGCTACTGTAAATAGTGTTGCAGTGAACACTGGGGTGTATGTTTCTTTTCAAATTAGAGTTTTCTCCAGATATATGCTCAGGAGTGGGACTGCAGGATCATACGGTAACTTTATTTTTACTTTTTTGAGGAACCTCCATACTGTTTTCCATAGTGGCTGCACCAATTTACATTCTCACCAACAGTGTAGGAGGGTTCCCTTTTCTGCACACCCTCTCCAGCATTTATTATTTGTAGGCTTTTTGATTATGGCCATTCTGACCAGTGTGAGGTGATACCTCATTGTAGTTTTGGTTTGCATTTAACTAATTGTTAGCGATGTTGAGCATCTTTTCATGTGCCTGTAGATCATCTGTATGCCTTCTTTGGAGAAATATCTATTTAGGTCTTCTGCCCTTTTTTGGATTGAGGTTTTTTTTGTTGTTATTGAGCTGTATGAGCTGTTTGTATATTTTGGAAATTCAGCCCTTGTTGGTTGCATCATTTGCAAGTACTTTCTCCCAGTCCGTAGGTTTTCTTGTTTTGTTTATGGTTTCCTTTGCTGTGCAAAAGCGTATACATTTGATTAGGTCCCATTTGGTTATTTTTGCTTTTATTTCTATTGCCTTGAGAGACTGACCTAAGAAAACATTGCTATGATTCATGTCAGAGCATGTTTTGCCTATGTTCTCTTCTAGGAGTTTTATGGTGTCATGTCTAAAAAAAAAAAAAAAAAGCACTATTGCTTAAATATAAGTCCTCTAGTCTAGAAGCTCACCCTGAGTTTGATAAGTGTGTGAAGGGGATTCACCATTTGATTTTTCACTTCCTCTGTCCTTTAATCTAACTTGTCCCGTATGATTTAAAGTTTAAAGCTAAGTAGGAAGTGTCGAGTTTGACAATCAGGTTGGTCAGCAAAAAATTAATGTACGCCTTCATGACTGTTCTCATTGGCTGGTTCAACACCCTGCTGTCCCATTCTCCTTCAAGATACTTCCTGACTAGACGGCTGCTCCCACAATACAGTTCTCTCTCCCCAATAAATCCACACCTGTTTGATTAGGACTTAGCCTCTGTTGACAGATTTTTATCTTTGGAAATGCCCCCCCCTCCTGTGCCAAAAAGAACAAGTGAAGCAAGGGATTAACCAACACACCGTCACAGAAACAGTCAAACCAGCACCCAGTTAGAAGGCAGAAAACAACAATTTCAGGTAAGCACCCTCAGTGAATCACTGCCAAGGTCCCCAGTGAATGAATTCAGCATTCAGCCCCTGTCCTCTGACAACTGCCTTTTTGCTTTTAAATAATAACTATTCTTGAAAGAATTTTCATATCATCATGATACACCCTAAAAAACAAAATCCTCCCCTCCAAACCCACAGAGAAGGTCTGACCTGCCAAGGTCACATGACAGTCCTGAGACAAGTCAGAACTGCACAGATGAACTCCCCATCCAGGAGGTGCCAGAGCTTTTGCTTCTGGAGTTGACTAGGAAACCTCTGTGAACCATTTTCATTCCTTGGGATAGGTCAACCAAAATAAGCAAATGAATTGTCAAGAGACAGGTTGCCATAGGATGGGACCTAAAGGATATTAAGACCAAAAATATCTCCATCCTAAAGGGACCACTATAAAGGAGAGTTTACATACAAAAATTATCTTTCTTGACATTTATGTATAGTCATGGAATCACAGAATGCTAGCATCTGGAGAGAGCCTCATTAGAGATCAGCAAGAGAATCACCTATAAAGCTCCTTAAAAATACAGATGTCCGCCAAAATTTTTATGTCTTCTGCCAGCATGCATGACACTGTCATATGCTGGTATGCTAACGTAGCTTCCAAAATGGATAAAACTTAGACCCTTCATAGTTCATGACACTGCTCTTTTATTAAACTGTGCTACTGTTGACATGTATCAATAAATTTGAGAAAAGATTAAAAAAAACCACACAGATGTCCAAGCCTCACCCCACACCATGGATTTATTGACCCCAAACTCTCCACAAGTGTCCAATTAACTCACTTTATTCATAAGATCCAGAGAAGTTAAGTGATTTTCCTAAGACCATAAATGTCTATTTTAAAGTTATACTCCACCTCATTTCAAAACGTGCCTCAGGCAGAAGTCATACGGTTGATAACAGTGTTATCTGAGATTGAATATAGGCCCTTAAATAGGATTCAAGTCAATGAATACTTTGCAAATTAGTTTTATGTTATCCAGTGCAAAGTCTTATTGAATCACAGAGGGTTTTGCTCCCTTGTCAGGGTGCCTGAAAATAGCATTCCTCTCTCAAAGGAAAATGAATTCACTGTGCCAACACCCTCTTGGTCACACTTAAGCCCCAAACTGCTTTACACAGACTCAATTTCAGGGAGGTGCTTTAAAATGTTTGTAGAAGATACTGGGCCAATCAGGCAAGGAGAAAAAGGACAAAAAAATCATACCGCGGACTGTCATCTAATTTACTTTTTTCTTTCCAAGTTGATGAATGTATTTCCCAGTCCTTTCTCTGGAGGAGGGGTACGGGGGTGTGAATGTTGTTTGTCCAGTGAAGCAGTACACTGCATACCCTTCCTTCATCAGAGAACTAAAAAACATGCCATTGTGCTAGCTGCATCCTCTATGCCAGGGGTGTCTGGGAGGATTTAGACACCATTTAATAAGTCACTCACACTAGACCTCCTGCACATCAGTCTGAAAGGACACATCAAAACACTTTGTCCTCGAAACCTCTTGGGGGCCCAGACTGAAGACAGTTGAACTTAACAAATCAACACATAACTCCATACGTTATGTGGCTTTAAGGTGGGTGGGAGGAAAAAGCTTAGTGAAAACAGGAACAACTTGCTTAAAGATGGACAGGATGCAGCCAGGCGAAACAGGAGAAAAGACACATAGGCATCTTGTCCCATACTTCAATCCCACCTCCAGCTGGCGCTCAACATTGAAGTAAAGCCAGTTTTAGCTCTGACTGAAACTGTGTGGTGTTGAATCATGGCCAGAAGAGCTGGACAAACCAGAACCCATGCCTCACGTTTGCTCTAAATAGTTAATTGCCTTTTATCTGCTCTTTTCCTTTTGTTCATCAATATCAATCTTGCAGGACTAGAACTTGAGCTTCCATAGCCACGCTGTCTCCTGAAATCCCAAAGCACGTCCATGGCCCTTTAAAACATCCCTGAGGAGTAAAAAGTCAGGCTTTATTTGTCCCGTTTCAATTGGGTGCTTGGTCCATTAACATTTAATGTAGAGAGGAGCTTCAAGATGGCGGAAGAATAAGACGTGGAGGTAACCCTCCTCCCCACAAATCAGAAATGCATCTACATGTGGAGCAACTCCTAGAGAACACCTACTGAACGCTGGCAGAAGACCTCAGACTTCCCAAAAGGCAAGAAACTCCCCACGTACCTGGGTAGGACAAAAGAAAAAAGAAAAAACAGAGACAAAAGAATAGGGATGAGACCTGCACCAGTGGGAGGGAGCCGTGAAGGAGGAAAGGTTTCCACACACTAGGAGCCCCTTCGCGGGCGGAGATGGGGGTGGCGGAGGGGGAAGCTTTGGAGTAGCGGAGGAGAGCACAGCAACAGGGGTGCAGAGGGCAAAGCGGAGAGTTTCCCGCATACAGGGTTTGCACCCACCAGCCCGAGAGGCTTGTCTTGCTCACCCCCGGGGCGGGGGGGCGGGGGTGTGGTGGGAGCTGACGCTCGGGCTTCAGAGGTCGGATCCCAGGGCGAGAACTGGAGTTGGCTGTGTGAACACAGCCTGAAGGGGGCTAGTGCGCCACCGCTAGCCGGGAGGGAGTCCAGGAAAAAGGCTGCAACTGCCTAAGAGGCATGAGACCATTGTTTCAGGGTGCGCGAGGAGAGGAGATTCAGAGCGCCGCCTAAAGGAGCTTCAGAGATGGGCGCGAGCCGCAGCTATCAGCGCAGACCCCAGAGACGGGCATGAGACGCTAAGGCTGCTGCTGCCGCCACCAAGAAGCCTGTGTGCGAGCACAGGTCACTATCCACACCTCCCCTCCCGGGAACCTGTGCAGCCCGCCACTGCCAGGGTCCCGTGATCCAGCGACAACTTCCCTGGGAGAACACACGGAGCGCCTCGGGCTGGTGCAACGTAACGCCGGCCTCTGCCACCGCAGGCTCGCCCCGCATCCGTACTCCTCCCTCCCCCCAGCCTGAGTGAGCCAGAGCCCCCGAATCAGCTGCTTCTTTAACACCGTCCTGTCTGAGTGAAGAACAGATGCCCTCAGGCGACCTACATGCAGAGGCAGGGCCAAATCCAAAGCTGAACCCCGGGAGCTGTACGAACAAAGAAGAGAAAGGGAAATCTCTCCCAGCAGCCTCAGGAGCAGCGGATTAAATCTCCACCATCAACTTGATGTACCCTGCATCTGTGGAATACCTGAATAGACAACGAATCATCCCAAAATTGAGGAGGTGGACTTTGGGAGCAACAATATACATATCTTTTTTCCTTTCTCTTTTTTTGTGAGTGTGTATGTGTATGCTTCTGTGTGTGATTTTATCTGTATAGCTTGGCTTTTACCATTTATCCTAGGGTTCTGTGTGTCCGTTTTTTTGTTTTCTTTTTAGTATAGTTTTTAGCGCTTGTTATCATTGGTGGATTTGGTTTTTGGTTTGGTTGCTCTCTTTCTCTCTCTTTTTTTTATTACTTAAAAAAAATTTTAATACTTATTTTTTATTTTAATTATTTTATTTTATTTTCTATTATTTTATCTTCTTCTTTCTTTCTTTCTTTCTTTTTTTTTTCCCCCTTTTATTCTGAGCCATGGAGGACAGTCTCTTGGTGCTCCAGCCAGGAGTCAGGGCTGTGCCTCTGAGGTGGGAGAGCCAAGTTCAGGACATTGGTCCACAAGAGAACTCCCAGCTCCAAGTAACATCAAACGGGGAAAATCTCCCAGAGATCTCCATCTCAATGCCAAGACCCAGCTCCACTCAACGACCAGCAAGCTCCTGTTCTGGACACCCTATGCCGAACAACTAGCAAGACAGGAACACAACCCCACCCATTAGCACAGAGGCTGCCTAAAATCATAATAAGGCCACAGACACCCCAAAACACACCACCAGACGTGGACCTGCTCACCAGAAAGACAAGATCCAGCCTCATCCACCAGAACACAGGCACTAGGACCCTCCACAACCCACTGAAACAACCTTAGCCACTGGGGGCAGACACCAAAAACAATGGGAACTACGAAACTGCAGCCTGTGAAAAGGAGACCCAAAACAGTGAGTTAAGCAAAATGAGAAGACAGAGGAACACACAGCAGATGAAGAAGCAAGGCAAAAACCCACAAGACCAAACAAATGAAGAGTAAATAAGCAGTCTACCTGAAAAAGAATTCAGAATAATGATAGTAAAGGTGATCCAAAATCCTGGAAATAGAATGGAGAAATTACAAGAAACGTTTAACAAGGACCTAGAGGAACTAAAGAGCAAACAAACAGTGATGAACAACACAATAAATGAAATTAAAAATTCTCTAGAAGGGATCAATAGCAGAATAACTGAGGCAGAAGAACGGATAAGTGACCTGGAAGATAAAATAGTGGAAATAACTACTGCAGAGCAGAATAAAGAAAAAAGAATGAAAAGAATTGAGGACAGTCTCAGAGACCTCTGGGACAACATTAAAAACACCAACATTCTAATTATAGGGGTCCCAGAAGAAGAAGAGTAAAAGAAAGGGACTGAGAAAATATTTGAAGAGATTATAGCTGAAAACTTCCCTAATATGGGAGAAGAAATAGTTAATCAAGTCCAGGAAGCACAGAGAGTCCCATACAGGATAAATCCAAGGAGAAACGTGCAAAGACACATATTAATTAAACTATCAAAAGTTAAATACAAACAAAAAATATTAAAAGCAGCAAGGGAAAAACAGCAAATAACATACAAGGGAACCCTGATAAGGTTAACAGCTGACCTTTCAGCAGAAACTCTCCAAGCCAGAAGGGAGTGGCAGGACATATTTAAAGTGATGAAGGGGAAAAACCTACAACCAAGATTATTCTACCCAGCAAGGATTTCATTCAGATTTAATGGAGAAATTAAAACCTTTACAGACAAGCAAAAGCTAAGAGAATTCAGCACCACCAAACCAGCTTTACAATGAATGCTAAAGGAGCTTCTCTAGGCAGGAAACACAAGAGAAGGAAAAGACCAACAATAACAAACCCAAAACAATTTAAAAAATGGTAATAGGAACATACATATCGATAATTACCCTAAATGTAAATGGATTAAATGCTCCAACCAAAAGACATAGACTGGCTGAATGGATACAAAAACAAGACCCATATATATACTGTCTACAAGAGACCCACTTCAGACCTAGGGACACATACAGACTGAAACTGAGGGGATGGAAAAAGATATTGCATGCAAACGGAAATCAAAAGAAACCTGGAGTAGCAACTCACATATCAGACAAAATAGACTTTAAAACAAAGACTATTACAAGAGACAAGAAGGACACTACATAATGATCAAGGGATCAATCCAAGAAGATATAACAACTGTAAATATTTATGCACCCAACATAGGAGCACCTCAATACATAAGGCAAATACTAACAGCCATAAAAGGAGAAATCGATGGTAACACAATCATAGTAGGGGACTTTAACACCCCACTTTCACCAATGGACAGATCATCCAAAATGAAAATAAATAAGGACACACAAGCTTTAAATGATACATTAAACAAGATGGACTTAATTGATATTTATAGGACATTCCGTCCAAAAACAACAGAATACACTTTCTTCTCAAGTGCTCATGGAATATTCTCCAGGACACATCATATCTTGGGTCACAAATCAAGTCTTGGTAAATTTAAGAAAACTGAAGTTGTATCAAGGATCTTTTCTGACCACAACGCTATAAGACTAGGTATCAATTACAGGAAAAAATCTGTAAAAAAATACAAACACATGGAGGTGGAACAATACACTACTTAATAACCAGGAGATCACTGAAGAAATCAAAGAGGAAATCAAAAAATACCTAGCAACAAATGACAATGAAAACACGATGACCCAAAACCTATGGGATGCAGCAAAAACAGTTCTAAGAGAGAAGTTTATGGCAATACAATCCTACCTTAAAAAACAAGAAACATCTCAAATAAACAACCTAACCTTACAAATAAAGCAATTAAAGAAAGAAGAACCAAAAAAACCCCAAAGTTAGCAGAAGGAAAGAAATCATAAAGATCAGATCAGAAATAAATGAAAAAGAAATGAAGGAAACAATAGCAAAGATCAATAAAGCTAAAAGCTGGTTCTTTGAGAAGATAAACAAATTGATAAACCATTAGCCAGACTTATCAAGAAAAAAAGGGAGAAGACTCAAATCAATAGAATGAGAGATGAAAAAGGAGAAGTAACAACTGACACTGCAGAAATACAAAGGATCATGAGAGATTACTACAAGCAGCTATATGCCAATAAAATGGACAACCTGGAAGAAATGGACAAATTCTTAGAAATGCACAACTTTCTGAGACTGAACCAGGAAGAAATAGAAAATATGAACAGACCAATCACAAGCACTGAAATTGAGACTGTGATTAAAAATCTTCCAGCAAACAAAAGGACAGGACCAGATGGCTTCAAAGGCAAATTCTCTCAAACATTTAGAGAAGAGCTAACACCTATCCTTCTCAAAATCTTCCAAAATATGGCAGAGGGAGGAACACTCCCAAACTCATTCTACGAGGCCACCATCACCCTGATACCAAAACCAGACAAAGATGTCACAAAGAAAGAAAACTGCAGGCCAATATCACTGATGAACATAGATGCAAAAATCCTCAACAAAATACTGGCAAACAGAATCCAACAGCACATTAAAAGGATCATACACCATGATCAAGTGGGGTTCATCCCAGGAATGCAAGGATTCTTCAATATATGCAAATCAATCAATGTGATGCACCATATTAACAAATTGAAGGAGAAAAATCATATGATCATCTCAGTAGATGCAGAGAAAGCTTTCGACAAAATTCAACACCCATTTATGATAAAAGCCCTCCAGAAAGTAGGCATAGAGGGAACTTACCCCAACATAATAAAGGCCATATATGACAAACCCACAGCCAACATCATCCTCACTGGTGAAAAACTGAAACCATTTCCACTAAAACCATTTCCACTAAGATCAGGAACAAGACAAGGTTGCCCACTCTCACCACTCTTATTCAACATAGTTTTGGAAGTTTTAGCCACAGCAGTCAGAGACGAAATAGAAATAAAAGGAATCCAAGTTGGAAAAGAAGAAGTAAAGCTGTCACTGTTTGCAGATAACATGATAATATACAGAGAGAATCCTAAAGATGCTACCAGAAAACTTCTTGAGCTAATCAATGAATTTAGTAAAGTAGCAGGATACAAAATTAATGCACAGAAATCTCTTGCATTCCTATACATTAATGATGAAAAATCTGAAAGTGAAATTAAACAAACACTCCCATTTACCACTGCAACAAAAAGAATAAAATATCTAGGAAGAAACCTACCTAAGGAGACAAAAGACGTGTATGCAGAAAATTATAAGACACTGATGAAAGAAATTAAAGATGATACAAATAGATGGAGAGATATACCATGTTCTTGGATTGGAAAAATCAACATTGTGAAAACGACTCTACTACCCAAAGCAATCTACAGATTCAGTGCAATCCCTATCAAACTACCAAGGGCATTTTTCACAGAACTAGAACAAAAAAATCTCACAATTGTATGGAAACACGCAAGACCCCGAATAGCCAAAGCAATCTTGAGAAAGAAAAACGGAGCTGGAGGAATCAGGCTCCCTGACTTCAGACTATATTACAAAGCTACAGTAACCAAGACAGTATGGTACTGGCACAAAAACAGAAATATAGATCAATGGAACAGGATAGAAAGCCCAGAGATAAACCCATGCACATATGGTCACCTTATCTTTGATAAAGGAGGGAAGAACATACAGTGGAGAAAAGACAGCCTCTTCAATAAGTGGTGCTGAGAAAACTGGACAGCTACATGTAAAAGAATGAAATTAGTACACTCCCTAACACCATACACAAAGATAAACTCAAAATGGATTAAAGACCTAAATGTAAGGCTGGACACCATCAAACTCTTAGAGGAAAACATAGGCAGAACACTCCATGACATAAATCACAGCAAGATCCTTTTTGACCCACCTCCTAGAGAAATGGAAATAAAAACAAAAATGAACAAATGGGACCTAATGAAACTGGAAAGCTTTTGCACAGCAAAGGAAACCATAAACAAGACGAAAAGACAACCCTCAGAATGGGAGAAAATATTTGCAAATGAAGCAAGTGACAAAGGATTAATCTCCAAAATTTACAGGGAGCTCATGCAACTCAACATTAAAAAAACAAACAACCCAATCCAAAAATGGGCAGAAGACCTAAATAGACATTTCTCCAAAGAAGATATACAGATAGCCAACAAACACATGAAAGAATGCTCAACATCACTAATCATTAGAGAAATGCAAATCAAAACTACAATGAGATATCATCTCACACCGGTCAGAATGGCCATAATCAAAAAATCTACAAACAATAAATGCTGGAGAGGGTGTGGAGAAAAGGAACCCTCTTTGGGTTGGTGAGAATGTAAGTTGATACAGCCACTATGGAGGTTCCTTAAAAAATTTAAAACAGAACTACCATATGACCCAGCGATCCCACTACTGGGCATATACCCTGAGAAAACCATTATTCAAAAAGAGTCATGTACCACAATGTTCACTGAAGCTCCATTTACAATAGCCAGGACATGGAAGCAACCTAAGTGTCCATCAATGGATGAATGGATCAAGAAATGTGGCACATATATACAATGGAATATTACTCAGCCATAAAAAGAAATGAAATTGAGTTATTTGTAGTGAGGTGCATGGACCTAGAGCCTGTCCTACAGAGTAAAGTAAGTCAGAAAGAGAAAAACAAATACCATATGCTAGCACACATATATATGGAATCTAAGAAGAAAAAAAAAATGGTCATGAAGAACCTAGGGGCAAGACAGGAATAAAGACACAGACCTACTAGGGAATGGACTTGAGGATATGGGGAGGGGGAAGGGTAAGCTGGGACGAAGTGAGAGAGTGGCATGGGCATATATACACTACCAAATGTAAAATAGATAGCTAGTGGGAAGCAGCTGCATAGCACAGGGAGATCACTTTGGTGCTTTGTGACCACCTAGAGGGGTGGGATAGGGAGGGTGGGAGGGAGGGAGATGCAAGAGGGAAGAGATATGGGCATATATGTATAACTGATTTACTTTGTTATAAAGCAGAAACTAACACACCATTGTAAAGCAGTTATACTCCAATAAAGATGTTAAAATAAATAAATAGAAAAAACATTTAATGTGATTATTGCTATGGTTTGACTTATGTCTACCATGTTACCTCTGTTTTATCTTTGTATCTTATTTTTTTATTCTGTTTTTCCCCCTTTCCTGCCTTCTTTGAGAGTATTTTTTTTTTTTTTTTTTTTTTTTTTTGCGGTACACGGGCCTCTCACTGCTGTGGCCTCTCCCGCTGCGGGGCACAGGCTCCGGACGCGCAGGCTCAGCGGCCATGGCTCACGGGCCCAGCCACTCCGCGGCATGTGGGATCCTCCCGGACCGGGGCACGAACCCGCGTCCCCTGCATTGGCAGGCGGACTCTCAACCACTGCGCCACCAGGGAAGCCCGAGAGTATTTTTTTTAGAGTATCATTTTAATTTATCTACTGGTTTTTTAGTTCTATTTCTTGCGTTATTTTTTTATGAATTCCTTTAAGATTACAATACACTTTCTTAATTTGTCACAGTCTGCTTAGAGCTAATACTGTACCACTTCATGTAAAATGAAGAAATCATGCAACCATAATGAGTCCATTATCTCACCTCCAGACTTTGTCATATATACTATCTCTACATAAACTATACACTCCAAAATACAACATTAAAGTTTGGGGGTTAAACACTCACATGTGTTTTAAAGAAATTAAGAGGAAAAGTAGTCCTTTTGTTTGTTTACCCACATATTTATCACATCTGATGCTCTTCTTCCTTCCTCAAGTTGAGTTTCCATTCTTCAGCCTGTAGAACCTCCTTTATCCTTTCTTGACACGCAGGTCTGCTACTTATTATCTTAGTTTTTTTTCTATGTGATAATGTCTTTATTTCATCTTCATTCTTCAAGGATATTTTTGTTGGATCAAGAATGCTGGATTTACAGAGGTTTTTTTGTTTTGTTTTTCTCTTTGTAAGCCCTTTAAAGATGTTCTCCTACTGTCTTCTGGCATCCATTGTTTCTGATAAGAAACTAAGGTAATTCAACTTATCTCAGTAACTCCTATAAAAAATTTACATTTTTCTCTAGTTAATTTTTTTAGAAGTTTGAGATGTGCCTAAGTGTGGTTTGATTTAAATTAATCCTGCTTGGTGCTCATTGAGCATCTTGCATCTATAAATTTATGTCATTCATCAAATTTCGGATATTTTCAGCCATTAATTCTTCAATTTTTTTTTTTCCCCATTCTCTCATTTCTCCTTATGGAACTCCAATAGGTTATAATTTACATTGGAACATATATTACAGCTTTTGATATTGTCCCACAGGTCCTTGTGGTTCTGTTTACTTTTTTCTTTTCTCAATTTTTCAGATTGAATAATTTCCATCAATCTTTCTAAAATTTCTGACTCTTCTTCTGTCACCTGCATTGTACCATTAAACTCATCCAGTGAATTTTTTGTTTGCTATAGTTTTCAGTGCTAGATTATTATAATACTATTATTAGAATAGAATAACATAATCACATAATAGAATACTAATTCTCTTCTGAGATTTCCTGTTCTTTCTTACATTGTGACCATATTTCCCTTTATGTCCTTCTGCATATTTTGTAATTAGCAACTTTACAATCTTTGCTGTTCCATCACCTGGGTCATCTTGGGGTTGGTCTCTATTGACTACTTTTCATAACGCAGTGAGTAATTTTAGATTGTAGCCCGTATGTCCTGAATGATATGCTGTAGAAATTTTGGATTCTGTTAAGTTCCTCTGAAGATCATTTTTTTTAATTTTATTTATTTATTTATTTATTTTGCAGTACGTGGGCCTCTCATTGTTGTGGCCTCTCCCGTTGCGGAGCACAGGCTCAGGTCGCACAGGCTCAGCGGCCATGGCTGACGGGCCCAGCCGCTCTGCGGCATGTGGGATCTTCCCGGACTGGGGCACGAACCCGTGTCCCCTGCATCTGCAGGCAGATTCTCAACCACTGCGCCACCAGGGAAGCCCTGAAGATCATTTTTTAAGCAAGCCATTAACTTGGCTGAAAGCAAACTGCAAAACACTGTCCTCCCTGTGGTAGGCAGAAGTTTAAATTTCACTCCAACTGTTTTAGTTTTACAAGTTTGAAATCTACTCTTGTGGTTCAGGGTCCAACTACAGATTTGGGCAGATTTTGCACATGAGATTTGGGGTTCCATTCACTGGCTCACTCCTTACAGGGATTCGCCTCTTTTCAGCAGCTAAGGTCACCCTAAACCTTGGTCTCTGATTATTCAAGCCAAAAAAAAAAGTATGATTTCTATCGAGTTTTTTCCTTTCCACATGGCACAGACTAAAGCCTGTCCTCAAGATAAAACCTGTAGAAAATGAGAAACTGACCTACTCCTTACCCTTCCCTTCAAGTGCGAACCCCCCTCCAGGAACTGCCCGCTTCTTCCTCCCTCAGTAATTATATAAGAATAGTAGCTCTCTAGTTTTCTTTACCACTTTCTTGTAAGGCAATAGCCAGCAACCAGTGAGGACCCACCAAATTCTCCTCGTGAGGATCAGCAACTGTCCCCTGCATCAGATATATATGGATTCTGAAATCCTAGCCCCTCAAGACTGACTGTAAGGGACCATCAGATTATCCTGTCCTAGTTCTTATCAGGCAGGAATCCCCTCTACACTGGCTGACTGGAGACATTCAGCTGATGTTGCGAAGCAGACAAGTGAACTGAATTCCAAAATCTCACTTGTCCCTCTAGAAGGGGAGACCAGACATACAAACTGTTTCACCTTTGGCAGAGGACAGGTTGAAGGGCAGCCATCATAAAAGTAATTAAGAAGAAAACAGCTGAAATTTTAACAAATTTGTAAATGTTAAATGTGGGCACGCCAGAAAGTTTAAAATTCCTGACCTTCCCAGATACAAGAAGAGTCTGTAGCTACTCACCAGCCTTCTTCCCCCATGGTGCTCACAGGAGATTAAGACCAAGCAAGAGACATTGGAGAACCCCCAACATTGTGCACAAGCATGAAATCTTGCCTACTTTCAGAACCTTCTCTCGTTTAAAACAAAACAAAACAAAACAAAAAAACAAAAAAACAGCCATAAGCCACTAAGGAGGAATAGTCCCAGGTAAAGGTACACTGCCACTAACGAAGAGCTAGAAGCAAAAGACATCTGCTCCTGAGGAAAGGGGTAGAAAAACCTGTTCAGGCAGAGCATCTTGCATAAATTAAAAGCAGGGGCCTGCTCTCCTACTCAAGAGCATCCACTAATATGAGACAGAGAAAAATTTAGGCCTGGGACTTATGCACTCAAGACCTGCCTAAGACAGACTGGAGTAGGAGAAGAGAAAAAACGCTCCCACCACCACAAGCCTCATATTGAGTAACCAGCAACAGCAGTCTAGCCCTCAAGGAGGGGAAAAGGCATGGACACGGTACAAGCATATGGGACCTGCTGAGCGGTAAGGATAGAGTGGGAACAAGAGGAAAACCGTCTATGTCTCCAGGCTTCTCACTAAACACAAGGCAGTAGCAAGCCACCGTTGGAGGAATTTGAAGTATGTCTTACAAAAACACTCAGACCCAGCTCAATTACTGACTCTATTGATTTAACTACCCACAGTAACATCCCAACAGAAGCATCTCCATTTTCAAGTACTATTTACCTCGATCTCTACCGTTGTTTTACACATGCTGTCCAGAATTTAATCAAAAATTATATGACACACAAAAAGCAAGGAAAAAAGATTCTTCATCAAAAGATAAAGTAGTCAACATTACCAGAATGAGAGGTGATGCAGATGTTGGGATTAACAGATGGGAACTTAAAATAACTATTACTGCTTTTTTTTTTAATCCAGAAGAAAAGGTGAACATCATGGATGAGCAGATGTGTAATTTCCAGAAGAAAAAAATGGAAACTATAAAAATGAGTCAAATGAAAGTGCTAAAAATAAAAAGCATGATAGCAAAGAGGAAGAATTCCTTCAACAGGCTTATCAGCAGACCATACACAGCACAGAAAAGGATTTTTGAACTTGAACCTAAGTGAATAAGAAATTATCCAAATTAATTATGCAGAAAATGGTGGAAAAACAAAGCAGAGCACCCAAGAGCTATGGGATGACACCAAAAAAGTGTAACATATATTTGGAATCCCAAAAGCAGATGAGAGAGAAAAAAGAGCAGAAAAAAAGTTTGAAGAGATAATAGCCAAGAATTTTCCAAAATTGATGAAAAACATCAAATCACAGTTCAAAGAACCTCAGAAATCCCCAAGTGGGGGGGAAGGACATAGGCACCTCACAGTAAAACTCCTAAAAACAAAAGATAAAGTGTAACTCTTAAAAGCAACCAGAGAGAAAAAGAAACAAATACAGAAGAACAAAGCTGAGAAAGACATCAGACTTCTCAGCAGAAAAACTACAAGGCAGAATGAAATGGAATGGCATCATTAAAGTACTGCAAGCAAAAACTGTCTACGAGGAATTCATTCACACTGAAATTATCTTCTAAAAATGAAGGTGAGCTGAAGATTGAAACAAAAACAGAGAATTTGCTGCCAGCATAGCTGTATTAAAAAGACGTTAAAGAAAGTTCTTTAGGCAAGAGTCTGGTACCAGAAGGAAATCTGGATCTACATAAAGAAATAAAGAGCTCCATAAATGGTAAAATTGTGGATAATGTGATAGACATTTTTTTTCTTAATTTTCATCTCCTTAAAAGATACTGGCTCTGAAAAATATATTTAATTTGCAAATAGATCAAACTAGAAAAGTTTTAAAGACTGATTTTCCTTTTAAAATGAGCAAATTAAAACTATTTTCCCTGGTTTAAATAATGATAACTGCTGTCTAAAGAAAAATAACAATAATCTGTGGGGTTTAAACATATGTAAGAAGTAACATGTAAGGCAACAATAAAACAGAAGATGGGCAGGAAGAAACTGAAGTATACCACAGTGAGATTCTTAAACTACACCAAAAATGGTATATTATTTGAAAACAAACTGTGATAAGATGTATACAATACATGCTAAAGCTAACAAAAAATTTTTTTAAAGAGAAAAAAATTTTAAGCCCATGATGGAGATGAAATAGAATCGTATATATTTATAAGTAACCTAAAAGGAGGCATGAAATGAAGAAAACAGGAATAGAGAACAGATGGGACAAACAGAAAGCCATTTGCAAAATGTTAGATTTAAAACCAAGTATACTGATAATTTTATTAAATGTAAATGGCCTAAACATTCCAAGTGAAATGCAGAAATCATCAGATTGGATACGAAAAAATTCACTATACATGTAAGTTCAGAGATACATTAAGAGTAAAAAATATACCACACAAAAGTTGAAATCTCTGTAATAAAGTAATACACAGTGGGCTTCAAAACAAGGAATATTTTCAAGCACCAGAGTCATTTAATCAACAAGATATAACAATATGTATGTGACCAACAAAATACATAAAAATTTGATCAAACTGAAATAAGAAACAAAAAAAAATTATATCTAAGGATTTCAATACTCCTCCAATTTATATTAAAAGTAAACCATAAAAATCAGTAAAGATATAAAAGACTTGAAGAACACTATGAACCAACTTGACTTAACTGACATTTACAGAAGACTCCAACCAACAACAGCAGCATCCACATTCTTTTCAAAAGCCCAAGGAACATTCGCCAAGATAGACTTTTCTGAGATGTTTATTACTGCTTTATGTATAATAGTCAAAAACCTTAAATAATCCAAATGTCCATCAAATGGTGAACGTGTTAGCATATTGTAGTACATCCACACAATGGAATACTATTCAGCAATATAAAGGAATAAACATACATGCAACAACGTGGGTCGATCTCAAAAGCATCATGCTAAGTGAAAGAAGACAGGCACAAAAGGCTACATATACTATATGATTCTGTTTTTATGATATTTTGGGAAAAGGCAAAGTTACAGACACAAAAATTAGATCCGTGCATGGCCAGGAGCTAGGGATAGGAAAAGGACAATAAGGGGGCACAAGGGACCTTTTTGGGGTGATGGAAATGTTCTATCTTGATCGTGGTGCTGGTTACATGACTGCATACATTTGTCAGAAATTGCCTGTTCCCTTAGGAAGGGAATTTATTGTATGCAAATTCTATCTCACTAATCTGACCTTTAAAATAAAAAATAAACTTAAATATTGTCACCCAAGATAGGAAATAGCTCAAAAATATAATAATATTAATAATAAACTCTTAATGTGTTTATTCAGATCAGCAGAGGCCTTGACTTACTTTCCTGGAAAAATCTTTTTGAGGAGCTATCTCCTACTGCCTCACACAAAACTTCACTGAGGTTTCATCACAAATAGGTCTGCACAACAAAAAATAAATATTTCCAATGCATTCTTAGATCTCTTTTATACCACAGCAACCAAAAAGATAAGAAATATTACAGACTTCAGTAACATGAAGTTACACGAAAATTTATTTTCATGTCTGTAAATGGACCACTCAGAATCTGGTTCTGACCTGTCCTCCTTAAGAATATGGAGCACTCATGGAGTTCTGGGTAGCAGAAGACCATGTGGAGAGACTTTGCTGAGAAAAGAAACTGTCCTTCATTGTTTACAATACTGTGGGCTGTCCAGGTCAGAAGGAATCCAATTAGCAGGAAAGAAGGCCTAGGTTGGGCCCTGGACTCCTGGGTCCAGCCCAGGGTATTAAAATAAGAGCTCCTCAGTCTTGGATGGGGAAGGTACTCTCAGACCTCTTCCTTGGGCAAGGCCAGGGCACAGAGGGGGTCTTCCTGCAGAGAAGGGAGATGCTAGCTAAAGCTCCCGGAGCATTGCTGGTTCCTGCCAGAGGAAGTCAATACTGGGCCCTCTTTTCATCACTAGAGGTTAACCTGCAAAAATATTAAATACCATCCTGCTCTGAAGAAGAGTCATTAGAAAAGTTCACAATGTTGCAACCAAACCCAAAATAACTTTCTTAATTATCCGTTAAGGGCTCCCGACAGGCCATCTCTAGAGAAACATTTGTCTGTCCTCTGAGTGTTTTTTTCCCCCCTTTTAAATGTAGTCTTTCACCACTGTGTTTATACTTGCCACAAGGTACAGTGTGATTAACACAGAAAAAATAAATATGAAAAACCTTACAATCAAATTAAGGAGGGCACTTGATAAAATGAGGCCTCTTCTTGTGAGTAATTTGAAAGAATAACTGTTTTTCATTACAACCTCAGCTCCCAGCAGGTCCTACATAAACCAAGCCAGCTGTGGTTCAAGCAAAGGTCCAAAGGAGGACCCACTCGAGGTGTGGGTAAATCACAGTTGTGATCCCAGACCAGGTTTCTATCTCTTTTATCCCCCTTAATAAATTGGGCTTGACCTGAAACTCCAAGAAAGTTAATTTATAACAGCCAATTTCTTTTTCTTTTTTCTTTTTAACATCACAGCTCACCTTTCTTTTTCTTTTAAATTTAAACCATTATGACAAATAGAGATTTATTATATACCATAAACACATGTGGCTTGAGCCCTGGTATTTCGTCTGGAAGCTCAGATGGGGCGGTAAGCTGCTGGTGCAATCAGGAAATGCCATGTGGCATTCCTGATAAAGATGAAACACACACGCATTCCACAGTGCATCCTGTGGCCACTGTGGTTTTGACCATTGTGTAGGCACCACAGACCCAGCGCAGGCTGTAAATTGAAAGATGATTCCACTAGGCCAGGGAGCGGTACTGTCTGTTAGAGCCACACTCACCCAAATCAGTGCTGAAATCGTCACAAGGGCTTTTAATTAGCGATGAGCACAGAGAGGCAGAGAAGTGACCCAAGGCACTCCTCAAACCTGGGCCTGGTCTCGTCCTCCTAACATAACCCTGCAAGTGGTTCATGTGTTTTGATCCAGAGACACTCAATAACACTAAACAGAATCATCCTGAAACATCATTACTGACGAGTCAATGGAATCTTGATGGAAGTGGGTTAGGAACCTTATTTGCCATCAGGCCAAAATTACGAAGAGACTCCTGGTCCTCCTTCTCCCTTCTCTTATCCAGGCTAAAAGGATCTGTTCCTCTTCAACTGATCACTCATATACATCCTCACTGGCAATGATACTTGGTGGTTTACCAGCTAAGCAGGGTTCCCTGGGAGGTAATATTAACTGGTGGTAAAAGACAAACTTTGGAGTCAATCTTTGCTTCAGCAATCCCCAAATTCTCCATCTGTAAAATGGGAATACTAGTAAGTATCCTATATGACTGTTGGGAAGATTCAGTGAAATAATATATAGAAATTACATAGATGGCCCCAATCCATTATGAAAACTTTAGAGATTCTCTATTATAATCTAATCAGCCACACATTAGCACAACAGTTAAAAGCTATCAGTAAATATATTATTAGTAAACTTCCCACATGTGTAGGACTTCTCTCCAGAACTACAATAAAGGTTCCTCAAGGGCAGAACCCCCATCTTTATTCTTCTTCTGCTTTGCATATAGTTCCCAGGCACCATCAACTTACTAATAAACACTGATCACATCAATCCTACCATTATTCCTTGTAAAACAGATGTACAAAAATACAGATGAAAGAGGAAAAGTAAAAGCATCCTTGATCCCAACACTACAAATAACTAGTTAATACCCTGACATAAAGTTTTCCTTTCCTTTTGCTATGCATACACAGGTTTTAAAGTACAACTGAGGTCCACAGCATACATACTATTTCATAGCCCACTTTTTTACCTTAAGAGGAGTTCAGGGATAGGTTAACCCTACCATTCGACATTATTCAGAAACATGACCTTGGAAGGCAGCACAGCATGCCATTCTGTGGCTCTATCACTCACTGTTCTCACCCACCATCTTGTAAGTGGAGAACACTTGTGATACTAGAGCTCAATAAGACCAATGAAACCAGACAATGTGCATGGAATCACTGGACACTGTGCCTAATACTGAGCAACACCCAGCAAATGTTCTCTCTTTCCTCCTCTGTGTGTCTGAGGTCTTCAGAGAAACTTCAAAGATTCCAACTACCACCATGAAATAAGGCTTCTTGGCACAGAAAGAACTGAACCCCAAGACCATCTCTGTAAGTCTTCTACCCATTTCCTTCAGCTCCCAGAACAAGATTTTGGATCATGACAGAGTCTGCGTAAACTTCATGGTCATTATAAATAATAATCCTACTTCTCTAGTCCTGTGTCCTTCCAGAATCCAGAGCTCTCAGATTGGAAGTTTGTCACTAAAGGTGTGTCTACTTATTTCAAACATGTTGGACGTGCTTTCCTAAGCAGACTTAAGTTCTAGACCGTAAAGGGAAGCTTAATATTGTAAAGAATAGAAGACCTGGGGTGAGGAGACCCGAGTACTAGTCCCAACTTTGCCATCTGCTAGCAGGCATCATTTTGGATAAATAACCTCCCTTTCTGGGTCTCAGTTTTCTCATCTGTAAAATGTAATGCTGCAGTAAGATCATCTCCAGATTCATTATGTCAACACCTTTAGGGCAGCGACCAATTTATACAACCAGTCATTTACTTACTAAGGTCTAGTGTAAGCCAGACACTAGTCTACAGGCTTTGTCCTACAATATAGTACTATCACAGCAGAGAAGAAAACTGAGACCTAGAGAGGTTAAGCAACAAGCCCAAAGTCATGCAGTATAACCATCATTTGAATCCAGGTGTATGTCTAAAGCCTGTGTTCATGACCAGAAAGCTGTATACGTCTCAAATCCTTTGGTTCTGGGCTCCCCACAGCAGCTCCAAATTCTCCGTAATGCTTGTGGATGGACAGATGGTGGTTTCTGACTCAATCCATGGACTTTTACTGAGAGCTTATTTCTATATGTCCTTGTGCTAAACAATACTGACATTTAGGACCTGACAATTCTTTGTTGTGGGCGCTGTCCTGTGCATTGTAGGATGTTTAGCAGCATCCCCAGCCTCTACCCACTAGATGCCAGTAGCAACCATCCTCCCAACTGTGCCCATCGAATGTTCCCAGCAAGGGAGGAGTCAAAATTGTCCCTCAGGACTTCCCTGGTGGCACAGTGGTTAAGAATCCACCTGCCAATGCAGGGGACACGGGTTCGAGCCCTGGTCCGGGAAGATCCCACATGCCGCAGAGCAGCTAAGCCCGTGCGCCACAACTACTGAGCCCACGTGCTGCAACTACAGAAGCCTGCATGGCTAGAGCCCCTACTCCACAACAAGAGAAGTCACCACAACGAGAAGCCCAAACACCGCAACGAAGAGTAGCCCCCGCTCACTGCAACTAGAGAAATCCCGTGCACAGAAAAGACCCAACGCAGCCAAAAATAAATAAATAAATAAATTTATTTTTAAAAATTGTCCCTCACTGAGAACCACCACATTAAAACAAAACACACTGAAAACACGGGAAAGGCAGGCTTGAATAAAGCATTAGTCTAATACCATATGAATAGCAACAAGAGAAATGGAGTCAAATAATCACATGAAATTCCAACAACACATCCCTACTTAAAAACTCACCTGACTTATAAGCATGCCCCATGGAGGAAAAACACTACAGCAGAGACAGTAGGAAGGGTTTACACTCTTGTCCCAGTACTAAAGGCAGGGTTAGGGCCAATCTTTTTGCTGCACAGCAGAAGAGGGGGTTTCTCCCTTTCCAAGTTATAGGGGGAAGGCAAGAAAAACTGTTGTCCTAGCATTCCATATCCAAGCTAGGACCCTGAAGGTATTTTCCAGTAGAACCAATGCTATAATGGTGAGGGTCTCAGGCTAGCCTGCAAAAGTATTTTACCTAAAATGGTGCTCCTTTGCACAATTTGGTGAGATAGCCTGGAAACCTAACATCATTTAAGCCTGCGTTTTGTAAGAATATAAATTCTAAATATGCACTATCAATTAACCACAAATTTGGGGAACCAGTGACTAAATATAAGGTAAGTAACCACAATCAAATCTGTTCTCTACCTGCTCTTATCCAGAAGTTCCCATTAATCTGTCTCCTTCCTCTTAGGTTCTCCATCAAAACTCATCACATGAGTATAAACACACACACAGCTTCTTTTCATTCTTAAGCGCGTCTATAGTTGGATTTTTTCAGGGATCTTTCCTGGCACTCTTTTGAAGTTGGTTTTTGGTGTGAAACTGTGCTTGGAGCGAGGTGGGGTGAGGAACCCAAACTTTAAATATGCCAGAAAGCACAAGCCCCAGTGGGGAAATGCATTCAGGGACCCTTATATCAGAATTAGTAAGTTTCTGTCACTGACGGGAGTGAAAATCCAGAAGTGCCATAGATCATCAGGGACATTTCAGCTTACCATTGTATTTTATCGGCAAAATTACATTCCAGGAAAGGGAAGAGGGAAGAAGGGAGAATAGGTGTAGGGAGGGAGGAAAAGCCACATAAAAGTTCTGAAATATATCAATGTCCAGAAATGGGAGAGGAAAAAAATAAAAAGAAGCCTTTGGAGAATTTTAAAAACATGAAATAGAACATCTATCTTATTTCAGAATCCTGGAGGAAATAATATTTCTGATGCCCCCATGGAGAGTCAAATCCAGCCAGCAAAGCAAACACAAACACAAATAACTACTGGGCTAGCGAATTAGGGAAGGTACACAGAGGAATTTAAAAACAGGATGAGGGTTTTGTTCAGAAATGGGATCCTTCCTCTGTCCTCCCCTCCCCTCCCCAATTTTATTTTCTTCAAGTAAAATCCATTATTTTGAAAACACCATTTGAAATCCTAAAGAAATAGCAAAACACAGTATTGTGGTATTCCAAAGTAATATCTCTTGTTTATAACCATATAAATTTAGCCCCTGGCACTACAGGGCTTATAGAATAGAATAGAGTTATTTTAACAGTGCCCTGTTAAAGAAGCAGCAAAACGTTCAGCTCATTTTCTCCAGCGGGAGGGACACATGGCCTCCTGCGAGAGAGGGAACATGCCTAAGTCATTACCGCAGGAAAGCAATCCGTCAAAGCCAGGTCGCTCTGGCACGGCCAACACCACTGGCGAGACCACAGAGGCTGCCTCTGCTTGCAATTACCAGGGAAGGACCTTGGCATTGGCAGCCTGCTATCAATTACTACCCTGGCCTCACCGCCTGGACTTGTCAATTTCCCAGGGTCTTCTGTTTTGTAACAGTAAGAAAAAGGGCTCCTCCTGACTGATTCTTGGAAGTTCCTCATGTGTTATGTCACTCCTCGGTGTCATTAACAATTCAATTAAAATTTCACAGCACACAGGCAGGCAGCTCCGGACAGGGGCGGGGAAGGGGCCCGGCCTAGGAGATTTCCGAAGGGCCTGCAACGGGGCCACGTCGGATCAGGCGAATCCAATCCCAAAATTTCTTTGACTTCACAAGTCAGGCTTGCATGTGTCTCCCATCTGACACGATGCTGGTTGTCATCTTGGCAAGATGACATGTTTGATGTTCTCACCCCACTGGGGGTATAGTGATGGGAAGGAATTTCAGGCTGGCTGGAAACAAAATTTCACACATTATTTCACTAAAAGTTTTGGCCCCGTAATAGATAATTATAAATATTCATACTCAGCTCTATTAATCTACAGTGAGTTCTAGAAACTTCTTTTTCTCCACTTTTTTCCCATTGGGGCCTCCTATTTTCTTGCTTTCCAGAGTGGGGCTGTCTCTAAGAATTTAGAGACAGAGTGTAAATCACAATTAAATTCTTCAGGAAGGTGGATGACTGGGAACGCTAAGACAGGGTGGCTGGAAACAAGAAAGACTCACTACTGTCATTATTAACTCTGTGAGAGTGCAAACACTCCTTTGTCTCACTGGATGACGAAGCTATACACGCTCACGTGCTTTTAAGCATCCCGAGGGTTTAAGGCAAAACTGAAAAAAAAAAAAAAAGTTTCAGGCTTAAGACTTCTGAGGCAGCTTTCTCTCTAACCCTCTCAATGAGTTTAGTCATGCAAGGAAAGATTCTTTAAAGTTACCAAAGACTTTGTTTAATGCCCAAGAAAATGCAGACTGTCAGCACCCTTTGTCAGGTTTTGGTGGCTTAAGTCCATTCCCCAATACACTGGTGACCCTCCACCCCTCATTCAGTAGTTTCTTTTTGACATCAAGCGCTGGATAATTGTTTGATTTCCTTCTAGGTAAAAGGAGATTAAATGCCCAGCTGCAACAGCTGACACACAAAAGGGAAAATATAGTTTAACCACCATATTTATCAAGATAATTTTTCTTCCACACACTGATTAATAACATTAGCCAACCATCCCCCTCGGTTTGGGGGGAGAAGGGGTGGGGGAGGGACATGTCCCCCTTAAGAGTATCAGAAACAGGAGTTGACAGTTCAAGGCAAAAATGATTTGCATGTAAATTCTGATCAAAAGCAAGTCTGCACCCTGAAGTTGTCAAGTTTTGCTACCAATTTGACACTTAAATGGGCTATAGCAAAACTTGATTTAAACTGAAGAGGAAAAAAACATGGCAACTCAATTACCCCCTAGCAGATCGGATCTGGCAGCTGAGGTCAAACTTTTCACCCTGCCATTACATTTCTCAATACCTGATGCTTTAAACAAACACTATGTATTCCTCCTTCAATCCTGGAGGAAAATGCATTTCTCAGGACTCCCTACTGTGCCCCAGATTAAAAAATAAAGTTTCACTTGTGTGGGATCTGGGGCCATTTTTTCCATGTAAATTTCTGAATAAATCAGGACTTAAGAAATGGCCTTTTTACACTGGGAAAAACAGTCTGTGCCCCCCACCCCCCCAAAAAAAAAGAAAAAAAAAACTTTGTAGGGAAGATTTGTGGACTACTAAAAGATGATTTAAAAACAAATATTCCCATAGCATTAGAGGAAAAACATTGACCTGTTTTTAGTTTGCTTTTAATATATTTCATATTTGAGCTTCAGCTTCACATTAATTCAGCAGGAAGAAAAACAGCTAGCTAGTTCCAAATCAGCTCCAAATTTATGGAGGACCAAGTATCTCGTGAGGCCCTGGGACAGAGGCTCAAATGCAGGAAAGACCCAGTATAACAACCCATCTGGACTCTGGGATTTCTATCCCACCAGAGTTCAAATGCTGTGGTCTCAGAGGCCATTTGATCCCCCCAAGAGCACTCATTCCTGCAACTTTTAAAACCAACAACTGTTTAAACTCTTCTTAATAAGTGCCTCAAAACAGCTCTAAAACTGTTTTTTTTCCTTTTTTTTTAAAGTCTTATTTCCCTAAGTTGGTTTTAAGTTCCTTCTGAAAAGTAAGGTGCTTAGGTACTGCATTCACCCTAATTTCTGGTACTCATATTGGGCAATCGAGTCTTGTGTAAGGAACTGTCTCACTTGTTTAGCCAACAAATACATAGATTATTTACTGGGTGCCAGGCACTATGCTAAGCCCTATGGGCCCAAACATGAGTAAGAGTTGCTTACAGCTGGAAAGACAGTCACACATACAAGTAATTGTAATAGTGCGGGATAAGCGTTGTAGAAAGTAATATTCAAAGTATGTGAAAGCAGATCTAACTGAGGGATTCATTCCAGGGGAGTGAACATTTAAAATTCCCCTGGTGACTGAGACTTTATCTATATTGACAACCAGTGAATGGTGGAACAAGAGTGCCAATGGGGAACTGAGACATTTGTACGGAAATAAGCAAGGTAAAAATAGGCAAGCTTGTTTGGCCAGGCTCCAAGTAGTTGGAGGCAGTATGGTCACAGAAGAAGAAGCGTCCAGCTGCACAAAGAAACAAACACGCAGAACCCCATTTGTCTTGTACCTGGCCTCCCTGTAAGCCTACCGCGTCAACCCCCAAACGTGGAGCACTCCCACCATTGCCTTCTCTGAGATGTACTGGCCTTCTTGCTGCTCCTCAAACATGCCAAGCTTGTTCTAGCTCGAGGGCCTTTGAACCTGCTGTTCCCTTTCCCAGGTTCCCAAACCTTGACACAGCTCAAGCTATCTCATCATTCAGTTCTTTGCTTAAATGTCACTTCTCAGAGCAATGTTTCCTAACAACGCTACCTAAAATAACACCTAAGCCCACTTCTCTGAGACACTCAAACCCCTTACACTCTGCTTTATTTTCTTCATAGCATGCATCGTGACCTGAAATTTTATTATCTATTTCTCTTCCCTGCTTACTAGGCTGTGAGCACTATATCCCAAGTTCCTGGTATAAACAGTACAGTAAATATGTAGTGAATCCATTAATCCTCATTAACCCCCTGATGCCATTAAGCTAATATCCCTGAATTCACACTGTAAAGAAAATTAAGGCCCAAAACCAAAGTCACCACAGACCCTGACTTCCAGACCCTCTGCATAAAGAACAAATAACAATTCAGGCATACCTCGTTTTATTGTGCTTCACATTATTGCACTTCAGACACTGCATTTTTTTTTTAACAAGTTGAAGGTTTGTGGCAACCCCGCATTGAGCAAGTCCATCCATTTTTCTAACACCATTTGCTCGCTTTCTGTATCTGTCACATGTTGGTAATTCTCACACTACAAACTTTTTCATTATTACTATACCTGTTATGGTGCTCTGTGATCAGTCATCTTTGATGTTACAACAGCTTACTGAGGGCTCACATGATGGTTAGCAATTTTTAACAATAAAGTATTTTTAATTAAGGTATGTACATTTTTTAAGACATATGCTATTGCACATTTAATAGACTACAATATAGTGTTAACATAACTTTTAGATGCACTGGGAAACCAGAAAATTCCTGTGACTCGCTTTACTGCAGTAGTCTGGAAGCAAACCCACATTATATTCGAGGTACGCCTGTATAAAATGGATGCAAAAGGAGCATTTTTGAAATCCAAATATAGCCAGAGGAGGGAAATCACCAAACACCCCCCTCAAAAAAGCCATTTATTAGAAATCTCTGAGATCTTTCTGAAAAATATACATCTAACTCTAACCAGGTTCCCAGGCTTCCCACAAATCACCACCACACAAGGGGAAACCATGTGAGAACTTATGTTCTGCTTCTGAACATTTAAGCATTTTTATCAATGTTATTTGCCAGTATAAATATTTTCCCTATAACTTTATATTTAAAACAGGAGTGCACCAAACCGGGACTTATAACGTGCAAAGGAAACAGTTCAGGCTAAGGTATTCATGATTTCAGTCATTCTCATAAAACAACAGATGAAATAAAATGTATGACATTCCCAAAGAGGGAGTTTCTCGTGTAATTCATCTTAAAATGCAATGTTCTGTCATCTCAAGTAACACTTACTGAAAGCAACCATCAATACTTTTTGTCAAAAGCCTGTACTCTGTGCAAAATGTTCCATCAATCTCTATTTACATAAAACAAAAAAGTTTCCGCGTGGTTCTAACACACAGCCGTGCAGTGTCTCCATCTCCACTTTTCATGCTCTGCTGAAAAATAATTTGACTGACACCAGAAAAATAAAGATGACCCTTAAAGCTTTTAGGAAGGGAAAAGCTGCAAGGGGAAATACCTTACTTTGTTGGACCTTTGTGTCCTATTAGACAGAGGGTTTGTTTTTTAATCATAAGATATATATATTTTTTAAATATACCTTTATTGGAGTATAACTGCTTCACGATACTGTGCTAGGCTGTCACACAACAAAGTGAATCAGCCATATGCATACATACATCCCCATAACCCCTACCTCTTGAGCCTCCCTCCCACCCTCCCTATCCCACCCCTCTAGGTCATCACAAAGCGCCGGAGCTGATCGCCCTGTGCTATGCTGCTGCTTCCCACTAGATGACTATTTTACGTTCGGTAGTGTATAGATGTCAATGCTGCTCTCTCACTTCATCCCAGCTTCCCCCTCCCCACCGTGTTCTCAATGTCTGTGTCTTTATTCCTGCCCTGCCACTAAGGTTCATCAGGACCTTTTTTTTTTTTTTTTTTAGATTCCATATATATGTGTTAGCATACAGTATTTGTTTTTCTCTTTTTTGTTGTTTTTTTTGTTTTTCTCTTTCGAACTTACTTCACTCTGTATGACAGACTCTAGGTCCATCCACCTCACTACAAATAAAAAAAAAAAATGAAACAAAATTGAGTAAGTAAAAACTCCATTTTGCTAGGAAATCCCCCCCCCCCACCACCAAATGCTTTTATTCAATGGTATGCAAGCCACACTTGCCGACAACTAATCAACCCTGCAGGTTCTAAACTGGAGCAGGCCACCTCACTCTACTCCAAGGCAGAAATTTTAGCTTTAAGTCCTGCAGAATGTATCACATGAGGCTAGAAGAAGGTCATGTCCTGGGGATGTTTATAAAACACACAAATTAAGGTATTAGCCTTTCACCTTGAGGGTCTGAAGATCAAATCCCAGCTTAGGTAACAAAACAGTAAGTGTCCCCACCAACCTTTTCCTAATGCTGGCTTGTTGAAAACCTACGGACCCTTTCATGTGACCCACACTGGCGAGGGCCTCGAAGACAAAGTTAGAAATTGCAGGTTAATACCAAGAAAAACTACTCAATGCCCATCAGACACATTTGAACTTTGCACCCAGTGACCCTTCTGGCCATTCTTCATCCTACCCAGATGATTTGAACAGTGAAGGGTTGAGGATTACACAAGAAACAACAGCAGTGCTTACATTTTTTGATTCACAACTATAAGGTCCATTAGAACATCATGGAACCTTTCATAATTATTCCTTTCATTCACTCACCCAGTGTGTCTGAGCATCCACTACTTGAGAAGCATGGTGTAGCGGGGGGCAGGGTAGCCAGAGATGGCTTCCAGTGGCACTGTGACGTCTCGGCCAAACCACTGCCCCTGAGTCTCCGAACCTTAGTTTGTACACCTATAAAGTGAGAGAGCGCAGCCAGACTGGTGGTCTTCCCAGTGTGTACTGCAGTCCCAGTGGGGGGCAGCAAAAAGCCTCAAGGGTCTTCTAAGAAGGGAGATGAAGACTGAGTGGCAGGGTCCTGGCCCCTCTTGGACACAGCAGCCTCATCATTATCTGTTAACAGGCTGACAAAGCTGGAGGCCTCATTGTAACCACACCCTTTAAAAAAAAAAAAAGGAACACGGAGGAAAGAGAACACTCCTAGACACTGAGTGATGGTGGTAAGTAACCTCTTGGATAGTCTGGGCTTAAAATTCACTTCTTGGCCTTTGTTCTCGACTTGAACCTAACGTACATGAGTAGCTGAAATACCAGAGCTTTCACAATCGTTACAAATTCTAGGCTTTAATCAACAATCCGCAGGACACCTATTATTTGCCCAGCTTACACTGGGTGCAGTGCGGGACATGATGAGGACACCCTTTCTGTCCCAAGGTCCCCAGGCTTGAACACACAATCCCTTCCAGATCAAAAACACTGCAACAAATGGACAGCAAGTGGTCCAGTAAACGGTTCTATTGAGCAATATGGGATGGACAAGTAAAATGAAAATTCAGAAGAGAAACAGCTCATTAAGGACCTGAGTAGCTAGGAAAGGCCTGAAGTCATTTGAACTGGCCCTGTAAGGATGGTTAAGATTTGGGTAGGCTAAAAGAAGGCAATGTTGAGCAAGCAGGGTAGGCATCTCAGATGGTAAGACTGACATGAGCAAAGCCAAGTGAGGCTGAGGGACAAAGAGAGCACTGCATAGCTGAAGCCAACTGACAAGCAATCAAGTCAGACAGTAAGGAGGTAGGTTTACCTTGCATCACACAATCCAAATCATCATCCAACCAACCTCCTGTTTTACATGATGCATAGAGTAATTCAAGGTGTCGTTCAAAGTCCTAGACTCAGATTAGTAACAGATGAACCAGAAGAGCCCTGATCTGGCACACTTTCTACTCTACCACACTGCCTCACCACAGAAGCACCAGCAATGGTTGTCCCTCCAAAGGGAGGTGGCACCAGGAACCTGACTGAAGTCAGTCCCAATGTGTAAATCTGAGTCTACTTCAACTTCATCCAAAATGTTTACCGGCCTCCTACTTGATTTTTTTTAAAACCACACCTAATGTTTTCTAGGGTTTCATTCTGAAAACTCTTGAGTGATTAAGTTCTCTTTGAAGATCAAGTTCCTCCAAAATGACCTTAGGGTTCTTTCGTCTGGGTCACTGCATTAGTGAGCCATCTTCTCCCCAAAATACACCAGACGCAGAAAAGAAAATAAGATGGGAAAATCAAAGAGGAACAAAGTATCTGAATTTGAGTTTTTAACCTTTCACAGAGGGATCTATGACTTGAATAACAAATCTCTAAGCTACTACTGACATTACACCTTGTGAAAAGGGGACTAGAGTGAAAAAGAACAAGAGAAAAGAAAGGAAAGAGAGGGATCTAAACTGTCATTCTAGGGCAGAAATCAGAACAGAGAAGGCTCACTGAGTATTTCAGGTTGTTGATGGGTGTCAATGCTGAGAAGAAAAACTCAGGTGAAATCTTTGTGAGAATGTTCCAATCGTGCTACAATCCTGAAAAGGAAAAGGCATCAAAGAATGGGCCAAAGAAAGCAACAATAAATTCATGACAATCAATTTCTAACTTGGAAGATAACAAGAACAGACATCAAAAATAGTGAAGGATTCTAAGACATAGTCACAAAACATTTGTCTCTTGTAAACATAACCAAGTCCCTTCACGGTGGACAGAGATATCACCAAGTAACGGTTTTTATTTATTTTAGGCTTGGAGTTTGTGTGTGTGTGGTTTTTTTTTTTTTTTTTTTTTCGGTACACGGGCCTCTCACTGCTGTGGCCTCTCCCGTTGCGGAGTACAGGCTCCGGACGCGCAGGCCCAGCGGCCATGGCCCACGGGCCCAGCCGCTCCGCAGCATGCGGGATCCTTGCGGACTGGGGCACGAACCCGTGTCCCCTGCATCAGCAGGCGGACTCCCAACCAGTGCACCACCAGGGAAGCCCTTTGTGTGTGTTTTTAATGCAAGTTGTAGATAGAAAGAAATCCTGATGTACAGTTTAAGATCTTACTAAAAAAAAAAAAGTCCCCTAAATCTGACCCCCCCATTACTGAAGTGTACACCTAATTAAGCTTAAAAGGAGAGGAAAAAAGAAAACATCATGTCCATTTCCTTAAGAGTCTTATTTTGGGATTCAAAATTCTTCAAAAAAGTCAAGCTTGAATTATTCAGCTATTCTGTGGTTTGAATCAAGGTTTTATGAGCATTTTCTGTCCATCAGCAATCATGGGTTGGGGGAAAAAGACAAGAGACAACGTAACTCAGATGCTATTCTGGGGCTATGTATGTGGCCAGACACAATGCTCAAAGTTGGCTTGTCCGCCAAGGACTAACGCACATTTTGGAAAGCAGTCCTTGACTTAAAAGCTAAAGATCAGAAACTACCGTCGTCTTCCATTCTTACTTCTGAAGTTGACTCACGAACTCAGAAACTCCCTGCCAAATACACACCCACAGCATTGCAGAGAAAGCAAATAAAAGCTTCCAGAGTCAGGATGGCTGGAAACAGTCTTAAAGGCCACCCAGTGCAGTGGTACAACTTTTTCACTAGTTTTTCTTAACTTCTGTTTTCACTACCCTACAAGATAGGCAGTCTCAGAGGGTGGTGTCCACCAAATGTGATGTGCACTTAACTGCCTTGCACAGCTCTTAGTACCAGTAGGTGGACAAAGTTATTTGCTGAACTGAACAAAACAGTCGGAGGTGCATATTACAAGCACCTCACAATTGAGCACCAGAATCACTTCAAATATTTGCCTTCACACACCATGTTCTCTGTGAATGACCTAAATTAAGCCACAAGTGTAGCAGGTCTGTGATGGTGTCTAAAAGATCAGCGTGTCGACGCCAGGAATAGCCAAGAGGAGAAAGACTTGAAATGAGTTCTTGAGGACATCTTTTGAGCCGCTGGATCAACCTGCCCTGAAACCTACCCAGACACCTAGCCAATAAGCTTCCTTTATTGATGAAGCCAACTGGGTTGGGTTTCCTGTCACCTGCAGTCTAACAAGTCCTAACACTATGTTGCACATATGGCATGTACATTATGACATTTGTCTTTTTATTCCATGATGAACCTTTCAGTCCACTCCATCTATCACCTCCTACAAGGAGCTAACCCTTCCGGTTGCAAGTAATTGTTACTTTTCTGTGCCCATGGGAAACTGTTGACTCTTTTTCTGCACTTAGCCTCTGAGTGGACCCAAGTCTCCTAGGGAGAGCAGGGGCAGGAGAGCTTGCTCAGCACCTGACCACTGCAACCGTCCTGATCCCAACCCGACTCACATGACACAGCAGAGAATAAGTTTCCAAAGTTCCCTAGTCCAAGATTTTCCAGAAAGTGATGTCTTCACATAGAACAGCCAAGAAAACATCAATGTGCAAAGACCTCATTTATTATTTATACTAACTTTCACCCAGTCAGTGGGAGAAACAGTACGTTTGAGCGTACCCAGAAGTCTCCTACTCCAACCCAGGGGAACACATTTGTAAATAACTCAGAAGTTTCCACCCATGATATCAGTGTTTTGTCTGCTGCACAAAACCCTTCCGGACTCTTGTTGCTGGCCTTTCCCTGAGGTAGATCCAGATGAAACACGGGTTGCTCCTTTTCTAATGACTGTCAATTTTGTTTGTGAGTTTTCCATTAAAGGGACAAGCAGCCCATCTGAAGGGTAAATGAGTGGTCCATGAACATCTCAGCCTTTCCTGAAACTCACTTTTATGTAGTCAAACCCCCACTCTGTTCTTTGTTACCCTTCCCTCCTCACAGTTGAAAGGATGCAGAATATTCTATAGTCTACAGGTGGCTTCTCTTCCCCTAAAATCTGACTAGGATATGCTTTTTGAAATTAACCACCCAAATGCATTTCTTTTCTACTGACTATAAAATAGAGTCTTCCTCTAATCAATAAGGCACCCTCAACAAACACAGTGTGTGTTCTGTCTTAAAGTTAGCTAAGGTTGGTCTCTCTCTTCAGTGTGAGCCTCGTGAGGGCAAGTACATCCCTATTTTAAATCCTACAGGGCTTAAAACCAGGCTTTATACAAAACTAGCCAGTAATTTTCCAACTTGAGTACACATCAGAATCAAGCACAGAGCTCATTAAAAATACAGACTTCTGATTCTCAGTCCAGGAACTTAGAGCCACTGGGTCTGGGGTAGAGTCTGAAAAACTGTATTTCTAACAAAGTGAATCTGTAGGTTGTCTGCTGACTATACTGAGAATTATTAAAGTATGCCCTCCATGAGAATTTTTTTTTTTTTTTTTTTTTTTGCGGTACGCGGGCCTTTCACTGCCATGGCCTCTCACGTTGCAGAGGACAGGTTCCGGACGCGCAGGCTCAGCAGCCATGGCTCACGGGCCCAGCCGCTCTGCAGCATGTGGGATCCTCCCGGACCAGGGCACGAACCCGTGTTCCCTGCATCGGCAGGCGGACTCTCAACCACTGCGCCACCAGGGAAGCCCCATGAGAAATTTTTTAAATGAATGAATACAGACTCATTCATTCATGCCACTGTCAGTCCTTTCCCTGGTATACCTGACCACCTACAGCTCCTGGACCACAGAGCCTGACACTAACAAACTAGCCTCTCTCAACGGCAGAAAGAGTGCCCTCCCCAATTTCTTCCTCTGCTCTCAATATGTCAACATCCAGGCTCAAAAATTACATCTGAGGACTCAGAGTCCCAAAAGCTCAAAGACAGCAAGCCCAGGACAACAATTCCAGTATTCAGCACAGGAAAAAAAAAAAGGAAACTGAGGTTCTAGGGCCATTATGGAATCAGGCAATTAGGAATGCCTTTGTCACATTTCTCCAGGGTCTTCGGGATCTGGCTTAAAAGTTGTATTTCTAGCAAGAGGTCAAACAAAATGAGATATTACAGAATATAATGAAGATAGCAATGGGGTGAATGAAATTCCAAGAGGTCATGAAAAGTGACATTCATTTCCTTTTTACAAAAAAAATTTAAATACTGCCTTGTGCTGTTCACTGACCAATTTTTTTTTTTTTTTTAATAAGGGCCAGTGCCTGTCAGCCCAGCTGGACTGGAAGATCCTTGAGGGCAGTGAATACATGTCCCATTTCTCCTGTATCTTTATTAAAGTTGAGCACATGCTCATTACTTTGAACTCTTTATCAGATAAATTACTTCTCTCTATTTCATTAAGGTTTTTCTGAGGTTTTATCTTATTCTTTCATTTGGAACACATTCTTCTGTTTCTTAATTTGTTCGGCTGTGTTGGTTTCTATACAGTAGATTGCAGAACCACCTCTTCAAGTCTTAGAGAGGCCTCATGTAGGAGGTGAACCTTGCTGTTCAACCCTGCCCCAGATCTCTGTTTTCTTTCAAACCTCTGTGCTTGTCCAAGCATCCTATTATATTTTTAATACTCTCAATAGGTGAGGATGTGCCAAGACCTGTCAGTGCCCCTGAGGGGAAGATCTCAGCACCTAGATTCAGTCTGACTTCAAGCAAGACCCTCAGGCAGCAGCTTTTTAAAGTATGCAAATTTATACAGTCCTGTGGTGCCACAAGTATCAGCCACGCTGGCCCCCAGAGCCAGGCAGAATGGCAGTGTTCCCTGGGTGGCAGTCACAGAGACTGGGGCTCCAGACAAGTGTATAAGCTCTTTTCTGGGAGATACTGGTGAGCTGGAGCGAGGGAGAGGGCCAAGATGGCATCCACAGCCTAAGTTCCTTGAAAACAGCTCTACAGGCCATTCAATGTGTGCCAAACCTGAAGCCTGCATCTGAGTCCAAAGCACCAGGACAAAGTGGCCTCCTTCACAGAAAGACTGGGGGGTGTGCCTCAGTCCACTGTCTGATCAGTGCCCTGGGTATGGGAGCCTGCCAAGAACCATCTCTCCAATTGCTACAGCCCCACAGGATGCAGGAGTGCAAGCCCCAGCCCTGGCCACCAGAGCCAGACGACCAAGGGGCATCCCTTGGGTGGCAGCCACAAAAACCAGGGCAGCAGATGTAAAAATCAGCATACCAGACGTGTGCAAAGCTCCACTCCAAGAGACACTGGTACTCTGGAACGTGACAGATGAAGAACACAAAGATAGTGCTCACCCTCTGTGGTCGCTGGAAAGGATTACAGTCAGTCTCTAGATGCAGGTTCAATGAGAAGCCTGCCCCTTAGGGCACAGCCATGATGATTATCTAATAAGTCTCATCCACAGAAAGACAGAGCTCCTTGGTCTGTTGCCTCTAGATGTACCCTGGGGGTAGTAGCTGTTCAAGAACTCTTTCTCTGTTGGTTGCAGTCCTGTGGGACCCACGAGTGTGTAAGCCCCACTGGCCACCAGAGCCAAGTAACGTAGAGGTGTCCCCTGGCAGAAGCCACAGAAATTGGGGCATCAGATGGGGGTATGCACTCCTTTCTGGGTGACACCAATTATGAATTATAGTCCCAAGGGACCAGGAATGTATGCTACCCTGATCTCCAGAGTCAGGCAGTCAAGAGGCATCTCTGGGATAGCACCCACAAAAACTGGGGGACTAGACATGTGTAAAAGCTTCCAGGAGATACTGTGCTCTGGAGCACGGCAAATGGAGAGCATGAAGATGGTGCCCACTAGTCTCCATTCCCATAGAATGTTCCAGCAGACTCATCAAACTTGGAAGAAGAATGGATGAGCACATGAGAACTTCAACAAAGAGATGGAATCTATAAGAAAGGACAAAAGTTATAGAGCTGAAGCATACAACTGAACTGAAAAAAATACACTAGAGGGGTTCAACAACAGACTATACGAAGCAAAAGAAAGGACCAGTCAAGTCAAAGACATGGCAGTGGGACTCATCCAATCAGGGAAGCAAAAAGAAAAAAGAATGAAAAAAAATTAAGATACCTCAATGGACTAACTGGACAACATCTGCATTATAGGGGTCTTAAAAGGAAAAGAGAAAAAAGAGCAGAAATCTTATTTGAAGAAATAATGGCTAAAAACTTCCCTGCCTGCTCAGAATGGCCATCATTAAAAAGTCTACAAATAACAAATGCTGGAGAGGGTGTGGAGAAAAGGGAACCCTCCTACACTATTGGTGGGAATGCAAGTTGGTGCAGCCACTATGGAAAACAGTACAGAGTTTCCTCAGAAAACTAAAAATAGAATTACCATATGATCCAGCAATCCCACTCCTGGGCATATATCTGGACAAAACTATAATTAAAAAAGATACATGCACCCCTATGCTCATAGCAGCACTATTCACAATAGCCAAGACATGGAAACAACCTAAATGTCCACTGACAGAAGAATGGATAAAGAAGAAGTGGTACATATATACAATGGAATACAACTCAGCCTTAAAAAAGAATGAAATAATGTCATTTGCAGCAACATGGATGCAACTAGGGATTATCATACTAAGTGAAGTAAGTCAGAAAGAGAAAGACAAATACTATATGATACCACTTATATGTGGAATCTAAAATATGTCACAAATGAACCTATCTACAAAAAAGAAACAGACTCACAGATATAGAGAACAGACTTGTGGTTGCCAAGGGGGAGTGGGGGAGGGAGAGGGATGCACTGGGAATTTGGGGTTGGTAGATGCAAACTATTACATTTAGAATGCATAAACACCAAGTCCTACTGTATAGCACAGGGAACTATATCCAATCTCCTGGGATAAACCTTAATGGAAAAGAATATTTAAAAAAGAACGTACATATGTGTAAAACTGAGTCACTTTTTTGTACAGCAGAGATTGGCACAACATTGTAAATCAACTTGAATTCAATTAAAAAAAAAAAAAAAAAAAAAAAACTTCCCTGACCTGGGGAAGGAAACAGAGGTCCAGATCCAGGAAGCCCAGAGAGCTCCAAAAAAATGAACCCAAAGAGACCCACACCAAGACACATTAAAATTAAAATGTCAAAAGTTAAAGAAAAAGAGATTATTAAAATCAGCAAGAGAAAAACAACTTGTTACATTCAAGGGAACCCCCATAAAGCTCTTAGCAAATTTTTCAACAGAAACTCTGCAGGCCAGAAGGGAGTGCCATGATATATTCAAAGTGCCAACAGAAAAAAAGACCCTACCCAGGAAAGTTATCATTCAGAATTGAAGGAAAGATAAAGAGTTTTCCAGACAAGCCAAAGCTCAAGGACACCATCACCACTAAAGTGATCTCATAAGAAATGTTAAAGGGACTTCTTTAAGCTAAAAAGAGGGACTTCCCTGGTGGTGCAGTGGTTGGGAATCCACCTGCCAATGCGGGGGACACGGGTTTGAGCCCTGGTCTGGGAAGATCTCACATGCTGCGGAACAACTAAGCCCATGCACCTCAACTACTGAGCCTGCACTCTAGAGCTCGTGAGCCACAACTACTGAAACCCACACATCTAGAGCCTGTGCTCTGCAATAAGAGAAGCCACCACATTGAGAAGCCCATGCACCACAACGAAGAGTAGCCCCCGCTTGTCGCAACTTGAGAAAACCCATGTGCAGTGACAAAGACCCAGCCCAACAAAAAATGTAAAAACTAAATAAATAATAGTAAAAAAAAAAAAAAGAAATATATTAAGCTAGAAAGGGAGTTAATCAGTAACAACATATGAAAAAATACATCTCACTGGAAAGATAAATACAGAGTAAAGGTAGTAGATCAATTACTTATAAATCTAATATGAAGCTTAAGAGACCAAAGTAGCAAAAATAACTGATTACAATAATTAGGTAAGGCATAGACAAGATAAAAAATGTAGACTGTGGGGTTAAAAGCCTAAAATGTAGGAAGGGGGAGTAAAAAGTTGAGCTTTAGAATGGGATCAAACTTAAGTTGTTATCAACTTAAAATAGACTGTTATAGATATAAGTTGTTACAACATGTAAGCCTCATGATAACAACAAAGCAACAACCTATAATAAATACACAAAAGGTGAAGAGAAAGGAATATAAGCACACTACTAAAGAAAGTCAAACAACGAAGGAAGTGAGCAAGAAAGAAACTACAAAAACAGAAAACAATTAACAAAATGGCAATAACTACATACCTATTATTAACTGTAAATGGACTAAATGCTTCAACCAAAAGAGTATGAATAGTTCTAAAAAAACAAGAACCATCTATATGCTGCCTACATGAGACTCACTTTAGATATAAGGACACATAGACTAAAAGTGAAACATGGAAAAACCTATTCCATGAAAATGGAAACCAAAAGAAAGCTGGAGTACCTACACTTCCATCAAACAAAATAAACTTTAAAACAAATACTGTAATAAGAGATAAAGATGGGTGTTACATAACAATAAAGCGTACATAACGATAAAGGGTTCAATCCAACAAGAGGATGTAACATTTGTAAACATTTATGCACCTGACACAGGAGCACCTTAATATATAAAGCAAATATTAACAGACCTCGAGTGAGAAATAGACAGCAATACAATAATAGTAGGAACTTTAATACCCTACTTACATCAATGGATAGATCATCCAGACAGGAAAATCAGTAAAGAAACATTGGCCTTAAACAACATGTCAGATCACATGAACTTAAGAGATATATTCAGAACATTCCACCCAAAAACAACAGACTACACATTCTTCTAAAGTGCACATGGAACATTTTCCAGGATAGGTCATCTATTAGGCAAAAAAAACAAGTCTTAATTAATTTAGGAGGACTGAAATCATATCAAGCATTTTTTCTGACCACAGAGCTATGAAACTAGAAATTAATTACACAAAGAAAACTGGAAAGTTCACAAATATGTGGACATTATACAACATGCTACTGAACAACTAATGGGTCAAAGAAGAAATCAAAAGAGAAATCAAAAAATACACTGAGACAAACAAAATGGAAATATAACATATCAAAATTTGTGGGAAGCAGCAAAAGGAGTTCTAAGAGGAAAGTTCATAGTAATAAATGCCTATACCTCAAGAAATAAGAAAAGTCTAAATAAACAACCCCATTTTACACCTCAAAGAACTAGAGAAAGAAGAATAAACAAAGCCTAAGGTCAGCAGAAGGAAGAAAAAGTAAAGAGCAGAAATAAATGAAGTAGGGACTAAAATGACAATACGGAATTTCAGTGAAACTAAGAACTGTTTCTTTGATAAGATCAACAAAATTAACAAGCCTTTAGACTCACCAAGAAAAAGCGAGAACTCAAAACTAGAAATTAAAGGGAAGACATTACAACTGATATCACACAAATAAAAAGAACCCTAAGAGGCTACTTTGAACAATTACATGCCAACAAATTGAACAGCCTAGAAGAAATGAATAAATTCCTAGTAATGTACAACCTACCAAGACTGAACCATGGTGAAATGGAAAATTCAAACAGACTGATTACTAGTAAGGAGACTGAATCAGTAATCAAAAACGTCTCAACAAACAAAAGTCCAAGACCAGAGGGCTTCACTGATGAATTCTACCAAACATTCAAAAAATTAATACCACTCCTTCTCAAACTTTTCCAAAAAATCTAAGGAGGGAACTGTTCCCAACTCATTTTATGAGGCCAGCATTATGCCAAAATCATACCAAAACCAGACAAGGACACCCGAGAAAATTACAAGCCAATATTCCTGATGAACATAGATGCAAAAATCTGCAACAAAATATTAGTAAGCTGAATTCAACAATACATTAAAGAGACTATATACCATGATCATGTAGGACTTATTCCAGGGATGAAAGGATGACTCAACATCTGCAAATTAACGATATGTCACATTAACAAAATGAAGGATAAAAACAATTTGATCATCTCAACAGATGCAGAATAAGCATCTGACAAGGGCTTCCCTGGTGATGCTGTGGTTAAGAATCTGCCTGTCAATGCAGGGACACGGGTTCGAGCCCTGGTCTGGGAAGATCCTACATGCCGCAGAGCAACCAAGCCCGTGTGCCACAACTACTGAGCCTGCGCACCACAACTACTGAAGCTTGTGCACCTAGAGCCCATTCTGAGCAACAAGAAAAGCCACCGCAATAAGAAGCCCGGACACCGCAATGAAGAATAGCCCCCGCTTGCCGCAACTAGAGAAAGCCCGCACGCGGCACCGAAGACCCAACACAGCCAAAAATAAATAGATAAAATAAATAAATTTATTTTTTTAAAAAGCATTTGATAAAATTCAACATCCCTTCATGATAAAAACTCTCAAAAAGGTGGATATAAAGGGAATGTACCTCAACATACTAAAAGCCATATACGACAAACCCACAACTAACATCATAATGGTGAAAAGATCAAAGCTTTTCCTCTAAGGTCAGGAACAAGTCAAGGATGCCCACTATCGCCAATTTTATTCAAGAAGATCTAGCCAAAGCAGTTAGGCAAGAAAAAGGAATAAAAGGCGTCCAAACTGGCAAAGAAGCAGTAAAACTGTCACTATTTGCAGGTGACATGATACTAGAAAACCCAAAATACTCCACCAAAAAACTATTACAATTAATAAATGAATGAAGTAAAGTTGCGGGACACAAAAATCAGTGTACAGAAATGTGTGGCATTTCTAAACACTAATAACAAACTATGAAAATGAAAATGAAATTAAGAAAACAATCCCGGGCTTCCCTGGTGGCGCAGTGGTTGAGAGTCCGCCTGCCAATGCATGGGACACGGGTTCGTTCCCCGGTCCAGGAAGATCCCACGTGCCATGGAGCGGCTGGGCCCATGAGCCATGGCCGCTGAGCCTGCGCGTCCGGAGCCTGTGCTCTGCAACGCGAGAGGCCACAACAGTGAGAGGCCCGCGTACCACAAAAAAAAAAAAGAAAGAAAAGAAAACAATCCCACTTACAACTGCATCAAAAATAATAAGGTATCTAGGAATAAATTTAACAAAGGAGGTGAAACACCTATATACCGAAAACTATTAAGACATTAATGAAAGATGGACTTACCTGGTGGCACAGTGGTTAAGAATCCGCCTGCCAATGCAGTGGACACGGGTTCGATCCCTGGTCCGGGAAGATCCCACATGCCATGGAGCAACTAAGCCCTTGTGCCACAACTACTGAGCCTGTGCTCTAGAGTCCGTGAGCCACAACTGCTGAGTCCGTATGCCAGAACTTCTGAAGCCCGTGCATCTAGAGCTCATGCTCCACAGCAAGAGAAGCCACCAAAATGAGAAGCATGCACACTGCAATGAAGAGTAGCCCCCGCTGGGCTTCCCTGGTGGCGCAGTGGTTGAGAGCCCACCTGCCGATGCAGGGGACGCGGGTTCATGCCCCAGTCCGGGAGGACCCCACATGCCGTGGAGTGCCTGGGCCCGTGAGCCATGGCCGCTGAGCCTGCGCGTCCGGAGCCTGTGCTCCACAAAGGGAGAGGCCACAACAGTGAGAGGCCTGCGTACTGCAAAAAAAAAAAAAAAAAAAAAAAAAGAGTAGCCCCCGCTCGCCGCAACTAGAGAAAGTCTGTGCGTGCAGTAACAAAGACCCAACGCAGCCAAAAATTTTTTAAGAAAAAGCTATTAATGAAAGAAATTGAAGAAGACACAAGTAAGTGAAGATATTCCATGTTCATAGATTAGCAGAATCAATTTTGTTATAATAGCCACACTACCCAAAGGAACCTACAGATTCAATGCAATCCTATCAAAATGCCAATGAAATTTTTCACAGAAGATAGAATAATACTAAAATTTGTATAGAACCATAAAAGACCCTGAATAGCCAAAGCAATCTTGAGAAAGAACAACAAAGCTGGAGATATCACAGTCCCTGATCTCAAACTATATCACAAAGCAATTGTTATATAATTAAACAGTACAGTATTGAAATAAAAACAGGTACACAGATCAATGAAACAAAACAGAGAGCCCAGAAATAAACCCACACATATATGGTCAATTTATTTACAAATCAGCCAAGAATGTACAATGAGGAAAGGACAGTCTCTCCAATAAATGGCACTGGAAAAACTGGATAGCCACATGCAAAAGAATGAAATGGGACCACTATCTTACACCATACACAAAAACTAACTCAAAATGGATTAAAGACTTGAACCTAAGACCTGAAGCCATAAAACTCCTAGAAGAAAACATGGGTGGTAGGACCCTCAAGTGTATTTACACACACACGCTTTGCTGACCCTTTCTAAGGCCATGCTCACCATGAGTCTATGAAAGGAGGAAGAACATTAGCTCTATATTCTCTTTTCCAGGTCTTGTCGATGATTTTTTGATTGTGACATCAAAAGCAACAAAAGCAAAAATAAACAAGGGGGACTATATCGAACTAAAAACCTTTAGCACAGAAAAGGAAATCAACAAAATGAAAGGGCAATGCAGTGAATGAGATAAAGTAATTGCAAATCATATCTGATAAGGGGCTCATGTTCAAAATATAGAAAGAAGTCATACAATGCAATAGCAAAATCACAAATAATATGATTTTTAAATGGGCAAAATATCTGAGTAGACATTTTCCCAAAGAAGACATACAGATGGACAATCAGCACATGAAGAGATGCTCAGCATCACTCGTCATCAGGGAAATTCAAATCAAAACCACAATGAGATATCAGCTCACACCTGTCAGTATGGCTATTTTCAAAAGGACAACAAATGAGGCTCGGCGAGGAAGTAGAGAAAAGGGACCCCTCATGCGTGTTTGGTGGGAATGTAAACTGGTATAGCCACTTGGGCCAACAGTATGGAGGTTCCTCAAAAAATCAAAACTAGGGCTTCCCTGGTGGCGCAATGGTTGAGAGTCCACCTGCCGATGCAGGGGACGCGGGTTCGTGCCCCAGTCTGGGAAGATCCCACATGCCGTGGAGTGCTTGGGCCCGTGAGCCATGGCCGCTGAGCCTGCGAGTCCGGAGCCTGTGCTCTGCAACGGGAGAAGCCACAACAGTGAGAGGCCCGCATACCGCAAAAAAAAAAAAAAAAAAAATCAAAAATAGAAGTACCACACCACACAGCAATTCCACTTCTGAGTATTTACATGAAGAAAACAAAAACACTAACTTGAAAAGATATCTGCACTCCCATGTTCACTGCAGCATTATTTACAATAGCCAAGAAATGGAAACAACCTAAGTGTCCATCAGCAGATGAATGCATGAAGAAATTGTGGTGTGTGTGTATATATATATATATACAATTTTTTTAAACGAAATCTTGCCTTTCCCACCAACGTGGATGGACCTTGAGGGTATTATGTTAAGTCCATTATGTGAGAGAAAGACAAATACCGGATGATCTCTCTTATATGCGGAATTTTAAAACAAACAAACCCACACACACAAAAGCTTACAGATACAGAAAACAGACTGGTGGTTGCCAGAAGCAGCAGGTACGAGAAATGGGTGAAGGAGGGTCAAAAGAGAAAAGGAAGAAAAAGATATAATGTAACTGAAAAAAAAAAGTCGGCCACATGCTAGGTGCTTGGAACCTATCTCAGAGAACAAGACAATGCAACAAGGAGGTGATGAATGCTGGCTTTAGAGCCAGATGGAGATGAGTTATAACACCTCATCTTTAGTCCTTGCAGTGCTTAGAACCAGGCTTTGTACAAAACAAACCAGCAATCATCATTTATTCTTGGGTCAGTCACTCAACTTGCACTACAGAGCAAAGAAGGGTGGGAAGGGTCTGGGGGTGGGAACGGTCTGACTTTCAAGACCCTCAGGTGTGTTCACACACACATGCTTTGCTGACCCTTTCTAAGGCCACGCTCATCACGAGACTATGAAAGGAGTTAGAACGTTAGCTCTATATTCTCTTTTCCAGGGCCTTTGCTCACACTGTTCCCTCTGCCCCACTGTCTTTCCCCTTTTCTAAGGTAACTCCACAAAACTCGACTGTCCAGCAAGTTTTCCCTGACCCTCTGACAGTGTTAACTGCCCCCTTTGTTGCACCCACAGGCCTCTGTACCACTCCCACCTTAGCACTTAGCACCCTGCATCATAGCTGCCTGTCGACCTGTCTGCTCACCCTGCTGGTGAGCTCTTTGAGGACAGGGATCGTCAGCACCCTGTCCTCTACAGCAGGGGTCCCCAACCCCCAGGGCCGCAGACCGCTAATGGTCTGCAGCCTGTTAGGAACGGGGCCACACAGCAGGAGGCGAGTGGCGGTGAGCAAAGCTCCATCTGCCGCTCCCCACCGCTCACATTACCGCCTGAACCGTTCCCCCCGACCCCACCCTCCGTCCGTGGAAAAACTGTCCTCACAAAACCAGTCCCTGGTGCCAAAAAGGTTAGGGACCACAGCTCTACAGGAATCAGGGACAGCACCGTGCCTGGTCCACACAGGCACTCAGCAGGTATGTTCAATCCAAGAATGGATCTTGCTAAACCTTGATCTTCTCAGATGTGAAACAGAGACAATGTTTCACGTATAGGACTGCTGAGGATTAGAGATGGTATGTGCAGCACAGCCTAGTACAGCTATCATTCCATAAATTATAGGTATTCTCGTTGAGGTTGCTAATATTGAACCATTTATTACCAAAAACCCATAGAGATGGAACTGAATCAACCCAATTCAATCCAAATGGCCAAACTGCCACAACCAATGGTTCAATTAAGACTTCCTGAGGGATCCATCCTCAAAGCCTGTCTTCAGTTTCTGCTTAGGAAAGGAATATCTGCTCTTGGTTGCATATAGCCCCATGTTCTTTCCCAGTGTCAGTGAGCCATTACCTGAAACCAAGGGTCGAATGGGAGGGAAGGCAGGGAAAAGCTGTTCCCACAGTGAAAGAGTGGGGCAAGCTGATTTATGAGGCTAGATTCTAAAGGAGCTAAATACACACAGCTTGGCACAGCATCCTGGGGTGAGGAATGGGGGGGATGCCTTTCACAGCCAGGAAACATCAGGGATGAGTCAACCCTGAGGTCAGCAGCGGGAAGGGGGTAAAATGCAGGTCCCTTCGTTCTGGGAAGAACTCACAGGCGTCCTGTCACTTGTCAACTGACCCAAGGTGCTCTCTGCATTTCTATCTTTGAATTCCTGCAATTCTGCGAAGCAATTAACTCCTCCCTTGGGAGAGTCACAAATAGAGCATTACTCCATGGAGACTCACCAAGAATTCCCATCCATCATTCTCATCAATTAGTATGTTTTCAATTTTTTTCAAGTTACAAAAGCAGCACATGATTGTTGTAGAAATTTTTAAATAAATAAAATGTGTAAGATACTTTTGGTACTTTTCTCCATGTTTTTAATTTACCAACAAATATTATTTCTTGATTTTTCAGTTTTAGGCATTATCACCCTTTCTATCCACCTTCATTTTCCAGTATAGTCATATTGTAATCTGAGTTAGACCATATTTTTTTTTTTTTTTTTTTTGCGTTATGTGGGCCTCTCACTGTTGTGGCCTCTCCCGTTGCGGAGCACAGGCTCCGGACGCACAGGCCCAGCGGCCATGGCTCACGGGCCCAGCCGCTCCGCGGCACGTGGGATCTTCCCAGGCCGGGGCACGAACCCGTGTCCCCTGCATCGGCAGGCGGACTCTCAACCACTGCGCCACCAGGGAAGCCCTAGACCATATTTTGTGTTCATAATTATATTCCTCATGCCATAACATTTTTTGTTTTCCTGCACATTTTTTTTTGTTTTCCCAGGAGCTAACAGTTGTCTACCAATAGTCTGATACCAAATTCCAGCCAATTTTTAAGGCTTCCTCTCAAAATGTCCAGATGCATCAGCTATTAGAGCATATTCATCATCCTTGGGAAATCTCCCAGGAAGTTCTCTCTCCTGACCACCCTAGGCCAATGGTCCTCCAAGCCTGGTGCACAGCTGCCCTCCTGAGATCTTCCTTGTTTTGATCACCCTAGAGATGCCCTTCCCCTCTCATTGGCAACATCATCTTCTTTCTTGTTTAGTCTCCTGTTTTGATGGAACACCTCTTCCAACAGTTTCCTAGGATGGTGAAATGTTTGAGATATTCCATACCTGATTCATCTACCCTCAATCTTGTCTGGCTGATGATAAACTCCTGGTTAAATATTATTTCCTGTTAGAATTTTGAAGGCCCTGCTGTATTATGCCCTAGCTCCCAGTGTTGCTGCTTCAAAGTCTGAAACCCTTCTGAGTCATGACTCTACATGTGACACATTTTTCCAGTGCCTAGAATTCTGAAATTTTGCATTCATACGTACTGTTTTGAGTCCGTTATATCGTGGGCACTTGGTGCACTCTTAGTAATGGAACCATATGATCTTCAGTTCTGGGAAATTTTCTTGAAATTATTCTCTTCTCTTCCTTTTTCTCTGCAGCTGAAATTTTGTGGACATTGGGCCCCTTATGTCTCTTCCTTTCATTTTTTTCCCCTCCTATTTTCATCTCTTTGCCTTTTCTTACTCTATTTTCTAGGAAAATTATCTTCTATAGATTTTTCATTTCTGTTCCATGTTTTTAATTCTCAAGACCTCTTTTCTTATTTTCTGCATATTGCTTGCACGATATTCTGTTTTTATTTCAGGACTACATTATCTCCTTTTCTCTCTCTAAGGATATTAACAGGATTTTTCTGTTAAGCTTTCTTTTCTCAGCATAGTCCCTGATTGCTCCAAGTTTCTTTCTTGTTTGTTCTAACCTCTTTCATGTTAGAGGCTTCTCACAGATATCAGGCAATCCTCAGATTTCTGTCCATAATTAAGAATGGAGAACTAAAAACTGACTGGAATCTCTGAAAATGAGAGAGGCTTGTCATCTGGAGCTTCACTATATGGTGATCTGGCTTGTCCATTTACTTGAGGAACTTTCAGGGGAAGTACTTTAAGATATTTTCTTGGGCTGGTCTGTGTCTCCCCAAGCCCCACTTCAAAGTAAAGGCCTTACTACCACAGTTCTAGGAGCCAAGTAAGTGAAGAGTGATGGGTGGGGGTTAGGAGTATCTCCAAACACACTACCTGTGTGTTTAATTAACATGCACGATTAACATGTTCAGTTACCTGGTGTCTATAGTGAATCCCTACCCTCAACAGTGTCTGGTATCTCCACATCCAGAGATCCTCTGGTTTACTCTCCCCAGTTCAGAAAGCTCCAGCCTTTTTCCACAGTGGAGGAAGAATAGTCACCAGGCTAGATGGAGTGGGAGAGGGTACCTGAGGTCTTACAACTTCCAAAGGGACTTGCCACCAACTTCCAGGCTTTGAGGGAATTATGTAGTATAAATCAGATTTGTTCTCAGCTTTCCCTCCTGCTGGTTTAGGGTCCAATTTTCCTCATCTACCTTCCAGCTTGCAAAAAGCTATTGCTCACATGAAAAGATGCTCAACACCATTTGTCATCAGGGAAATGCAAATCAAAACCACAATGAGATACCATCTCACATCCACTAGGATAGCTGTAATTTCTTTTATTTTTAATCTATATAAAATACCAAGGGTTAGTGAGGATGTGGAGAAATTAGGATCCTCAAACATTGCTGGGGAGAATGTAAAATGACACATCAAATAATTTGACATTTCTTCAATAAACACAGCATTACCATATGACCCCTCCCTCAATTCTATTCCTAGGTATGCATCCAAAAAATTGAAAACAAGTGTTCAGACAAAAATGTGTACGAGAAAGTGCATAGTGGCATTATTCATGATAGCTAAAATTTAGAAACAACCCAAATATCCACCATCTGATAAATGGACAAACAAAATGTGGTATATTCAAAGAATGAAATATTATTCAGTCACAAAAAGGACTGAAGTACTGACATGCTGCAATGTGGATGAACCTTAAAAACATTATTCTGAGTGAAAGAAGCTCGACACAAAAGGTCACATATTTTATGACTCCATTTATGTAAAATATCCAGAATAGATATTTCACAGAGACAAAGCAAATTAGTGGTTGCCAGAGGCTGGGGGAAGGGAGAATGGTATGTGACGCTTAATGGGCAGGGGGTTTTCTTTGGGGCTGATGAAAATATTCTGGAGCCAGACAGAGCTGGTGGTTGTACAACACTGTCAATGTACTAAATGCCACTAAATTGTACACTGTAAAATTATTTACGTGGTAATTTTTCTGTTGTGTATATTTTAACCACAAATTTTTAAAATCTTTTGCTGGTGCCTCCACTCCTGTAATCTCCATATCCTATGAGTTTATCCTTTTAGAAGTCTTTTTGCTCCCTTTCATGAGGCTTCAGGGGGAAACTGAAGATTCATGGGTTCCATCTGCAGTCTCGCCCAAAAGTCTACCCGCACACTATTTAAAATATGAAATCAAGTATTTACCAAGGTGATGGCAAATACAGAGCATTATATGGCTGTATCCTACCATCAAGGAGTTTACAGTCAAGTTGGGATTTTTAAAAATAGTAATAATAATGAAAGAAAACCACACTACACAATAAATTATTGTGGCTAGACTAGTTTAAGCAGTATGCCATGAAGATCAAAGCAAAGAGTTGTAGCTGTGGATATTTTGAAAGGCTTTGCAATAATCACTGAATTGGAACCAGGTAAGAAATAATCTAAAAGAGATTTTCCTAGTAAGTTGGCTCAGAAATGAGGTAAGCACAGGAAAATACAACTATATTTAGGGGATGGTCAAGAGACTGGCTGGGCCAATTTGTAACAAATTTTTTATAGAAAAAAAAGTGGTCTGGGGTCAGTTGTGAAGAGCTTATTTGCTCATCTGATCTTTCCTTTAAAAAAAAAAAGTCTTCCACATACAATTATCTAAATTCTGGTCTTATCACATCAGGTTAACAGCTTGCATCAGCCAACCCATTCAGAACCTTCCATACTGCACTTAATCCTAGGCATTTCCATTTTCAGCTCTGGAAGATAAATTGCCATCATAAAATGCATAGTCCAGTCTGCTCAAGAATTTAACACCATTGGCATGATAGGTCTGGGCTCACATACCTGCCCAAACTTCCACACAAAAGGCACTCGTGAACCACACTTACCTCTGGTCCATCATTCTGACTCATCCCTGGAACTGGGAGCAAATAACTGCTGACTGGTAACCAAATGACCTCTGAAGGCTGAAAATGCTCTCCCCTTCCCAATTCAACAGGGATACCAGAGAATCAGAGTGTAGATGCTACAAAGGCATGGGTGGTCTACCCAAGATTTGTTAGTGGCCTGAGAGGGAGGGTAAAATCATTATCCAAACCTCTGTATCCAGGGCTGGGCTTCCCAGCTACACGAGGGAATAAATTTTCACTAGTGCTTTTGTAAATTTATGTTGGATTTGTACACCTAAAAGGGTCCTGGCTGATACATACCCCCACTAAGTCCCAACACCATTGGGCTCAGTCATCTTACAATTAAAAGCTCCTTCAAAGTCTAGTTCCCATTAAATCAGCTAGTGCGTAAGTTCCTTGGATGTCTCTGTGTCTTCTTCACATCAACTTGTACATCTCAAGTATTCAACAAATGCTGGATGGATAGATGGATGGATGGAATGAAACTGACAGAAAAAATAAAAAATATGAAATTTTCTGCTTAATTTCTTGGTTCTTCACCTTCTTTCCTTTAACTTCAAGTTCTCTGTTCTGAGTATCTTGGAGTAAGATTTCCAATAGGTCTTTATCTGATGACTACAGAGGCCACAGTTATAAGGGAGCAGCCATCTACACAGAGAATTCCATTAGGGTCATCTATACCAACTACTCATTTCCTAACCCAATGATCCTGGGAGACGAACAAAGAAGAAAGCAACGACTAATATTTTGAGAGTATATGAGACATCATACTAAGTGTTTTGTGGATATTCTCTCACACAATCACCACCAGAGTTATCAATCATAGGTATCAGTTCGCCACTATACAGATGAGGAACCCAAAGAGAAGTTGAAAATCTTGCCCAAGGTCATACAATTAGACAAAGAACAGATTCAAACTTGGATATTTCTGCCTCCACAATCCACTGCACCTCAAGGCATGGGTAAATGCCTATGCGATATGAGTTGAGGACCCCAAAAGAGACCAATTTCTACAATAATGTCTCTTCGCCTGAGCTTAGAAATTCTCCTATTATAAATTCATCCCTTAGGTTGCTATGTTCCAGACTCATTTTTTTTTAATTAATTTATTTATTCGTTTGTTTGTTTTTGGCTGCATCGGGTCTTCGCTGCTGCGCACAGGTTTTCTCTTGTTGCAGCCAGTGGGGACTACTCTTTGTTGCAGTGCGCAGGCTTCTCACTGCGGTGGCTTCTCTTGTTGCAGAGCACGGGCTCCAGGTGTGTGGGCTTCAGTCATTGTGGCACATGGGCTCAGTAGTTGTGGCTCACGGGCTCTAGAGCGCAGGCTCAGTAGTTGTGGGGCACGGACCTAGTTGCTCCATGGCATGTGGGATCTTCCCAGACCAGTGCTCGAACTGCAGGCACTGGCAGGCGGATTCTAAACCACTGCACCACCAGGGAAGCCCCAGACTCATTTATAATGTTATTCATAACTCACATTTGTATAAACTCTTCATTAGTCATGAATCACGGAAATGGAACTGAGATGGCCTGGCATTATTCCTAGAATGGCAATGCATCCCAGCCTGGGGAGGTCCCTGCTTATGTCTATTTTCCCAGTATAATTACTAATACCACCTTCTTTCATTTTCAGAAGTGTCCTAGTTTAGACGATATATTATATGGTCACTTCAATTATTACCCACCACACATCGAGATGGGGTAAAGTCCCCATACCACAGTCCCTGCACAGGTCCCAGCTATGTGTGTTTCAACTGAGTGCAACCAAGTCCCCTTGCTTCCCATTTCAGATGAAATTAACAGTTCATGAAGAGGCCCCTGGACAGCAGAACTGGGCACCCATTTGTTGTTCAAGCGCTTTTCCTCCTTCGGTAACTACTGGTTGCTTAGCAAGCTTAGCACCAACACCCGTGTAAGCCACCATGTAATTATGGGAAGGCTTGAAAGAGGAATGCCCTTCTTTCAAGGACACAGCCTTTTCCAGGAGGATACATGCACGCACATGCTCATGCGCCTGTTCTCACAAGCTCTCCACCACTGGGAGGGCCAGTAATAGCAGTAACAGATTATAATGTGGACAGCACCTTACAGTTTATGAAGCTCTTTTACACATGTTACCCCATCTGCTTTCCAACACTCTCACGACGAGGGAGGGCAAGTGGTCTAAGCTCCAATTTACAAGTGATGAAACTAAGATGCAAGGAGACGTAACTGCCCAAGGTCAGAGGAGTAGAGCTGGGACAAGAATGTATATCTTCTGACCGATGCTCAAACGTCCCCTCCAGCAACCACGTGCATCCAAGCACCGGTGCTGGTCTCAGAGCCACCCTCCAGCCTCCACTCTGAACAATACTTCCAGGGGCTGAAGTCAGCTGCCTCTGGGTCCTACTTGCCCCAGAGCTTCAGCCTTCTCTCCACCCTTCCACATACCCCTTTTTAAATTTTAGTATCACTTCAATTCAGTTAGCATTTAGTAAATGACTCTTCTGTGTTCAGCCCCAAAGGTAATTAAGGCTTGGCCTCAGCCCCCGCAGCACTAACAACCCCAGGGGGTAGGTGATAGAAGAAGGTCTGGCGCCAGCACCCAAGTCTCCTGGGCCACCCAGGGACAATTTGCCTCAGCTCTTTGTGTTTCGGTTTCCTTCTCTCTAAAAGAAAGAGGGTGAACTAAATCAGAGGTTGCAATCTGGTGGCCAGGAGTCTGCACCCACTTCCCCAGATGTCTAGAAGAGGCCAACAAAGCATTTTTATGTCATTCTTTAAAATCCTTGTACATTACCCCCAGCATTCCTAATTCTCTTACATGAAGCTGCTTTGCTCTTTCATGCTCTCTGCATGGAGCTTTTGAATTTGTAACACCTAAACCAGATGACCTCTAAGGCCCTCCCAGTCCACATCCTGTATGTGAAGGACAGCAGACTCTGAAGCCAGACTGCAACTCACTAGCTGTGTGACTTCAACTGAGTTGTTAGCTTCTGCCCCGAAGTCCCACATCTGCTGACCGAGGATAATCACAGTACCTACTTCGTAGAGGTGTTAAGAGGATTCAGTAAGTTAATCCCGTAGAGTGTATGAACTAATGCCTGCCTCCGAGTAGGTGTTATATATTCATTAGTAATTACTTTCTATTACTGCCACCAAGTTAAGAGTTAACAATACAACAAATATAACAGAGCCAAAGTGAATAAATGAAAAAATAAGGGTTTTTTTGTTTGTTTTGTGGTACGCGGGCCTCTCACTGCTGTGGCCTCTCCCGTTGCGAAGCACAGGCTCCAGATGCGCAGGCACAGCGGCCATGGCTCAGGGGCCCAGCCGCTCCGTGGCATGTGGGATCTTCCCGGACCGGGGCACGAACCCGTGTCCCCTGCATCGGCAGGTGGACTCTCAACCACTGCGCCACCAGGGAAGCCCATAAAATAAGGGTTTTAAAAGGGACTTTCTCCTATTCCAACAGAGTATCTGAATCAGATCTTCATCTCTGATCTTCCATACTCTGACAGTGATCCTCTGGCCTTCTTTTGCTTTTTTTTTTTTTTTTTTTTTAATAGACTTATTTCCTAGAGCAGTTTTAGGTTCACAATGAAACTGAGGGGGAGGTACAGAGATTTTCCCCATATACCTCCCGTCCCAACTCATGCAGAGCCTCACCCATCATCAACATCCCCCACCAGAGTGGTCAGTTTGTTAAACAATGGATGAACCTACACTGACACATCATTACCATCCAGAGTCCACAGTTTACATTAGGGCTCACCCTTGGTATTGGACATTTTACAGGTTCGGATCAACAATGACAGGCACCCACCATTACAGGAACATACAGAGTGGTTTTACTGCCCTAAAAATCCTCCACTCCACTTACTCAGCCCTCCCTCCTCTCTAACCCCTTGCAAACACTGATCTTTTCCATGTCTCCATAGTTTTGCCTTTTCAAGAATGTCATAGAGGGGCTTCCCTGGTGGCGCAGTGGTTGAGAATCTGCCTGCCAACACAGGGGACACGGGTTCGAGCCCTGGTCCAGGAAGATCCCACATGCCGTGGTGCAACTAGGCCCGTGAGCCACAGCTACTGAGCCTGCACGTCTGGAGCCTATGCTCCGCAACAAGAGAGGCCGTGACAGTGAGAGGCCCGCGTACCGCGATGAAGAGTGGCCCCTGCTTGCCACAACTAGAGAAAGCCCTCGCAACAGAAATGAAGACCCAACACAGCCCCAAAAATTAATTAATTAATTATTTTAAAATGTCATCGAGTTGGAATCATACAGTATGTAGCCTTTTCAGATTGGCTTCTTTCACTTAGTCATATGCATTTAAGGCTCCTCCAAGTCTTTTCATGGCTTATTTCTTTTTAGCACTGAATAATGTTCCATTGTCTGGATGTACCACAGTTTATTTAACCATTCACCTACTGAAGGACCTGTTGGTTGCTAACACGTTTTGGCAATTATGATTAAAGCTGCTATAAACATTCAAGTGCATGTTTCTGTGTGTACCTAAGGTTTCAGCTCCTTTGGGTAAATACCAAGGAGCTTGATTGCTGGATCACACGGTAAGAGTATATTTAGTTTTGTAAGAAACTGCCAAACTGTCTTCCAAAGTGGCTGTACTATTCCACATTCCCAAAAGCAGTGAATGAGAGCTCCTGTGCTTCTACATCCTCGCCAGCATTTGGTGTTGTCAGTGTTCCAGATTTTGGCCATTCTAATACATGTGTAGTAGTATCTCGTTGCTTTAGTTTTCATTTTCTTGAGTACATATGATGTGGAGCATCTTTTGATGTGCTTATCTGCCATTGTGTATCTTCTCTGGTGAGGTGCCCGTCAAGGTCTTTGGCTTTTTTTTTTTTTTGCGGTTCACGGGCCTCTCACTGTTGTGGCCTCTCCCATTGCGGAGCACAGGCTCCGGACGCGCAGGCTCAGCATCCATGGCTCACGGGCCTAGCTGCTCCGCAGCATGTGGGATCTTCCCGGACCGGGGCACGAACCCGTGTTCCCTGAATCGGCAGGCGGACTCTCAACCACACCAGGGAAGCCCTTTGGCATATTTTTTAATCAAGTTTTTCTCTCATTAAATTTTAAGAATTCTTTGTATATTTTAGATAAAATTTTTTATCAGTTGTGTCTTTCGCAAGTATTTTCTCCTGGCCTGCGGCTTATCTTCTCATTCTCTTGACACTGTCTTTTGTAGAGCACAAGCTTTTAATTTTTATTTTTTAATTAAAAGTATAGTTGATTTATAACATTATATTAGTTTCAGGTTGCAGCATAGTGGTTCAGTATTTTCACAGATTATACAGACTCACAGACACAGAAAACAAACCTGTGGTTACCAAAAGGGAGGGGGAAGAGGAGAGGGAGAAATTAGGGGCATGGGATTAACAGAAACTACTATGCATAGAATAGATAAGCAACAAGGATATTCTGTATTAGCACAGGGAATTATAGCCATTATCTTGTAATAACGTATAATGGAGTATAACCCACAAGTTTTTAATTTTAATGAAGTCCAGCTTCTCAATTATTTCTTTCACAGGTCATGAATTTTTAGATATAACACCAAAGACATCACCATATCCAAGATCATGTAGGTTTTCTCCTATGTTATCTTCTAGGAGTTTTATAGTTTTTCCTTTTGCTCTGAGGTCTATGATCCATTTTGAGTTAATTTTTGTGAAGGGTGTAAGGTGTAGATTCATTATTTTGCATGTGGCTGTCCAGTTATTCCAGCCCCATTTGTTGCAAAGACTATAATTGCTCCATTATATTCCCTTTGCTCCTGTGTCAAACATCAGCATATTTATGTGGGTCTATTTCTGAGCTCTTTGCTCCATTCCACTGCTCTTTCTTTCACCATATCTGTCTTGAGTACTGCAACTTTACAGTAAGACTTGAAGTTGGGTAGTATCTGACATCCAACTTTATTGTTCTCCTTTGATATTGTGTTGGTTATTCTCAGTCTCCTGCCCATCCGTATAAACTGTACTATCAGTTTGTTGACATCCACAAAGTAACTTTCTGGGACTTTGATTGAGATTACACTGCATCTACAGATCAAGAACTGACATCTTGACAATACTGATTCTTCCTATCGATGAATATGGAATATCTATTTATTCAACCCATCTTTGGTATCTTTCATCAGAGTTTTATAGTTTTCCTCATACAGATCTTGCACAATTTTTGTTAGATTCATATCTAAGTATTTAATGGGGGGGTTGTTATTGTAAATGGTAGTGTGTTTTTAATTTCAAATTCCAGTTGTTCATTGATGGCATATATGAAAGCAATTGAGTTTTATATATTAACCTTGTATTCTGCAACCTTGCTATAATCATTTATTACTTCCAGGCACTTTGGTTGATTCTTTCAGATTTTCTACATAGATGATTGTGTCATCTGTGAACAAAATTTTATGTCTTCCTTCCCAATTTTTTATTTCCTTTTCTTGTCTAATTGCATTAGCTAGGACTTCAGTATGATATTGAAAAGCAGAGGTATGACAGGAAATCCCTGCCTTGTTCCTGATCTTAGTGAGAAAGTTTTCAGTTTCTTACCATAAAGTATAAAGTTAGCTGTAGGGTTTTTTGGTAGGTATTTTTACCAAGTGGAAGAAGTTCCCCTCTATTTCTAGTCTACTGAGAGTTTTTATCATAAATGGGTGCTGGATTTTGTCAAGCGCTTTCTCAACATCTATTGATGTGATCATATGATTTTTCTTCTTTAGCCTATTAGATGTATTGGATTATATTAGTTGATTTTCAACTGTTGAGCCAGTCTTGCATACCTGGGATAAAGTCCACTTGGTTGTGGTGTGTAATTCCTTTTATATGCCACTGGATTCAATTTGCTAATATTCTGTTGCGCATTTTTGCATCTGCGTTCATGAGACACATTAGTCTGTAGTTTTCTTATAATGTATTTGCCTATTTTTTGTATTTGAGTTAATTCTGGTCTCACAGAATGAGTTAAGTATTCCCTCTGCTTCTACCTTCCGAAAGCGACTGTAAAGAATTAGTATTTCTCCCTTAAATGTTTGATAGAATTCACCAGTGATCCATCTGGGCTTGGTGCTTTCTTTTTGTGAAGGTTATTAATTGTTAATTTTTAATAGATATAGAACTTTTCAGATTATCTATTACCTCTTGTGTGACTCCTGGCAGATTGTCTTTCAAAAAATTGGTCCATTTCACATAGGTTATCAAATTTGTGTGTATAGATTTATTCAAAGTATTTTTTATTATCTTTTTAAAGTCCAGGAAATCTAGAGAGATGTCCCCTCCTTCATTTCTGGTATTAATAATTTGTGTCCTCTCTTTTTTTTTTTTCTTTTTCTTAGCCTGACCAAAGGCATATCAATTTCATTGGTCTTTCCAAGAACGAACTTTCAGCTTCATTGATTTTCTCTATTGATTTCCTGTTTTCAGTTTCATTTATTTCTAATCTAATTTTTTTCTTTTCTTTTTTCCTGTTTACTTTAGATTTAATTTGATCTTCCTTTTCAAGTTTCCTAAGGTAAAACTTAGATTATTGATTTAATATCTTTCTAGTAAATACATTCACTGCTATAAATTTCTCTCTAAGCACTGCTTTTGCTGCATCCCACAAATTTTGGTAAGCTGTATTTATTCAAAACATTTAAAAAATTCTCTTAAAATTTCTTCTTTGACCCATGTTATTTAGAAATTTGTTGTTTACTTACAAGTACTTTGGGATCTTTCAGCAATCTTTGTTACCAATTTCTAGTTTAATTCTAAATGGTCTAAGAGCAGATATTACATGATTACTATTGTTTTAAACTTGTTAAGGTGTGTTTTATGGACCAAAATGTTGTCTGTCTTGGTGAATGTTCCATGTCAACTTAAGAATGTGTATTCTGATGTTGGATGAAGTGGTCTATAGATATCCATTCTATTATATCCAGCTGATTGTTGCTGTTGTTGGGTTCAACTATGTCCTTCCCGATTTTCTGCATACCATCTTTCCCAGCACCATTTACTAAAGAGACTATCCTTTCCCCAGGAGTAGTCTTGGTTCCTTGTCAAATATTAATCATATGTGGGTTTACTCCTGGGCTCTGTAATATGTTCCATTAGCCTATGTTTCCATTTTTATACCAGTACCATATTGTTTTGAATACTACAGCTTTATATTATAACATAGTTTGAAATCAGAAAGTATGATGTCTCCAGCTTTGTTCTTTCTCAAGTTTGCTTCAACTATTAAGGGTTTTCTGTGGTTCTATATGAATTTTAGGATTGATTATTCTGTTTCTGTGAAAAGTACCATTGGAATTTTGATAGGAATTGCACTGAAGCTACAGATGGCATTGGGTAGTATGGACACTTTAACAATATTAACTCTTCCCATCTGTGAACACATGATATCTTTTCATTTATTTGTGTCTTCAATTTCTTTCATCAATGTCGTATAGTTTTTGGTGTCTACATCTTTCACTTCCTTGGTTAAATTTATCCTTAAGTATTTCATCGTTTCTGATACTATTGTCAATGAGAATTTTTTTGCAGATAGTTCATTGTTAGTGTAGAGAAAGGCAACAAGTTTTTGTGTGTTTATTTTGTATCCTGAAACTTTGCTGAATTCATTTATTAGTTCTAATGGTTTTTTGGTGGAGCCCTTAGGATTTTCTATATACAAGATCATGTCATCAGCAAACAGACAATTTTATTCCTTCTTTTCCAATTTGGATGTCCTTCCTTCCTGTTCCTTGCCTAATGGTTTTGGGAAGGGCTTGCAGAACTATGTTGAATAGGATTGTTAAGAGTGGGCACCTTTGTCTTGTTCCTGATCTAAGAGGGAAATACTTCAACCTTTCACCACTAAGTATGATGTTAGCTATGGGCTTGTTAGATTTGGCCTTTATTTTGTTGAAGTATGTTCCTTCTATCCCCAATTTGAGAGTTTTTATCATGAAAACATGCTGAATTTGTCTAATGCTTTTTCTGCATCTATTGAGATACAGATCCAAGTTTCTGACCTACATCATTCTCCTATCTAAAGAAGTTATTTTAAGATTTCTTACAAGGCAGGTCTACTGGTAACAAATTTCCTCAATTTTTGTTTGTCTGGGAAAGTATTTCTCCTTCACTTTTGAAGGATAATTTCACAAGGTACAAAATTCTATGCTGGGGTTTTTTTCTTCCTCTCAACACTTTAACTATCTCACTCCACTCTTCTTGCATGGTTTCTAAGAAGAAGTTAAACGTAATTCTTATTTTTGCTCTTATTTTTTCCTTTGGCTTCTCTCAAGATTTTTTTCTTTAACTTTCATTTTCTATAGTTCGAAAATGATGTAACTAGGTGTAGTTTTTTGGCATTTATCCTGCTTGGTGTTATCTGAGATTCTTGGACCTATGGTTTGATATCTGAAATTAATTTAGAGGAAATTATTATTGTTTCAAATATTGTTTATTTCTTCTTTTCTAGTATTCCCATGATGGGCAAGTTATACTTTTTGTAGTTGTCCTACAGTTCTTTTTTTTTTTCAGTATTTTTTCTATTTGCTTTTCAATGTTAGAGATTTCTATTGAGATATCCCCAAGGTCAGAGATTCTTCCCTCAGCTGTGTCCTGTCTACTAATAAGCCCATCAAAGGCATTCTTCATTTCTATTTGTGTTTTTGATCTCTAGCATTTCTTTTTGGTTCTTAGAATTTCCATCCCTCTGCTTATATTGCTCATCTGTTCTTGCATTCAGTCTACTTTATCCATTAGAAGCCTTAGCACATGAGTTATAGTAGTTTTAAATTCCTGATCTGATAATGTCCACATCCCTGCCTTATCAGTCTGGTTCTGAGACTTGCTCTATCTCTTCCAACTGTGTTTTCTGACTTTTAGTGTGTCTTGTAATTTTTTTCTTGATAACTAGGCATAAGGCACTAGGGGAAAGCAACTTCTGTAAATAGGCACTTAGTAATATGTGAGGGGAAGGGAAGTAATATGTGAGGGGAAGGGAAGTATTTTCTAATTCTATTATTAGCTTTCAGCATTTTAGTTTTGGAGCTTGTGCCTCTAGACTGTAAACTTCACATGTGCTTCTCACTTTTTCTAGACAGGCTGGCTAGAGTAGCCTGTAGTTGGGTTTGTTAATAACAGAATGCTCTGGCATAATTCAAAATCATTCCTTTCCCCCTCCTCCTGCCAGAAGCATGATGCTATTTTTCTCCACTTTCACTGTGAAAACCGGGTAGAGTTCCAGGAGGTAAAAGTCCCAGGAGTGTGGAGGGCCACTGAACAACTGGGTCCCTGTAGGTGGTTATTCAGTCTCATGAGTTGTCCACGCTGAACCTCCAGCAATTCGTCATGTACAGTGGAGGTTTCTCTACCCAGGCACTGGTCCCCAGGGAGGTTGCTCCTCTGCTAAGGTGAGATTCTCTGTACTTGCCTGTCTTGCCAGTTTTGAGGGCACTAATCTACCCTGTGACCTCACTTCTCTTATGGATCTAAGTAGAGTTGATTTCTCAGTTTTGTTCAGCTTTTTAGCTGTTGTTAGGAAGTGGGAAACTTCCAAGCTTGTTACATGTTGAACCAGAAACCTGAAGTCTTTTTTCTTAATTGAGGTAAAATTCACATCATAGAAAATTAACTATTTTAAAGTTAACAATTAAATAGCATTTAGTACATTTCAATGTTGTACAACTATCACCCCTATCTAGTTCCAAAATATTTTCATCATCTTAAAAGAAAACTCCATTCCCATTAAGCAGTCCCTCCCTCCGCAGCCCTTGGCAACCATTAATCTACTTTTCTTTAATTTTACTGAAGTATAGTCGATTTACAAAGTTTGCCACTAATCTACTTTCTATCTCTATGGATTTACCTATGCTCAATATTTCATACAAATGGAATAATAAAACATGTCAACTTTTTTGTCCAGCTTCTTTAACTTAGCATAATGTTTTTAAAATTTATCTACATTGCAGCATGTATCAGTACTTCATTCCTTTTCAGGATTGAATAATATTACATTATATGGATATATCATATTTTGTTCATTCATTCATCAGCTGATACACTGCCTTTGCTACTATCCAGAACAGAAAAGCTAAAGTGTCCTCAGGGCCTAGTCACCCCCAGCAGGACCCCTCAGGCCCATCCACTCTGACCCCATACAATACACATTCTGAACAGACATTACAAAGACCACCTGCTCCAGCCCCTCCACATGAGGACACTGATCTTCCTCATACGAAGAGACAGAGAAACTTATGACATTTGGAGACTGACATTCTGGGGTTTAGTTGTTAGGTTTGAAAAAGAGAGGATGAATATAGTCGGAAACGTGGTAGAATCTTGTCTTGGGAACCAAGGAGGAGAAGAGAAAAAAACAGGTAAAAGGTGGTTGCCTTTGAATCAATTGTACCTTGAGCAGGAGTAAAGCTAAGCTGTATAGTTTACATTCTGGAAAACAAAGAAATACCCCCAAAACAGAAATAATCACTCTAATTATAACAACAGCATGATTTCAGAAGCTCAGAAAGGCTCCTGAGTAAACTACCAAGAGAAATAGGTCCACTTTTACCCCTCAATGTCTTCTTGCCCACTGTCATAGGTAAATCATGCCCCCCAACCCTGCAAGATGTCCATGTCCTAATCCCTAGAACCTGTGACTATTACCTCACATAGCAACAGGGACTCTGCTCAGGTGATTCAATGAAGAATTTAGCCAAGGGGAGATTATCCTGGATTATCCAGGTGGGCCCAATATAAGTGCAAGGATCCTTTATAAGAGCACTTCTCAGAGTCGGCGAAGGAGATGTGAAAACAGAAGCAGAGGTTGGAGTGTTGCAGGGTCACAAGCCAAGGAATGAGGGCAGCCTCTAGAAGCTGGAAAGGTAAGGAAACAGCTCTCCCCTAGAGCCTCTAGTAAGAACACAGCCCCGCCAACACCTTGATTAGCTCAGTAAGACCTATTTTGGACTTCTGACCTCCAAAGTATAAGATAATAAGTTTGTGTCATTTTAAGCCACTTAGTTGGTGGTAATTTCTACAGCGGCAATAGGAAACTAACAAACCCATCAAAAATACTCAGCATTCCTGCAGTTTACGCACCTGTCACCAACATGTGTTAAGGTGTTTTGTGAAGTTGGTTGTTCTCCTCAGGGATGATATCTGTGTCTTCTTGATATAATGTTTTGTCTGCATGTAAGACAGCAAGCCAACACACATGCAAAAGAAAGCGAACTGAGAGGGAGGGAGGGAGGGAGGGAGGGAGGGAGGGAGAAGGGGAGAGAGTGCGTGCGCCCACGTGTGCAAGCATATAAGGAAACCTGAAATTAGAAGCAAAAATTGACCCTGAAGTTTGTTACAACTGGAATGGGGGGAAAAAACTGTAAGGATCACAAATTATTTTCATCTGCCATAAAACATTTCACAGCACCGTCAAATCAGATGGGCCCTGGTGAAAGGTTTTAACAGGCAACCACCGGTATGGTAAAGCTCAGAAAATGAACTTTCAATTCCCCTAAATTTCCAGTTAAATGAATCTGATTCTCTCCACAGAGAGGGAATTCAACTCCCCCAAACCAAGAAAAACCCCTTTTCCACATAACAAGTGATACAGTAAAGATAAAACTTGGCGAGCAATGACTTCGTTACTCTTGTTGCAGACCATCTGTCAAATTTTGTTTAACAAGTAGGGTGAATTCAAGAGAAATAAATAACAGTTTTCTGCAAACCCTCATGTCCACACAGGTATACTTTAAATGAGCTATGCTTGACATAAAGTGTGCAAGCATATGGGCACACACACACAAACACACACACACACACACACACACACACACACACACACTTACTTTCTCAATTTCCTGGCAATGTACTCTTGGTTAAATACACAACCATGAAGCACAGAGAGATACAAATAATTCTTCCTCCTCCTCTCTCCCCCCTCCTCACCCCACTTGCTCCCTCCCTCCCATCTTGTTCCTCTGGGAACTCAGACCCAAACCAGTTCTGCTCCTTCCCAGCTGCCAGTTCCCAAGAACCCTCACAACCACAGTCCTCTTAAGACCAACAGCACATAAATCAGCCACAACAACTAACTCAACTTCAAACCAACCCGTTCCAACATTAATAGTGCCTAAGTTATCAATAAACCTATATTTGGCTTCTCCTGTTTTTATGTGTATCTTATTTGTAAATTACTAATGCTTTTCCTGGAGCAAAATGGTCAGAGTAATAGTCTACACGGAGCCATATTCCAACAGCTAAAAAAGAAAAAAAAATCCAGTTCCAATTGAGTCAAGGAGAGAGAACTATTAGCTGTGACTATACAGGCATGTCCCAATTCTGCCTAGTCTCTAGTACCTACACTTTGCATCCCACCTACCAGGAAGCAGGCAGGACTATGTGGGCTTTATGCTGCAGTCAATCAGACAGACGGAAAGTGCAAGTCACCGCTCCAAGGAGCCCTTCTATCCGACTGTGCGTACTCTTCAGACGACAGTATTGATACACTGGTCCAAACTGAAGGAAGTGTAGAGGTGGTGGTTTTATACTAAGTGAGACCTGACTACAAACCAGGTACATGACCGAACCATCCAGCCCCTCAGGAATATGAACTTGCAGAAGCAATAGTCCTCTCTTTCCCAAACTTCAGAACAAGCTAGAATGTGGTGCTTGCTGGAGGAGATGAAAAAGTGAGCTACTTGCACAAGAAAGCAGAAGAGGAAGAAGTCAAGATTTAACATGATGTTCCAGTTCTTTCTTTGTGCAGAAAACACAAGACCCAATTCTCTCCCACAGGAAGCTCTCCATCTAATGGGTTTGGAAGATGCAGTGACCTATAAAGGGGACATAGGAAAAGGCTGACAATCCAAGTGTCTTGAGCCATTTGGCTTAAAGGAAACGTTCTCCTTCTGATTCCTGGTTCAAGTAGTTCAAAACATGGGTTGCTGTTATAGAATTTAGGAGACAGGACCATTACACGGATGTCTGTCATCTTGGAATTAGCCGAATACCTCTGGGATGCCAGGCCTTCCCCAAGCTGGCCCAATTTGCCAACAGGCACAAGGGGTACCACCTTCCACAGCGCCAAAACACACTGAGGGAGAAAGCTGCAACCAGAATCCTGGTTTTCTCACTCCTCCTTTATCTTATTTTCAGTGCATCAGAGGTGGGCTCCTCCAGAAGCCGACAGAATGTGGATACAGTGGGAGCAGGGAAAAGGAGGGTCTGCTACAGTGCCACTGGCCTTTTTTTTTTCCTCAAGGCATCCAGCTAGGGGAGGAGCAGGTACAAACTCAGACCAGTGGTCTGGCTTTTAGGGATGCATGGGGCTTGTTTCGAAGGAGGATGAGTCACTCTCCTGCCTCAGGGACCAGGCCAGTCCCATCCTTCCTGAGCTTACTCACCTCCTCGTCCAGCGCTCCCTTCTGCCTCTATGGCCAAGGTCCCCAACTCTTCCAGCCTTGCCATCAGACCAGCATCCTCCTTCCCCATAGTAACTGTCACACCCCACTGTCCATTCAGTTGGCCAAGAGAGCAAATGCAGGTTTACGACTTAGGGGGACCCATCTACGGGCACAGAGGCTTTCAGACTGAAGCTGTCAGATATCACCTATCCAAATCTCCATCACGCTTCAGAATTCTGCTCAAACTCCCCTCCTTCCTCCAACAAGCCTTTCTCATATCCGCATGTGTTTAGACATCTTGGATCACCCCACCCTCTCCCAGTGTTCTCAAGTAATCATAACAGCTTATATATCAGGGACAAGTTTTAGTCCAAAACTATTTAAGATACAGGGCCCCTTCTCAGGGACCCACTAACATCTATACTTTTCTCTGCCTCTGACTCTCTCCTCCCCCGAGCCCAGGAAATCTCTACCTAGTACACAGTCAGCCAGTTCTTCTATCATCACACCTTCTTCCAAATCTTTTTTTCTTATCCTGTGGCCCAAACTTCTGAGATTCAAAAGGCAGGATCAGACTTTGTTTTCCGCTATGTCATCCCTTATTGAAGAAAGTGAGAATAAAGTACCCAAGCTTACAGAAAGGGGTGCAAAGAAATGTAGATTGAACAAGAAAAAATAAAAGATCAGTGATGATCTAATTCAATACCCTGTCAACACAAATATTTAATGAGCGCCTCTTTTCGGCTGGACACTTCCATTTTTTTTTTTAACATCTTTATTGGAGTATAATTGCTTTACAATGGTGTGTTAGTTTCTGCTGTACAACAAAGTGAATCAGCTATACATATACATATATCCCCATATCCCCTCCCTCTTGCGTCTCCCTCCCTCCCACCCTCCCTATCCCACCCCTCCAGGTGGTCACAAAGCACCGAGCTGATCTCCCTGTGCTATGTGGCTGCTTCCCCCTAGCTATCTATTTTACGTTTGGTAGACACTTTCATTTCTGTTCTCTCAGCTGAACTCAGAGCAACCCCATCTCCAAGTCACAGAGGAGTAAACAGACTCAGATGGCCGAGGACTTCCTCAGAGCCACACAGTCCGCGTGCCCCCTCCCCACAGAGGTATACGGCCTCAAGACCAGGGCTGTGAGCTCACACATTTGCAGGGCGGCAAAGCGGAGTGGCTAAGAGCGAGGGGCCAGGCTTGAGTCCTACCTACCCACCACCTGCTCACCGAGTACCTCCTGGCTGACCTCCCAGAGCCCATTTCCTCACCTGCAAAATGGTGATAGCAGCCATACACATCTACTTTCCTACTTCCCACCCTCTCTCAGTGGATCATTAGAAGATTAAGTCAGTTAATACCTATAGAAGTACTTAGAATTGTGACTGGCTCAGACTGGATCCTTAATCAACGTGAGCCGCCATCATCCTCCTCATCATCACCATCACCATCTCCCCAGCCAAGTCTGGGCACACTGCCTTGTTGCAGCCAACACTGCAAAAGCTACTGGCTTGACCGCAGGGATTCCCCTCAGGTATCAACATGCGCATCTGAGAGGGATGCATTTCAGAGGGGCTCAGCTCTGACAAGCCAGTCACCCTTTGGGACTCCAGATTATCCCCGCCTAGTTCCAAGTCACATGTGCCAGCCTTTCCTCCCCCACCCCCAAACACCCGTGGGTGCTTTCAGAACTGCAGCGACTCACTTCTGAGAGGTATCAGGCCTGCACTACATCCTCGATTAGACCTCAAGGCCCCTGAAGATGTGGAATCAAGTCCCTAAATACAATCCTACATTTCCCTAAAACTGGAGATGTAAGCTTGCAGATGTGCTTCCCAGCACAAGGAAAGGAACAGCCCTTGAGGTTTATCTGTTCGGCTAATTTCCTATTACTCATCAGTATCGATGTTGTTTCTTCTCCCAACTTTTTACCAGTTCTGATACTTATTTCTGCCCCACAGTACACACATCTAATCGTGCTATAAAATTGTAATTATTTTAGATTAAGGGAGCCTAGGACACAAATATTTGCTGGCAGGTAAGGTAAAACAAGCCTGACACACCAGCCCCTTCTTAGTTCTTCATTGGGGTCTATGGGCAAACCAGGCCTTCTTTTCGGCCTGGAGAACCTCAGGAGACAGGAACCAAAAAAGTTAAGGTTCTGGACAGCAGGGAAAGGAAGGATGAGGCACACACATTCAGAAATAAGAGAAAGTGAAGAAACAAGACCCCAAATGTTTTTAGGAGACTGTTCCCAGTACAAAGCCCAATCCGTCCTCAATTCTTATCATAAAAACTCAAAGGGACCAAGGAAATAATAAAAGGGACCAAGGAAAAGAGGCTAGCCAATTCAACCCTCCAATTTTACGGATAGAAAAACTGAGGCCAGAGACATGAAGGGACTTGCCCAGCATCTTCTAAGCAAAAGAAAAAAATGAGCATTTAGTGCAGGGAAGGAAAACAATGAGGTGGAAAGGATGGTCGATCTCAAATAAAGACACACGGACACCAGTCCCAGTTGCGCAGCCCATCGAGACATGCAACCCCTCTGGGGGCCCAGACTCATCTGTAAAGTCAGACCTGGAAGAAATGCACAGTAAATCAGTGTCAACAGGTATCAGGGACACCCTTCCAGCAGTCGCATTCTGTGACCCTCGGAGATCCTGTCTTACAGTCTAGTGCTGTTTCGACACAACATCAGAAGTAGTCCTCTAATGTGCACACACTGCACAACTAGGCAAAGATGCACGCCTGTGTTAGCTGAATGCAGAAGAGAATTTGAACTCACTTCAAGAGTTTTGAGTTAAATATTTACTTTGGTTTTTTTTCCTCCTGGTAAAACTGCTTGTGTTTTACACACACACACAAGAGGAAGGCCCAACCTCTCTGGCCATTTGGGTTTCTGTTCCCAGCGCCAAGGAGGGGGAGGTAAGCCAGCAACGGTGGCCAACGAGGGCCAACAAGGAGGGGCCAAGCACCCCGACTGTCACCACCCTGAAACACCTGGTCGAGTCTGATTAATGAGATGAGGACCAGATGCTTAAAAATGTCTGTTAAATTAAAAGAAAAGAGAAACAAAGAGAAAAGGAAAGGAAACCAGAAGCCTGCCTTTAATACAGTGCACTTTGTTATCTGTAATGTCTTTCAACCACAGATAACAGAATCAACCACATGGAATCTAAGATGCATGCCAGGTGAAAAAACATCATAAAGACATAATAAAAAGTTCCACCAGTGCCCATAAATTGCTGGGGGACTGTTACAAGGGCAGAGCCATAAATTCTTGATGTTTCCCAAATTAGAGGGTACTAACACATATGCAGATATATTTGTGTGGGTAATTGAGGGCTAAAAATCTTACATTAAACACAGCTCCCTCCTTCAAACGCTGTTAGGGGAGCCTCCAACAGGCGCAGAATCCAGCACACACTGTAGGAATTCAATTTGGAAACCATCATCTAAAGCACAGAGGAGAACAGGAAAGTCATATTGCTATAATGCTTAGATTATCAATCATCTTGACAGTTTATTGGCTTTATCACCACACATACCATTAAAATGATGTCTGGCCTAGACTGTCAGGAGCAAACGTTAAACAGACCAGGATTAAAAAGCAGATCCCAAACAGCACTCCAGTCAAGTTTCCCTTCCACTCTGAAATTAGTTAGAGCTGACTAAGAAACTGGCGCTCGACTTTGAAGAAATATACAGCCCAAAAGGCTGCGAGTCAACTCAGACCTGACAAGCTGATAGGTAATGTCATGTTATGGCAAATCTGACTCTCCTGAGGTTGATTTATCACGTGCTCTGTGCAACAGAGTGATCGCTAATGGTGGAAGGGAAGAGGAGGGGGAGAAAAACACCACCATCATTTGCCTCTTCTTACAACCAAGGGCTTGCCTCCAAAGGTCCAGACCAGGTCCCCAAGGTGGGCTGGGCGTGCTAATAAATTCACACGACTGAGCAAACATATGAACGTTACCCCCCCCACAGGTTATTAAAGTAATTTTACAGATTCAGAAGAACTGAATAGGCAGCGGAAGAGACATTCATAATTCAAGAGCTCTAGACAGCGCAAGAGTTACGAACCCTATACGTTTTTCAAATGCTTCTGCATGTGTCACTTTGGCAAGGAAATCTCAACACAATTAAAACTATACCAGCACATCAATAGGGCTCAATTGAGAGCTGTGTACCTGCCTTTTACTAGGCCGAGGCTTTAGAGATGCTTCAGGAAGAAAGGGGAAATGGGAAATTCACTGCTAATTAAAGGGAACCTTCTGTGCCAAAGAAAAACTGGGGGCATTTCTAAAATATACATAAAAGGAACACGTTTTCGAATCTCTGCCAACGGTTTGGCTTGTTTCACAGTCCCTAGAACTGTTCTGTGTTTGTTTGGAAGTTACAGAGCCATTCTGGTTGTGATTAATAGTTTGCTTTCCAGTACAAGTTAGTCATTAAGAAGGGTGGGGTGGGGCACAGAGAAAACTGACCGGGTAGGAACTGGCCCAGAAACAATGCAAGTAAGAAACTCAGACCACGTTTTCCAATTTTTTTTACTCCCCTTGGGACATGGGGGCCCCATGTCCTCCCCACTGGGTGACTCCAACATGACCTCTAAGGTGAAAAGACTCATGGGGACACTACATTAGACCCCCTTTTTCTTGTTCCTTTCCCCTAAGTGGGCTTGTCAGTACCTTGGGAACTCTGTTAACTCAATGCCAGAGAAGGCTCTGGAAAATGATGGGACGAAAGCAGCCACAGGGCATGAAGGAGCTGCCTCAGCAGTCCTGCTCTCACTGGGTACCCCTGACAACAAAGGTCTCCCTCAATGGGCGGTGCTAGCCATTTTGTGATGCTTCCAACCAGTTGTCTGTCTCCAAGCTGTGCTGTCTGTTTTGCTGGTTACATGTTGGGAAAGAAGGGTGACAATATACCATTTGCCCAGGGAAAGTCATTCTCTATATGTTAGATGTCACCAGGAAAAAAAAAAAAAAGGCATGCCAAAACACGGAATCTGTATGCAGCTGAACGCTGAACTTTACACCTGAATGAGCATCTGGGTTTGGGAACCCAGGTGACAGCCACCCAACATCCCTCAAGAACATCACAACTCTTTGTACAAGAGCCAGGAGAGAAATAACTAGGGGAAGCACAGCCAGCATCCAAGCTCCTTACACCAGAAACTTCCTCTACCATCACCTCTGGCTCTAATTTCCAAAGCACTTTCACTATCAGCCAGGAGGAAACCTCCCACAGCCCTCCCTCCCTCCCTCCCTCCACCTCCCCTCCCAAACAGGAAACAGACAGAATCTCTGCTTTCACACTCAAAGACATCAAGGCACCAAGAGCTCCATGGGGAGATATGTAACAACCCGTCCATGAAATCCATCATCAAGGTCCCTGGGCACCAGCCAAGGGACCAACATGGCGCTGAGCTTCTTCAGGGACACAGAGGACTCTGAGGGACATGGTCCGTGTCTCCACAGAGCCTACAACCAACCCAGCCGGGCGACACGACTGGCTCATCACCAAGCAGAAGAAGAGTTTTCATTCTTTCCACTAGCCCCTGAGCGCCTGCCAAGCAGGGACCACATCTGCTGCAAAAACAAAACCTAGGAGCAGACACCAGGTATGAGTGAAAAAATAAAGGAATCATTATTTTTCTTTTAATAATTTATTTTATTTTATTTTGGGCTGTGTTGGGTCTCCGTTGCTGTGCGCGGGCTGTCTCTAGTTGCAGCGATCAGGGGCTGCTCTTCGTTGTGGTGCACGGGCTTCTCACTGCGGCGGCTTCTCTCGTTGCGGAGCACGGGCTCTAGGCAGGCGGGCTTCAGTAGTTGCGGCACACGGGCTCAGTAGTTATGGCTCACGGGCTCTAGAGCACAGGCTCAGTAGTTGTGGCGCATGGGCTTAGCTGCTCCACGGCACATGGGATCGAACCCGCGTCCCCTGCACTGGCAGGCAGATTCTTAACCACTGCACCACCAGGGAAGTCCCTGAATCGTTATTTTTTAATCAAACAGTAACACAACCAAAGAGTGAAAAGGCAGAACTAACTGTCAGTCTGGAAATCCCAGCTTGGCTGCCAGTTCAGGCCCTTCGTCCACCTAGTGACTGAAAGAAGTCAGACAGGGGAGCGGCAGGAAGCTGAAGAGACTCATTCTCTTTTCTCGAAGTCCTCTTAAAACTTGCATCTCCTCCCCACCACAGCTTCACAATGCCAGTGGCTATGCTACACCAAATGCCCACAGCTCGGGTCACCCCAGCCCAGCTGTAATCAGAACAGTAAGGCAGGACAGGATTCATAGGCAGAGGAAATACTAAGACATGAAAAAACTGAGGTCTATTTTAGCCTCATCTACTTATGTTTCATTGCCTCCTATCCTGGAAATGGCTCTAAAAGATTCTCAAGAGTCATCCCAACACTAAGCTCACGGGGGGTTTTCTTATTATGAAAAATAATAAGCCTTGAATGTTCTGTGTTTGTTTATTAGGTACTTCATGAGAGTGGTAGGGGAAGAGCAGAAGTCATCTGGCCCAGAGAAGACTCTTAGTAAAACACGTGCTGCACTCAACTGAGACATGCAACAGTGATTTGAAAAGTTAAATAAGGCAGTATGAGAGTAAAACAGAAAAGACAAGCCATCAGTGTGAAAACTGTTGTCATTACATGATGCAGGGATGGGAACGATGAGTGTGAGTTCACCCCCAGGGCCAGCGGGTGGGGATGGGGTGGATCCAGGACAGCTTTATGGAGAGGCTATGAACCAGCCGGTCCTTGAAGCATGGGTAGACAGAGAAGGGCGTTCCAGGTAGGAAGAATATGGGGGGAGGGTGTTAAAGAGGAAGCAGCAAGTATATTGCAGTGGTCCAGTAAAGGTGTCATGGAGGGGCGTCGAGGGAGCTAAAGAGGATGGGAGAGACTGTAAGATCCCCAAGCAGAGCATGAACTGAACATCTCACACTCGCTCCTGGTCTTCTACCCACTGGTCCTCTCCTAGTGTTCTCTGTTTTAGTGACTTGCACCACTGTGGTAGAGATGGCTGGTTGTCCCGATTATGTACAACCATATGTGGCCATGCAACTAAGGTGTGGCCCATGGGATGTGAGCAACTTTTGGGTGGCGGCTCTGAGGAGAGGAGACACATCTACAATGCGGCTGTAGTAGTAAACTGGCTACAACCATGCTGATGAGTACAACAGTCTATAGAGATGGCAGCAGGACAGCCGAAGGATTCTAGGAGTACAACACCGTGATGCCACTGTACCAGCCCTGCAGCTCTTACACTTGGGCTGCGATGAGGGAGCAATCCGTTCCCGTCTTGCTGACCCACTTTTGAGTCTTTTTATGACAGCCATCCCTGTATCATAACTAAAACAACCCTTATTCATCCAGTTCCCAAGGCAGGCAACTCAGGTGTCAGCCTGGATGCCTTCCTCTCCCTCACCCACATAACCTCTCTCTCTCTCACCAAGTTCTTCTGAAGTTAATTCGTATCTATCACAAATATTTTCCTTCTTTATTCTATCTCACTACAATAGCCAAGCACACAACCTACCCACATCTACTCTGACCTTCTCTGAACCATTATCACACTGTAGCCAGAGTGATTCTTTTTCCAGACAAAGCTGATGATATCCCCTGATGAAAACTCCCAATGGTTTCCCACCATTGTTAGGATAACAATCTTCAATACATACTATAAGGGTTGGCACATTGTGATACCTAACTCCCTCTATTACATCATAATCCACACCAACCCTCTATTGGTCCTTAATACCTCCAATGCTCTCTCCTACCACAGGGCCTTTACACATGCTGTTCCCACTGCCTAGAATGCCTTTTCCTTCTCCTCATTTAGTTAAATCATACTCATCCTTCAGATCTTAACTCAAGCATCACTTGGCTAGTGAAGACTTCCCTGATATCCCAACACCAGGTCAACTGCCCCTATTACTGCATGCACTAATACATACATGTACACACTAATAACTACATTTTTACCCATGAGGCTCCCACAGTGTTTCTATTTATAATTAGCTGGGAGTCTGGCATGCCTCATTTTCTATTAATCTATTAAAATATGAAATGAATATTACATTTATTTGTCTACCACTCCCTCCTCCCCCAAAGACTGTGAGCTCAGTGAGGATAGGGACACCCCTGCTATTCATTTCTGAATCTCCAGCACCTGACACGATACCTGGCACAGAGACACTTAACAAATATTTAATAAATGAATGAACTAACACAAAAAGGAATTAATGGGTGGCTCTGGTATCTTCTATAGCTCTTCCTCCATTAATACCCCTCGTCCGTCTGCTCTCAACTTTCAGATTGTTGATCTTACCAGACCAAACAAAGGTTCTCATAATTAAATTTTGGAGGAAATGTCCTTCCTGCTCTTCCTCACTCAGTTTCTTCCCCTGTAAAGACAACCTACTGTGTGAGCGTGGTTCCTAACTCCCAGTACAACTCCTATGATATCAATACATAGCCCAAAGGAATTGAGTATCGCTGGTACTTAATGATCCATTAGACAGTCACCTTGATGCAAACCAGAAGGTGGTTAATGCTCTAACAAAGTGACTCTAAACCAAGGTAACAGAGGGTGGCAGAGGGATTATGGCTTCTATAAACCAATAGTCACGGTTTATAACACTAATATTTCATTCACTGAATGAGAAATAGGGCATACTGGATTCCTGACCAACTATAAGGCAGCAGAACCGAATCGCAGGGGCTGTGGCCCGGTTCCCCAAATGTCTGAGTCCACAGGCCTAACGTCATCTACATCCTCAAAACGGCACTATTTTCCTTTATAAATCCACCACCATCACCCCTGCCCCACACACACACACCACATACAGCATCGACGGTCTCTAGTACCGGAAGGTGCAACCTCCAAACTGCACCATGAAGTGTTCCAGAAGCCCATGAAATCGCTCTAAAAACCAGCTGACTTCACATTCAAACACAAAATGGTTTTTTTAAAGAAGACAAACACAGTGGTGGTACCTATAATAAAGAAAATGGGCTATGAATTGACAGGGGGTGGCCTCACCTCCAAAAACAAGCATTCCCTTAAAAAAGGGGCTCCTCCCTGGCATTTGCACTTTTACACAGTGACCATAAAAAGGTCTTTATGTATTTGTTTGCCATCTTGCTCTGTGTTTGGGCCTCTCAGGTTAAACTCAAGAAAGGCAGCAAGTGATGCCAGTGGGTGAGGCTGTGGGTTGCAGGGTCATCCCAGGGTTGTGGGATGGTTGCCTCTCCCTGGGAACTGCAGGATTGGGGTGGGAAGGACAAGCACCAGCCAAGATGAGAAGAGGGGGAAGTGCACCTGGTACAGCCTGGGGAGGACTTGGAACGCACTGGAAGAAATAGCAAAAGTAAACTTGGGCCCATGCTTGCACCTGCCTGAGTTCAAGGCCAACAAGGCCCTGAGGCCATAGGTGCCAAGAGGAAGTTTATTGTACCTGATGCTTCCCCAAGAAACACTGGCTTAGCAAGGGCTCTAATCCCCATTCTGCAGAGGAGTCAACTGAGGCACACGGCAAAGATCCCATGAATTCAAGTCAGAGGTGACTTTTTTTTAATCTAAAATTCAAGAAGGTATGTAGGCACATGAAAAGATGCTCAACATCACTAATTATGAGAGAAATGCAAATCAAAACTACAATGAGGTACCACGTCACACCGGCCAGAATGGCCATCACTGGAAAGTCTACAAATAACAAATGCTGGAGAAGGTGTGGAGAAAAGGGAACGCTACTACACTACTGGTGGGAATGTAAGTTTGTGCAGCCGCTATGGAGCTCAGTATTCCTCAGAAAACTAAAAACAGAACTACCATATGATCCAGCAATCCCATTCCTGGGCATATACCTAGACAAAACTATAATTCAAAAAGATACAGGCACCCTTATGTTCACTGCAGCCCTATTTACAATAGCCAAGACATGGAAGCAACCTAAATGTCCATCAACAGAGGAATGGATAAAGAAGTAGTAGTACATATATACAATGGAACACTACTCAGCCACAAAAAAGAACAAAATAATGCCCTTTGCAGCAACATGGATGTAATTAGAGATTATCAAACTAAGTGAAGTCAGAAAGAGAAAGACAAATACCAGATGATATCACTTATATGTGGAATCTAAAATATGGCACAAGTGAACCTATCTATGAAACAGACACAGGCTTACAGACATGGAGAACAGACTTGTGGTTGCCAAGGGGGAGGCGGGGAGGGAGAGCGATGGACTGGGAGGTTGGGGTTAGTAGATGTAAACTATTATATATAGGATGGATAAACAAAAAGATCCTACTGTACAGCACAGGGAACTATAATCTCCTGGGATAAACCATAATGGAAAAGAATGTAAAAAGAATGTATGTATGCGTATAACTGAGTCATTTTGCTGTACAGCAGAAATCAGCACAACATTGTAAATCAACTATACTTCAATTTAAAAAAAGAAGGTATGTAACTTGTTTTCTGGACTGGATGGCTCAGTGACAATCCCCTCCCAAACTATTCTCACCAACAGGGAATGGTAAAATGGACCAGTCAGTGTTGAAGAGGGCATGAAGATGCACCCGTCCTGTTCTCTTCTTCCTGGGCACACAGTGGACTTCACTTCCCAGTCTCCTGTTAGAAAGGTGGGGTCACATAACTAGTTCTCACCAGTGAGATGTTAAAGGGAGTGAGGGGTGCAGCTTTGGGACAGAGGTGGTTAAGAGTTGGTGTGCCTTCTCTGTATTCCCCTGATCCATCCATTAGAGCAACCAAGAGGGTTCCAAGAACAGAGAGGGGAGCCACAAGAGGAAAGGAGCCTGGGCCCCTGAGTGATGGTATGAAACACAGCTCTCCTCTTCTACCTCACCCCCCATTAAATACACGCACACTCTGCTTTAGACCTGAAATAAACAGACTTGTATCATGTTAAGCTGCTAAGATCTGGGGGCTGGCTTTAAGAGCAATTACTCTTCTCTGACTGATAGAGTAACTCAAACTTCACTAGCATCTGGTTTGAGACCTACACTGGTTACATTTATTTTTATAGAAGATTCACCCTCTTGATTATGCTGGATTTTTATCCCAGACTCATTGAGTCTGGGATAAAAACGTCACTACGGAAAACCCTCAATATGGAAAAGCCACCAGCAAATATTCAAAAGCTGACCCCACTTCCATGTCTAGAAATGGACCCAGTTCCTCTCATTTGCCCTTTCTTTCTGTTCTCTCTTTCAATGGACAGGACACATACATGGAGTCCACTACTTTTACAGGTAATACTTTTTATTAGGTCCGTTACAGCTTTACTAGTAAGACACACAAACAGACACACACACACACACACCAGGCAAATATGGGAGCAACTGGGAATACATTTTGCAAGGGGATAAATATGCATTCCAATCGATAAAACAAACACTCCCTTGTCTGAGACTACCAATTAAAAATGCTTGTTTCAAAGAAAAGTTTGTATATGGTTTATTCAGGATGCTTATCACATGTTTAGAAAAGAGTAAACCGCATACTGACTCCTGCTGGAGTGACACGTAGAAAAGAAAAAGGCACTTAAAAAACAGCATCCCAGCACCCTGAATCTCCAGAGTAGCCCAAAAGGCACACTTCAGCTTGGCTGAAGCCTAGATTGAGTTTCTAGAAAGATGTCAGGAATGGGTGGCACCTGCAATGGGACAGTTTGTGTCTTAGAGCAGAGATAAGATGCAAAGAGCAGATCTGACAATCTGTCCAGAAGGCTGGTAGCAGATAGTGTGGTCTCACTCTGGAGTTGGGGAAACCAATGCAAACACACAGATCAAATCACATGGCTAAGTACTTAGTGAGCATCTACTACATCATTTGGAAACCTGTGGGAGACACTGAATTTGACTACTTCAGAGCTGAATGAACTCTGAGATCATGTGTCACCTCTCAGCTATGAGATCCTTCCTTGACCTCCCAACCTTGGTTTGTTCGTCTGTAGGACAGGGATAATACCCTGGCCTCTAGTGGTAATATTCTAAGGATGTAATTAGCTAACAGATGCAAAGCATTTAGCAAAGGGGAGCACACAGTCTATTTTAGCTGTCACTAGAACTCTTAACAGTAACCATCCTGAGGGGCTCAAGAGTGTGTGTCTGTATGAGTGAGTGTGCACCCATGCGTGTGAACAGTGTTCCACGGCGGCCTGGGAGTCACTGGGGGTGCCTTCAGGACTCCCACGAGGAAGTCAGTCAGGCAAGTCTCCAGCCTCCCAGCCCATTCAGAAACAGCTCAGTTTGAGGCTATCCTACATAGTGAGGTCCCACATAACATTTCACTGGTTCTTGGCAGAAAAAAAAAAAGTTTAAATAACACACTACTTTAAGTTTCCCTCCCACCTTCTTTTTTTTTTTTTAAACCATTGAGGATATTGCAGGTTGGAAAACAGAAGTTAACCTAAGTCCTCTCCCTCTCAGCTCAATTATCTTTTCACTGAACCAGGCTGGAGGCTGCGGATGAAGGGGAACCAGTTTTCTTCTCCCTGCCAAGCCTGGGGCTCTAGTGTCCAGACCTTGGCTCTGGCCCAAGGTCATCTCTGGAAAGCCTGGTACAGCAGGGAAGAAAGCACTGTTACCATCATCTTCTTCTCCTGGGGTGCAAACATCCCCTTGTACCACAAACTGTTAGGAGCACTGCCCTAACTCGCTGTGTTAGACAAGGCACTGCTCAGGCCAGCTCCAGACCCAAGTCATGTAATCAGAGTCACCATTGTAGCCTCATTATACAAGCAGTAGCCAACACTCGTTGGGCATTTACTTTTTTAAAAAATTTATTTATTTTTGGCTGCATTGGGTCTTCATTGCTGCGCGCAGGCTTTCTCTAGTTGCAGTGAGTGGGGGCTACTCTTCACTGTGGTGTGAGGGCTTCTCATCGCGGTGGCTTCTCTTGTTGCAGAGCACGGGCCTTAGGCGCGCGGGCTCAGTAGTTGTGGCGCACGGGCTTAGTTGCTCCATGGCATGTGGGATCTTCCTGGACCAGGGCTCGAACCCGTGTCCTCTGCATTGGCAGGCGGATTCTTAACCACAGTGCCACCAGGGAAGCCCTGGGCATTTACTTTTTGCCAGGCACTCCATACACATTATTCCTTGTAAACTTCAAGACAATTCTGTGAAGCAACATGCTCTCATCATCTCCATTCTGCAGAGAAGGAAATCAAGGCCCATGGAGTAAGTAAGTGGGCCTGCGCAACCAGCTGGAAAGGATGGAGTCAGAGGCTAATAACCCAGGCAGCTTGGTTCATTTCCCATCCTCTTCACCAGTACGTATATTGTCTCCCAATCTCACAACCACGCCTGGCTAAGACACACTGGCAGTGAGAGATCAAAACCATGGGTCAGTCAAGGGCAGATGCATTTTAGGAATGGGGGGTCAGGGTAGACACCAGGGAAGGCGGGGAGACGTGGGAGGTAGGAACTTCACACCTCAAGCAAACTAGGTACGTAACGAAACTGTCAGTGCTGCTCCTCTAAATCCGGGAAAACCACCAGGAAGAGGGAACACTTAGGGGGCTTCCCTGGTGGCGCAGCAGTTGGGAGTCCACCTGCCGATGCAGGGGACACAGGTTCGTGCCCCGGTCCGGCAGGATCCCACGTGCCATGGAGCGGCTGGGCCCGTGAGCCATGGCCGCTGAGCCTGCGAGTCCGGAGCCTGTGTTCCTCAACGAGAGAGGCCACAGCACTGAGAGGCCCACGTACCGCGGAAAAAAAAAAAAAAAAAAAGAGGGAACACTTAGGGAAATGTCTGGATCTCACTGTCCCAGTCATTTCCATCACCACCCTTCCTTCGTGCCCCCATGTTCCCAGCCTGTGTGCCCAGGTCAGCAGTTGCCCACACGAACCTGCTTCACTCAGCACACACGCAGCTGTTTTCCCTCTAGGGGGCTGCTTTAGAAGGAGAACACACAGTGCCTCTTGGGGTTCATCTTCCCAAAACCAACTCACCCCCCATCAGGCTTCTGAAAGAGAGAATTCACAGGTCACACCCCTGCTAATACTCTGCCCACTCACCCATCCTCGCTCCCCCTTTTAATTTCCCCAATTATGCCTGGATCAGTTTCCTCACCCTGTGCTAATTCCTGTCCCTCTCAGGTGTTTATACCCTTCAGATGTTTGCAGGCTATTATCATGTACCCACTTAGTCAAGCAGCACACATTAAGTTCTTTTCATCTTTCCTCATAAATCAATCCCTTAATCCCTCCAAGCCCTTTAATCGTACTAGCTGCTCCTCTCTGAACTCCGTCCAGTTGCCCCTAGTCTCTGATAATGTTGTGACACAAGGGTGGATGCGAGGCTCCAGCTGCTGACTCTCCAAGCTGCCTGAGCATCAAGGAGTCCCACGCAGGCGCACACACATGGACCCATCTGGGAGAACGGACACCTGGCCTTACCAGCTCCCAGAACCCTTTGTGCAGACATATCGTCTATCCACGGAGACGCAGAGAGCTCTCCTGCATTTTGGTGCCATACAGAATTTAAAGGGGAAAAAAAGCCTGCAGGAAGTTTTACAGCCCCATAAGATTTTCACTAGCAATTCCCACACACTACCTAAGAATAGCAATAATGCCTCTGAGACCCAGGGGGATTTAAGAACCCAGGAGAAGGCCATTTTGGAGCCCTGAGCCATAAGCAAATTAAAACCAAAATGAAGCACCACTATACATCCACTAGAATAGCTGTAATTAAAAAGACTGACAACACCAAATGTTGGCAAAGATGTGGAACAACCAGAACTCTCCTACGTTGTTGGTGGAAGTGAAAATGGAACAACCACTTTGGGGAAAGGTCTGGCAATTTCTTATAAAACTAAATATACACCTACCCTAGGACCCAGGAATTCTACTCCCAGGTATTTACTCAAGAAAAATGAGAATAGGGATTTCCCTGGTGGTACAGTGGTTAAGAATCCGCCTGCCAATGCAGGGGACACGGGTTCGAGCCCTGATCTGGGAAGATCCCACATGCCCTGGAGCAACTAAGCCCGTGCGCTACAACTACTGAGCCTGCGCTCTAGAGCCCGCGAGCCACAACTACTGAGCCCACGTGCCACAACTACTGAAGCCCATGTGCCTAGAGCCCATGCTCCGCAACAAGAGAAGGCACCGCAACAAGAAGCCAGAGCACCACAAGGAAGAGCAGCCCCTGCACCCCACAACTAGAAAAATGCCCACGTGCAGCAATGAAGACCCAACGCAGCCAAAAATAAATTAATTAAAAATAAATAAAAGTGGCCCCATTAAATAAAAGAAAAAGAAGAATATATGTACACACAAAGGCTTGTATGCAAATATTCACAGCAGCTTAATAGCTAAACCTGAAAACAGGAGAATGGACAGCTGTTGTATATGCATACAATAAGAGACTACTCAACAGTAAAAGGAAACAAACTACTAACATATACAACACAGATGAATCTCAGACATATTGTACTGGTGAAAGAAGCACACAAAAAAAATACTATATGATTTCAATTGTAATAAGTCCTAAAACAGTCCAAATCAAGCCATGGTTGAAAAAAAATCAGCAGAGTGATTGCCTCTGGAACAGGGAGGGCAGGGAGGGAGTAACAGGGAAGGGGGATGAAGAAACTTTCTGGGTTGAGGTCAGGTTTTACATTTTGATAGGAGGTTGGATTACACAGATGCATATATTATCAAAATTCATAGAATGTACATTAAAGTCTGTACATTTCTCAAAAGAAAAAAGTAAAGCAATACTGAACTCTAGTAAAGGATATGATGCTAAATTTTTACGGTGAGGGGTACTGATGTCTGCAACTTACACTGAAATGCATCAAAAGTGAGATGAGTTGAGGGACGGATAGAGGCAGGACAAAGTGAGCAGAGTAACATGTTAATGGGAGAACCTGGATACCACCTGGGTGGTGGGTATATGCATGTTCACTATACAATTCTTTTCACTTTCTGTATGACTGAAAAGTTTCATAATAAAATGTCAGAGAAAAAAGAAAAAACTTGACCCCTTCCATTGTTGACTCCTTGTAGACCCTGGATCCATGAATGGCACACTGAAGTGCAACATGTTTATTATTCAGTCATCATCTCAACCACTTGCTTCTCGTTCTAGATGTGGCCCCCTCACCATTCCCCCCACCCATGCCTATGTCCTCCCTTCCCTTCTCTCCCCCATTTTCTTCGTGTCAATTATCTACATCCTTAAAAGAAATAAGAAGTTCATCCAAGGCTTCTTAATCTAAGATTCCTGGGCATCAGAGTGGGGGCAAGAGTGAGGTCCACACACATCACCTGAAATTGTATGAAAGATTCTATATTGCACACACGTATCTGCATCTTTCTGAGAACAGGCTCCATAGCTCTTATCAGATTCTCATGGAGGCCTGTGGCCCAGGAAGGCTCAAAGCAGCCTGAAGCCCTCTTCAGCTGCACTTCCAAACGTATGCCAGGACAGGTAATGCTTCCAATTTAGAGATCACCTGCATTTTGGAACACCTGTGTTTTTAGCTGTGAAAGTGCCTTTTCATGGAATACTCACCTCATGTAGAGGGAAAACGGGGCTGCCTGAGAACCAGTCATTCAAGAGCCTGTGCCCGTGAACAGCCCCTCTAGCCATGAACAATAAGATGTATATGTGTAACTGATTCACTTTGTTATAAAGCAGAAACTAACACACCATTGTAAAGCAATTATACTCCAATAAAGATGTAAAAAAAAAAAAACAAAGAAAAAGATCAGTGTTATTAAATGTAAAATCCAACTAAAATCAGGACATACACTGTTGATCAAAATTTTTAAAAGATATTGATCATAAAGTAAATCAAATATTTACTGAACACTTAGCATGGTGAATTGCATAAAAAAGAAATCAACTGTTACTGAGGACCTACTACATGCCAGGCACTTTATATATGTTCTCATTTAATTTCATTCTCCACTGATTTATACCTCACTCGCCTTGTTTTACAGTTTTCTTATAAACTGAGCATCGAATAAATTATCCCCTGAAAGTCATCCAGCAAGAGAATTTGAACCCAGGTCTCCAGGGCTCTAAAGTCCGTTCTTGTCAAAACCTCTCTAAGCAAGGACTCCAAGTACCACAGTCATAGCTCCAGAGCTTGGTGAAATCTCCTCCACTTCAAATATTCTGCCCCACTGGCTTTAAAAGGCCCTAAAATGACCTAGAAATGTAAGCATTTCAGAAGGCAAAACTTATTGCCTAAATACCCTTTATCTTCAGAGGCACCACCTCTTTCATCAGATTACATGGAACTATCCAAGTCTTGGTTTGAAAAACTCCACTGCGGCCAAAGCAGAGAGTGGATGGGCTGGGGTGTTAGAAGGGACCCAGCAATGTCATCTGTGTCACCTTTGTGCCCAGTGAAAGGAGGGTCATCTTCCCTGGAGCTTGGGGACCTCCATAAGCGTTATCACCTGGGTTTGCAACAGCTGAGGCTATGCAGAGCCAGCTTGCCCCGAGGCACTGCCTTCATCTTCTGAGAAGTCTTTAAAGTCATCTATTGGAGGGAAGGTGAATGTAAGACACTGGCCTTGACTTCCAGATTCCAGGGATTTCTGTGGTGTAGAGGCACTTCAGCCCACATGCCTCAGGGCTCTGGACCACCAGGGAACCACCCTTTGGCCCAGATGCCTGCAGGGTCTAGGGAAGAGTGACAGTCCTGATCCCATGAAGGGCACAAAGACAGCTCAGAGGCTTCCAAGAACCACTCTGGCGGCTCTTTGGTCATCTCTTCCTTTGTAAGGCAGGCCTTGGTGTTTTAACTGCATAAAAATGCTATGAAGGGGGCTTCCCTGGTGGCACAGTGGTTGAGAGTCTGCCTGCCGATGCAGGGGACACGGGTTTGTGCCCCTGTCCGGGAAGATCCCACATGCCGTGGAGCGGCTGGGCCCGTGAGCCATGGCCGCTGAGCCTGCGCACTGGAGCCTTGCTCCGCAACGGGAGAGGCCACAACAGTGAGAGGCCCGCGTACCACAAAAAAAAAAAAAAAAAAAGCTATGAGGACGAGACATAAAGACCTGGCACTCAAGAAGGGGCTTCCTCCAGCCCCGACATCTTAATATCGATAAAAGCAGGTTAAAACAAACATCAAGGGAAACCTTGAAAAGGAAAAGTCATAAAGAGCCAGTCTGGGGAAGGTACGGAACTGGGGAGAGCCATTATAACTGTAGCTTGGAAGATGGTAAAGCATTCACATGTGTGTGAGAGAAAGGGGATGACCAATGAATGAACTGATACACTATACGGCAGAGTTTGCAGGTGGCCTGTCCCAATATCCACTCTCCCCTTCTCCCTCAGGGTCAGAACTTCCAACTTCAGCAGGACACACTGCCACCCAGGTCCAAGTCTCCAATTCTCTGCCTCCCTTGCAGCTAGGTGTAGGCTTACAGCCAGATTACCTCCTGGACCTTCTAAAAAGATTTAAGGGAGGAGGGAATGTGCTCCTTTGCCTTTCCTCCTGCCGCCAGCTTCAAAGGTGGCTATGATGGCTGGACCCATGTCCGTCTTAGACCATGAGGTTTAGTCCAGGATGTGATTCCCTAGAGATAGCAGAGTAGAAAGATGGAAGGAGCTTGGGTCCCTGGTAACACCACGAAAGCCACCACATCAGCCCTAGGTCATCAGCCTCTCGACTTCATTAACTTGAGAGAAATAAACATGAATCTTGTTTAAGTTGCTGGTAATTGGGATTATCTATCCTATGCAACTAATCTCAACTGATACAGAAGTAGACCGAGTGGATGGAAAATCTCTTTAAGAAGTTGTTTTTAATAAGGAGTAGCATAAGTACCACACCTTAGTCGCAGCTCTGGTCTCTAACTAGCCCCTAACCACCCAAGTTAGGAAGGGTTGGTTACCAGAAGAAGTAGCCCCCATACCTCTCCAATAGGGAAGGGCCAGAAGTCAAAGACCACCATTTTCAAGCTATTAAATCAAATCCATCCTTTCAAGCAAATTCACCTGTTCAGGGCATTGTACCTTATATGAAAAGGTGGAAAGAAAAGTGAATTCATGATTGATTAGGCCTCAGAAGCCCCAGCTCATGGTGAACTCTAAAATTCCGACTTTCCCTTAAGAAAAATTTACAGGGAGAGATGCATGCTTTCAACAAGTAAATTTCAAGCAAGTCAGCCAGAGAGGCTCAAGACCAGAAGCTCCCTAATGAGACAACCCGGAATAAGAAATAGGCAACGGTGACTGGTCTTTCCAGGTGCTTTTCTCCCTCAGTTATGACTGGGTGGGATGAAGAACTCCTTTCTTGAAATAATTTCTCAGACCAGCCTGCACCCATGGGGATGTCTGTTCATATACATAATTCCAAGTCCAGCAATAAGACATTACCCAACAGCAGGGTAGATGAGGCTAAGGTTCCAGCAGGGGCCAGATTTCAAGGACGTGACTTAACCATCTCAACCAGGAGAATGATCAAGTTATTTTCCATTCCATCTCCAGCAGTCTCGGCCTCCTCACCGCACACTTCAGAGCGTGCCAGCCCTGCCTGCCGTGCCAGTCCAGGGACTCTGAGAGAACACCCCTTCAACCCACAAGGATTCTCAGGGGCTCCTTTGGCTCCCCACTTGCCTTCTACTCATTCTGACCTCCTGGGCTCAACACACACACACACACCCCAACCTTGGGACCCCACAGTCCTCATGTCACTCCCCGGACCTCTTCACAGAGCTCCTCAAGGGCCAGAACTTCCGAGACTCTCAGGAATAATCAAGTTTTCCACTCACTTCCCAACTCTGGAGGACTCATTCTGCAAGAACATCCCAAGGAGGAAGGGAAAGCCATCTTTTAGGATCTCAGAGGTTGGCTGTTGGCAATAAAGTTTTAAATTGCTGTCCATTATTAATGTTAAACTCACAGCAGTCAGCCCTGAGATCCGCAATTATAACAATACATAAAAACAGTCCCTTTGTTAGTTGCACTTGAAGAGCTTTTGAAACATAATTGCAACGCGGTGCAAAGTAAAATAAAAATTCAGATTTTCTTTTACGGAAGCCATGAACAATACTGTCCTTTTTACAGCAGCGGAGAGCCTCAAGACATCCCTTACATTCCTTCAATGAGCTTTGTTCAATAAATGCTAAGCCTTGAAGCTTTTAAATGTATTAAAGTGATTATGATATCATCACTCCAAAGGCACGTCAATAGAACATTAGGACAGAAACAATTTTCCTCCACACAAAGGGCATAACAGTAACAAAAAGTTGATTAAATGCACACTGTATCAAAAATACTTTCAGTATTTATAGACATATGTAGATAACATTAACTGCACCCCACACCATGGGCAGGGAACAGAGGAGAAAGTAATAAAAGCATTAGGGGGGAGAGCAAATTTTAACAGTAAATCTTCAAAACAAACTGTGGCTTGACTGTGACTTTGCTTATGGATTTACGGTCCAAGTCACACTATATAAAAGAGAATAAGGCTCAAAATTAATAAATTACTAGAGGAGCACAAGTTCTTGTTTGCTGTTCTTATAAGTCCAAATACATTCCCTGCTCACATGGGCCATACTTCCTTAAATGGCCTCAATGTGACGACTGGCAGGAAACGTGCAACTATTTATTTAAAATGTCATTTAACATACTGCAAGCAGGCGATGACTCTGCAAGGGGCAAGATGCCTGAAGCGTCCAACCAGGAGGTGTGGAGAGGTTAGGAAGGAGGCCAAGAGGTGGGGTCAGAGCAAAACCGCAAGATGTAAGATTCTCTTTGTTGCAGGCTCATTACTGAACACTCTTAGCACAGATAAGGGGATTATGAATTCACATGTGAATTTATCCCCTATTAAACTTTCAGGAGAAGGGTCAGTTGGCTGGAATAGTGAAAGCCAAGGCACCATGGTCACATGCCAAGGGAGAAACTACTTGGAGGTTCTCCTGACAGATGAAGTAAGAGAAAGGGGCAGTTTCAGCCCTTTCTTTGAGTGCATACAGATTAACATTCACGTCTGTGCGCTCAGTTTCACGTCCTGCTATTTGGCTCAGCTTTACCTTGAGAGCATGTTCCCAAGGCCTTTAAAATAAACTTGATAGTACCCTTCTTAGTGGATGCACAGTAGGGTGTTAGTGGTTAGTAGTTGCTTTTTATATAGTTAGGATATCTATCCCTAGGCTGGTCATATATGGTTCAAATATTTATCATCTATTGTTTCTGCCTCTTAGGTTTGTTTATGGGATTTTTTTATGATGGAGTTTTACATCTTAAAAATGAGAAAAGTATTCTAAGGAACAGAGTGGGAGACTACCAAGGAGAAGATAGCCAACTCCCAACTCCCAAACCAGTCAAGACCAAAACCCTATGTATGACCCAGCACCATTCAACCTATCTGACTCCTTAGGCCAAAGAAGAGTTATCTGTGTTTCTCAGTGGAAAACACCCTATAAACAAAGCAGACTACACAAGAAAAGCCACTGACAAGGCCTTTTATTACCCGACTTGGGGGCCCTTGTGATTTTCTTTATGGGGAGAGTATCCTTGTCCATCACTTCAAGCACTGCTACCTGGCCCTCGCGGCTTCTTAAACCAGCCCAGAGAAAGGAACCCATAACAAAGGGCCAAGAAAAATGTGAAATAAAGACCATACGGTGGATGACAAGTTCCCCCACTCAAGCAACTAGCCAGTGCCGTGGGCCAAAATTGATTTTCTATACGACATCAGAAAGGATTACCTCTCCCCCACAATACTGCTCAGGGGGATGGAGTGGAAATCATAATTAATTCAAGCAAATTCAATTCTGAGAGTCTGAGTGACAAATACTTTCCTTATAACATGAAGCACAGTCTCAAAACATCTTAAAACAGTCGGTAGGAGCTATAGCAACACACCTGATGCAATAATGATGCGAAGTCACACAATAAAATGCCTCTGACCCAAATAATTCTTCCAAGTCAGGAAAGGATATTCTTTTTTAAAAATTCACACTTCCAAGAAAATGCATTTTCATTAATAATGCTGACTCTCCTTCCCTCCTGGTGATGGGATGTAGGTGGAGGTGGAGGTCAATTTAATTCCTAAACTATCTTGGTCCATTAGGCCAACAAAAACATTCTGTGTCAGGGGAAAGTGTATTATTGTGCTCCTGATGTAGGGAATCAGATGGGAGTGGTTGCTTCCACAGCCAACGTGACCTAAACCCACAAGAATCTAAAAATACCACGGCAGTCCACTACAAATTAGCCACACCAGCAGAGAATTAGTGGCACCCATATTTCAAAACAGATAATCAAAACACAATTTCTTTTTGGCTTCAGAGTCTATTCCACTGAGTGGTAGGGTGATACAGAGGGGAGAGCACTGGATGAGAAGGCAGACAGCCCAAATCTAGTACCAGTTCTAGCACTAATCAACAAGAGGCCTTGTGCCAATTAATACTTCTCTGGAGGGCCTGAGGCACCTTCTTTCTCAAACAGAATAGTTGACTTACCTGTTTCCATATGCTCTTTCAGTTTCAATATTCTATAACTGTGATTATTATAATCTTCCTAAAGCTATTTCTCTTAGAATTACCCTTAAATGAGTTTCTATTCTTTGACCACAACAGCTGGGCAAGGGTGAGAATGTGGCGGGTAACAAAGAAGATGACATTCTGCAATTAACAGAGGATTATCTCCAAAGTAGAAATTGTGTGTGTGTGTGTGTGTGTGTGTGTTCTAAGTGCACATACACAAGCATGTGCCTTCTTGGCCAGAACACTTCTCACCTCATCATTAAAATCCAGTATTTGTTAAATGCCCTTTAGAGAATGCTTCTGTTCAGCTAATTATATGGGATCAGAAATGGTAATAAGAGCATGGTTAATACATGCACAGTCTTTGAAATCAGATGACTGATCCACAGTCTACCTCCTTGGGCAAATTTATACAACCTCTCTGAACCTCTGTTTACTCATCTGGAAAATGGGAAAGATAACAGTACCTTGCTCATAGAATTATTATGAGACTCAAAGAAGATAATCCACATAAAGCAGACACAATAATTGCTATCATTATTACTACTTATCACTACTACCTCTATTTATATCTCATTGGGTTGTTCTAAGAGTTAAGAACAAACATGTGGTAAATACTTAGCACCAGTACCATGCACACAGTCAAAGCTAATACATGTCATTCTTGCTCTTATACCCGTCTAGGCAGTATTAATACATTATCACCGGATAAGCTTTTAGCATTTCTCTTTAGTCCAAAACTTCTTGCTTTCCCCACAATGACCATTTTCAATGGAATGATTCCAGCACTCAGACCACCTCAGAGTCAAATGACAAATCCCAATCAAGCCAACACATTTTGGTAGTAACAAGGCTGATGACAGGAGCCAAGGAGTATAGCCTGGGAGACTTATGATCCTCCTCTGAAAAGTGTGAAGCCAAGGCCAGTGAGCTCACAGATCCCCTCCGACTCTGACTCTGTACAACCCTACCCATCAGCCATTACCAATGAGGGGGCACACAGAGTCCGGCTTCCTCTCTCAGCAAAGTCTTAATGTCTGATGACCCCAAATAAACAACTTGAAATCCACAAGAACAGCTTTCACACACAGCTGCAAGAACAACTTGCAGGAGATGATTACCAAAACCAGGGCTGAAACCATTTTCTGGGCTTGGCCTAATTTTGTTCTTCATATTAAACAATGGATGGTTGTTGCTGGACACCAAGCTTCTCTATCAGTCCTTTCGTTTCCACTTAGCACAATATTCCACAACACTCAGATTTTATTTCAGTCCTCTACCAGTGAAAATTCCTTCGATTTTTTTTTTTCCTAAGAGTCCAAGGGGGTTGGCATAGCAAGTTTTGCCCACAGTGGGGTGGCAATTGCAAATCAAGATATCTCAACCCTTTTCCCCATGCTTGGGGCCCTTCAAGATGCAGGTTTTGCTCTGCTCTCTATAAGCCACGTTATATCACAAGCATTACACGTTCCTTTGGCTGTAACTTGTGTAATTTATCTTCCTGGGAAAGGTGCACAAGATCTTAGAGGGACTCATGGAAGGACTCGTGTCATAACTGAGACAACTTGTGACCATGGTCACAGTTTGCCAATTTCAGTCGGTTCCTATGAGAGGGAAGAAAACTGTATGCTAAGGAGCCTCCAGGCTATAAAACAGAACGACGCAACCATTATGCTTCCAGGAGACAAGGCAGATGGCAGTTCAGCCTGTCCTCTGGGTGCTTCTTCCTTTCCACAGATACCCCAGCCCACAGCTTTGCTGCCTATCTAAATTTCCCCTTGGCTTCAAGAAGGGTGTTGCTGCTGACTTTGGACCTTTAAAAAGAAGCATATGCCAGAACCATGGGGACAGTGACAGGACACCCGTCACCTCACCCCTGCCGCTTGCTTACTTAATGCCTGGCAAGTGAGTCCCCAAAACCAACGGGCAGGAGAGGAGAAACGAAGATGACTCCAAAGCTAACTTCTTATCCCTATTATTTAGTTACTTTATTAGAGTTTCCCTAACTCCTCTGCACCAAGGGAAGGGTAAGCTACAAAAAAACTAAGTGGTTTGTCATCAAAAGCTTCCTCCACACTGGCACACAAACACCTGTCAGCGCAAAAGATGCCTCTTTAGCAAGTCTTCAGACCTACCAGGAGCCAAGCACACTCCGAGCTTTCAGACTATTTTCTTCCAATGTTTTGAAGTCCCTTTCAGTTCACATGAAGGCTAACGATTTCAAAAAGGGGGAAAGGCAAGAGAAAGTTATTTTTTTTGAGAAAAAGGAAAAGATACCGTGCCATGATTATGAAGTCCTAAAAGCCTTTTAGCTGACAGCGTAGGCTTTTGTTGAATAGCCTCTAAGAACCTCCACTGAGAGACACAATTCAGCAATAAAACAGAGGCAGAGCATACATAGTTTAGCATCCCCAGACTCCCAAATTCAGGTAGCCCACTGAATGCCACAAAACAGGTTTCTCCCCCAAAAGCCCTTTGAAATGCTCAAGGTCCAGGGTGGCATCAGATCAATGGACACAAGAGTTCAACTAACTGTTACATTATGTTCTGCCAACAGAGCCCCTCACATGAAGGCACTGGCTTATGGAGAGGTGTGGTCAGAATTGCATAAACCTACCCGGTATCATTTCAATAGCTACTATACTTCCTGCCATTCTGCCCTGAGCTGCTGTAAGAGAATGAGAGTGAGGGATGGGGAGAAGAAACCACAACCAAGATTATATTTAAAAACTTCATAGAGGCTTTCCTGGTGGCACAGTGGTTGAGAGTCCGCCTGCTGATGCAGGGGACACGGGTTCGTGCCCCGGTCTGGGAGGATCCCACATGCCGCGGAGTGGCTGGGCCCGTGAGCCATGGCCGCTGAGCCTGCACGTCCGGAGCCTGTGCTCCGCAACGGGAGAGGCCACAACAGTGAGAGGCCCGCGTACCGCAAAAAAACAAAAACAAAAAAACTTCATACATCCCAACATGAAACCATGGTTTCGACAGCACATGTGGTATTTGGCTAATGTGTGTGAAATACCAGCTTCTGAGTGATGGAGTACTCACCCCTATTTCAGACATACCTTTTCTCTGAAACCATTACACTTGGAGAGCTTCAAGTTCCTGCTCCAGACCCATCCATCTAACAACAGAAAGCACCTCTCAAGCTCCTTTCTGACATGAGCCCATCATTCACCATTTGCTGGTACGCACAGTTTTTGCTGACAAAGCTCCATTACTAGAAAAAGCTCAGTAAGTAAAGCTGATTTGAAATAACTATATATTATACGGAGGCTGGATGAGGATAACTGATTTGGAGTCTAGAAAATCATCATATAAAGAGGCTGTAGAAAGAACTGCTTAGTTATTTAAATACTTTTGTTTTCTACAGACCACACATCATTTGATTTATCCTCACTGTTAAATACTTGGTAATTTACTGGGGTCATCTGACAAAACAAGTCCATATAGCAAGTACATATCAGACACTAATTCTTCGGTTGAAATGCCTATGTCTCCCTGATTAATGTTCCAATACTGAGCTAATGCTATCAAACAGAGGTGTGTGCCAATTTCAGCTCTCCAGTGAAGCTGCAAAACTGAGAGCACACCAGTAGGGCAGCCTGAAAAGCAAATTATCATGTGCTGTCTTCTGTTGTTGCAAGGTAGACTTATAACATGTCTGGGATGGCCCCAACAAAGATGCTGATGTATGAGTCAATTGAACAGAGATGGCTGGTCCCATGTGACTCTCCTCCCTGACTCAAGTGCTAGGGCAAGTCACAGAGAGCAAGACCTTGGGAGGAGGATATGCACTTTCTCCCGCATATGCCAGGCTCACCCCAAGCCCAGCTCTGCTCATGCTGCCCCCAGCCCACAATGTCCCATTATAGACTCACCACCTCCTCACTCCTACTTGCTCTTCAAGACCACCTCCTGCATAAAGCTTTCCTTCACTGTCAAAGCTCAACATGCTCTCTCTGGTCTTTCAACTCTTAGTGCTACCAGTATTTTTGGAGTGCAAACTGTCTCCTTAGTAAATTCAAGGTAGAATCTATGTCTTCTATATATTCTCTGAAGTTCATAGTATAACAATGGATAAGAGTGACTAAGTTTCAGGCCATGAGTCAAGCAGGTCAAAAATAAGGAACACGGGCTTCCCTGGTGTGCAGTGGTTGAGAATCTGCCTGCTAATGCAGGGGACACAGGTTCGAGCCCTGGTCTGGGAGGATCCCACATGCCGCAGAGCAACTGGGCCCAAGAAGCCTATTATCAGTCATAAGGAAATCTAATTCACACATTTCTAATTCTACAGCTTGAAAATAAAGATATAACTTTTTGAAGTGCCTACTTAAACTCGACATGTATTAAGTCATCAAGAAATAGAATTCCAAGAGATAGTACAAACTACTTTCTCTGATCACACTCCTGAAATTTTAAAACCTTTTCCATCAACTTTTATAACAAGAGAAAATCAAAATTCCAAAATATCTAGAAAATATAAATGTGAAACATTATGTATTTGAATGTACAGAACACAAAGCAGTGCTCAGAGGAAAATTCCTAGCTTTGAAGTAGATACAGTTCTGAAGAAGATAAAATGCTTGAATGTGCAGCTCAAAAACAAAACACAAACAAAAATTGGTATATATAAAAACAGTAATAAGAGAAAAATAGCAGCCATAATAAATCCAAGTTATTAAAGTAATAATAAACTACTAAACCAATAATCAAGGGGAAGAAAAGAGAAAGTATATTTAGACAAAATAAGAATGTAATGTAATATAACCACAGATACAGAATAAATTTAAAGACATAGAAGTGATAACTTTGTTCAGCTTTAATACATTTGACATCCCGGATAAACTGGATATTCTCTAAGAATATAAATCACCAAAAGTAAATCCAGAAAATATTCAAAATCTAAATAGACCAAATACTACAGAAGATAGTGATGAAGTTAGAGATATAACTAACAAATACTAGGCCCCAAATGTCTTACAGATATGCTTTACCTATTCCTTGAAGGTAAATGCCATTCCAACAGTTTCTTCCAGAACACAGAGAAACATACTGAACAATTTATACAGTAAGTATAACACTCCATTAGTCTGCCGTAACAAAACACCACAGATGGTATCTAACGAAACAAATTTATTTTCTCATAGTTCTGGGGGCTGGAAGTCCATGATCAAGGTGCCATCGGGGCTGGTATCTGGTAAGAGCTCTCTTCCTGGCTTGTAGACAGCTGCCTTCTCACTGTGTCCTCAAGTCGCTTTTTCTCTGTGCCTACCCCTCCCTGCTATCTCCTTCTCTTAAGGACACAATTCCCATTGGATTAAGGTCCTACCTTTATGGCCTCATTTAACCTTAATTACTTCCCTGAAGGCCTTATGCTAAATATAGTCACATTGGGGTTTAGGGTTTAATATGTAAATTTTAGGGGGACACGATTCAGTCCCTAATAACACACTGAGAACAAATCCTGACTAACACAGTACAATAAAACTCCAGCCAATTCCTCTCATGAAAATCAGTGCAAAATTTCTAAACAAAGTATTAGCAAATAGACTGTAGATAAACATTGAGTATGATATTACACTTACAGAAATATTAAAACCCCCTCTTCACAACTAAGTAATGATATTATATTATTACAAAGGGAGGCTTTTTAGCAGGATTAATAAGTGCCTCAATATTAAGAAATCTAATACAGTTTATCATATTAGTGGGTAAAAAGGGAGGAAACCACATGCTCATCTCCACAGATGCTGAGAAGCACTAATATGAAAATCCAACATCAGTCCCTGTTTTTAAAACAAGCAATAAAGTACAGATACCTCTTCAAGATCCTGATTTCAATTCCTTTGGATATATACCCATAAATGGAATTGATGGATCCTATGATAGTTGTATATATATACATTTTTTTTTAATGTCTGTGTTGGGTCTTTGTTGCTGCACGCGGGCTTTCTCTAGTTGCCTTGGGTGGGGGCTACTCTTCGTTGTGGTGTGCAGGCTTCTCATTGCAGTGGCTTCTCTTGTTGTGGAGCACGGGCTCTAGGCACACAGGCTTCAGTAGTTGTGGCACATGGGCTCAGTAGTTGTGGCATGCGGGCTTCAGTAGTTGTGGCACGCGGGCTTCAGCAGTTGTGGCTCACGGGCTCTAGAGCGCAGGCTCAGTAGTTGTGGCGCATGGGCTTAGTTGCTCCGCGGCATGTGGGATCTTCCCAGACCAGGGCTCAAACCCGGGTCCCCTGCGTTGGCAGGTGGATTCTTAACCACTGCACCACCAGGGAAGTCCCTGTATTTTTTTTTAACATCTTTATTGGAGTACAATTACTTTACAATGGTGTGAGTCCCTGTATTTTTAATTTGAGGAACCTCCATACTATTTTCCATAGTAGCTGCACCAATTTACATTCCCACCAACTGTGTACAAGGGTTCTCTTTTCTCCACATCCTCACCAACACTTGTTATTTTTTAATTTTTTTGGTAATAGTCCTCTTAACAGACATGAGGTAGAGAAAAGTGCTTAAAGGTAACAATGCTATACTGCATACCTAACAGGGTAAATCTTATGTTAAGTGTTCTCTCACATATACACACACACACACACACACAAATAAGACAGCAGGAGGACACTTCTGGATATGACGGATCACTTTTGGTCGTAGACATGTTTATGGCAAAGACTGTGGTGATGGTTTCACGGTTATGTACCTTATCTCCAAACTCAAGTTGTATACATTAAATGTGTACAGGTTTCTATATTTCAGTCTTATCTCAAAGCAGTTTTTTAAAAATACTTTTTAAAACCCTCAACATTAGCCAATACAATTAGAAAAGGAAAAGAAACATAAAAATTAGAAAGCAGCAAAATAATTTTTTCCAACTGTATGCCAAAACCCAATAAAAATGACTCACTTTAAGAAACATTAATAAGGTGGCTAACTATAAAATTAACATTTAAAAAACAATTTTACTCTTTACCATTTCATTCTCATTCATTCCATTAACTTACAAGCCCTTTTACTTTTGCAATGCATTTCTCACAATCCTATGAAGCACATATTAATCAACCCCATTTTACAGGTGCAGAAGAAAAAGCTGAGGATAATGGCCATCATCAAAAAGTATACAACAATAAATGCTGGAGAGGGTGTGGAGAAAGGGGAACCACCCCTACACTGTTGGTGGGAATGTAAATTGGTGGAGCGCCACTGTGGAGAACAGTATGGAGGTTGCTTAAAAAACTAAAACTAGAACTACCATATGATCCAGCAAGCTGGATCCACTACTGGGCACATATCCAGAGAAAACCATAATCCGAAGAGATACAGGCATCCCAGTGTTCATTGCAGCACTATTTACAATAGCCAAGACATGGAAGCAACCTAGATGTCCATCGACAGAGGAATGGATAAAGAAGATATGGTACATATATACAGTGGACTATTATTACTCAGCCATAAAAAAGAATGAAATAATGCTATCTGGAGCAACACGGATGGACCTAGAGATTATCATACTGAGTGAAGTAAGTCAGACAGAGAAAGACAAATATCATATGATATCACTCATATGTGCAATCTAATTTTAAAAGAATACAAATGAACTTATTTACAAAACAGAAACAGAGTTACAGATATCGAAAACAAACTTATGGTTACCAAGGGAGAAACATGGGGGGGAGAAATAAATCAGGAGTTGGGATGAACACAGACACAATACTATATATAAGATAGATAACCAATGAGGACCTAATGTATAGCACAGGGAACTCTACAATATTCTGTGATAACCTAGATAAGACCCTAATAAAGAATGGATATATGTATATGTATAACTGAGTCACTTTGCTGTACACCTGAAACTAACACAACATTGTAAATCAACTATACTCCAATAAGACTAAAATATAGGAAAAAAAGAAAGAAAGCTCAGGAATGTTAGACCACTTTTCATGATCATTGCTAGTAAAGAGCAGTTCTCTGACTCTAAGCCCTATATTCATTCCCTATCACAAGATTCCCTTTTTCCCCCTAAAATAGATATTAAATCCCATGGGCATTTTACCTCAACTCCGCCAAAGTTAGCTCTTAAATCAACAACAGATCTTATAGCCCTGACCTGTTTCTAATATAGAAATTACCTAGGAAAGTGACCTATTTGTTAATGGGGTAGAATGATGAATGTTATACACAGTAACCTAAACAAGAAGTAAACCTTAACTAGGCAGAATATGGGATTAACATACTCATTTTTGCTTCAAGATTGCAGATGAAGTATTTTTCCCCACAATTCACACCATAACCTCTTAAACCAACGTTTTACCAAAATTTTTTTTTTTTTTTTTTTTTTTGCGATACGCGGGCCTCTCACTGTTGTGGCCTCTCCCGCTGCGGAGCACAGGCTCCGGAAGCGCAAGCTCAGCGGCCATGGCTCACGGGCCCAGCCGCTCCGCAGCATGTGGGATTTTCCCAGACCAGGGCACGAACCCGTGTTCCCTGCCTCGGCAGGCGGACTCGCAACCACTGCGCCACCAGGGAAGCCTTACCAAAATTTTTTTAAATTACATTTCTATAAGCTGTCATTTTGCTTCAAGTTAGCAAAGTACTATAATTGAATGCAAAAATGTATCTCAATACCTTTGGCAGTGGGCCAATTTAGCCAGAACCAGTAAACTCTTAAGATCATCATGGAAGATAAAGACATACACCACACAGTTGAATTGAACAGACTTTTCTTAATCACTTATCAAATATGTGTTGCATATGTACCATGTGTCAGGCACTGTGCAGGATTGCTGGGAAATACGGTACACTCGTAATAGCCTCAATATTTGCCCTCTTGTGAAACTTAGCGTTTAGTTGGGCAGACATAAATAACATATATACATATACAGATATATAATTGCAACTGTGGGTGCTATCTTATCAGCCATCTATTGCCAAGATAATTCTGCCTAACAAACTATCCCAAAACTCATTTATTCTCACCTATCTGCAAATATCTGGCTATCAGTTAGCCAGGCTACACTGCACTCCAGGTTGTAGACTACAGAAGGGGCTCAGGTCCACTCCACATTGTGAAGCCCAGTCTCAGAACGGGCACTGGCAAAAGCTCAAGAGGAGGAGACAGAATGTGCAATGCCTCCTAAGGCCCACCCTCAAAACTGGCACACTCTCACACCACCTATGTATCACTGGCCAGAGCAAGTCATGTGGCCATGCCCAACTTCAGTGGGTCAGGGGAATATACTCCAGGGGCAAAACTGCAAAACCACATGCCAGAGGGCATGGATATAGGGAGGGGGAAGGACTAGGAACATAATGCAATCTGTCACAGCTTTCAAAGGAAGACAGGTGCTATGAGAACACCCAACAGAGAGATTTGACCCTGTGAGAGAGGTCAGGAGAGACTCCCCTAAGAAAGTGTCGCTGGAACCAAAATCTGCAAGTAGAAATGAAGTAGGTGAAGTAAGACTTCCAAATCAAGAGAACAGCACGTGCAGAGTCCTGATGGCCAAAGGAGACACGACCAGCTCAAGGCATTTAGGCAAGACTGCTATGCCTGGGCAGAGAGGGAGAGAACACGGTACATGATGAGAACAGAGGAGACAGGAGGCCTGTGCTGCACGTCAAGGGATTTGTCTTTATCCTAACAGTGTAAAACCATTAAAAGATGCTAAGCAAGGAAGTGGCATAATTAGATTTGCCTCTTCACAAGATCATTCTCTCTGCCACACAGAGAATATATTGGTGGAACAATCAGGAAGCTACAGCAAAAGTCCACCATGTGAGATACGAACATGCCTTGAACTTGAATGGTGTTGATGGAGATGGAGAGAATGGAAAGTGTTCAAACGACATCATATGGACAGAAAAGCCCACCATTCCCTCAAATCATCCCTACCAAAATCACTAACTACCTCCCTATGGCTGAACCAATGGCTATTTCAAGGCCTCATTCAATCTTTCCTCTGCAGCATTTGACCCTGCTGACCACTCCCTCCTATTTCAACTGTTCTGTCCTAAGTTTCTGGCAAACCATCTGGTTTTCCTCCACCACCTTTAGCTGTTCATCCTCAGTTCATTTCTTAAGTCCTCAGATCTGTCCTATAATTTGTTGCCCTAAATGTCTTCCCACAGCCCTAAGCAAATTCATCCAGTCCCAGGCTCACAGCTCATTAGGCTGATGCTTCCCACTGTGGGCCTCCAACGCAGACTTTGCTCTCAACCCTAGATCTGTATCTTCAGCTGCCTCCTGGACACTTCCACCTGGATGCCACACTTCCACAGGCATCTCAAACTCACTGTGTCCCAATTTCATCTCCCCTTCACCTCCTCCACCCTAAAAACCCTGTTCCCCTCCAACTTCCCCATCTCCAAGACTGCTGCCACCATCCAGCTGTTCCATCCATAAACCCCAGAGTCAGCTCTGATTTCTCCCAGGCCTCACCCCTCCACATCCACACACATACTATCAAAACTGCCTCCCAAACTATCTCTCAGATTCGTCTACTTGTCTTTCATATTATCACTGCCCCAAGGCAAGCCTCACAGCCTCCTAACCTACCTCCTAAACTGCACCCACAACCCACTCTCTCTAGCACAACAAAAGTGATCTTTCTGTTGATAAAATACAAACATGACCTGGCAACTCTCCTCCCTAAAACCATTCAGTGGCAACCCCTCACCCTCAGGCTAAAGTTCAAACTCCAGAGTTTACAAACCCCTCTGTGATCTGGCCCCTGCCTTCCTTCTTTGTGTGCCTTGAATATACTCATTCATCCTGGGATCTGGACATGGTCCAGGCTGTGCCCTCTCCCTGAAATACTCTTCACCTCCCAATAGCACCTTACTTAGCTACCTCTACTCACTAAAACATAAGCTTCACGAGGGCAAGGACCCCACCTGCTTTGTTCACTGCTATTTGCCAGCCATGAGCACAGTGCCTACCCCCTTAACACATAAGGGTTCTGTAAGGTGAATGAATGAATGAGTGAATCCTTCAAGTTCACCTAGATAACACCTCCTTCAAGATGCCTTTCCTGATACCCTTCCCTCATCCCAAGGTCGGGTGTACCTTCTAGGTGTTCTCAGAGGAGCCTCAGCTTTCCCCATGGTGGCATCACTTAACTGCTCACTTGGCTATACCCTCCATCCCCTGCTCCAACTAAAATGTAAGTTCCTTGAAGGTAAGAACTCACTCTGTTGCAGGAAGCAGCCCTCAGAGCTGGAGTCCACCAGAAATGCCTGGAAGGGGGTCCCTGAAGGCATGGAACCAAAGAGAAATGCAAATGAAGCCAGAAAAGAAGCTGAGGGTGAAAGCCCAGATGTGAAACCACATGCAAGCTTCAGGGGTACACAGAGGACATCCGCAGGGGGAGGTAAGGGTAGTGAGGTCAACAGTGCAGGAGTGCAAAGATCAGAAGGAGGGCTGAAGTCAGTCACTGAGGCCAGACACCCCGTATCTAATTCGCCCATCACTGGTTACACAGCGATACCTTCCTTTTAACACAGAAATTTGTGCTGGTGGGATGGTACCTCCCTACCTTATAAAAATGCACCAATTTCCACTGAAATCCATTATACATCATTGAAGAAATGGTATTTTGGACATTTTTGTCATTTTGTTTCAAGGGGGCAGATTACATTTAAATAAAATCTGAAGTGTACGTTAACACCTTTCATAATGGATAGGATTTCATCAAAATCACGTCCTTCCAAAGTTATTATAGCCGTTTGAAGGTAAAATGCTAAGTACTGAAGTTGAAACAGAAACCTTCCTTAATTCAGTCAATTAAATATAGTAACATGATAAGGGACAAAGCAAAGCAAATCTAGAGGCGAACCCAAGCAAAATCAAATATTAAAACGAAAACAGTTAGAGGATTGGAGATCCTCTGGTGACAGGCAAAAATATGGCCTGGCTGGGTCTTCAATCTCCTGGTTATTAACAGCACACGATGCCACATCGGTCATCAAGCCTGAACCAAGGACCTTTTGCCTGAGGTTAGGTTTCCAAAGCATCCACTCAGCACATTCAGACTCTTAAATATGATGTTCCCTTTGCTATTTTTCTCCACCTGACTCAGAGCAGGTCATCATCATGGGAGAGAGCTGCTTTCCCCAAGGTGAAGGCAGGCAGCTCTGGGTGAGGGACAGTGCACTGAGGCTTAAGGACCAACTCTCCTGTCCTTTGGCCCTTCCGAGCAATGGTCTAAAAATCAAACAGGTAACAATAGGGTTTTTTTTGTTTTTTTTTTAAAGGGGTCATGGTTCAGAAACCAGAGAAAGGGGAAAGGGAGCCAAACAGGAGAAGAGGGAAAGGAGGCCTCGGGGCAGTAGTGGCAGTGACCCAGCTTGCCTCTGCGTGAGAGGAGAGGGGTGTCGCCTCTGCAGCAGCTGAAAGGGGCCATCCTGGATAAGATAAGTAATTAGAAAAGGAACAGTAATTACCACCGATGTGACAAGGAGGCCTGCACGACAGGGAGTTCTGTCAAAGCTCATAATTCTTGCAAATGAGCAGCAGGCCCTGGGTGACACGACTCCTCTCTCATGAATTATACACGTGGCTATGCATAGTACACGCTGGGCACTGCTCCATCAGAAGGAACTGCTCGTGGTGGGGACAGCAAGACCCCAGGAGTTATACAAGCCTCATGTCCCCCAAGGGGTGGACGCAGAAATCCATCCTTCATTCCAGCAACCGAATGTGGGGACTTGGCTCAAGCGGGAAGCTCCTGGGGACACACAAGGCAGCTGGGCCACCATCCACAGAGAGTTAGGGAGAACTTCGTGGCAATGAGACACTCAGATCATAAGCCTTGAACATGTAGATGTTTGATAGGTGGAAGATTGGGGTGTTATGGGCTGAACTGTGTCCCCCAAAATCCCTGTGTTGAAACCCTAACCCCCAGTACTTCAGAATGGGACTGTATTGGAGATGGGGTCTTTAAGAGGTAATTTAGTTAAAATGAGGTCTTTAGGATGGGCCCTAATCCTGTATGACTGGTGTCCTCAGAAGAAGAGGACACAGACACACACAGATGGAAGACCATGTGAAGACACAAAGAGAAGGCAGTCAAGGAGAGGGGCCTCAGGAGAAACCAACCCTGCCAACAACTTGATTCTGGACTTCTAGCCTCCAGAACTGTGAGAAAATAAATCTGTTGTATAAGCCACTCAGTCTGTGGTATTTTGTTATAGCAGCCCTAGGGGACTAATACAAGAGGACCACACAAAGACCAAGACCTGGGGGCTTGCCTGGTGGCACAACGGTTGAGAATCCGCCTGCCAGTGCAGGGGACACGGGTTTGAGCCCTGGTCCGGGAGGATCCCACACGCCGTGGAGCTGTCTTACAACAGGAGGTCCTGGTAGGGAACACAGAACTAACAAGCTACCACCAACCGGAAGAATTTGGGAAAGGTCAAAAGGAGAGAGGAGACTCCAGTCTCTCTGTCCTACCAACCTCCCAGAATCCTTCTCCCTGGAATCCATCTTGGCTGAGCAATGTAGGCGCCACCAGGAAAGGAGCCTGAGTCAGAATGATTGGCCAGAGACAACCCAGAAACTAACCCCATCACCATAAAACCCAAGACTGGGAGCCACATGGCAGAGCAGTTCTCCTGGGTTCCCTTACCCTCCTGCTCTCCACCTGGGTGGCCCTTCCCAACACAGTCTCTTGCTTTGTCAGCACGTGGGTCTCCTCGGACAGTTCATTTCCAAGCGTTAGACAAGAGCCCACTCTTGGGCCCTGGAAGGGGTCCCATTTCCTGCAACGGAACAACTAAGCTAGTAAAGTCCCTTGTAAGCTGGCCTGGATTTCAAGCAGGGGAGGACTTGAATCAGATGGTGCCTCCTGACAATCCCTGGTCTGTCAGCAAGGTCTGGAGGGGAGAAGAGATGCGGGAGGACGGGCAGAGCAATTAACATAGTTCAGCAGTTCTTAAGGTATGGGAACATGAACTTAGATTTGAACCTGGGATCCTGGGAGGAAAGTGACACCAGTAACTGAGATAAAGGAGACAGCAAAAAATGTGGGGAGGAAGCGGATGACATCCGCTTTGGATGAGCTGAATTTGCACATATTTAGGGTGGGAAGGCAGGGTAGATTCTACCCCTCCAACCTCACCTCGCGCTAATGATCAAGCTAACCTCATCAAGCTTGGGTCCACACATGTGCAAACACATCTATTCCTATCTGGGGACCCACTCTCACAAGCAGTGATTTTTTTTTTTTAATTAACCTATCGTGAGGACACCACAAGCAACCAACTTCACCCTAATACAATGGTCTTGAAACAGACACCCAGTAAGCAGGAGCAAGCCTTGAATCACACCACTTTAAATTCAGATTCCCAGTAACTCCCAAAAGGCTGGCCTCGCATTTCCATTGTGATAGGCCAGAGTTGAGAATCCTGAGGTTGTCAGAACATTCTAATGTTTGCAAATTGAGAAAGTTCAAGCAAGAGTCAACCACGTGGGAAAGCAGCGCGGTGGGGGAGGGCAGCTCTCACCATGCTGTGGTCTTGGACCACTTAAGAAAAACAGCATCAAAAATCACTTTCAACACCCACGCCTTCTTTCAGAAGGAGAAAAACATTAAAAAGCACTGCCTATTGGAAAAGAAAGTTGTATAAATCATTTTATTTTGTGCTCCATCATTTACTCAGCACAGGCTTCAGTGACACCTCCCGATTAGGTTTAATTTTAAACCCGCAAGAACACCACACGCAGTATTGTCAGAGAAAGTTCCATTTCTCTCCAAGCCTGATGGGCGACTATTGTAATGTAAAACCATTGGATTTAAATAACACAAGCGGATTCTATTATGAGAAGAAAGGTTTATATTTTCAAGTAGTTTTACTTCAAAGGAGCCCAGATGCCAAACCATGAATTACCTGAAACAATGGGCTTCAATGATCAGCTCTTCGCCTGTTTCTTTACGAAAAAGACTACTTGCCTAACGACCAGGACTTGGTGATCCAATTATCTCTCCGAAGCAGTACCAGGTTCTCAAAATTAATACTGTTTAGGGAAACTGGAAGACGGAGAAGACCTGGCTTACCCCAGCATGGCCGCTAGTCCCTCATTAGGCCATCCTGGCCCAGGCTCCAGGGTCCTCCCATTCCGCCAAGGGCTTGGCTCCCACAGACTGAGGTCGGACTACCCAATGCCCATGATAATCTCCAGGGAGAGCTTCACAAGAGGGTTCGAAGCTCACAGGAGGATCATCTCCCCAGAAAACACAAAAAAGAAGCAATTAGGATCAGAAGGAAAAAACCTAAGAGGTACAACCTCCTGGATCTTCAGATCCCCCAACCAAGCACCCAGCCAGAACTGCCCACATCGCCCCCCCACCATGAGGTCCCGTTCTGTCCAAGGACCCCATCAACCACATGGGAATCTTACTCTGATATCCCCAGAGGACTTTTATGGCCTCTTAAGAGACATTTTTTTTTTTTTTTAACACAACTGTGTGCCAGGTGCTGTTGTAGAGATAAAAGAATGAGTTTCCACCCTCGATGAGCACAAGTCTGGTTGGCAGACAGCACCATGAAGCAACACTTGTCCTGCAGTGAGACACACGCTGCCAAGTACAGACGACTGGGAACAATTTCCTATGGGAAGTGACACTGCTACAGATATTCAGTGTCATTGCTCAAGACCATGTTTATCAAATGAATTGAGTACTGTGTCACACATATCCACACACACACACAGAGGAGTCTTACAATCCAACTGAAGGAAGCAGCCCCCCAGGAAATAAGATGCCATACAAAGTGAAATGGTAGCACAATGACAGGCTTGGGCTATGTCCCACTCTCAATACCCTCCAAAGAGGTCTAAGGCAAACTGGCCTTGTGCCGTGCTCACCTGACAGAGGGTCTCTGCTGTAGTGGCAAGTCTGTTCCACAGCCAAGCAAGGCTGGCTTAAAGGGCAAAAGCAGTCACTGCCTTATTCTCTCTCTATGAGGCCTCATCCCGCCACTAGGTTCTTCCTGCTTTCATCACAGGAATCCTTGATCTCAAAGGAATTCTGGGTAATGCATCATCTAACCATCTGGGAGAGATGGCAGTGTGGTGGAAGCAGCAGGGCATGCAGCTACATATTCTAAATTCTATCACATGGGACACAAGTGTTAAGGGATGTTCTCCATTGTGGTCCCCAAACCAGGAGTATCAGCATCAACCAGACCTACTGAACCTGAAACTCAATGGGGTACAGCCCAAGAATTTGTCCGTCTAACGAACTCCCAGATGATGCTGATGGTCCAGGAATGCAGGTTGAGAACCACTGCTCTAGGGAAAAGTTCCCTTTGGTAACTGGTGAGATGATCATGATGACACAATGACAACACCAGCTGCTAACACTTACCGAGCAGTCACTATAAGCCAGACACTACGCTAAACAACTTATAAGCACCCTCTCATTTAATCCTCACAACCGGCATTCCACAGATGAGGAATCTTGAGCCACAGAATATTGAACAGCTTACCCAACGTCATAGAAGTCAACGGTAGGGCTGAGATTTGAACCCAACCTCTCTGCAGGTGTCCTACAACTTCATCTCCAAAGGCGGCCTGCTCATCCACAGCCTAGAGATTCCAATACGAGGCTGGCATGTGAGGCTGTGAGAAATCCTGACACCAAGAAAGCGTTTAACTCCGGAAGCCCAGCACTTCCAAACAAGCATTGACTATCATCTCTCTGTAGAATGCCCCTTGCTATGACTCCTTCAGCTCTCTAGCACTGCCTTTGCCCATCAAACAGCACTGACAGCCTCTGCAGCTTTTGTTCCTAATTCCATCACAGCATGTTATGCTGGTCCCAGCAAAAAAGCTTCATGTTTGCACCACTTTGGTGTACACGCCCGGTTTCCCCCCACCTTGATGCCCATCCCTGGTCCGTCTCCACTTTGGTGTGCACCATTTGTAAGGCCCCCTCCTGGTATACTCCCCTCATTGGGCCCTCTCATTTGGTTAACAGCCAAGAATGAAGCTGCAGCAAGAGGAAAGACCTCTATAGCTTCCAAAGCCTCCCAAACAGTGTGATGGTCAAACAGCTCCCCTTTGGTCCGCCATGGGGAACAGAAGGTACAAACCCTAGAATTACTGCACAGACCAAACCCCATGTTGGGTACACCCCACCTGACACCCAACCAACACGGCAGATCATGCCCCAGGAGCCCTCAACTCTCCAGCTCAGATCACTCAACTCTCAGGTCTGGCCACACCCACCCTTCCTGCCTACCGTTAGGATCTCAGCAAGAGAGGGGAACTGGGGCCGAGACAAGGAACAGATGTGGGGCTTTGCTCTCGCTCACAGCAGAAGGCAGCTTCAAGATGTTTTTCCCTCCTCTGCACCTCTTGTCAATGCCTGACCCTTGCCAAACTGCAGAGATCCCTGTTTGAAATTAAAAGCACATGCCACGTGCACAGCTGACTCAATTTTTCCCTCCTGATTCAGCAGTGCACAGGAGGAATTTTCACCCCCACAGAGGAAACTGTTCAACAATTCAACTCAACAGGCATTTAACGCGCACCCACTACGTGTCTCACACTGCACCCTGGTCACTAAGGGGGAGGGAGATGAAGTGAAAGAAATGGTCTCTTGCCATCTGGGAGTTCTGTCACTTACAGGGCGCTCATTTTCTCTAGCCCTGCCTGGGACAACGTGAACCCCTCCTCCCTGTAAAGTGGGGATGATAAATCCCACCTCACAGGGCTGCTACAAGGATTTAAATAAGGGTAGAAGGGAGCTGAGAACATGAACATGAGGCCCCCTTACCTCTTTCCTTACCCAGTTTTGAGGAGATAGGAATTCATGTGACAGCGTATAATTTGGTGTCAAGTTGGAAAGGGTGGGGTTTCAGGAAGCTTGACACAAGGAGGAATCAACTTTGGCAGAGGGGCTGCCTAGAGGCTATAGATGTTGAGCTGAGGTCTAAAGGCTGGACAGAACTGGGTAGGCAAGACTTGGGGGAGGAGGAGGCAGGGAGCATTCTGGGTAACGAGAGCGGAGTTGAGCCTCTGGACTAAGGTGGGCAAGTTGGTAGGAGAGAGGGGACCAGTCTGGCAGCATGGTCTTGGATCTCCCAGAGGAAGAGGGTGAACTCAGGGATCTCCAAAAGGCCCAGCAAGGAAGTCTGGCGTGAGTCGGAAGCCAGAGCATCCAGGACAAGAAGCTAAGCTGTCTTTCCATGAAGCTTCACTGGCGGGAGGGGAACATGCTCCCCCAACAAGCCTGTGGGGAGACCCGCCCCCCCTCAAGGCTCCATCTGTGCCAGCCCTATTGCTCCTTTGGAGGAACCAAGTGGGGAGGGGGCAATCGCAGGACTCCCCACTCAATTTCCAACATCAAAGAAATGAGAAATAAACATTTAATAGTCTACGGACTGCTTTACATTAGAGTACATCAGCATGGGGAGAAAAATCATGTAGTCATTTTAAAAGATTATCATGAATACTATAGAAACACGGAAAAATGCTTTTGACATGTTAAGTGAAAAACAGCAGAACCCAAAGCAATATGTGTACCATTATCTAGAGCTTGGTGTGGGAGGGAGCACAGGCTTGGAACACACAGTACCCAGTTCTAGCGCTGTCTGCAACTTAGGAGCTGTGAGACCACAGGCAGGCTTTACCTCTGTTTTTGGTTTGGGGTGTTTTTTTTTGTTTTCTGTTTTTTTTTGTTTTTTTGTTTTTTAAGATAAAAGGGAGACAATAAAAATGACCTTACAGGGTGACTAAAAGTTTTCAAATGCCTGGCACAGAGCTGAAGTTCAACCCTCCCCCACCACTCCCACCATGTATGCAGGGTGAACCATAACTCTGGATGAAATTAGGTTTCTTCCACAGAAAAAAAAAAAAAAAAGTTCCCTCAAGACTTAAGATGAGCTTCTTGAAGGCAGAGACTGTATCTTGCTGACTGCTGTGTCCCCAGACCTCAATAAAAGCAGGATGAAGGTGATGGGATGATGGGTCGTTTATTACTACCACTGTCGACAGTTGTTAAAAAGGCAGTTAGGAAATGCCTATCTCTAGCCGACACCAAGAACGTGATTACAATCAGGCCATTTCTCCTCTATGGGGCCAACTTCACTGCTCAAGGCAGAGAGCCCAGGAGAGAGCGTGTCTGGGCTCATGAACCAACCAGCCTACTTGGGAGAACAGCAGCATCTTTGCACCACTGATGTGCATTGGGCCAGGGCTGGTAATTTAGCAGGGAAGGCCCCAGGCTTCAAAGACCTCCCAGGACTGGACTGAATCCTTCCCGGGTGTGGAAAGGCAGGGCAGGGCCTGGCCTGGGCCTGCTGGCCTCCTAAGCATCACCCAGGCAGTGACCGTTCCTTCTCCTAGGGGAGTTTTCCCTAACCTCATGTACAAACTATTCAAAGTGGACAATCAGTGGGGCTGCTCAGACTGAGGGCCCTCCAAGGAAGGACCCGCTCTGCAGAGAGGCCATCCCAGCACGGGCAAGGTGGCACACCATCCACACCACAGCTGGCCCAGCCAACTGCCTGCTCCACCCCAACCTGATGTCTCAAAGGGCTCCCCCAAACCCCTCTTTCTGATGGCTGGAGCTCCTTCCAGAGCATTTCTGTCCTTCAGCTTTATATTTTGATCTTCACTGAAATGCAAATACACACGAGGTAGTTAGAACCCATTCTGTCAACTCACCCTTAATACAAAAGGGTTCCCGACCTGGTCCTCAAGACCATTTTGATGATGGCAAAGGGAAAGCAGGAAGGTACTGGTGTCTCAAGGAAAACGGAGGAAAGTGTCATTCAAGGGGAGACGTGTATCATCAAAGAACCAGGAGTAACGGGAAAGCCTTTGGACCCTGCCACGTTGCCAAAACCCAAGGTTGGTACCCTGCAGGTGACGAGCCACAGCACAACACACAACTGAGAGGAGAGAACTCCTGGGAGACCAACACTAGGCTGCAAACCTTGTTTGAGGGTGAAAGTGCAGTCACCGTGATTCCCGGGCCCAGAAAGCTGGATCCCTCACCCAAACGCCCATCTCCAGCTTCTTCCTTTGAACAAGCATGGCAACAACCCACACCCCTCCACCAAAGTCCAACACTGTTGTGCTACTCCAGGAAAAGCAGACAGTCACTGGCTCCTTCACCCTACCATCCTCCTCCATCACCCACCACTTAAACACACAGGGTCAGCACCCCCCCAACACACACACACACACACACACACACACACACACACACGGGCAGCCAGTTCAACACCTGCACACCCACCTTATCTGACAGGAAGCTAAGAACAAGGCCGGATGCAATCACAGAAAGGGAGGCTGGGGGGATATGGGGGAGACAGAAGGCCTCAGGCACTCTGGGTTCAGGCTGGGCTCGGGCTCTCGCAACCCCTTTACAGCAAGGCCCTAAGAGCTGCCAAGGCCTTCGGTTGGGTTGGGAGTGGGGGTGGGGGGAGAGTTAAGGCAAATAACTGAAGGCATTTCAATTGATGATGCTCCCCCAGTGACTCACTGTTTCTTTATTGCAACATGCGCTCTATAAAAGCCATTTTCCTCTCGCAGGATCTGCTTGGGTAACATGTGATGTCATCATAAATCATCTCTCTCTCTTTCCCCCCCACCCCTTTAAAATGTCAGCAGATTTCTTAGAGTTTCTAAAAAGCCCAGAGAGCCAGCACCATCTCCCAGTCTTGGCAAGGAAACCCGTTTTCTTTCCCAAGACGTCTGTCTTCACTTTTTCCCCTTGCTCTCCCGTAGGAGCCCTGCAGAGATAAAGCCTTGAAGAGTATAAAAAGTCACAGAAAGCATTTATGAAAAAAGCTTTCCTTTCTACCCTTTCCAAATGCAGGCTCTTTCTCTCGCTCCCTTTTCTCCTCTCATCCTATTTTGGTGCACTTCCAGGGGAAGTGAATGTATAGTGAGCACTTTTAAACAAGGTCTAATACAATCCATGCCTCCCAGACACGGATGCCATTAATCAGAACCAAGGCTTTGTGTGAGAGAGGCCACAGGCTGGATGGGCGCCATGGACCGATAATGCAGGCAGGCCCCTACCTACCCAACCCACCCCACCCCTGTTGGGGCTTGGCATTCATCCTTCCTACCCTACCCCCTCCCAAACCCTAGGCCCAACATTCCCCCAAAGACCTTCTGTGAAAGCCTTCTACCAAGTTCACTGGACTGAAAAGAAATAATTATCACTTTAACTGCAGGACCTCAAAAGCAAAAGGAATATCCAACCCAACTCAAAGCCACAGAACTTGTAGGGCCATGGCAGAGGGGAGTCTGTTGCTGGCCGTGGTGTGTGTTTGGTCACGCTGAGTGTCTTTTGAAGCTCATCTGCCTTCTGGAAGACCTCCTTCCAGAAAGATCTCTGTGGGCAGAGACCATGGCTGTCTTATCACCTACATGCAATGATCACACAGTAATGAAGGTGGTGCTGGATTCCTAATGGTCTTTTTATATCCTTGAGCCACAGCCAATAAATTGTCTCTCTACCTCCACCCTAATAGAATCTAATTACCTACAGACAACTAGGAAAAAAGGAACTTAGGTGTGATGGAGAGTAACAACCATCTTTGTAGAGTCCTCTGGGGCTATTATGAATGCCCCTAAGCACCTTTCCACCCCTTCCTAAAAAAAAAAAAAAAAAAAAAAGATCCTCATCCTGGTCCAAGATGCCTGATGCTCTACAATTACTGCTCGATCCATTAGGATTCATCACAGGAAACAGGCAGATATTCTTTGGGGATTTTTATACTGCTATCACCTATCTGTACCTAAGTATGAGTACATGGCAGGTAGCCTAGTAAGGAGGACAGACAATGGAGGTACCAGACATCCATATCGAATCCAAGAAGGTAAAGAACTTGGAACCTTGATGTGTGGCATAGGGTCGTCTCCAGTCCCCACAATTTATCCAAACAGAGGCAGGACATCTTCCAGGAACCCATTCACATTATACACTTGATGGAGCAGCCACACTCTGTCTCACTCTCCTCTTTCTCATTACCCTGACTAGTCACATTTCGCTATCATGAAGAAAGAGGCAAAAGGTAGGGGAACTCTCAAAGGGAAAAGGAAGAAGGAAAAGCAAAGAGGCACCGAGGACAGAGGTCTTTGCCTCATTCCGTGATGTAGTTCAAGCACCTAGGACAGTACCGGACACAACGTAAACACTCGGTACGTGTTCACTGAATCAAGCACAAGCTCAAGAAATGGCAAGGGGGGAAGTCACCCACCCTGGCGAGCCAAGCCTTGGCTCCAGCTGTTTCACCCTTCCCTGCTGCTCACATTGTCCCTTCTACTGAGAACATCTTTCCTCGCCCTCCCAAATGGTTCATTCTGCTCATCTCTTCAGATACAGCTCAGACACACTAGCACTCCAGGAAACCTTCCTCCACCACCCCCAGGATGGGGCAATTGCTTCTCCTCCATGTGGTCAGTGCCCCGTGCATCCTTCAATATTTCATCACTTCAGTGGGTTGTAGTCACCAATTTCCACATCTGTCTCCTCTATAGGGATGTCAGTCCTCTGGTATCTTTAATGCCTAGCCTTCCAGCCGGCAAGTAGCAAGCATTCAGTAATCGAATAAACTGAGCCACTTAAAGAAAAAAAACAATCATCAATTAAACCTAATCATTTAAGTTTTGTTTTTTCGCCTTGCTTTCCATATCAGAGCAGGTGTTTCCAGAGAGATCTATGCCTGGGTTTCCAAAATGCTAAAAAGGGAGAAGGCAGGGAGGGCGGGATGGTTTAGAAGTGGGAGAGATCCATGCCCAATATGAGAAGCGCTCATTCAACAGGGGGCAGGAGGCATTCCCTGTCTGTGACGAAGGGACTTTCTGGAATCTGTCCACAGGACTCGGCAACACCACCTGAGGTGGAAAATACTGGGAAGGGGGTAGGGCCCAGCCTCACCTTACTGAGGTAGTCCAAGCCCCCTCAACTTCAGGAGGGAAAGAGCCTCAGACTTTCTATCCGTCCCTGATGCCTACACAGCAGACCAGGGTGGTTTGGGGTGGCTTCAAGGGATGAAAAGGAGATTGTCCATAAAGACACGTTAATGACTGCAGAACAGTTGAGGGGCGAAGCAAAACCACCAGCTCCCACAGCACCCAGAAAAAGCAGGGAGGTGCTGAAGGAACTTACCGAGTCAAAGAAAAAAGGTACCCAAGCAGGACCCCACCACCCGGAACTGCTAGGGCCATCCATCACTACAGACTCAGAGCAAGACGGGAGGGGAACAAAAATCTCTCCCCAAATAAAGCCAAATACACAAGGCAACCACCGCCCTCCAAATCCTCTCCTGTCGAATGCCTTAGTACTACCTTTTGCAATCTCCCAGCCTCGCTTCTGGAAAGTTTCAAAGTCACCACCAACCAACCCTTCCCAATGCACAATGGCATTTAATAATTGCTCACGGTTCTCGCCTGGGAAGCCAGGCAAGCACCCACAATTCATTACACGTGTGACCTTTCGAGCCCTCAGCCCCCAAATGATTTTCAGTCACTTTAATCTGACTCCGATTCAAAACAGATCTGCTGTCAGCAGCCTGAACTCTATAGCCCCATCGATGGGCAGTGCCTACGGCTAATCTTTTAGTGCCTTAATCATAAAATGCAGCACTTCTCCAGCTGTTTTCACCCAAATAGCCAGAAAAGGGGGTGAGCGGGGTGTGAAAAATGATGAATTATGAACTCCAAAGTAGTATTTCATTAAGCAAGATCGGACGCTAAAACTTTAACTGTGCTCTCTGAAATTGAAAGGTCATTTTATAAAAATCTGAAGTAAGAGATTTGCAAAAGCCCTCCGGTTCACAGAGGAGATCACCACTGTGTGCCAGAGCAGTGGGGAAGGGGAACAGATGCAAAAGCGGGGGTCAGCATGGAATGCTTTTTAAACTGTGGCCACTTCAGATTTTTTCAACGTGATGCCAAGCACATTCAACAGGTCTACAAATGCACGGCATTAGCCTAAATTTAGTGGGTGTTAATTGAAATCAGAGCTGCAGTCGTTACCACCGACATGTTTCTAAATACTACCCGATAAATTTTTGTCTGTTTCAGATTCTCTGTGACAGCCAGCAATGAAAGGAAAACCAAGAGCGGGCACGTAAAATGGTCTTCTTATGTACCTAGTCCCCTAGTATTCGAACAAAAGGACGTCTGTGTGTGGATCTGGCCTATGTCTGCACACACAGACATGTGTATGGATAAACACGAGATCCATGTGCATGCCTTGCCCATTTTTAGAAGGTGAACAGGGAGACGTGGGAAGACACACACATATACTCTCTGTACACACATATACTCAACTTCCTCTTTGCTAAGGCACCTCCATAGAAAGCAAAACGGGCCTCTCTCCACGTGACAAAAACATTCTCGTTTATAGTGAAAGGGGTTTAGGGCGCAACTTATGTGCCTTTCTTTTTTTCCCCCCTTCAGATGGGCCGTTTCCCTTCCTTTCTCTCTGGCTTGCCTCACTCCCTTCAGGTAAGCCTTGTTTCAATTTAAAAAACAAAATTAAAAAATTTCCTCCAGAACAGAGCATTTAAGGGTCAGCCAGGGAAAGGTCTGCAATACACAGAATGTGAAACGAAGAAGGCAGGGGCTTCCTGAGGGAAGGGAACCATCGGCTTTCCTGAGGTTCCTCAGAAAAATAGCAGTTTCATCCTCCCAATTACACATTACTTCATTATTAGTTTACATGAAAAGAAAAGACGTGGCTTTGTGCTCTGAGTCATGATTGCAGCTCAAATAAAAAGAAAAGGGAGGAGAGCGTCTAGTCCTCAGACTCCACGTAATTTGCCCTTCCTGATCCTCTGATGATAATTTGAGGACTTCCCCGGATCCCAATAGGATTGTCTAACTTTGCCAAGGGTCTATTCCATCGGAAAATAAACACTGCATTCAGCTTTCACGGCAGTGGGCCAGGAAGAACCTTGGAGGGAAATATGTTTACCCAAGACTAATAACACCAGAGGACCATGCTGCAGCCCCAGCAGTGGATCCTCATGCCATTTTCTTCCCCTACATATATCCCATCGTTCTGATTATTCAAATGAGTATCATCTAAGGATCCCTAGTGCTCCACTGAGCAAATTCGCTCTCATGCACACATCCCCTCCCATAGTTTGGTACATACCTGCTATGTAAACGTATAACATGTGTGTTTATAAACACACACAAATAGTGTACACTCAGGCCTGCTGCATGCCTATCCCCAAATACACAAGGTGCACACAAAAACACACAGGTTCTGCCAACACACATGTAAGGTTCAGTACATGCCCTTCCTCAACCACACAACAGCGAGCCTATGTGCATTTTGTATGTACGCGCATGCACACACACACACACGGTGCCAACCCCTTCAGAGAAGGCAGGGTACCTTGGACTCAGAGAGGCCTGTCCCCCAGCCACATAGAGTTGGAGAAAAATCAGTGAGTCTGGGCCTCCTCTGAAGGGGCAAGAAACATTTCTGCAGAAAAAAATAACTTCTTGATGTAGGAATGATCCAGAACAGTCTAGTCCACCCCAGCACCCGAAGCCTTGCCTCTCCTCTTAACTCTACGCTCTCTACAGGAGCCCACCAGACGGTCTGTGAGAAGATGAATTAACTCCTTGATATTCAAGTTGGGTCTACAAAGCAGCACATCAACATCACCTGGGAATTTGTTAGAAATGCAGAGGCTCGGGCCCAAGGCCAGACCTACTGCATCAGACAGTGCGTTTGAACAAGACCCTCAAGGATTTGTGTACACACTCAAGTTTGGGAAGCATGCCTTAAGAGTCTACCCATCCTATAACCAGGTGTCCTTACCAGCCCTCAACGTCTAGGGGCTCCCCAGATCCTGCGGATACAACGGGGCGCAGGAGCATTCCTCCACCATCAGACCTTGTCTCCTCTCTCACCAGCAACAAGTTAACAACACAGCCTCAGGTGTCCAGACTCACCTGCATCTCTAAACCCACCAGGAGCTCAGTGAAACTAACAGTTTTCTCCCCACTAACTGTCTCATCACTCCACAACTGCTGCTTTTTATTTCATTATGCTTCTCATCAGGCTCAGAGAGGAGTATAACTGAAAAAGAAATTGGAGGGGAACAATTTTCAATATTGCAAAACACATGCAAATCAACACCCAGAATCCTACCTGGAGTGTTTTTATTGATACAATTCTGTGCTTGTCTGGGAGATGACCTGATAATAAATAAATTCATATCTTCCAAAGGTAGCTTTTCTCCCCACCTTATAAAGCTAATTAGACCAGGACAATATAACATCATCCTAAATGCCTGATAACCTCATCCTGTTACTCAGGAAATATTATTTTTAAATAGGTGTGATAGATACAAACCGAAACACTCGGATTTCAATTCCAGTCCCAATTCCCGGATCCCCTCTCTGAGTAATTTAAGGACTTCCTCCAGATAGTTTTTCATATTCTTTTAACTGACATTTTATCTTTATACAGTATCTCACAGAATGAGCACGCACTAAGACAATGACAGCCAAGAAGGCCTGTCATTTCTCATTCCGACAAAGACAGATGTCTTACACTGGCTTATGCCAATAATAGATCCAACAAAAAACAAAAGAGACTACACCTGCCGCTGATGTAAAGGCACCAATTCACATTTGTGACACTCATTTGTCAATTAACAGATTTCTCCCATTGTTGACACACGAGACTTAAAAGATGTGGGCTCGAATGTGATGAATTAAAAAAGACAGATGAGTAAGCTATGAGCTGCAAAGTAATGCTATAATGTGCTTTAGATATGAATATCAACTGACACCCCTGACAGGCCATACAAGGTTTTATTTCATTTTGCACTGTATCCAGGCTTCATACTTTGTCTTCTTTGTTCGCTTTTCATCAGGCTCCTAACATCTCATTCTGACAGCCAGAGACATTTAAGGCACTTTCGTTTCAAATGCAAGTTAGCGTACTTGATTTGTCATTAAAATGCAAAACGATTGCCCTCGCAGGTAAATGTAGGTATGCTTAAAAGGTAGGATCTGAAAAGGAAAGGCTGAAAATGGTTTGGGTTCCTCTCTCTACCTCCTCACAAGCCAGGCCACCTCTGGGGGCCTGATACCCCACTGGCCAAAGACCTGCCCCGAAAGGGCCTCCAGAGCTCCAAGGTCCCCGCAGTGGGCAGGGACAACACATGGACTCAGAGGTGAGCTGGACCTCCCAGACGCTAGGCAGATCTCAGATTTACCCACATTTGAACCAGCCTAAGCACACACAAAGCATTCAGCCTCTGGAGAGGAAGCATGGGCAGGCTTAGGTCAAGATGCTCGAGATGATCTTTCCCACTGAGGCCACCCCCACCCCCCAAATCTGATACCTCCTACAGGGAGAAAACGCCACACCCAAGACTCTCCTGTGGGAGATGAAGGGTCAGGTAGAAGCTTCTGGGGAAGACTTCTGTTTTAATGACCTTTAGTTCAGTAATTTCACTCTTTGGGAAGTTATCTTAAGGAAACAGTGAAAAGAGTGAAACAAATGATTTATAGGCAAAGATGTTCATCACAGCATTTCTTATTAACATGTAACAGTGGGAAACAATACATACGTATATGTCAACCAATAAGAAAATGGCTCAGTTATGGTGCATCTGTGAAAAATATTACATAATCACTGAAAAACCACATTATCCAAGAAAACTGAATCACATAATATAACATTAAGAGAAAAAAATAGGATACAAGTCTCTACAGCTGACCCTTGAACAACGCAGGTTTGAGCTGCATGGGTCCACTTATACTTGGATATTTTTCAATAGCAAGAACTACAGTACTACACAATCTGCAGTTGGTTGAATCCCTGGATGCAGAGGAACCCTGGATATGGAGGGTCAAGTACCAGTTATACACGGATTAACCCCAACGTTGTTCAAACGCCAATTGTATATACAGCCCGAACCCAATTTTGTAAAAACTTATACATGCTCAAATGTTAAGAGTGGAATACTGGTTTCTTGTTCAGCAGTAAGCTCATGGTTTAAAATTTCCTTCTGTATATTTTCCCTGTATTTTTATAAAATGATTACTTTATAATCAGAGAAAAAGCTTGAAAAACTAATTTTAGAAAGTAAACATTTCTTTGGCACAATTTCCTGTTTCCCAGCACCAACCCACCATCTACACTTTCTGGGCCTCAATTTTCTATGTTAAAAGAAGGTATCAGACCAGTGGTTTTCAAACTGTGTTCCACAGAACCCTCGGGTACCACAAGGGGCTTCTCAGTTTCTTCCAATGACTAATTTGAATTTAACTTTTAAATTACTTTAATGATTTTTAACAACTAATTTAAGAGCAGTATGTTGTCTCAAGTACTTTGATACCAAATTTCAACACACTGTAGAACAGCGTATTATCCTGTGCCGCCAAATTAACTCGTTTTGTGCAGATCTTTGAGTTTCTTCCTACCAACTGTCTAGTTTAAACATTTCCTGGTATTTGCAAGGTGAAATTTAAGGGGGAAAAAAACTGTTACCATTTGCAACTATTTATTGAGTGAACTAGTATTTACATATTGCACACTCAAAACCAAATGCAAGGGGCTTCCCTGGTGGTGCAGTGGTTGAGAGTCCGCCTGCCGATGCAGGGGACACGGGTTCGTGCCCTGGTCTGGGAACATCCTACATGCCGCGGAGTGGCTGAGCCCGTGAGCCATGGCCGCTGAGCCTGTGCGTCCGGAGCCTGTGCTCCGCAACGGGAGAGGCCACAACAGTGAGAGGCCCGCGTATCGCAAAAAAAAAAAAAAAAAAAAAACCAAATGCAGGAATCATCTGAACACTGGGGCAAGTATCAAATTGCATTTTGTCTCTCACCTCAATATCAAGCCCAGTGCTCATCTGAACAGCTTCATTGCTTTTGCTGACTCACTTTCCAAAATACCAAAGCCTTTTTATTTCATAATATTCTTTCTATGTAAAATTTTGTTCGACAAGGATCCTGCCACTAGAAAAATAATTTTGAAAATTACTGGATTAAACCAATTTACCTCTACGCCTCTCACAGCGTGTGGGTCTGTGAAGCACAGCATAGAGCATCACGGGAGAAGTGGAGGACTGTGATAAAGGCGGGAGGGCGGGGGGCCAGGTCAGTCTCGGCTTCCACTCTTACTACAGGATGTTGGGTGAGGTACTTGATCAATTTAAGCCTTGGTTTATCTGTAAACAGTTTGTTTTTTTTTTAATCACCAAGTTGGGAGGGTTCAGTGAGAGAGAATGCTAAGCACTAGTTAACTAATGTTACGTCATTATTAGTACTTGTGTATGTGGGAGAAATGAACGGTTAAATAGTGGACAGCTCAACACGGCACAAACAGTTCACAGATGCAGACAAAAATGCTTTCGTACAGCCAACAGAAATTTCTTTGCTACACTGACTAATAAAATCCAGAGCCGTCTCTCTCTCTCTAGACTGGCTGGTCCATTTTCCTTTCCTCATTTATTTCCTCACCTTCTCTATCATCTGACTAGTTTATACTTTGCATTACTATTAAAAGAAGACTGTACTTCCAATCTCAGAACTCCACTTTCTATCTCCCTATGCACTACCTAAACGTGATTTTTACAATTCTGGGAAGAGGCTCTAAGAAGCCCTTTTTGTGAAAAAGCTAACACAGATCCTGTTAGTTATGATAGAACCCATCAATTCAACGCAGATCAGAAATTACAGAAAAGGCAAACTTTTAGTAAAGGCAAGAGAATCAGATGGAAGAAACTTAGGGATATAGAACATAGTCACATGCTCCTTGCAAGGAAATACACTGTAGGACTATGATTTCCCTTTTGATTTGTACACAAGTCACAAACAACAAATGCAACATGAGCCCAAGCACAATAATCTCAAAGATAAGTCTGCTCAAAAAAACAGAAGAGTCAAAAAAAAATGAAATTAACGATTTGGGGGATAGCTGTTTTTTTAGGTACATCACCTACAGGAACAAAACTCTTACATTTAGTACTTCATTTGATCTTCACAACCCTGATAGGTGAGTATTATCCCCTGTCTGGAAAAATCACAACACAGATTAAATGACTTGCTCAGTAGCTCACAGATAATTGTGATGGAGTAAAGACAAATAGTCAGGTATCCTGTCTCATGATCTCACTGTTTTTCTACCAGATCAGCTCCAGACAGAAGTCCTCTGGCTTCGTGGTCTCCAACAATGACTGAGCTTCAAACTAGCAAAATTTCAGTTTCTCATTCAAAATAAAAAATTATAATGACAATAATGCATCATACGATGCCTTATATGATATTAACTTATTGTGGTAACCATTTTGCAATATGTGCATTTATCAGGTCATTATGGCCACATGTCAATAAAACCGGGAAAAATGCATCATAGTTATGTAGTGTTTAGCGATTTACAAAGCATTTGCATCCAAATAACCGATCTCCTGTGCAACCCAGAGACATCCTGAGGAGAAAAGGGGACAATATGCTTTGCCTGTAACTGAAAAGAAAACAGAGACTCACGCCTCCTGAAGGTCTGTGTCCAGATTAACAGCAGCAGCAATAGGACTCACACCTGAGATGGATCCAAAAGCAGTAGTGGAGGCCCAGCCGCCAGAGGCCCCTTATTAAGAGCAGACAGAGTTTGTTCTATTTTTCTTCTTGTTTATCTTCCTAAAGGAACAGGACAAGTTAACCCAACCTAATTTTCTACAGACTTCTAAACTACTAGTATTTGATGTAAAGATTCACTGCCTACCGTTTCTATCTCCCCTGAAATATGATATGGTCAAATATAAGTCTGGGAAGAAAAACCAGCAACAACCTTGAAGGGGGGTGGGGGGAGAGCTGTCCCCCGTTCAGGGGCCTGGAAGACAATTTTGCTCTTCTCTGACATTTAGTTACCAATCTACACTAGTTCAGCAAGTAAAGATCTCAAGGACAACAATCAGTTGGAATTGTGGGAAACACAATGGAATCCAATACGATGTGAGAGCCAAGGAGGGAGGCTTCATGGTCGCGCAAAACTGCACTTAGACCTTGGCTCCCCCATGACCAGCTGTGTACACTGGGAGAGGTCCCTTAAACTCGGCACACTTTCATTTCCCAACTTTAAACTGTGAAGAACACCTAGCTTGCCATAAGGCCTTAAGAAGGTAATCAGAAGAAGCTGATGGATGAATGGTAGTTACCGCTACCTTTTAAGACTAGTATCATGCTTTTACACATCCACTGTAGCAAGTGAGGAATTCCAAGATTAGATAGCGTCTTCCAATAGCCAGGGACCTACCATGTGCACAACCCTGCCCTGGGCACCTCTGAATGAGAAGATGTTGACTCATCCTGGAAAAGCTTACATTCCATGGAGAGGCAGAATTACTGCAAGGACCCCAGGGCATTCACAGAACCAGTAGTGTGCAAGTTCTCCCAGGGGAGAATGCACCCCAAATGCCAGCGCTGCACAAACACTGAGACGTGGAAAAGCAATAATAAATATAATTTCTGAAAGATGAAATTTCAAGCTTCGGTTCCTCCCCTTCTGAATGAGCTGCAGGGCCTTGCCGGGTGCTAAGCAGCCCCGCACTCGCACTCGTAGCAGCAGTCTAGAAGAACTCCATTAACCGTGACCCTTCTAACAGGGTAATTGCCACGTATGCATGTCAGGGCCGACACTCGGGCCCTGCTCAGCCGGGGAATGGGCTGCCCTCCACCAGCTGGAGGTGGCGTGTCCCCGCCACATGCCTCTCACTGCAGGGTGAAGGTCTGACGGGGAGAAGCCAAACCTCCCCGGAGTCCTGACTTGACTGGCCTCCCCCAAGACTCTGGCCTGACCAGCCTCCCTCCCCACCCAGCTTCTCCATCCCAGGACCACCTCCACACTGCACAGCACAGGCGTCTGTGTGTGAGAGAAGGAACTTACCCTACTCTCCCATTCCTCTCCTCCTGGACTCCCACAAACTCCTGAGGGCACACAGATCAGGGTCTCCCCATCTCCACTCAGGACAAGCCTGGTCCCAAAGCCCCAACATTGTGCAAGCTATCTACCCAGCCCAGAAATCTTGAACCAGCGTGGCAAACTCTGCTCTCTTTTAGAGTGGCCCAAGCCCGTCTTTCTCATGACGTTTCCTCTGAAGAAGTCCCCCTTCCTGAGACCTTCTGGGGCATAAGAACTGAGAGCATGACCCTGGCACTTACCTGAACTGTGTTTTCGTGTGGATACCCTGGGAGACCTGTCTGGGACCAACCCCAGGGCTCACCTGGGTCAAGTTAACTGCTCAGCCTGGCTGGCTGGGACCCTTCCTCTCCACGTGTGGCTCCCCAAAGCTGCTCTCTAACTCAGATCAAGCTTCCAGACAGTGGATGGAGTAACTATGCTTCCCAATACTCAGCCATAAAAAGAAACAAAATTAAGTTATTTGTAGTGAGGTGGATGGACCTAGAGTCTGTCATACAGGGTGAAGTAAGTCAGAAAGAGAAAAATACCATATGCTAACACATATATATGGAACCTAAGAAAAAAATAATGTCATGAAGAACCTAGGGGTAAGACAGGAATAGACACAGACCTACTAGAGCATGGACTTGAGGATATGGGGAGGGGGAAGGGTAAGCTGGGACAAAGTGAGAGAGTGGCATGGACATATATACATTACCAAACGTAAAATAGATAGCTAGTGGGAAGCAGCCGCATAGCACAGGGAGATCAGCTAGGTGGTTTGTGACCACCTAGAGGGGTGGGATAGGGAGGGTGGGAGGAAGGGAGATGCAAGAGGGAAGAGATATGGGAACATATGTATATGTATAACTGATTCACTTTGTTATAAAGCAGAAATTAACACACCATTGTAAAGCAATTATACTCCAATAAAGATGTTTAAAAAAAAGGGAAAGAACCACAAAATTCTCAAAGTTGCTGGTAGATTTGGCTGTGGCCCTGTATTATTCTAATAATTTCACCTGAGTTAGCCTTATCTCCACATTAAGCATACAAGCTTTTGCAAAGGGGTATATCACATCTCTAAGTTCCAGGTACTGGGGAACCTAGTATGCACTGAATATTTATGTATCTATAATGAACAGGAAGTGACTTCCCAAGAACAATGATCCAAGTCCTCAGCCCTTGCGGACATCTCCAGACAGCTCTGGGGAACCCTGCTATCCTAAGCAGTCCCCACCTCCACTCAGTTGCACGATAATCTAGGTCATGGCCATATGAGGTGGTTTCTCAAAGACCTTGGAAACCACCTGGCCCTAAAGTGCATCCATGGAGGGTGCACATGGTTGTACACGGCAGCTAGAAAGCCCACTGCAACCCTGCCGGCATTCTCCAAAACATGTCATCCCAGGCCTGACTTCCACCCACCAGCTAAAGAGGAAGAAGATAAGAAAAACCTTCAACTCTTATGGTTAAATTTACCCCTACAGTCATTCTTCCGGGGTTTCACATCACGGGCTGGAACAAATGCAGTGTTCCTCAGAGGCAGGACACTGGACAGAATTGACCTCCGGGAGTTACTGGCAGCCTCCGTTCTATACCCCAGGTCAGGCTGATTTTGCCCACCAGAGTCCAGCCTCCAAGAACAGAATTCAGGGTACTGGTTTGCTACATCCAATTATACAACTGGAAGGCTGGTTATCCTTTTGTGATTTTAGTCCAGCTCAGGCGTCTGAGGAAGAATTCACAAGAGCCAACCAGGGCAGACCCATGATTCAACTGTCAGCACAGATGAAGACAGCCTGCCCTCTCAGGCTCACCCACCGGGTCCTGATCACCCACTGCTCTTGGGAGGTTTCGAATCCTGAGGAGGTGAGCTACCACAGTGATGCACTTAGAAAGGACAGGGAATTCATTCTGAAAGATAAGTCCCTGAAATAAAATGCACACTCCACCAGGCAATTCCAATGCACCCCCAAGACTGATGGGCAAGTGGGCAAGTGCCTCTCATCCAGCTTTTCAGAAGGTGGACGGACAAAGGCTCTGAGCAAACTCCACGCCCTCTCGCTTCCTGCTCCACCAACTCCACAAAAATGCATTTTAGTAGATGCAATCATCAGAGCTGCTGCTGAACAAATATAAAAAGTAATCAGAATTTGAGGAACAAAGCACCTCAAAACTCACATATTTAAACAGCTAGATGGGTGTCTGTCTCAGTGAAACAGAAGAGAGTCTTGGGAAAAATGGAGCCTTTGCAAACAGCATTCTATTTTCTGTCTGAAAAGAATTCATCTAAATTATGCCCCGTGCTGTTATTTCTTTAGTAGTCCGAGGGCAAAAATCAAGCTAGCTCCAATTAGGGTGACTTTAATTGTAAAATAATAAAAATGAAAAGAGGCTTCCTTTGCCATCATCCTATGTTCTCACCGACTGACATCTGCTGTACATCTGAGCGCCATTCAGGAGAAAAGACAGGGTATAAAAACCAGCAGGTGAGTAGAGACTACAGACAGCAGCAATACTACAAATGCCACATTTTGACAGTGGTCAACAGCAAAAAGGTTTTTCTTCACACATTTTGTCTTGCCCCACGCCCCTCACTGCCTCTCACAAGTGCTCACAGCTCTCTCTGGAGGTATACGATACCTGGAATTTATCTATTTTTGGAAAACAAAGCTACGCACAGAAATCATGGATTCCTCTTTGACCCGTAACAAACTAAATCAGGCTTGAGTTCCAAGCATCATTCCCCACCCCCCCTCCAATTATGAAAGTCTTTTCTGCTCAGAAGGTCCATGCATTTACTAAAATAATTTGAGACTTCAGAAAGGCCATTATGCCTGCAAACTTTAAATAATTTAAATGATTCCTTGTATATAAATATTTCATATCAGAAATTGATTTCCAAATGCAGCACACATGAAGAATGACCACGCTAAGCAGTGGCCGAGTACATCCTGGTGTTCCGAAAGACAGGCAGTATCTTACTGCAACAGAGAGACTGAATTCCCCACGAGGTTATGCACGGTTATAGGTACCACCTATGTACAAATAAAACTGCAGCCTCTGACTCCCGCTCCTATCAGACTAGGAACTTATCCAGTGGGATCTTCAAGAAAAGCCAAGTAAAAGGCTTTGAAACAAATTTTTAATTTGTTAAACTGCTTCATTTTCAGGGGATTAAATGGGGCTTTGATAAGGTTGGAACTGACGCTGAATACTTTAACTGCCATGTCCTGAAAGCACTCAATTTTAACCTTGGGTGAGACCAAGGTAAGATTTTAAGCTCTCCAACCTTTAAAAAGCTCTGGCCACTAGCCCCATCCTGTGTCAATAGGCAGAGGGAAAAAAAAATCCTGTTTCTAAAAGTTGTAAGAAAAAGAACAAACAGGGTTGAGATGCGACCCCAAGCCTGAAAACATGCACAGGTTTTCTCTGAGCGGCATGAACAGCAGTCATGTTAAAAGCGGTGAACAAAGAACAGAGATGCACCATCAACACCACTAACCAGAGCTCCAGGCAGCACAGAATAAACCAGCTCGAAACACCTGGGCACTGAGACCCCACAGCAACTTTCCAGGCAGCCTCAGGAGTGCGACAGCCCAGGAGCCTGGGCAGCCTTGAAGTGTGGCAAAGAGAGGGTGGGTCCTCGCTGCAGCCCCTCCCTTGCCCTCTGCAGCAATTCTGGCCGCTCCTTTCCTCTGTCTCTTCCCAGAGTACCCAGGGAAGAAGGCGTAACAAGATCAAGTGGCATCTGTCATACAGAGTGAAGTAAGTCAGAAAGAGAAAGACAAATACCGTATGCTAACACGTATATATGGAATTAAAAAAAAATGTCATGAAGAACCTAGGGGTAAAACGGGAATAAAGACACAGACCTACTTGAGAATGGACTTGAGGATATGGGGAGGGGGAAGGGTAAGCTGTGACAAAGCGAAAGAGAGGCATGGACATATATACACTACCAAACGTAAGGTAGATAGCTAGTGGGAAGCAGCCACATAGCACAGGGAGATCAGCTCGGTGCTTTGTGACCGCCTGGAGGGGTGGGATGGGGAGGGTGGGAGGGAGGGAGATGCATGAGGGAAGGGATGTGGGAACAGATGTATATGTATGACTGATTCACTTTGTTATAAAGCAGAAACTAATAAAAAAAATGTAAAAAAAACAAAAAAAGATCAAGTGGGGCTGAACCAAGTAAAATATGTCCACTTCTCACCCCAAGCCAGCGGCACATATAACCCCCAAATGTACCATCCAGGAAAGCACCTCCTAGCTGATGGAGACAATCTGTCTCTCTCTCTCTCTATCAAACTTTCTTTTACCAGGACAATAGCCGAGAAGACAACATAACTCCTCAAGCCTTAGCAAAAGCTAAATCCTGTCTTCCTTTAGCTGCAGCATTCAGCTTGATGTAGTAAAATTAACAAAATGTTCCCTTGACATTTAAATTCTTTTTCTTTCCTTTTTTCCTCCTTGTAAGCAGAGTGGGGGGTGATGCGCAATAATATGTCAAAGACAAAGCAACTTCAAAGCACAATCAGTTACTTGTAAACAATCCTTGTGGGGATGTTTTGCCCCTCCCCCCCCCAAGAAAAACAGCCCTGCCAGTTGTAATAGAAAGCGAAGTAAAGATAAATCAATTAGCTTGCTAATTTCTCCCCTCTCATTTATTTAGCTCTGCACTGTATTTGTCGTAATTGACTACAATTATGTTAATTACTAACTCCAGTATAATTACTGTATTTATTGTCATTGAGCAGGCGATGTACCCACAGCAAAACTGGCATTTGTCGGGCATCAAGAAAGCAAACTGTCGAGAGGTGATTCTCAGCAAACTGGCGGATGTGGCTTCGGCAAATGAAAGGGCAAAAGAGATTTCATGCAATGTTAGTTTGAAAGCACCGGTTCATTAAGGATATTAATTTTCTGATAACTACACATTTAAGCGTGACACACTCGTGCCGTATCTACAGGATTTCGCAATTATTAATGCGTGACAGTTTCAAATGCTAAGTGAATCAATTAAACAGCAGCATTCACAATTTGAGAAGAGATAACTGCTTCATAACTACCTAAGACTACAATTTTCACATGACAAAAAAGAGCCATTGAGGCGCCTTCAAAACCTGACAGGTCAAGAAAGAAGTTTGAAACAAAAGCACCTTACAACCATCATCTCTCCTCTTTACTTGTCAGATCAACTTTGCTAGTGTCTCCCCAGAAACGGCATCACATGCCAGCTGCCACAAGGTGATTTTTCATGTCTTGTCAAAGAAATCTTTTATTCTATTTGCTCTGCATTAACATGTTACATTTATTGATCAAGGGCCTGTTCCGCAGCCACAGCAGGGCACTGAGCTCTCCATGCCTACGGGGCTTTGATGTCCCGGTGACATTCGAGCCCGAATAATGCACATACTAAATGGATTTAATGCAGAAATGTGTTTGGGTCTGACAGTTACATTAATAATAGCCCCTCACACTGATAAATATGCAATTGCTACTATTAAGAGTTACCCAATTATGGGGAAAATATTTCTCTACCTTATAAATAAATCCATCAGGGAAAAAAAAAAGTTTTAACAATGGTGCATTTTCTAAAAACATTTCTCCAGCTGCAGAAACTAGGCGGTATGGGGGTTAACACCCCCTCTTCCACCCTCCTCTCCTATTGTTTTTAGTAAGTCTTGCTTTATCTCAAAAATGGTTCTGGGATTTTTTTAAAAAGAAAAAAGCTCTTTTGTCGGTCTTCCCTGCTATACCCGTCTCTTATTTCTTCAGAACCAGAGAAAAAGCAGACACCCAAGAGACTGAAAAATTGGGTTCTGTATAAACTCAGAGAGGAGCTTAGGAGAGGTGGTGCAAAGGTGGGGGGCACGTTGCTGATCCCCATAATGATGGGTCTGGAGGAGGGGGTGTCTTTTTTTCTTTAAACTCTAAAAGGAAACCTGAGCATGTGTGTGTATGTCTCCTCCTCATTTAAAATCCTAAGTGACCTTGCGCTGTGGCAGTGATGAGGGTGTGAGTGCAAAGGGGAAGAGAAAGCAGCTGGGACAGGAGAGAGCTTTTATTAGGAAACTCTCGGCCAGGGAGAATTCGTGGTTACTACATCCCTGCAATTAAACACAGACACCCAGCAAAATGCATAATCACTCCCCTTTCATCATAAAGGGGCAGGGAACAGCTCAAATCACCAGCACAGCAGTCCCCAAGGAGACAAGAGGAAAGAGGCTTTTCACATGGTGGATGTGTGCATGCTAGTGAGTACATGTCCAAGTACAGACACAGACATGGACACACACACACTCTTCTTTTCCCTCCAGAATCAAAAGTCATGCATGAAGTCATCCATCTGAAGGTTCCCCATCCTGAGGCTGGGACAGTAGAGCCATGGCAAATGCTGAGCCATTTCTTGCCCTGACAGTAACCATCTGAGCCATGCCTCATAGCCCAGAGGGGGCAATAAAAGCAGAGGAGGAGGTCTCTGGGAACCCCCAACTTCCAGCTGGCCCAGGCCTCACAAGGTCACCAAACTTTGCAAATCAGGAAGGTGTGGGAGAAAACTGGAGAGAGAAGGAAATGCAACAGAGACACCCCTGAGGCTTCTACCGTCTCCAACCTGGAGCTGCAGGATCCACTCTGACCCAGCTTCCATGAATTCCACAGGCTGCTCGTGATTTTATATAACGAACTCCCCGGCCCCCAAGGAAACATAGGCTTGGAAATGACCGCCCATCTTCTTGCACAAAGAAAGCAATGATTTATACCATGAGAAGCAGTCTAGAGTATCTGCAAATCTGAAGTCAAACCACCAGGGCCATTTAATCCCAGCATTTAACCATCATTGTGATCTGGGGGAGATTTCTACCCCTATCTGGGCCTCAGTGGCTACATCGTAAAATACTATTGGGAGGACTGAATGAGCTAACACCTGGTAGGTGTTCTGCCCAGCCTTGGCATGTAGAAAGTGCTCTATAATATGGTTCATGTATTAATAAGGAAAAAAAACATGATGTCTAATGTCACTTGTTTGACCCCTTGTCCCTGGGCTCCTTTGCAGGGCCGAGCAAGTCACCTCTGGGTACTCACATCTGCAAGGCTGCTTTACTTCATGAGAGAGCCATTCCCAAGCTCTCTCCTACAGGACTCAGAGGTCTTCCTCAGGGTACAGCTGGCGTAGGGGAGGGAGGGTTCTTTGGTCTAAAGCTGTCCCATGCCCTACAAGACATTTAGCACCCCAGGCCTCACCCACTAAATGCTAGTCGAGTCCCCACCGCCATCGCTGTGATAGAACTTCATGGTTTAGAAGACAGAAGGCCAGTGAGTAGAGAGTCTGAACGGGTGAAACTCGCCTGTCTCTCCCCCCGTTCCCGAAAATCACCCCTGCTTCCAACAGCCACCCTGACAACAGAGAGCATCACCACCACATGCGCAATGACCTCAGAGCAGAGAGAAGGGCAGGGGGAGAGGGTAGAGCGGGGGGCCCCAAGTTCCAAACAGCTCAGAGCGAGAAACTTTACCGAAAAAAGGAAAAGTAAACCGAAGGCTCTGAAGGACTTAAACGGGTGAGATGAGAAATAAAAGGCGTTAGAGTGAACAAGTGTACGAATTTCTCATCCTGCAGGCAACACTGTAGGAAATATGAAGACAAGGTTTATGAAAGCCCTTTCTAAACCACACTGCGAGCCATAGGGAACATCACCATCTATGAGAAAGCTGAACCTCAGGAAAGCCCCAGAGTCTCTCAGTCAACTCGCTCCAAAGGCCCACCACTTCCCCAGCTCAGTCTTATACTCTGTGGCTCAATATTCTATCTTCTGGCCAAAGGGTAGAAATCCATGAAGTCAGGACATTCTTGGGGAAGGGAGGCAGCAAAGTACCATATAAACCTCACTCGCAGTGGCTTCCTACCTGCTCCCTTGGGTCATCTTCCTTCCCTCCCTTCCTGTTTTCCTCTAAACTGTTTTTGGTGGTTCTACAGTCACAAAGGTCACTCTAGAAAGGTTCATAAGTCAAGGAAATCAAAGTCTTGCTATCGAGACATCAAATATTACCTGCCAGGTCATTTTCCACTTCACCTTTTGACTGTATGTTCTGCTGGTAGCCAGAGACACTAGAATGGCCAATAATATTCTTGGAACAAAAAAGGTGCTTTTCATAGCATTGCCCAGATCAGACAGAACACTGCTTCCAACATACGTAGACCCTCGCCTCCTTGAATCACTCAGGGCTTATCAAGGCCCTAGAACTACTGTGAAAATTCACTAACAGTTTCTCTTCCTAAGCCTGTCTTTCCCATCATCATCTCCTCCTCTCAAGTCTCACCAACATGATGAGCTCTGTTGCCAACCCAACCCCAATATCAGTGAGCTCCCCAAGTAAGACCACTACATTTGGGTTTTGAAAACAAGTATGAACAAGGCCCCTGACTGCAAAGAAACGGCTTGATGAAGACCCAACACCAACAGAACATGCCCGTCGAGCTGTTCTCCTGAGTCTAGGTGGGGAGTTCTCTCTCTTACTCATTCCTACCATGGTATGAACAAAGGAACGCTCTCAGTTGGGAAGGATGAAAAATGTGAGCAAGATGAGTGGGCTTTAGCCTATGCAATGTCAGACAGTTGGAAAACTAAGGTATTTGTACCAGTTAGAACGGGCTAGGTTACACCGCATTAAATAACCTCACGTCTTGTAACACAAATTTCTCGTTTACAATCTACATCCAACATAGGTCAGCAAGGGGTTCCGGTCATTTACGGTCAGAACCCAAGGCTGATGATCACAGCAGGCAGAAGAGAAAGTGGCAAATTATGCACTGGCTCTTAAAGTTTCTGCCACTGGTTATACCAAAGGGTGCAAAGATGTGCAAACATACCATATGCTTAAAGAGGAAATCTTGAATGTTTGTGAGGAACCCCAATGACTACCAGAGAGTGAAATGGCCCTATGGAGGGCCCCTAAGAGTTGGCTTTTAGCCTCACTAGCGCCATGTTTAAGGACTAACCATAGCTCTGCTTACTCAAAACCTATTATGTGCCAGGTAATTTGTTAGGCACTTTACACACAGTTACACACTCAACATTTTTGTAATTAGCCCAAGGCCAGTTAAACAACTGGTGAGTGACAGTCCTAAGATTTCAAGCCAGGGTGGCCTAACCCCAAAGCCTTGGCTCCTTTCATTACACTGCCCATTTTCCCAACTGAGCAGCAAGCTAACAGGCCCAGTTTTGTCCAGCAGTTAGTAACAGGCATAGACATGGTGGTATGTCCGTCCTCGAAGATTTGACAGTGTACCAGTTGTCCACCTCACTGCCTGGCAGGGAGGGCAGAGCCACCCTTTCTCTACTGGAGCCGCCCAAACTCCCCAGCCCATCACTGTCATCCTGGACAAAGCCAGAGAAGCAGCAACCTCCCACCTAGGAAAGTTTCTCCTAAGCAAGTCTCCCATCCAGTACATTTATCAGGGTGATGCGAAGTAAGATACAACTGCCAATGATTTTTAAAATGTAGGCTTCCTGTTGCCATAGATCAATTAAGCCCTCTCAATTTTATTGCCAGATTGACACAGATGTGCTTACCACCGTGTGCCATGGGAGCTCTGCTCTGCCCACTGTGTTCACAAGCTCAGCAGGCAACCCACCCAACCCTCTCAAGGCCCTTGGGGGAGAGAAACGGGCCACCAGGAGAACACTGCCCTTTCCCAGTCAGGGGAGAAGGAAAATGAAAGCTGGAACAACCCATTACCGAGATCTCTTTGCCTCGGTCAAGGAACCAGAGGACTCTCTGTACTGATCACAGAAGTAAAGTAAAATATGAAAACCTCAAAAACGAGTTCAAGTAAGAGTTTGGGACAATGGATATTCAAATACTCCTGGTAGCAGAAATTGGTATAACCTCTCTTTAAGGCAATCTGCCATCTGTATCAAGGCCCTCTGACAATTCCATTTCCAGGAATTTGCCCCAAACAACTAATGAAAGACATTCATCAATGAGTATTACAAGGCAATTTATAATAGAGATATTTATAACAGTAAAAATCTGGAAACAATCTAAATGTCCAACATTAAGAAATAAGAAACCATTAAAAACTGTAATGCAGTATTTATTGAGATGGGAATATGCTTCCAACACAATGTAAGCAACAGCGTCATTTAAAAAATATTTGGCATTATGAAAGACTCCAAGACAATAAAATGTTAACAATGGTGATTCCTGGGTGGTAAGATTATCAGTGAAAGTTTGAGAGAAAGAGGGTTTCTGTCATACCTTTCTGTGTTTTTCAAGATTTCTAAATTGATCATTGTTGGTTTCATTATTTACAAGACTGTCTTCAAAAAATAAAATCTAAAGTACAATGTCATGCAGATGTAAACATTGGATTCATGATCATTAATGCATCTAAGTTTACAGGACAAAACTTCACTCCTCTTGGCTGTTACCTAATATGCCCATTAAAGGGGGGATGGCAGGACCCTACACCTGAGAATCATGTCCAGAGAGCTGGTCCCAGTTCAGTCACTGCAGTTCACCTGGTTTTCATCATAACAGGAAGAATGAGGTCTGGGCTGAGAGAGCAGGTAAGGAATGTTTGAGTCTTTTAAGGGAGCCAGAAATTTTATTTGGACCTTTGTCTTGCTTCCCTTTCCAACCCAACAGAGAACATACTGGCCAGGGACTTTAATTCCCTCCAGGACAGAGTCATAGAAGCAAGACAGTCTCAATTTCCACGACTTTCTGCATAGTCTACTACTGGACAACCCAACTGAGGTAGAGATGGAGTCACCACAGTTAACACAGGAGACAAGACCCTAAGGTGTAACAGAAAGAAAAAAATAAAATTTCAGAGCTTATAAACCCGTAACCACACTCCCCTGCAGCATGAACAGGTGGCCATAGAGACAATCAGCAGGAACATCACTTTCATGAATGAAATTAACAACGATGATAGGCTATGAATTAATAGACAACAGAGAAGGATGACCCTATCACAAGTGGTTAACTGAAGCCTGGTGCCTCCATTTTAACTAACATCTTGGCAAGAAGTAATATAAATCTGGCCACATGAGAAATTCTCATGTGAGTATATGCATGGAATATCTCTGGAGGATGACAAAAATCAACTACCAGTAGTTAGCAGTGCAGATGGGAACCAGGAGGCAAAAGGACTTATGTGTAAAGGAGACTTTCTTTTCACTGGTTGCATGTTTGTTCCTCCTAAAGCCTGTGCCATGTGAACGTATTAAGTATTTTGAAATGAATAAATAGAACTCCTTGCCTAAAAACAAGCTGTACTCTAAAGCACAAACAGACTGCAGCTGCTTTTGTGATTTATGAGATTAGCAAAATTTGTATTAGTGGCTCTCATCCATTTAAGGCAATACCCGGATATGACTCTTTGGATGAGAAAAGGAAGCCTGCAGAGATGCTCTATAAAAAGGAGGGGGGTGATTTTTCTGAATATAACAAGAGTAAGAAGGATTTTGTGTTTCTGAGGGCAGCTCTGGAAAGAAAATAAGTGACGTTGGAAAGCAGAGAAAGTGGCTGGGAAAGAGGAGCACCTGGTCACATGCAGGAGGCCTGATCCTAATGAGAGGAATCTCCAGGGAGAAGGTCTCTAGGGCAAGGGGTACCCAGAATGCTACCCCCACGTGTCTCCTGCTGCGTCCAACAATTACCACCCTATCGCCCCCAACCCACTTTGAACTGGCATAATACACAGTAACATTGTGTTGGGCTTCAGAGAGATGAAGGGGGTGTCCCAAGTGGGGCCAGACAGGCTGCCAGGAGGGAGAACAGCAGATAGAGCAGAGAGGGTTAGAACAGGGAGCTGTGGTGAATCCAGGTGGAGAGCAAATACAGGGCGATATGCTCCCCCAAAGTCCATGGAAATAGTAAGGCAGGGCTGGGAAGAAACCTTCTACAGAAGGTGGGATGGGGATTCACAGTATTTCCTTTGGGTATGATGATCCCTGCGGCCTGGTGGGCTAGTGACATCTGTCACATTCCCGTCTATTTGGAAGGTAAGGTTATTATCTTCCTCGTCCCTTCTCCTCCTTCTCTCCCCTCCCCCATTTTTTTTAAAAGAGAAATTTGTTAAGCATCTAGGTCGTCTTTGAATATCTATGCAACTGAAGGTAGAGACCAGGGCCCAAGTAAGCTTGCATCTTCCTCTGACACTCAAGATAAATAGTGCCACCTCCCTTCGCCCCTGAGTTAGGTTAATAAGACCATCAAAGATGAGCCAATCCCAACATAACCATGTCAAGCCAGGGTTACTTTTCTCCACTGTGGTCTGTAACACCTTCTGACTTTATAAGTCCTAATATAAACCCCTCCATTAGACTTCATCCCTGCCCCAACCCAGCTATAATCCACACACTGACCACAACAGGGGTAAGAACAGGTTCCTGACCAGAAGGGATCACTCCTCAAACTCAACACTTACAGAAATCTGTCTCCTCAACAGCAACAAAAATTAATAAAAATCTTAACTCCTCTCCCTCTAAATTTATTCCACCGACCTCCTTCTCACAAAATGTTCCTGCCTCCAGGACCCGTCATTTCCTGTGATAAATCCTTTTAGATCCAGCCCCTCAGAGCCAAGAGCCCCTTCTCGCCACCAAGCTTGCTCGGTACACACACACCTCCCAGGATTCCAGCCCCTTCTTTGCCAAAGGGAGGCAGGGCCCGGAGCATGACAAAGATGGCTGTTTCCTCAGAGCTGGCAGCCCAGTCCCATGACCTGTGACTGCTGACATGTGCTCCCTCACAGGGCCCAGCCTCCTGAAACCCACGTCCGGGCTCCCAGTAGCAAAGCAGCCACCACCTGAGCCACAGAGCCCCAAGCCCCTGGAGGCCGGTCACATGGGAAGAACTCCTTCCGATGCCCCAAGGAACCCTTTGCCTGAGTCTGTCCTGGGGAGCTACTTAAGGGGCGCCCGTGTCTCAGGCGCTGTCCAGTCCAGGTTGTGTATTCTGTCCCCAATTTGGGTAGGGACCAAAAAACATCCTTTGTTTCTTTAGAGTCAGCGTTTGTTTGGCATCCTCTCATCACTCTATTACTTTGCAACTTTTCAGTTTCCACATCTCTCCAGAAGCACACAAACCCCTTGGGAGTCAGGAAGAGAAAGCACACAGCGCCCACTCTCTTGCAACACAACTCCCTGGAGACCATGCATCTCAGCTGTGAGTTCCTGAGCACCAGCCCAAGAAGCTCTGCTGGCTTAGCTTCAAGTCCCCTCTACCCTCTGGTGCCTTAAAGCCCTGAATTTTGTCCATCTTCCCTGGAATCCGTAATTCCCAAGTGTCCCGACTCAGAAGACACTCCGCAGCATGGAAGCAGGAAAGTACAGAAGCCCTGGGGTGGGATTCCAGCTCCTCACTTCTCCTTCCACCTTGAGACAGTTTGTTCCCTTCCCAGGACAGCATGGCTCTCAAGGGGACACTTAGGAAAAACCTCTGTGTGGAAACACCTCGTTAGGAAAAGCCAACACCCAGATCCCTGCCCATTTGTCCCACTGATACCTGCTTTCCAAGAACCTCCTAGCTCCCTCCCCGAAGCCCCCAAGCCAGTCGAAATTCAAAATCTTTTAGGAAGAAATGAAACAACTGTCTGTTTTCTCCATTGGAATAATACAGATGATCACACTTACCTTCTCTGCCAAGTTTGGAACAGTTGTTCAAGTTTCCCTCCCACCTACCCCATGCCAACAGTGTTGGAATTACTTTGAAATGCCATCTGGGAGAAATCATCATCGCAAATATTTAAAGTTCCAATTCATAAAAAGGCAAAGAAAAAAAAGCACACAAAAACACTCTACCTGGGATTTGGCAAATCTTTGGGCGATGGAGTTATCCAGGGAAGCATTCCTCAGCACCCCCAAAGCACTTGCTGGTTCTACCTCACTTTCTCCCCAAGAGTATTCTAACTCGTCTGCATGGACATCAGTGAGAAAGGAAAAGGACAAAGTGACACTGACGGCCCTCTCGTGACACATGTGAGACCGAGGATGCTCACGCTCGCTGCTTTTTCATCGGCGCAAAGGGGGAAGCAGAGAACCATGTGAAGCAGAGTCAAACCTTTAGGGTGCGGTTCCACAGGTCTCACAGCCCAGTGCCCTATGCAGAGCTGGGATGTCTGACTTTTATCTGCAGGCCGTTACCAGGGGGACTGGGCCTCCCAGGCCTGGTCTGCGTCTTGTGAAGGTTACATACCTCAGAAGGTTAAAGCTCAGATCAAGCCTCTTTGCAAAATGTCCACAGTCCCTGCCGAGGTGCTCTGGAATCTCTCTGCAGTCCTGGCCTATGTAGGACACCTGGAAATTAAATGGAACAGAAACAACTGTGGCCAACGGAAATCACCCAGCTGCTCACAACCCTGCGTCACTGATCCGATGATTGCTTCCGCAACTTGAAACACACTCTTCGCACACGAGAAGCTCCACGTGTGGCTGTCTTCCTGATCAAATCAGCTTTGGGGGCTTCAGGGACTCTGCCAACAGCTCCCCTTTGCTGGTACACTTAGCATGATGGAGACTAATCCCAGCACAATGGAAACTGGACTGAAATTGGCCTGATTCAGATGTCCCAAAAAAAACCCAACGTCAGAGCACGCTGGTATAATCACAGCAATCAGCCTCTTGCTCAGGGGCCTTCCCAGCAGCTGCCCCTCTGGCTCTCCTGCTTCCCCTCCTCTGCCCCCACCCTCCCCCAAATACCCTGTGATGCACATTATCTCATAAACGACAGAGCAGATGCACTTACCAGCATTCAACCTGCAGGGTGCTGGAACAAATAGGGTTGGACAAGAAAACCTCCCCAGACCGCCAATTCCATCCTATTTCCACCGTGTATAAAATGTCCTCCACACTCTGAACGAAGCTGACTCAAAGGCGACAGGGCAGCGATGGGTGGCCAAAGCTTCCAAGACCCTGTCCTCCAGGGATCCTTTGGCAATCAACCCCACTCTGCTTGCAGAGCTGTTCCCTCAGGCATTCTTTTACTTATTTTATTATTATTATTTTCATTATTATTATTTACCTAGAGTGCACCCAAACATTAAGAGGCTGAACTGAAATTTGATCCCGAAACTTCTGGCTGTGACAAGGTCAGAGGGCTTTCTCACTGTTCCAAGCACTGAGTTTTTGAAACTCACTTTTACAGATAGCACACTGCAGGAAGGACTGGCAACTAATTCCAAAACCAGTAAGACAAACCAGTGACCAGGTGGCCAGTGGGTCACAGTACATGACGCTTTCCCACTAGAGGACCCTACCTTCAATTGCTCAGCAGAAATTCGTGGCTGTAGCCTTGATCCTTTCCCCCTGCAAACCCTCATTCTTCTACACATACAGACAAGGATGTCTTGGAATGAGAGAGAGGTGTCCATGGGGGTGGGGAAGTTATGATTCCTAATTGAGAACAAGAATATGGTGGCCTTCTTGCATCCTCAGGTATTGGATTAAACTGTATGAATTACTAATATTTCGATCATTGTAGAACTACACAACAGTACTTTCATATGGCTCAATCTAATACAAGTCATGCTGCACCCTAGCACCCTCAATTTTTCAGGTCATCTCTCAACCCTGTCCTATCCAATGGGGGCCAATTGTTGACGATACAACATCGTGTATTCACTCTCCTTCAGTAACTTCATTCCTGGAGGAGACAAAGTGGGGATAAGGGACAGAAAAATAGCTGACTCCAATAAAATTATTTTGACTTTGGAAGATACAGGCTAGAAACTAAAGAGCTTTAAGTTCAATATGATAATCTCTCCCCTTTCTACACAAGACTCACCTTTCTTCAGAACTCCTTGTGTAACAAATTAAGTTCTGCTTCCAAGCAGAGATGGAAGTTATACACTAAGGAGAGACTGGAGAATCTAGGGATTTCCATCACTCAAATGTCCACTCCATTGGCAGCTTCTTCTGTATTATATGTTCACATTGGTCCCAAGGCCCAAGGTGCTCACCTGAAAACCCATCCCTTTCACCCAAAATGCACCACCATCTTGTACACATCAAAATCATTCAAGACCTCTGCTATATATGAAGCAGAGAGGCTGAGCTTTCAATGTAGGAACTGAGTTCTTTCCTCATAGGGTCATCAAGGGCTAAATTTAGTAGGGACTCAGTTAAAACCCCTCATGTTTTATACAGGGAAACTAAGACTCCAGAGGCCTGCCCACTATAATACATCTTTCTTAATGATAAGAGCCTGGACCACATCTTGCACCAGGAATAAGGACTTCCAACATGCAGGCCACGGAATTCTTAAATATCCACATGTGGATGTGGATTTTCTTCTTCAACAAAATCCAGTGGTGCATCTATCATCAAGTATCGGCTTCAAAATGAGTTTTCCTAGCTGAAAGGTCTAGAACTACCTCATGACACCGTGTGGAAGGCCCCAGAAGAGAGTCGGAGCCTGGGGAAAGAGGGATATTTGCTCCCCTTTTTCTTCTATAGGATTCCACTTCAGAGCAAACAAACACCAAGGACAGCTATCATCATGAAGCGTTTGGATCATTCACAACATGTCTAACCAGAATTCCATCAGCTTGTTTTATTCCATGGTCTTAACAGCGCAATATCCCAAGAGAACTAAACAAAGCACAGCTTGCTCCTATTCCACAGAGATGAAGACCAAGTCTCCAAAATTTTGTAAGAAAACCAACTTGATAAGCCATCTGCATGCTTAGACCACCCTCATGGTAAACTGGAAGCTTTTTGAGATGTGAGTTAAGTCAACCATGTTGAAGGGTTCAAATTGGCTGGAAAAGGCTTAAAAGCAGCAAGCAGTCACTGCCAGGCACTGCAACCAACACTCATAAGGAGGGGAGAAACTTATTTAAGAAGTGCTCCTGAGTGGAAGACATTACCTCTCAGGATGTCAGGAAACTTTCTGGAGCATGGGACCACCTAACATAAAACAGGAAGCCAGAAGAGCCAGATCAAAAACAGTTTGCATCTTCACCAAACAAGAGAAGGGATACAGAGCTTAATAGATCTTAAATGGCACAGAAGAGCCCATCCAAAATGAGAAGTCATTGCATTTAGTCAATTATCTTGATTTTGAGTGAACTGAAGAACAAAGTTTCGTACTTTTAGTTTGCCTACCTTATGTAATATGCACCCCAAGACTTCTACCCTGTGTGGAATTACAACAGAAAAGGACACCATTATCAGGGAAATGAAAGCATATCAAGTTCAAGACCCTTACAGAGAGGAACACCAGACGGAAAAATAAGAAAGTCTTGGCGGGATACCCAGATGTACACACAGCCAGCTCCTCTGAGCAGAAGCTGCAGAAAATTACCAAACTGCATAACACTGAGGGTTTCTCTTTGCAGTTGGGATGGTCTGGCTCCTGATCTTTCCCGTAGTAGTCAGACTGAGAGATTATTTAGGATGCCTGCCCCCACCCAGGGGTGAGGGATTCTTAATTTTAAGTTCACAGTACTGGAAGCTCTGTGAGAGTAGAAACAGCTCTGGGCATGAGTTTGGGTCCCTGTGCTGCTACTTACTAGCTGTATTATCTTGGATGGGTCATAATCTCATGGAGTCTGTTCCTCTTCTATAAACTAGTTAAACACGAACCACCTCCAAAGGTGTTAAGAATAATGTAACTACTAACATTTATTAAAAGCTTACCACCTGGCTCTTAACTAGTCAACCCTGATTAAACAGCCCCATGAGTTACATATTACCCTATAATGAGAGTTAAAATTGAGGAATGAGATAAGTTAACATATTTAAAGTATACAGCCCTGTCCTGGGCACCTAGTGGCCACTGGGTAAATAGTTATTGAACCAGACCAATATCCCTGTGGCAGGGGTTTCTTATTCCAATGTCTCTCGGGTATGAGATTTCAGTACCCAAATTTCAAGTTTGCATTTATACCTGCAGTTGTATGAATACCCCTACTTTAATTATCCTAACCTAGTGGAAAAGGAAGATTGAGGCTTTCGTACTGAATATAAATGATGCGTTCAAGCCAAAAGAAGACCAAATGGAGTCAGATCCATGTTAAAAGATTTTACAGAGAAAAGTGAAGGGAGGACCACCTCATCCCCCAGCGTGTGGTGTTACAGGTCTGTGCAACTCCTCAAACCCAGGGTGATGGCCGTCAGCCTACAGCAGCACTGAAAGCAGTGACCGAGTTTCAGCAGAACATCATCCATCTCATTAAATTGTTTAATTTTATGGGTGTTATGGTTTTCATCTCTTTTTTTTTTTTTTTTTTTTTTTTTGCGGTACGCGGGCCTCTCACTGTTGTGGCCTCTCCCGCTGCGGAGCACAGGCTCCGGACGCGCAGGCTCAGCGGCCATGGCTCATGGGCCCAGCCGCTCCGCGGCATGTGGGATCCTCCCGGACCAGGGCACGAACCCGTATCCCCCACATCGACAGGCAGACTCTCAACCACTGCGCCACCAGGGAAGCCCGGTTTTCATCTTTACACTTAAGCCATCCCTTTATTTGGGGCTTATAAGTCTCTAAATATGAACTTAGAAAAAGTTCTATCTGGTTTTATGTTTGTATACTTAAGCAATATTGTAATAAAAACAGTAATACTGTGGACTCACGGCAAGTGGGGGTTTTCCCCCCTTTATAAGGATCCCAAGTTTGAGAAGTACCATGTGATACACATTCAAGGTGCTATATCTTATAATGGCTGCAAGGGGGAGAATGCTAAAAAGACCCTAACCCCAGGGCCACCACTCAGATTCACTGATCTAGGAGGTTTAGAATACGGGGCACTAATGACCCAACGGCATTTTCCCCAACCTGCCTGCTCCACTCCTCCCCTGGCAGCTCCATCTGTTTAGAACTGTCCCCAAGGGCCCAAAATGCCTCACCCACAGGTCAGTGAATGCCCTAGGGCAGTTTGGGATGTGCTAAAATCAAGGGGCGCAAAAAAAAAAAAATCAAGTTTGGGAAACGGGAAGAGAAAGGGAAAGGGAGGCACAGGAAGGGGCAGCCCCACTGCCAAGTCTTCCATGAAGCTGCAAGAAGCTACACCCAGAGAACCCTGGGTCTGAAATGCAGAGACCTAGATTCTGGTGGGTCAGGGACGCTGCTTGGGCAGAGGGCCTCTCCTCCAGCCCTTCCCTCAGCAGCCTTGTTAACTCCCAGAAAGCCCCTTTTCCCTGCCAGCTAAATAAGATGCATCATTTCAACCTCCTTCCCAGGCTGGTACCTCCCTGTTCTGCTCCCTTCTGAACTCTGAGGAGGGGAAACATTCCCTTAGCCCAAAAGTAACCTCAAAATCTAATTCTGCCTGACACTACCTGCCTTAGGCGATCCAAAGGGAAAGCCTCAACACCTCAGAACCATTTCTCTAGGGTGTGCAGGGAAAGGTGGGAAGGAGGAGGGCTAGCTTAATCAGTTTAAAAGGGACACGTGGCTTCTCCAGCAAGTAAGAGGCACCTGGCCCCCATAGTGGCTGAGTCCATCCCTCCAGCAATGACTAAACAACACCTAAGCCTTCACTACAGGGCTGACAGCAAGTAGAGCTGGGTGTCTATCACCTCGGGTTGAAACTGGAGTGTTGCCATTCCCCGTGGATGCCTGTTAAAGAAATCAGGGCCGAAATAAAACTGGAGAACTGTAGCCTTCTACCCACCTATGATTAGAGGCCTACGGTCAGAAGCCGGAGCAAGTCTGCAGTAGAACCCCCCAACCCAGCGCCTGCAGGGATGCGTCATGATTTTCACTGTCTTTCACAGATTCCTTCCTCCGTGGGGTGGGGGGGAACCCATAGCTACAATTTATATTCTACAACTGCATTGGTGTACAGACAAATATATTAAAACGTTTCTTTAACCAAGGTTCTTTTTTTTCCTTCTGGTTATGAAAGAATTAAAACTTTTTTGTGGGCCCGGGAAAGTACCTGGGCTGTGCGTACTACCCACTCGGCGTGATGGAGAGCTCCGCGGGCTGGCCCCTGGTCAGTGAGCGCTGGGGCTGAAGGGGACCCGGGCGACCTAGGGGCCTTCCCCCCTCCTCCCACCCAGGAGGTGTGCCAGGCGCAAAACCGAGCCTGTGCCTGTGCTCACCAAACTCGGGTAGACCTGGGCATGGAGCCACTCCCCACCTGCCGACGCAGCCCACTGCAGTGAGGCAGGGAGCCCCGTCTAACCTCGGGACGCCGCTCGCCCCAGGGCTCCCTCCCCCGACCGACTGTGCCGAGGCGGGGGCGGGGTGGCCCCAGCGGACTTACTTGAGCTCCACTGACCACAAGCCCAGCCATGGCGACAGGGCGGGCGCGCTGTACCGAGTGCGGAGCGCGGAGCCGAAGCGCGGCGGCGGCGGCGGGCAGCTCGGGCAGGCTGTTAGTTCCGCACTGGGTGGTCAGCTGACCCGGCGGAAGCCCGAGGCGCGGGCCGGGCGTCGGAACCTCGGCTCAGCTGTGCGCCCGCCGCACGCCCTGGGCCGGGCCTCGCACAGGTGAGCCTCGTTCAGCGCCCTGCGCGCCGCAACAAGTGCCCGCAGCGCCCGCGCCCGACTCACTGGCGAGACCGCCGGGTTTCCCCGTGCCCCGCCCCCGGGCGCCCCAGGACCCTACGGCTCAGGAAGGGTCAGGGCAACAGGAATAGCGGCCCCCATCTCATGCCCAGAGCCCTGGCGCGTTGGTAGGGGCGCACTGGGGGATGGGGGAGCAGGGAGGTCTCCCATCACGGGCTCCCCATCGCAGCCGTTAGCCAGGGGCGTGTGGAGAGCCAGGACTGTCCTCCATGTCACAATCCGGATTACATAACTGTCCTCAACTGCAGGAAGGAGGGGCATATTGGTGGGAACTCCTGTCCCCGCCTTTGAGGGGAAGAAGGGAGTTGAGAGATTGAAAGGACACCCGATGGGGTGGGGTTTCCATTTGCATGGGGAGCAGGAGGGAATTGAATTTTTCTATAAATAAACCACTGGCTCAGCTAATAGCACCCCACTTGACAGGAATATGCCCTGGGAAGAAGAGCTGAATGATGTCCCCAAATTTCAGGCGTCCCTTATTCTCTCTTCTCACAGGGAAATGTTAAATGTGAGGCTGGAAGTCGTCCATGGGGTCAGCTCCCCACACACACCTTTGCCTCATTTGGAAGTGAGGGGTAGCCACTGCTGCCTCCTGTCTGGGTGAAGTTAGGCCCGGAATATGGGTAAATGGAAGCTCATGCCTGTTCTCAACTGAAAGGACCCTAATTTTCTCCGTATTTTTGCCTTCATACCTCCAGCACCAGGATACACAAAGCTATCACCAGAATCCAATTCAATGTCACATTATCAGCCATCCCTTATTGCAGCTGAGAGGCAGCCCGGCCTTAACTAGCCTTTCCATCCTGCTCCCTTCATACCAATGGGTATAGGCACCATTCAAATAGAGAAGGGAAAACTGGGTCCTCACACACCAGGCTCCGGGTCTCACAGGCATTCCAGGTACCTCAACTCAGTAGGCCTATCGATGATTGTAGCTCCCCATTTCCATCAAAGGGGGTGTTCACAGGACTTTTCATTGGTCCCTGTGTCTAAACAGCACTTAGAAGGTCCTGGTTGTGCAGCTGACGGTGATGATTACGATAATGGTTCAGCGTTTTGTGGCCATCATGGTTACCTCTCAGGCCTGGTGCCAACGCACTGTAACGTGAGCCTGTATTGTCATCATTCTGATGAGTGCGGTTGACCTCTGAGGGTTGACCCGCCTGCCCTTCTCTCTGCTGGGAGGAGCTACACAGCAAAGTGGAGCTGTAAGAACACAGACTTGGCTGTGTTTACCTTGGTGGGTTCCAGGAAATGCTTGCAACAAAAGGCCCCACAGGCCAAAAAAGAAAGCTTGCCCTCCAGAGATAAGGGGGATCAAAGGGAATCTTCTGAGGCCTCCTGCCCCCCACCCCCCACCATCCCCCCACCCCCCCGCCAGCGCCTCAGGCTCCTCCCTCATTCTCTGCTGGATGCACCCTCTCTGGTCCATTGTCCACTTTTGTTTGCCTTTCCTGCCTGAAAAGGAGGAAGTGATACTCTACCGTCCCCGGGGAACTTTCCCCTTGGCCTTTCTAGATGGGCTTTGACCCGAAGGAGAGAACATGTGGAAATAAACTGAAACCTACTCAGAGATGAAACTGCAACCCCACCCCTTCCCCCTACCAGGAGGAGGGTGCTCGAGGTCATCTCATCCATGCCCCTGCCTCCATACACGGCTGTGTCTTCTGAGCATAGAAGGTCTGTTCTGCAGACCCTACTATCCACCAATGACACCAAAGTGATCAGGGATCTTTGCCACCTTTCCAAACCCCCTCACTGCTGTTCCCTTCTCTTCACAGCCCCAGGGCGATCATTCTAAACGCCCGATTTGACCCTACCTGAAATCTTTCAATGGCCTCCTCCCAATCTAATAATACAGCCCCAAATCTTGAGCCCCAAATCATCAAACTAATGTCCCTCAAGATCTTTTAAATCCCATCAACTTTTACCTTTCCTGCCTCCTTTCCTGCTTCTCCCATCCTCTGCTCACCTTTTAGTTGTTGGTTTTGCCTAGAGTGCCTCCCCAACCGCTCTGGTCTCCACTAAGTGAACACATCAGGAAGGCCAGTTGACTGTAGGGAAGAGGGAATTGGGAAATTACAAAGAATAAAGTTCAGGATAGCTCAGATTAAAGTGGACTTTAGGGCTTCCCTGGTGGCGCAGTGGTTGAGAGTCCGCCTGCCGATGCAGGGGACACGGGTTCGTGCCCCGGTCTGAGAAGATCCCACGTGCCACGGAGCGGCTGGGCCCGTGAGCCGTGGCTGCTGAGCCTGTGCGTCCGGAGCCTGTGCTCTGCAAAGGGAGAGGCCACAACAGTGAGAGGCCCGTGTACCGCAAAAAAAAAAAAAAGTGGACTTTAATGTCAGAAATGTATATAAACTGATGACAGTAGGGAGCTATTGAAAATTCTTGAGCGGAGTAAACATTTTTTTTTTTTACTGAATGTAGTGGGGGAGGGCTTCTCTAGAAACAGACTGGATTCACCTCTCCCTACTCCCCTCAGCTTTGGGAAGTTAGTCTTCATAACAGAGGAACAAGGAAAAGGAAGGCAAAGGGGAGGGAGAGGAGAAGGAGAAAAAGAATCTGTATCCCTGGACCAAGGAAGATCGGAAGAGTGGGGAGGGGACATTCTTCTACCTCATCACCTTCTTGAGCAAAAAGGAAAATTTAATAGAAATAGCAAAAGGTAAAAAAGAAAGAAAGGAAGAGAGAAAGAAGGGAAATTATAAAGGAGAGGAAAAATGAAATAGCAAAAGGTAAGTTTCTTTAGGTAACATGGTCCTCCCCTTAGGAGGGGAGAGAGCAAGCTGAGATTCAGCTGGCCCAGAAGTGGGCAAATGATTCCTTTGGAATTCAAGGAGTTTACAAAAGTCAAGAGGGGGAATGAGTCTTGTTGGGGTTTCTCCCTGAACACAGCTCTTCCTGCCCCTGCCCCAGGAGCACTGAGGGAAAGGGAAAGTCCATGCAGTCATCCGGGTTCTTCCTCAGTCCCCTCACCCCGTTCCTCAGCCAACAGAGAGGGAGCTGCAGGCACCCCCTGCCTTACCCCATTTACACCATAGCCCCTCTGCCCCAGCTTCCAAGGACCAGGCACTGTGCCAGGCACTGAGGGTACACATGACAGAGATATACCCTTTAGGAGAGGTTCATGCTTAGACATTTACAGTACTATGTCAACCTGAAGTGCTGTAATTGTAATCCTGTTTTCTGAAACCAAAATTGAGACATGTAGCCCAATATGTATAGTACACTCAAGAGGACCACAGAACAGAAAGAGTTCAGATCAAACCTGGGCTGAATTCTGGAGTTCTAATATGCGTATATGGAGAGTGAGAAGGCTCGACACATATAACTAGACACTTCCTTATTGCCCTTGATGAAGAGGGCAATATTTTATTCCCACTGTCATCTTTGTTATTCTTCTTCTTCTTTGGCAGAAGAGACCTTTTCCCCTAGAGTCCTTCCTCCATCACATTCCTGGGGATAAAAAGGAAGATCCTGTTTATTTCCAATCAAGGGAGTTGATTCTGGGGTCGGCCAGAACCAGCGAAACAGGAACTGATTCCTTAAATCTTCCAACTCCGTGCATCGGCAACTGAAAGAAAGACAGGGCCAGTTAACAAAGTTTTATTAGCATTCCTCTCTATCCAGAATTTCTGTTCAGCCTGACCTTGTTTCTTTCAGGCTCAGCCTGAGCAGGTTAAGATGGTTGCTGTAATTAATCACGCCCCAGCCCCTAGTTCAGACTGACCACATTCAGATTTCAATGAAAAAAAAAAAAAAAAAAGCTGGATGTCTGCATACAAAATGCTCTTCGTTGCCAAAGCAGCCTCCTTTCAGCCTAAAAGAAGGAGTTTGGGAAGCGTAGGAAAGAGGGAAGGTTTCCAGGGCCCTCTCTGCAGTTTGTGCACACGTGAGAGGGGATTGAGGATGATCTATACTCCAAAACACCTCTCCGCTCTCCCAATCCGAACAATTAAAAATTTTAATATATATTAAATGCAATCATAATGTCTGGCATGAGTATTCGTTGCACAGATGTTAGTTTATTGTTATTATTTACTATTATCATAATTATTATTATCATTATTAATTCTCAGTGCCTCAGATTTCCCTTCTCTTTAGATCTTAAAAGGTTCTGTTGTTGTCTCTCTACTAAAATACAAACATTAGCAAGGAGTGGGGAAGTGAGCAGGTTTGAGGAAGGTGAGTGGGAAAGGGGCTTCTGCTTTTCTTCTGTGATTGTTTGCAACATGCAAATACTACGTTGTAATTAAAAACAAAGAGAGGAGATTGGCGTGGAAAAGGCAGGGGAAAAAAAGAATTTACAAATGAAACTGCCATCTGCTGATTTCTTAGCATTATTTTCACAAATCCTGAAAATAGCAATGAGAAACCAATCTTATTCCCCAATTTGCCTGGAACTTGACAGATACTCTAAGTCCTTAGCTGGGCTCAGGAGCAAGGTCACCTCTGACTTGGGGAGAGGGCTCATATTGGACTTTTGAGAGGGAAAGGGATCCTTGACCAGAAGAACCTGTTCAACTTCATATTGTCCAGTGGGGAAGAAGGGAGCAGTGTCTAAGCCCCAACTACCCTTCCAGAATCCCAGCTTGGCTTGGAAAGTTTCTGCCACTTAGAGGTTGAGGAACCTCCCCCAACCTCAATTAAAATATATGGAACTAACCAGAGAAAGACAAATATATGATATCGCTTATATGTGGAATCTAAAAAAAGTCTACAAATGAACTTATCTACAAAACTGAAATAGTTACAGATGTAGAAAATAAACTTATGGTTACCGGTGTGGGGGTATGGAGGGATAAGTTGGGAGATTGGGATTGACATATACACACTACTATATATAAAATAGTTAACTAATAAGTACCTACTGTATAGCACAGGGAACTCTACTCAATACTCTGTGATGGCCTATATGGGAAAAGAATCTAAAAAAGCGTGGATATATGCATATGTATAACTCACTTTGACTCAATATGACTCACTTTGCTGTACACCTAAAACTAACACAACACTGTAAATCAATTATACCACAATAAAAATTTAAAAAGAAAAAGAATTATGAGACTTTCAGCATGTCACTTAAAAAAATATATAGAACTCAGAGAGTGACATTCTGATTCAGTAGGTGGTGCCGTAGCATCTCTATTTTTCTCAAGTACCTTCAAGTAATTAGGATTTGTGATCACCCAAATTCACTGCTTCATCTACTCCAGCTACTGATACGGAAACCAAGGCCTAGAGAGTAGAAAGGAATTACCCAAGGTCACCCAGCCAATGAGCAGCTGATCCCAGGCCAGAGCTGTGATCTTCTGAACAAAACATGATTCCTCCTATGTCCCAATAAGAACAGGATAAAGAGACGGGAGGAGTGCCAGAAAGATGCCATTTCACATCTAATCACTTCTTGTCACGTTGTAACCATTTTCCTCATGTGGAGCCCCACGCTGATGGATCAGAAATAACATTTTCAAAGTTATATCTGCAAGGAAATGGCTATTAATGTTCTTCCTCTCCTTTTAGAGTGCTGAGGAATACATATTAATTTTCTCTCTACTTATATTGCCTATTTGCAAATTGTATTCACTACCCAGTGCTCCAATTTGTCCTATCCCTGAAGAGATTAGGATGAATAAATGCGTTCCTGGAAATAAAAGAAAAAATTTGTCACTGAGATTTATTTTTATAATTATTTACAGGGATTATTTTAGAATATATGGGGGGCAATAATAATAATGTGCATACGAGGGTTCTGGCGTGATTTACCAGTATTAATTTAGCGTCTCTTCCCACTTCTTCGAAAGGAAGCCCAGCTCTCTCTACAGCTCTGAGCCAGGGGCAAAACAGCTGTCAGCTGCACCTGGCACCACCAGCACCCGAGGCTGAGGGTCAGATGAATGGCTGGTCAAGCCTTATAGTGGCCAGAGTCCTGGGTTCCAGACCTAGCTTTGCTACTAACCAGTTGGGTGCCCACGGAGACTCTTTCACTCCTAACATCTTCAGTTTCCTTAAATATAGACTAACTGATCTAAGAAGCTATTTATTACTAAAATAAAAATACAAATAAGTATGTACAGCTCACCAAAATAAGGAGAGCAAATATACTCATTAGTAAATATTTAGTAAGCACGTACTATGTGTCAGCACTGCGCGTAGAATAAGGACCAAGACAGATACAGTCCTGACTCCCATGAGGTTTACATGGAAGACACAGGTAACAAGCAGATAAATAATATAAGTTCAAGTCTGTGAAATACATAATCTCAGATAGCGTTGACATGTGCTATGAAGACAAAAGCAGACAATGTGAGAGAGAGTCGGGGTGGAGATGCTAATTTAGATACAATGTCCAAAGTTTCTGCTAGAAGTTCAGAGCCTTTCTCCTGTGAAATCCTGGGTGAGCAGAGCATGGACCGGACCTCAGCCCCACTCACAATGCTTCTGTGATGCCCAAACCGCACAGCTTCAGACAGCTGTGGGGTGTTCTGGGAAGGCTTCTCTAAGGGGAGCAATAACTGAGCTGAAGTCTGAATAATAAGATGGAACCAGCCATGAGAAGACTTGGGAGAAGGGTTTTCCAGGCAGAGGGAACAGCAAATGCAAAAGCTATGAGCGTTCTCTTAGTCTTGTGTTGTCGTGTTGTCACTCTGCTTGTGCTTGAGTGGTGAACTTGAATTCAAGTGCTTCCAAGGGTAGAGTCACCCCAGCCAGAAAGATGAGTATCCCAGGACAACTGCAACAGGCTTTGGATGGCTCCAGAGCACAGGTGGGCTGAGACCTCAAGATGCTGCAGCTGGAAGCAGAGACACTCACAGGCACACAAAAGCTCTACAGCCCTATAAAGCATCTGCAATTTTCTTGGAGAAGAAAACACAGAAGAATCACTAACCTTGATACATGACCGCACTGGCACAGACTGTCACAGACACACAAATGCACACAAACACACACGTAAGTGCATACACAAGAGACACATGCCAATGCTAGAATCACGGGTTCCATCTCATGGCTACGATCTGAGCCCCGAACCTCAATCCGAGACACACCCTGGCCGCCCATCTACTACAATAGCTACTACTGGCCAGTAGAGAATGCAGACACTTTAGATTGTTGGTACTTGGAACCCAGAGGGTTTATAACTTTTCCTGAGGTACTGGAAATTCATTCATTCAATTCATTTATTCAAATATATGTATTGAGTGCTGGCTGTATGCTTGACACTACTCTGGGGACAGAGCAGTAAAGAAAACAAAGTTTCTACCCTTGTGGAGCTCACTTTCAGTAGGGGGATAGATAACAAACAAGTAAATACAGAGTATGTCAGGTGGTGCTAAGTGAGAGAACAATAAAGCAGAGAAGGGGGATAAAAAGTGCCAGGGGTAGATAGGGGGATCAAAAGGCCCCACTAAGAAAGGGATATTTAGGCCAAGACCTGTGGGAAGCAAGGGAGAACCAGGTGGACATCTAGGGGGAAAATGTTCCAGGCAGCCAGAACAGCAAGTGCAAAGGCCCTGAGGCAGGAGATTGCTTTGCAGGTTTGGGAAACAGCAAAGATGTCAGAGTGGTTGGGGTGGAGTAAGCAACGGGGAGAATAATAGTAAATGAAATCATGGGGCAGGGTGTAGGGCGGGGATGGGGGGGCAGATCGTCTATCACCTGATGGGCTGAAGTTAGGACTTGGGCTTGCACTCCAAATGAGATGGAGAGGCTTGAGCAGAGGACCCATATTTTGTAAGTATTGTTCTGGCTGCTGTATTTAGAACAGACCAGGGACAGGAAAGGGCAGAAGCAGGGAGACCAAACAGTGGGCTATGGCAGGAATCCTGGAGACAGGGAACAACAGCCGGGTAGATCTTGAAGAGGGCATCAACAGAATTTCCTGATGGGTTTGACATGGAGAGTATGAGAAACACAGGAATCAAGGATAACTCCAAGATTTTGACCTGAGCAACTAGAAGGATGGAGCTGTCACACTGAAATGGATGAGCAGATTAGGGGAAGGGGGGAATCAGGGGATCATTAGACCTAAGACATTTGATATGACTTTAAGACATATAAGTGGAAATGTCAAGGAGGAAGCTGAACATATGAAAGTGAAGGAAACAGATCTGTACCAGAGTTAGAAATTTCAGAGTCCTCAGCTTTCAGATGGCATTTAAAGCCACGAGAGACGATAAAAAAGATCTGAAGATTGGGCCCTAGAGCACTAACAGTCAGAGGTCAAGGAGAAGGGGAGGAACCACAGAGAGACTGAGAATGAGCAGCTAGAGAGGTAAGGAGAAACCAAAAGCAAGTCAGGCCCTAGAAACCAAGAAAAGAAAGTGATCAAAGAGATGGAGTTCCAACATAATGACCAATTCAGCCAAGGATCATCAGGGGATGTTGAAAGCATTGGGTGAACAGGAAATTCACATGGTCTCAAAGTATCCTCCCACAGATTGCCTATAAATTACAAAGGAAAAAAACATACCTTTACAGTGAAGAGATCTGGCAGTCACAACCTACCCAAGAGCTCAAACTTAGCATCTCCAAGGGTGAGACAACCTGACAATACAGACCTCTGATGTGATACAATAGGAAGTACACACCACCCACATGCTATTCCTGCCAAAACGTTTGGCCAGAATCTACTCATGAGGAAACAGACAAATCCAAAAAGTGGAACATCCTTCAAGACAACAGTTCTAACTTGGAAGGTATTATGCTTTGTGAAATAAATCAGACGAGAAAGACAAATATTTTATGTTATCACATATATGGAATCTAAAAAATAAAACTAGTGAATATAAAAGAAAAGAAACAGACTCACAGATATAAAAGAACAAACTAGTGGTTACCAGTGGGGAGAGGGAAGCAGGGAGGGGTAAGATAGAGGCTGGGAATTAAGAGGTACAAACTACTATGTATAAAACAAATAAGCTACAAGGATATATTGTATAGCTCAGGGAACACAGCCAATATTTTATAATAACTATAAGTGGAATATAATCTTTAAATTTGTGAATCACTATACTTACATAATATTGTAAATCAAGTATATCTCAATAAAAAGAGAGAGAGAGAGAGAGAGAGAGAGAGAGAATGGGACTAGACTGTCCAAAATGTCATATCATCAGGGGAAAAAAAGGGGGTAGGGAGGAATGTTCTAGATTAAAATAGACTAAAGAGACATGACAACCAAGTGCAATGCATGATCCTTTATTAGCTACTGGAACTGAGGAAAAAGCTAAAAAGACATTTTAGGGACAATTGGGAATATTTAAATTGGAGCCATTTGATGATATTACTGATGTTATTAAATTAACATTACTTTCCTCAGGTGTGCTAATTGTATTGTGGTTTCATAAGAGATGTTCTTTCCTTAGGAGATGCAAGCTGAAGAAATTAAGATAAACATCAAGATGTCTACAGCTTGCAAATGGTTCAAGGGGAAAAAAGTGTGTGTGTACATGCGTGTGGAGGGGTACATGTTACATGGTAACATGTTAAGAGCTGAAGAGTCTAGGGGAAGGGACTTGGCCATTCATTATCCTGTTCTTTTTTTTTTTTTTTTTTTTTGCGGTACGCGGGCCTCTCACTGCTGTGGCCTCTCCCGTTGCGGAGCACAGGCTCCGGACACGCAGGCTCAGCGGCCATGGCTCACCGGCCCAGCCGCTCCGCGGCATGTGGGATCTTCCCGGACCGGGGCACGAACCCGTGTCCCCTGCATCGGCAGGCGGACTCTCAACCACTGCGCCACCAGGGAAGCCCTATTATCCTGTTCTTTAAATTTCTTAAAAGTTTGAAAGTTTTTATAAATAAAATGTTGGAATAAAAGAAAGAAGGAGTGATTAACTTTTCCAGTGCTACTTGAGGTCAAGTAAATTGAGGACAGAGAATCCACCACTGGATTTAACAACAGGGAGGTCATTGGTGACCTTGCAGATGCGGAGAGTGCAGAAGAGGCAGGCAAGGGCCAGATCATAAAGAGCTATACAGGCCTAACCGTGACCACAGTAGGAGTAAAGTGGTCACATTTGTGGTGGAGGGCAACTGGTCTCACAGTTGTGGGGAGGATGGATTGGGAGGGGGAGAGCAAGCACAGGAAAATGTCCTCACAGGCTCTGAAAGTGCAGCCCCACTCGCCATGAAGGGTGGTGAGGGCCTGAAGAGAGAGGCTGCAAAGAGACTGCAGCCCAATTGCCAAGACTTGATGCCTGTTTGGGAGTTGAGGATGAGGGAGCCAAGATGGTGCCATTCACCAAAATACCTGATAGGGAGGGGGCAGGGGGACTTGATGCATTTAAGTCTACATGCATTGTGCCCTCCTGAGGGACACAGCAGACGGGACACCCTAGGATCAACATCAGCATGTGACAATAATGTAAATGCAGCATGTTGAGGACCTGGTGAATCATGCCCCCACGGCACTCTGTGCATCTGGTATCTGAGCCAAGCCAGGACTTTGGGTGTGACAGTGACCTGGTGATGCCTTTGTTCATAAAGTCTCCTCGTCCTGGGGAGCCCCTATCCCAAACCTCTTCCAAGTGCTGCTCACCTTTCTGGCAAGCTTTGTCCAATGCTCCAGCTCTCTGCTCCGGGGTCTGAAACATCATTGTATAGCCTCTCCCACGTGCCTGGCATTAATGCCTGCTGTGTGGTGTTGTTATGTACATTTATTTCTGTCCCTGTCTTCCCAACTAGGTGATCAGTTCCTTGAATGTAGGGAACCCAGTTTATATCTCAAAATATTCCCCGCCTTGCCCAGAATAGGTGGTCTATAAACTGGGAAGAAGAGAAGGACCGAGGGAGGAGGACGACAAAGGCCAATGCTTAATATTCCCCCTAAAAGCTCACCATGCTGACTCCCAGATGTGGGGACCACTTCTACCAGTGGCGGTGGAGTTCCTTAGAGGCCACTGCTGCCAGCATCCCCAATTCCTGAGTTAGAACCCCTGGTAGGAAGCCTCCCTGAAACAGCCCATGGTGCTCTCTCCCAAAGCTGTTTGCAGTAAGTGACTCACCCAATTAAGAGTATCTACATAACAAAGCCTCACCAGGCTGCAGAGGTCACACAGACTGTGAAGTGTGTCTTTAGTGTGCAGGAAGAAGGTTCACTAATTACCAGTCATTTCCACCCCTCAAGAGCCTGTCAGCCTTTGAGATGCAGGGGATAAAAGAATCCCCAAATTCCCACCCCACACCAATCACTCCTCCCTCCCCAACCCTCCCCTGCACTTCAAACCTGCGACTAATAAAGTGCCAGGGATGGGCCTCTGCCCACCTGGCTCAGCGCCTGGAGGAAGGAAGGAGAGGAAAGAGGTTGCCTCTGATTGGGAGCATGTTTTAGTAAAAGGCAACTGGGAGGGGCAAGGGAGCAAAGAGAGGTCTAACTGCACTGCTGCATCACCTCCGTTAAGCAAACAAAACTTGTATTGTTTTATCTCGATTTATAAAGGTGATAAATGTTTGCAATAGAAACTACAGGTAGGCAAGAAGAAAGCTAAAATCACTCATGATCCCACCCCCTACAATGACCAGTGGTTGGTCACACCTTACAGCTTGCTTCCTAGGCGACATGTATTAAACATGGGTGTGTGTGCATGCTCCTGCTCTTTCATAAACCATTTTTTCATTTAATGAAATATTTCAAATGGCTTGCTCCATGAGCACACAAAAAGAAAGCTGGCAGGGATGCTGACCTGGGCTAGCAAAGAAGATGTGTTTGAGCATCAGAGCACAAGAGGGAGGCATTGCCAGAATTTCTGAAAGCTGAAGGAGGCCATTGTGAGGCAGGAAAGAGCCCTGACCTTTGGAATTCAAGTGACTTCCTCTCTATGAACCTCAGTTTCCTCATCTGTAAAATGGGAGTAACACTGCATGCCTTATAGGATTGTTGTGATGATTAAGGGAAATCTTCGTTGTAAAAGGACTATACGAGCATTGGACATTTTATTCCTCGTTTTAATAGGCATTCATTCGTGGGACTTCCCTGGTGGTCTAGTGGTTAAGACTTCGTGCTTCCACCGCAGGGGGCACGGATTCGATCCCTGGTCCGGGAACTAAGATCCTGCATGTCACAAGTCATGGCCAAAAAAAAGTGTTCATTCGTGCCTTTTTTTTTTTTTTTTTAACTTAGCCCTTGGCTAGTCTGTGTTGGGAATAAAAAGAAGGCATCTGGTTCAGCCCTAGAGGAGCTTAAAATCTAACTGGGAAGTTGAGCATACACATATGCAAACACAAAGTTAAACAATATGAATAGCTAATAAAAGATATCATCAATTAGTAGATAATTAAGTGCCAGATGAGTGGCACAGACAGCACTCCAGGGGTTCAGAGGTAAGAAAGAACCTGCCGGATAATAATAATAACCACTTCGAGCACTTTCTATATGCCAGGCACACACGAGCATTGTCTCATTTCATTTACCCACTGACCTATGAGGTAGGTACCATTATTACATCCATTTTGCACAGGAGGAAATTGAAACCTCAGAGAGGTTAAGAACCTTGCCCCAAGTCACACATCTAGGAAGTGTGGCGGTGTGGAACCAAGCAGCTGGACCCCAGGGCCCACCACACTGAAGCTTATGATCTACTCTGATGGAGGTGGGGGAGGGGGGAAGCCGAGCCCTGAGCTGAATGATACAAGAGGGAGCCTTAGAAGCAAAGATGGGGCTGAGGAGGATGGCCTGGTGTGAGGGAGAAGATCCCAGTCTGGCTGAATGGCTAGTCTGCACAAACAGTGGAAGCTTTCATGGCAAGATTGAAGGAGAGGAGCTAAGGCATGTGAAACTTTTTTTTGGTAGAAAACAGGTCACCTAGAAGGGCTTGAGGCAACCGAAGGGCCAATCAAAGCAGTTTTGGGGAAGTGGGGCTGGGAGGAGACACCTTAGGAGGCTATTAGATGAGGGTGAGGAGGACTGAAGCTGGGGCAGAAGCACCCAGGGGTAGGTGGACAACCAGCCTTCCGAGAAAGCCCTCGTTCCTCTAGTTTTTCATCTCTGTGACATTTTGAGCTCATCTACGTTTCGTTCCCATTAGCTCCAGCCTCCTTTTGGCATGTTTACTAACTTCTTTCACACTTTGGTTCTGCAAGAAATAGCTCATTCATTCATTCCATCAGCTACCACGTCAAAGGGAGAATCAATCTGCACAAACCGGGGGTTAATTATCATTAAAAGGGAAGGAGGCTGAAGATGATGCTGATGATCCGGCAGAGCTGACTCTACCCAGACTCCCCAACCCTCCCAGCCTCTCAAGCCCAGTGGGGGACCAGTGTCCCCATATCAGCCAGCTCCGCAGGCCACTGCTGCCACTTCTTACCCCACACCCTACCATCCCTGCCGAAGGGGCTGGTCCCGCACCAGCGAATGGCAAAAAGACTCCCTTTTCTTCTGAAGAAGCAATATGGGGAGACTGAAGACATGGCAAGGCCTTTGGCTCTTCAAGCAAAACTTAGAGAATGTGACAGAAGAAACACATGGTAGAAAGAAGGTTCAGTAGCAAAGGTGGGGACAAAGAAAGAAAAAGCTTTGAAAAGGTATTCATGTAACCAATATTTATTGATTATTGTTGATGTACATGGCAGACTCTGCAGGGAACAAAAGCAGGGTGACATCACTTGTGCCCTTAATGCTGTGGAAAAGGTGGCGGGGTGTGGCGGGAAGGAAGGGAAGAAGTAGAGCTAGAAATAGAAAAAGAAAGAAAAAGTAGAATAAACACTGAACCCAGAGACATGAAGCATCCTGGCCAAAGTCAGGGGTTGGGGAGAGTGGAGGGCAGTGTGGAGGGGAAACCTCCTACCTCTTCCTTGATTCTACCCTATACTCAAACACAAGACCTCAAACACTTCAGGCCACCACCTGCCCAAGGAAATGTAGCCCAGAGGCATTCCCATGCCATTGATTGCATTCCACAAACATCTTTTGAGCACTGCAAAGTGCCAAGCACTTAAGCTCTTGAACTCTGCTGAGAAGAATCAGAAGTGATTGTCATCTAAGGTGGTTGATTTGACAGTGTCCTTGATGCCTTAGAAACTTTAATCAGACATACCGAGTGGCACTGAGGCTTATGGGGACAGAAGACTAGAAATAAAAGGGAGAAATTCTGTACATTCCCCCACCAGATGGGGATAATCTTTCTTTTCTCACTGGGCTTTGTTAAGAGGTAAGTAATGTAAAGTTATGAGGCTACATAGAACAGTGTCCAAGACACAGTAGGTATTCTATAAAATCACCTGAACATTATGTTTTCTCACTCAATTCTGGCATGACTGACTCTCATTACTGAATTTACCAGTTTTTCTGTTGAAATCGTTGCCTGGCTAGGTTGGAGGTATTCAGTCAGGCTGCTTGGTGTTGGGGTCCCCATCACTATTACCCATCCTAGGAGCCCATGGGCACAACTAAGAAGTAATCACCATCATGGGAATGTAAGTTGGTGCAGCCACTACAGAAAACAATATGGAAGTTCCTCAGAAAACTAAAAATAGAGCTACCATATGATTCTGCGTTCCCACTCCTGGGCATATACCCAGACAAAACTATAATTCAGGAAGATACATGCACCCCTATGTTCATAGCAGCACTATTCACAATAGCCAAGACATGGAAACAACCTAAATGTCCATTGACAGAGGAATAAATAAAGATGTGGTACATATATACAATGGAATATTACTGAGCCATAAAAAAGAACGAAATAATGCCATTTGCAGCAACATGGATACAACTAGAGATTATCATACTAAGTGAAGTAAGTCAGAAAGACAAATACCATATGATATCACTTATATGTGGAATCTAAAATATAGCACAAATGAACCTATCTATGAAACAGAAACAGAATCACAGACATAGAGAATAGACTTGTGGTTGCCAAGGGGGAGGCAGGGAGGGAGAGGGATGGACTAGGAGTTTGGGGTTAGCAGATGCAAACTATTACATTTAGAATGGGTAAACAACAAGGTCCTAATATATAGCACAGGGAACTATATCCAATCTCCTGGGATAAACCATAATGGAAAAGAATATAAAAAAAGAATGTATATATGTGTATAACTGAATCACTTTGCTGTACAGCAGAATTCTGAATAATTGTAAATCATTCAATTCTGAATAATTGTAAATCAACTATACTTCAATTTAAAAACATAAAGAAAAAAAAGAAGTAATCACCATCAGATCTGTTTAGAAGCCACCCAAAGAGCCAGGCTATGGCAAACCAACTGATATTCTTGGTTGCAAGTGATAGAAACTGGCTCTGGCTAACTTAAGCAAGAAAAGAAATCTATCAAAAGGATATCAGGAAGCTCCGAAAATAAATAAGAGGACTAGAGACCCAGACTTGGGAAATGGACAAGAAAGGAGAGCTGGGAAATGGTGGTGTCGCTGGTCATGCTACTGCAACAGTCTGGTTAGGCCACTGCCTGAGCAGCTGCCATTATCACACTGGACATGGCAGCAACTGGCTAGTTGCTCCACTCTGCCTCCCCTAGAGAGTCAATGTCATTGCACTGGGCTCAATGCTGCTGCTGAGAAGGGCTTCCAATCCACCCCAACCCTCTGCTCACCTCTTGAGGAGCCTCAGCTGTAAGGGACAGGGAGGAGGATGTGGCCCCTTCAGCTTATATAGGTGGAAGCAGGTCCTATATTATAACAAGCAGGAAGCAGGATTCAGATGCTAGGTAGACAAAAGAGGTAACACTGAGGGTTAAGGGTATGACCAGACTTAACTCCAAGTTACTTTGGAAACCCGTACCTCAAGAACGTTTGAAGGCAAGACTCTAATAGGTTCTAAAACTGTTTTGGACCACTGTGTGGTATTCCAATAGTGGTAACACCAATGGAAATAAGGTTTGCCAAAGGGGACAGGTAAAGGATATGTTTGGCTGCAAATATAAAACCCCCCAGTTTCATTGACTTAAACAAATAGGGATTTTATTTTTCTAATATAACAAAAGTTTTGGAGGTGAATGATTGCTAGAAATGGCTCAGTGTCTCAGAGACATCAGGATTAAGTCTCTCTCTGCTATTCTCTTGGACTTTTCCTCATGGTCACAAAATAGCTGCTATGGCTCTGGATGTCGTATCCAAGTCCATGGAAGGAAGAAGGGAGAAAGAAAGAAAAGGTCAAAACCAGCTGCATCATCTCCATTGATCAAGAAAACAAGAACGTTTCCCAGCACTCCCCCTCCTTCTTTGCCACAGCCTTACTTCTACTTGTGCTTCATTTGCCCAAACTGGGTCATGTGGCCATCCCTAATGGCAAGGATGATTGGCCTCCACCAATTTTGAACCACTGCTTAGGCAGGGCACACTGCTACAATATTAACATGAGGTAGCAGGGGGGGAGGTGGATATTGGACCACTTATCTAAATTCTGGTATCAGATTTGGGCATTGCAGGATCAGAAGTTGGACACATGAGCATGGGGGACAAGGGCCTTCCAGGAAGAGGTGACAGAGGAGCAGAAAAACACAGAGCATGTAGAGAGATTTGGCTGGGGTGTAGGCAGCTGCACTTTTGGTAATCTATCCTATAGAAATAAAATCACTGATTGAAAGGATATAGACCAAAAAAAATTGTACTAATGAAAAAATTCTGCTAACAACCTATATGACCATCAACAGGGGAATGGCTGATTAAGTGGGGTATATCTACTCTATGGAATACAGACGGTCCTTGGCTTACAACGGTTTCACTTACGATTTTTCAACTTTACAGTGGTGTGAAAGTGATAGGCATACAGTAGAAACCATATCTTGAATTTTGAATTTTCATTTTTTCCCGGGTTACTGATATGCAGTATGATACTCTCCTGATGCTGGGCAGCAGCAGTGAGCTGCCACTCCCAGTCAGCCACATGATCACAATGGGAAACAACCGATACATTACAACCATTCTGTACCTGTACAACCTTTCTGTCTTTTCACTTTCAGTACAGTATTCAGTAAATTACATGAGATATTCAATACTTTATTATAAAATAGACCTTGTATTAGGTGATTTTGCCCAACTGTAGGCTTAGGTAAGTATTCTGAGCATGTTTAAGGTAGACTAGGCTAAGCTATGGTGTTCCGTAGATTAGGTGTATTAAATGCATTTTTAACTGGATGATACGTTCAACTTAAGATGGGTTTATCAGGTAACCCCATCATAGGTCAAAGAAGATTTGTACTATGCAGCTAAAAAACATGAAAAAAATTAGCTCTCCATCTACAGACTCATTTTTTATTGGGAAAGAATGAGCAAGTTGCAGAGAACTCTAATATAATCATTTTTGTATAAACAAGCAATAACATAATAGCTCCATACATCTGAGTGTAATTTATATGAGCATGGTGAGCATGGAGAAAGGGATAGAAGTTACACCCCAGGCTGTTAACACTGGATATCTCAGGAGACAGGGTGGGAAATGAAAAGGAGATTGGTGAGATCATGTTTTTCTTTACGTATCTTTGAGTGCTTTACTGGTTGAAGTGAATATAGGTTTCTTTTATAAGTTTGGAATGCAACTTAACCAAAGCTGTTTAAAAGTAGTTTAGAACTAAATTACGAAGAGTCAAGTGTTACATGTGGCAGCGGGAAATCACTGAAGATTTGGGGGCAAAGGAATGATGGGATCAAGAAAATTAACCTGGCAGGAGGATGTATAATACATTAGAGGCAAGAGAGGCTGAGGATACACAGAATAATTAGAAGGTTTTTGCAGTAGCAGCTCAGCCAGAAGCTAATAAAGGACTGAACTATGATAGCAATAATATGTGAAGTGAGGAAAAGGGGACCCAGGCTACAGCCTGGGGACACACATGCGTGGATGTCAGGAGTGGTCATGAGGGGGGTGTCTCCATTACATTGTGTCAACCAACGCATCTTGCACTTTGAAAATCAGAATAAATGGCTGGAAAACCAGTTTTTTTCCTTCTCCAACATCCTTGAACATTGACTTGTTTGATATTTACACTATATGACTCAAAATAATCATTATTTTTCCATAAGATTTGTGTTATCTCTTTTATTAAATTGAGAAAACATCTTGGGATGTGAGACAATAAAGAATACTTACTGGTAGTCCCCCAAAATGAAGTGAACCCCCAAAGTTATCATTCATTCAGCACAGTTGATGGTACTTATGAATGCCCTTTTCTTATTCATTCCTTGAAGGAACAGCCCCAGCCTCTGACCCCTCGGAGTTACCATCCAGTGAAGAGGAGAGGAAATGCTGTGTGGTAAGTGCTCTGAGAGAGGGTTATACGGAAGCCCTAACCCAGTACCAGGGGGAGTGTACAGGAAAATGGTATGTAAGCTGAGACCTAAAGGCAAAGGAGCAGTGAGCCAGGTGAGAAGAAGGACAGAAGGTCACTCCAGATAGAAGGAAAAGCATTAGCAAGGTCCTGAGGTGGGAAGTTGTATGGCACATTTGAGTAACCAAAAGGCAGCATGGATGGCAGGAGCTCAGGATGAGGGGCAATAGGAGACAGACAAAGGCAGAAGGGGGAGCTGAGGCAAATTAAACCTCAGAGACTTGCCAGTCATGGGTTCAACTTGATTCTAAGAACAATGTGAACCCAGAAGCAAAAGCAGAGGAGAAACATGATCTCATATGCTTTGTTGTTGTTGTTGTTTTTTAATATCACTCTGGCTTCTGAAGGGCTGAAGGGCTATGAGGAAACAAGCCATCGTGCTCAGTGGTCCAGTTTCCCCATCAGGCTGGGAGCTGCCCAGGAGTTCAGTTGAGCCCAGCCCCATTTATACCTTTCTCCTCTTCTGTGTGGGTCCCCCTCTTGCTCAGCAAGGCCTCAGCTGCAGATGGATGCAGTTAACAGGCCAGGGAACACTCGAATAAGGTAAGTAAAAGCTCAGCAAGATTCCCCCAGAATGATGGGTTGGGATGCTGGGGATCTGAAGAAAAGAGGGATGAGGATATGGATGAGGATATGGGAGTGAGGCAAGGCCTATTTCTCCTCTCCGTGTCTCCATTTCTTTATCTATAAAACAGGGTATTCATGGTACTTACCTCAGAGAGTTGCTGTTCTTAGCGTCTGGCACAAAGCAAACGTTCAAACAGTGTTAGCTTTTGTTTTTGACCTTCCTGAAAGACAGGTGGGACCCTAGGGCACGGATGTGTATTCCCTGCTGTCAGAGGGGCAACTGATTGGATCCTGGAGAATGTTTGAGAACCCCCTTGGCCAGGCAGGTCTCAGGACTACCAAAAGACCAAAGTTTGACAAAGTCTTACCTGAGCGTTTCGGCCAAGGTATGTGCTTGTGTTCCTATGATTTAAAAATCCTTAGATACAACTCTAGGTGGGGAAAAGAAGCTGCCCACTGCCCTCCTGCGAGACCCGGGTTGTACGCCAAGGCCTCGGGTCCCAGCCTGAGACCCAGGGGCCCAGCCGGCGGGGATGGAGCCTGGCGAGCTGGGGGCGGACCGACGCCGCGGAGGGGCGGGACCGGCGCTGCAGCCCGCGGTCCCGCCCACGGCGGAAGTGCCGCCGGGCCCGCCCCTCCCTCCCGAGGCAGGTTCCCCTCGCCCTTACCCCGCCTCGCTCTTCCCCGCGCAATTCGGCTCCTAGACCTTGTTGGGCCAGGGCCTCAACACCAGTCCGAAGAGGAGGCCCCGGGTCTGAGTATCTGGCTGTCTCGGTTAATGCTCTCAGTCCCTCCCACTCCCCCGCCCTCGCTTCCATTCCTGCGTTACCGGCGCGGCAGCAGGCGCCGCGGGGGACCGCACAGGTAAAGACTCGGCTAGTGAGGGCGCAGGTGTGGACGGGCAGTGGAGAGGCTGATGGCACGTGCCCGGCTTTTTTCCAAAGCGACTGTATTGACAGTGGGGTTCGGAGAGGGCGGACGCAGACCTCAGGAGCGCAGCACAGCACTGGGGAGGCAGAGGGGGCGGGACTGAAGCCCCCAGAGCTTGGGGGCCGGGTCATTCGTGTCCCCGCGTCTTGCGCAGGCTTCGTTGTGCACGAGAGGTGGTGAGCTGGTTGGGTGGGGGGCGGTTCGAGGCGGCGGCACCGGACGGTTATCCCCCACCAGCTCCTCGAGGTGACTGGGGTCTGACAGTCGCCCCGCCCGGGCGCGCAGTCTCAGGTTTGCAGAATGAAAATCAATAAAACCGATGCAATGGCAACGAACACGAAACACGTTGGGTTGTTATTGAGTTTGTTAAATTATTTTTATTTTTTTTTTACTTCCTTCTCGGAAAAGGTGGCTCTGATCAGAGCCTCGGAGACGGACGCAAAATGCCCCCTGGTCTCCCGGCAGTGGGTGGGACCCCCAAACCGCGCAAACTTCCCCGAGCGGCTGTGAGGGGTCCGGCGGCGGGAGGGGAGCCCCCGGTGCGCTGGGCTGCTGGATACGGCTTTCCTCCGCGCCTCATTGTCCGCACTTTCGGGCGCTGATCCCCCCCCTCCATTCGCGTTTCCCCAGTTCACCACCCCCACGCCCCGGGGGCCGCGCCTCCTCCCCTCCCCCGAGCTCTCCCCGGCGATTTAAATAATGATATTTGCATGCAGGGAGCGATTCATAAATATGTCAGGGCCGGTGAAATATAGGCAACATTTCAAACTTTCTATTTAAAAAACATGAATTATGGCCGCGGAAAATGTGTTCCCATTTAAAGGCGATACGAAGTATTTGGTGTCTCGTCCCCAGGCCCATCCATCACGCAGACAATAAAGAGAGTTTTTCGCCCTGACACCCGCGATTTATGGGCGCCCTTCTCTGCCCTCATCACTCACCCGCCGCGGCCGGCCCGGCGACAGGCCCCGTGGAGAGACTGGCGGCCGCCCCCACCCCAGCCCCGCGCGCGCATTTTGCGCTCTCGTCAGCCCCCCAAGACCACCGCTCCCGAGGGGAAGCTCTTGCTCTGAGAGGCCGGCGGTGATGGTGTGGGCAGCCAAGTGGGAGCCGGAACCACACTCATCCTCTCACCTCCGCGCAAGCTTGTATCAAGGCTGGGTTGAGCGGGCCAACAAGCGGCCTCGCGGGCCGGCTCGGCGTCCGGGCCTCGCCCGCCAAGCGCGGCACCGCGCGGGGAAGTTTGCAGGGCAGGCAGCGGGAGGTTATTTACATGCGGTTTCGAGGTGAGGGGAGAGGGCTGGGCAGGGGTCTCTCCAGGGAGCTCCTTCTGCCCAGGGCAAGGCGAGTTGGTCCCAAGCTTTCTTGAACCCGGCTGGGCGCACGCTTCTGGGTAAAGCCTTTTCTGCAACTTTTACAAAGCCGCCTCCTCCCTGGTGCGATTCTCACAACCACATCCTGGGAGTCCGCGGCACCTTGGAAACTATTTTTACGGACAGAGGCCGAGGAGTTGGCGAGAAATAAGGAAGGGGAGGCGCCTGCCTTCTCGTTTCGCCGCGGACCAAGCTCAGACACCCGGTGCCCTCTTCGCCCACCGCCCCACTTTGCGCGCGCTGTCCTCTCAAAGGTACCACCGAATCTCTGCTGCAAACTTGCTTCGTAGAAAGTTCGAGCTTCATCTGCCGTGGAATTTGCTTTCAGTTTTCGCCCCGGACGGACTCGGCCCGGCGGGCGACTGCCAGGCACTGCCGGGCAGCGAGAGGCTGCTCGGCCTAAGCGCGCTGATAGTCCAGCCTCCCTCGGAGGCCAGACCTGCCAACTTATGAGCACGAGGAGCCATCTCGTGTCCCATGCTGGGCCGATGCGTCTCAGTACACGGGAACCGGGAGCCGTTTCCTGCTGGACGAATGCGAGCTGGATTTATTCGGATACAGACAGCGCAACCCGCAGCCAGAGAAATTATGTCGATTCTAAAAATGACAAGGTTGAATTTATTAGATTAAGATTCATGTGTAAGTGCAGGGAGATGAAAATTATACAAACAGCTCCACGTCCAGTGTGAACGGAAGATTGCTTCTGGCTTCAAGGGCATGTAACATAACATCTGAATATTTAGATATGTAGAGTGATATAAAATATTATTAAATTCTCGGTGTGTGCACATATAGTTAAGTTGGAAAAATTCTAGAGCAAGTGTCATTTTACAGCCCCTGCTTGGGTGTAATCTGGGCTCGAGACAGTACTTATGTCCAAATAACCACCCAGCAAATATATCCTATAGCCAGAGTGAGTTCTGCATCGTTGAGGTGTGCGGTATGTGTACCTCTTTAAATATCCGCGGCGTGGCATAAGTGAAATAAATACATTTAAGAAAAGCAGGCGCGCAGATAATTAAGCCACTGCACCGCTACAATATTTCTGGGTAAGGAAATAACTATTCCTACTAGGTCGGCTGTGGAAAGTGCATACAAATGGGGGGCTTTCGGGACTGCGCGGTAGGGGCCACGGGTTCTGCAGCTCCGGGCGCCGAGCACTCTGAGGTGGGCTCTATTCCATATCTGCTGCCTCGGACCCTGGCGTGACTACTGGGAGAGGCTCGGCCCCGAGAGCCAACACTGCTGGGCCTTGGGGGTTCTCCCCCCTACACACATTGAGAGGGAGACTTTCCGAGGCGCTGAGCCCAGCATTTAAGGTACTAAGGCCTGAGATCCTGCGGGCAGCCGCTCCCCCTCAAACACTTCAACCACCCCTCAATCCCGGCTCCACCAGGCCAGAGCAGTGACCATTTGGGCCTATCGGTTTGGAGCAAGAGCGCAGAAAAGGGTGGATCGCGCTTGATTCCGAAGCATCCCAAAGCTCAAAGCAGGAGGCCACCGGGAAGAAGGCCATGATTTCACACCCGTGAGGAATCCAGGCCCCACCCGGGCCTCCGAACACCAGTTGAGGCTATAGAAGCAGTTATCTGGGTGTATTTACTTATGAAATGTTAGCCACCCCCTCACATACTCAGGGCCGAGGCCCAGATGCCCCGTGGGTCTCCCTCGCATATTTGCAAAGCCCAGGCAGCGCCACCAGCTAGGTCAGTGACGTTGCAGCTGTGAAATTCCAAGATCAAATACTAATTCCAGAATAGGGAGCTTGCGACCGTCCACCCATCTCACTGACCTGGTCTCTCTTTTTTTCTCACCCCTCCATACGCACCCAATCCTTAAACAGGCGTAGAGCTTCTGAGAACCCCTGAGTGGGGAGAAATTAGGAAGGACTTGGTCCTGAGTTCCTGGGAATTGCACACACTCCTAAGGCAGCCCTGCCGCAGAGAAGTAACCCGGGCCCTGAGAATGCCCTGTTCAGCGAGTGTGGTTGTGCTGAAGTGGTATATACGGTATACTGAGAGAAGGGAGAGAGGATAGGAAATATTCCCTGGCTAGTAGAAAAAGTATAAATGAAGAGGGGGGAAAGGAAGAAAACGGGTAGGGGGCCAAGAAAGAAGCGGGAGAGGAAACAAAAACGAGTGGGGTTGGGGGGGTGGGGAAGAACCAGGCGAAGCGAGCCGAGAAGAGTGCAGGCCTTGGCGAGGCCCAGGGACCAGGCCAGGCTGTGGTCCTGGCAAGCCTGGTACCACCCCCCTGGTCCCAGAAGAGGCAAGGGCCGTCCGGCACCGTCCCCCACCAGCCCATCGAATCTGGGCCCGGCTCCCAGTCCGGAGGGGCGGGCCTGGGTCCAGCGGCCTCCGCTCGCCCTTTCTCTCCCAGCTCCCGGGGGATCACGAGGCGGGGCGGGAGGGAGGGAGGGGGTGCCCCAAGGGGCGCGCGCCAGTCCGGGACTGTTTGGGCGCTCTGGGCCAGGCTTTCCAGCTCGCCGGGCCTGACCTGTCAGGCGGATTATCTTCGAGGGAGATTAATAGGGGAGGCGGGCTGCAATAATAATCGTTTTGTTTGATGTGACAACTCTGATAGGCGTTGATTTACTTACAAACTGATAGGCTTTTAATTGAGCGCCTCCGCCGAGCCCGAGATGAAAGGGAAGCGGCGGTGAAAGGCGGCCCGCCTGCCCTCCGGCCTCAATACTGATTAGCCATCTCGACAGTGAATAGTTCAAGGCATTTTCAAACTTTTTTCCTCAGCTCTCTCCCCTTCCTTCTCCTCCCACCCCCTCCTCAAATATCTGCCATGCCCACTCCTTTTTTAGAGAAAACAAATCATTTCCATTGTGTGCAAATAAAATCTGCAGGACATCCAGGCCAGTCGCCGCTGGGGGTTGGCGGCATTAGACCTAGGAATTAATAACTCCCTTACCCCCACGGCCTGCGCGGCCTCCGGGGATTTGGCCTCCCTCTCGAGATGGGCAGGCTCCGACGCTGGCGCCTACCAAAAGCCCCGGGCGCGCAGACCCCTAGGCGCCCCCGTGCGCTCGGACCTTCGGAGTCGGATTTTGTGAAGAGCGAATGCACGAGGACTGAGACCCACGCCCGCGCTACACCGCGCAGGCCCGCGAGCGTGTGCGACCACACCGCGGCACGCCCATTCCGGGGGACGCGGGGGCCACTCTCTGGTTCCCCCAGCAGCTGGGCGTAAAAAGAGAGCTGCTGGAATTACAGGAGAGGGAATGGACTGGGTCTGGAGACTGCAGGGCGAGGCGTAGGGAGGGCGCGGTCACCTGCATCTCTGGCCGACGCCCCCAGCATTCAGTGTCCGGGCCTCACCGGGAGGCCGCTGCGACACGGGGCCCAGGGCTGGGAGATCTACAGTTGATCGGGGCCAACAACCAACAGCCATGCACCCAATGACACAGACATACACCAACAGACGCGCAGGATACAGGCGGCCTCACAGTGTCTGCCCTGCAGAGACAACTTAGAATCGTCCCGTCCTCAGAAACGGGCACCTGGGACTCGCTCCCCAAAGATTATTCAGACAACCTTCACAACCTCGCTTGTGGCCTCACCACCGTCTCACGGACTCACCTTCCTCCGTTGTCGCACAGGCAGACACTCCAAAGCCCCTTGAATTTAGGTGTGTTATTACACCTAAACACGCTCACATACACCGACAAACTCCCCATATACACAGCGCCTCACTCCCCTCTTCTCCAAATTATCTTTAGACAAGTTACCATCTCATGAAGTCTACCAACCTGAAGAATCAAGGGATAAGATTAAAACGCATAAAAAGAATGCCTACGAGAAAATTCTAAAACTCACCCCCAGAAAGTTCTCGGTACCTGTTCGGAGTGGGAGACAGAGACAAAAATGAGGGAGAGAGGAATGGGGTGGTGAGAGAGGAGAGGGCGAGCACGCCGAGGGCAGGTCCCAGACCCGACTTCCGCGCCTACGGGGATCAGGGCCGACTGAGCACGAGTGGAAACCGGGTCTCCAGGCCCGGCCCCCGCCCCCGCGCGGGTACAGACTGGCTCCAGGCTCCCCAGCGCTCCCAGCACCACCATTTATCAAAAGGACTTGACAACAAAAGAAGAGCCAGGGCGGAAAAGTGGGGGAAGGGATATTCAAAGTATTCCAAGTCCTTCCTACGAAGGGGATGTGTCCTCCTCTCACCCGCTTCCAGTTTCTGCGAGTTTTTGGAGGTGACCCCCGAACTCGCTCCGGACGCTCCCAAAGCCCTGACAACTCACACAGCGGCACAGGCATTCATTACACACTTCTGCACTCAGATCCAGGTACACGGAGGCACGCACAGCGCCTCCCCTCTTCCTTCCAAACAGCCAGAGTGACGGTGCAAATCGAGGGGAACGCGGCAGTCCCGCTCCGCTTCCCTGGAAGAGCCGGTGTTCCCACAGGCAGCTGCCCCCTCTCTCCCTCTCACTCCTTCTCTCCGCTCTCCCCGCGCCGGTCAGTCCCGGCTCGGCGTTCCAATAAATTCGAGCGAGCAGCCCGGAGTAACCCCGGCTACCAAGACTGCGGGGATGGCGCGGCGTGAGGGAGGGTGGAGAGGGGGCCTGAGTGAGCCTGAAACGTTATCTTGTGCAAGGACCCCTGGTCAGGCCTCTTCTTCGCAGTCTCTCAGCCCTAGCCACGATGGGGGGCGGGTGTCAAAGAACTGAGGCGGGCGTACCCCACCATTGACCTCCAGGACTCAAGGTTACGTTGGTGGTGTGGCTCTTAGAAAGAAGTCTCCGAGTTTGGAGTCGGGTCACCACGGAGGGCGGGGTCCGCGGCAGGCCGGCAGCCTGAAGACTGCACACTACACGCCCTGAAGGGACTACCCTGGCGGGGGGGCTGGGCGGAGAGGGGACGACTCTCCCGTGTTAGACGTCGCCACCGCCCGTCTCGGATACCCTGTGCCGCCCGGAACTCCGCGGCCCCAAAGGACCGGAATTCCCCAGAGGTGGAAGGTTGTATCTCTCTCTCCGATATTGAGAGCAGCGAGGTGCACACCCCAGGCCAGCACACCCCTCTCAGCGCCCTGGGCGCACCTGCGCACTTTACTCTCACTATTCATTTTCCTGACACTGAGCGCCTCTTTCTCCTCTTTCATTCTTTTTCTTAGAGCCCCCGCCTCTCATCCCAGGAGGCTGCTCCTCTTTCCCCCTCCTCCAGTTCCCTCAGTCTCTTCCTTCCTCTCCGTCTCTCTCTCCCTCTCTCTTTTTGCCTTCCAGTCGCACCCGCCTTGTAATCAGCAACAAAAGCTGACATAAATCACCGTCGGATTGACAAGAGCTGACAAATAACTGATTGATTGCGGTCGAGGAACATTGACAATTGATGGAGGGGTGGAGATGCCCAAAGAACGGGGCGGGGGGGTGGGTAGAAGAGAGGGTAGCAGGGGAGAGTAAGAATGGGGGGGGCCGAGTGTGAAACAGAGGAAACATGTGACCCCCGCTCCTGCCCCAATCTGCGCATCCCCGGGCGTCACGTGGCCGGGAAGGGCGGGGAGCCTAGCACACCAAGCGGAGACAGGCCTCCACCGCCTCCGCTGCCCACCCAGCTTCTGGTTTCTCCGCCGCCGAATCTCGAGAAATCAAAGCGGGAGGGCGGACTTCCTCCAACACCCGCTCCCCACCTTTCCTTACCCAGGCGGCCGCACCGCAAGAGATTTCAATTACCACTGAGGAGCAGGAGGAGAGAATATTTGGTGTGCGGGCCCTCTGTGCGGCCGAGTTGACAGTCCGGCTGTTGTCCAGACTCCCGCCAGTGCTCCTTCTGAACACCCCCAAACTGTTCCTCACACACACTCTCCTGCAAAAGAAGGTTTCAGTTTATTCTCCAGCTGGGGAAAGGACGGACGACGAGGAAGAAAAAAGAGGGAGGCGGCAGACAGCAAACGTAGAATAAATGTCCAGCTCTTCCTCCGAGCGAAATCAGGGGAGGGACAAGCAGGGGGAGCGGCGAAGAGGGAGCTGCCCATTAAAACCAGCGCTGAGAGTCCTGGCTGCTGCGGCGGCGGCGGCGGCGGCGGCGCGGGACGCGTCACATCCCCTTGACCCTCCAATCACCTCGGGCTCCCATTTGATTGGAAGGCGGCAAAGGCTTTAATCTCCCCCTCGGTGCAGCTGCTTTTGAAGTGAGTTTCCTCGCCAGAGCCCAGGCTGGACAGGCAGCGGCTCACATCGTGGAGAGCAGCGCAGGCGCTAGCGCCGGGCCGCGAGTGCGCAGCGCAGGGGCACAGCCCGAGGCGGACACCGCGAGCCACCCGGCACTCCCGCAGTCGGGCCGGCTCCTCCCGCTCGGCCACGGCTCCGCTGCGGGCCACCCAGGATTATTCGCTTCTGGCTCCAGGCGCCGAGAAGGCGCTCTGGGCGACCGTGATCGCCGCGCCAGCTCCTCCTCCTCCTCCTCCTGCTGCTCCTGCTCCTGCTCCCCCGGCGAGCGCGCAGCCCCGAGCCCGCCCCGCGCCTCCAGGAGCCCTCCCCCCGCTGCTCCCATGCGCGCGGGTGGGTCATGAGCACAGCGCCCTCGCTTTCTGCCTTAAGAAGCAGTAAGCACAGCGGCGGCGGCAGCGGCAGTGCGGACCCTGCCTGGACCAGCGCGCTCTCTGGAAATAGCTCCGGCTCCGGCCCCGGCCCAGGCTCGTCCCCGGCCGGCAGCACCAAGCCTTTTGTGCACGCCGTGCCCCCCTCTGACCCTCTCCGCCAGGCTAACCGCTTGCCCATCAAGGTGCTGAAGATGCTGACGGCACGGACTGGCCACATTTTGCACCCCGAGTACCTGCAGCCCCTGCCTTCTACTCCCGTCAGCCCCATAGAGGTAAGGACCCTATCCCTGGATCGCGCTGGGACCACCACCCTGGCTGCCCCTTCACAGGATTTCTTTCTCTCGGGATCGGGAGGGGGGGGAATGAAAGGGGGGGGTCGGAGTGATTCAGCTCCGGGATGAGAGGAGAGGATAGTGCTCCCGCACCTTAAAACTAGGGCGGAAAGAGGGGAGGAGGTAGAATGAGGTGTGAATGCTAGAAGACAAGGCAGCCGAAACTTGTTTCTCCCTTTGGTATTAAAGCCCCTACCCCGACCCAGGTCCGCTCATTCGCAGCCTGGAAGATAGGAGCCCGGGAGCCCAAAATACGGTTCCAAAGTCCCAGTTCTCCGGTTCTCCAGAAGCTGGTGTTTGCACACAGCCTCTAAGGCGCCAACCACCCGAACCCTTACTCGAATTAGGGGTGTGTGTGGGTGCGTGGGGTTACAGTTCTGGGTCAAAGAGTCAGAAACCAAAACATTTTGCAATTTTTAAAAAATACAGTTATCGCTTAGAGAGGACAGGAAAGATCCTGATGGCGGGCGGGGGGGAGTGCTGTGGCCTTTCTCAAGAGCGAGAATGTGTATGTGTAGAAGGGGTGTCGCCTAGAATTGCGCCTTGGGGCTGGGAGGATCTTTGCGGGTCTTGGCGGAGGTGCGTTTGAAACCTAGAAGCCAAGATTCTAAAGGGTTTCCCCTTCTTTCTTTGTGCCCCCCCACCACGTCTGACCCCCGCAGCTTGATGCCAAGAAGAGCCCGCTGGCGCTGTTGGCCCAAACATGCTCGCAGATCGGGAAGCCCGACCCCTCGCCCTCGTCCAAACTCTCCTCGGTCGCCTCCAACGGGGGAGGCGCGGGCGGTGCCGGCGGCGGCGCCGGGGGCGACAAGGACTCAAAGTCGGGCCCCCTCAAGATGAGCGACATCGGCGTGGAGGACAAGTCGAGTTTCAAGCCGTACTCCAAACCCGGCTCGGATAAGAAGGAGCCGGGAGGCGGCGGCGGCGGAGGCGGGGGCGGCGGGGGCGGCGGCGGGGGGGTTTCGGCGGAGAAGTCAGGATTCCGGGTACCGAGCGCCACCTGCCAGCCGTTCACGCCCAGGACAGGCAGCCCAAGCTCCAGCGCCTCGGCCTGCTCGCCAGGAGGCATGCTGCCTTCGGCCGGGGGCGGCCCGGAGGGCAAGGACGACAAGAAGGACCCCGAGGCGGGCGGCGGTGGTGGCGGCAGCAAGGGCTCCGGGGGCGCCTCGGCCGAAGGGGGACCTACGGGGTTGGCGCACGGCCGGATTAGCTGTGGCGGCGGGATTAATGTGGACGTGAACCAGCACCCAGATGGGGGTCCCGGGGGCAAGGCTCTAGGCTCGGACTGTGGCGGCTCATCGGGCTCCGGCTCCGGCCCCAGCGCGCCCACCTCCTCCTCGGTGTTGGGCTCTGGGCTGGTGGCGCCCGTGTCGCCCTACAAGCCGGGCCAGACAGTGTTTCCTCTGCCTCCCGCGGGCATGACCTACCCAGGCAGCCTGGCTGGGGCCTACGCCGGCTACCCGCCCCAGTTCCTGCCACACGGGGTGGCGCTCGACCCCACCAAGCCGGGCAGCCTGGTGGGGGCGCAGCTGGCGGCGGCCGCGGCGGGCTCTCTGGGCTGCAGTAAGCCCGCCGGCTCGAGCCCCTTGGCCGGAGCGTCGCCGCCGTCCGTGATGACAGCCAGTTTGTGCCGGGACCCGTACTGCCTCAGCTATCACTGCGCCAGCCACCTGGCTGGGGCGGCGGCAGCCAGCGCGTCGTGCGCTCACGATCCAGCCGCGGCGGCTGCGGCTCTCAAGTCCGGATACCCGCTGGTGTACCCGACGCACCCTCTGCACGGCGTGCACTCATCGCTAACCGCTGCCGCGGCTGCCAGCGCCACACCGCCCTCTCTGGCCGGCCACCCCCTCTACCCCTACGGCTTCATGCTCCCTAACGACCCACTCCCCCACATCTGCAACTGGGTGTCGGCCAACGGGCCTTGCGACAAGCGCTTCGCTACGTCCGAAGAGCTGCTGAGCCACTTGCGGACCCATACGGCCTTCCCCGGGACAGACAAACTGCTGTCGGGCTACCCCAGCTCTTCGTCTCTGGCCAGCGCTGCAGCGGCCGCCATGGCTTGCCACATGCACATCCCCACGTCGGGCGCCCCGGGCAGCCCCGGGACGCTGGCGCTGCGCAGCCCTCACCACGCGCTGGGACTCAGCAGCCGCTACCACCCCTACTCCAAGAGCCCGCTCCCCACGCCCGGCGCTCCCGTGCCCGTGCCCGCCGCCACCGGACCCTACTACTCCCCCTACGCCCTCTACGGACAGAGACTGACCACGGCCTCCGCGCTGGGGTACCAGTGAGGACGGTCGGGAGGGCTGTCGAGGGAAAGAAAAGAACTGGGGGGTGGGGAAGAGCCGAGGGAGGGGCGGGAACAGGGCAGAGGCTACTGTCACCGCGCGTGGGGATCACCCGGGCCAGAAAAGGAAAAAATATATATATACCGTATCTATCTACCCGAAACAGCGACCGAGACCCGGTGGGAAACTCACTCCCCTTTTCCCCACCTCTCATCTCCCCACCCAAACTTTATAAAAGTTGAAAAAATATCATTTGACTTTTTATAGAAAAAGAAGGAAAAAATAATTGAGAAAGTGTTCATCTGAGGACTGCATCGGTGGACACTGGTATTTATTTATGTTAGCTCCAAGCGGACCCGTGGTTCAAAAGTGCATTACTTAGTTTGAGCTCCGTAGGTAAAAAGGAAGAGGGGGAAAAAATTAAAACTTGAGGGTAAAAATGTGGAAAACAAACCCTCCCGTCCCTTGTAGATTATAAATAAATACAAAACCTCCACAGAACTAGAGGTCTTCTCTTTAATGTTACTTTAAAATTGCTATGATTGTATTGTACGTTCTTATTTAATGTCTGATTGAAACAAATTTACCTGCATGTTTGTTACAAAAAATGAAAAAACAAAACAAAACAAGTCACAATTTGTCAGCTCTGATTTCAAATTGCAATTATTTTTAAGGTGTATACCATCGAAAGAGAATGGATATTTTTTTGTATGTAGTCTGGAAGAAAAAAAAAAAAGAAAAAACAGTTCTATTCCAAAACCTCATTTGCCTTATTTTGTTCTTTAAAAGGAACACTTAACTATTTTTAATTTTTAAGTCCACCCGCTGAGAAGGGGACAAGTAAGGTTTACGTCATGTACTAAAATAATAGACAATGTATCGCTTTAAAGATTAAAATTCCGTATATTTGATGTATTAAAAGGTTTTACTTCTTATTATTATCTTTTTTTATTTTTGGTTAAAGAGAAAGAGGAGCAAGGCAGTTTCGGCCTCAGTGGGTTCCCTCATGGCTACTCATTCTTCCCAGGACTGTGGCCGCATTTCCGATTGTTTGGTTCTGATTTTCAGGAAGAGGCAAAGGCTTCAGACGGGCTGGCCAGTCGTGGGGTTGGCCTTGGGGAAAATATTTTTAAAGGAGATTTCACAATTTGGAAAGATAGTGTCCTTAGCTATCGCTAATTTCGTTTTTAATTTTTCTCCCAGCAGCTGGTTAAAAGTGAAAGAAAAGAAAAGGATTTAAAAATTTTTTCCCTACTGAGATTTTCGGGAGTTTGGGTTTCGTTTTGTGCAGAGAGCGGCGCAGGTCGGGACTCGTCCGCTCGGCCTCGGCCCGGAGGAGATGCCGCCACCCGCTGTCCCTCTCTTGGCTTTCCAAGCATCCCCCGTTCCAGGCGGGCAGCCGGGATCGATTGTGGGTCGGAGGGCGCTTGGGAACCTGTTTCCCAGGCCTGGGGAGGAGAGCGCGCCGGAGCCCTCTTGTCCCTAGGGGGAAAGTGAGTTCGCTTTCCTTTTCTTCTTCCGGCTGCGGAGGGCCAAAGGCGGCCACCAGCCGACCCCCTCCAGCCACCACCCTCCCCCCGGGGCTGCTTCCTCTCTCCGGAGTCGGGACCCGCGTCAGGCCGGCGCCGCGGCTGCTTTTCCACATCCCGATTTCTCTGCAGTCTGCGCTTTATCCCAGTCTGCGCCGCAGAAGAGCGCGCCCGGGCCCGGGACCCGGAAGCCCCTTCCAGTTCGGCCCCGCGAGGGTCCTGGCGCCCATTGTCGGCCTCGCTGGGGCGACCAGGTAGACGCCGACGGCCGTTCTGGGTTGCGAGCTCAGCTCCGCAAAGGCGCGGCGGGACTCTATGTCCGGGCGCGGATCCCCGCGGGGCGCACCTCTCCCTTCTCCCCAGCTTGAGCGGCAGGACGGAGCTGCCTGAAGCGCCCATGGAACCAGGCAGAGAAGAAGTCTAATTTTTTGGGAGGGGGGGCGGGTGTCCAAGGCCCACCCCCACCCACGATCACACACCCCCACCCGCGATCACACACACACTCATACTCCAGGCCCGGGCGCAAGTCCTGGTCTCTGGCTGTTTGGGCGCTCGCCCCGCCGGGTCCACGGGAGTCTGGGTACAGAGCTCGCCTTTCCTGGGATCCTGGGACCCTGGAGTCGCGGCGCTGAGCGCGCGCCCCGAACTCTTCTCTCCCCAGGGTCAGGCTGTTCTGGGTTCTCCGAGCCACCGGTCTCCCTCGGCGTCAAGCTCCCCCTGCTGCCTCGGGAAGCTCACCGCCGCGCAGAGGCCGCCCTCGGCCTCAGACTTCGGTCAGTCAACCGCGCGGCCCCCGCAGCCATTTGCTCGAGGGTTGGTGACTGAGATTTTTACACCCTCCTCCCAGCGTCAGCCTCACGCCTGCGGGGCCTTTTCCCGGGTTGAACGCAAAGCAGGCCCGGCGACCTCCGGGACGCCGCGGGGAGCTCCTAGGCCTCCTCCTGGAGAGGACTTGGTAGAGGAAGACAGGCTTTACGTCGCCTACCCGGAGGGGGCAGCCTCCCGCGCCTCCGAGCCGCCTGCCCGCACTGCACCCGGGACGACGCCGTCTTGCTCCCACTCTGGTCCGGGTAAGAGAGGCTGGGCTGGGCCTAGCTGGGTCTAGCTTATTGAGAACCTCGGCCGATGGAGTGACTTGTCACCCGCAGGCTCTCGGACAGACACACACACACACCCCCAATGGGATGGGAGGACATTCGAGGAGGTGGTGCGGCCCGAGTCCCGAGGACTCCAGTGTCCACGGCTTGTGACATGAAAACCAGGCCCCTTGCTCACCCCTCACCAGCAGCCCCACGCCCCTGGCCACTCCGACCCACACGCTTCGCTCTCCTTTGCCTCGAGTCTTCGGGCAGGGCCACCACACCTTGCCCGCCGGGACCCACTTGGGAGGGAAGGACCTAGAAATTCCCCAGCCCTGGAATTTCAGGTCTGGGACCGGCACGGAGACGAACTGGGCACGCTCGTGCCTTCACGCCCAGTCTCGATATTTTATTAACAAAAATCAAACCCAAAACGCCTTGAAATTTTAATGAGACCTTCCCGGAGAATCTCCTCAGAGGCAGTAAAATTCTGGAGCTGGGGGCCGGAGGTTGGGGGAAGAAAGCGTTCCCCGACGTGTGAGACGGAGCTGAGTCACCCCCGGCGCCGGGTTAGTGAGGAGAGGGTGCCAGTGTGTGCTGCAGGTCCAGAGCAGGCGCGACGCCGCTCGGGGAACAGACGCCCCATCCTCGCTCCGCGCCCCCGGCTCTCCCGCTGTCTCTTGAACTGCCGCGGGATCCTCCGCACGCCGGCCGGCTGCCGCCGAAGCCCGAGCGGAGCGCGGCGTGTCCGCCAGGCGGCGATGCGGAGTCCAGCGGAGCGGGCAAGAGACCCGGAACCCTGGCCAGCGCGCGGGACGCCGGCTGGGTGGTCAGCCCGAGACCCCACGCCTCCACCTTCGCACGGTTTTCGAATTGGTGTCCCGGAGCTCCCTCCTGGTAGTTCCTTGCTCCTGTCCTGCTGCGAACCATGTCCTCCGCGCTTCTCCACCTGCACTAGCTTCTGCTGTTGTGTTCCCCGTGCTCTCTTTTTCTACCCCAGAGGAGTTAGCCCACGTGTCAAGGGCCCCTCCCCATCCCAGGGAGCTCCCACTGACCTCATCAAGGCTCCGACAGGTCACTTTGTCTGTCATAGTGAAGTGATCCCCAGACATTCATGCACTCATTCATTCTCATTCTCTGATTATTTCCTAAGACCTACCCCTTGCCAAGGGCTGCCCATCTCTTTACTCACCCGACACAGATGGAGAAACTGAGGCTAAGTCCTGGAAGCCAGTGGTAAGGCCAACAGAGAAAGCCCAAGCTTTTCCCTCCATTCAAGCCCCGCCCCAATCTGTACCTCTGGCAGTGACACTAAGTGACCCTGGTGTCTCTGTGCTGAGTGGTCTTTAAGCAATAAGGAAAGGCAGATGAAAAGGCTTTCTAGTTAATGAACTCCCTGTGCTTTGGAAAACGTGTAGAAGTTGCCCAGAAGGTGAGGACTGTCCCTGGGAGGCCATCTGATGGCCTCTTCTGCACATACTGCCTTGCGGTTCCTCATCTATAATACTATGGCTAGAGACCTGGTGGTGCTCAGAGTGACTGCAAAGCTGCAGGCTGATCTGCTCACTCTGTTAGGCCCAACCCATATTATCCTGTATTATCCATTTAAACCTCACAACAATTCCATGAGGTTGTTAGAAGCTTTACCCCTGTTTTACAGATGAGAAAACTGAGGCTCAGCAGGGGAAGGATACTAGCTTGAGGTTATACAGCTAGTGAGTGATGAAGTCTATGCAGAGATTCTCACCTTGGCTGCTCTCACCTGAGGCAATTTTAAAGCATAACAATGCCTGGGAGGCAGAGATTCTGATTCAGCTGGGAGAGAGTGTGGTGGACATAACTGTTTTCTTTTTCTTTTAAGTTCTCAGCATTGTTATTATTATTTTCCTTTTTTTTTTTTTTTTTTTTTGCGGTACGCGGGCCTCTCACTGTTGTGGCCTCTCCCGTTGCGGAGCACAGGCTCCGGACGCGCAGGCTCAGTGGCCATGGCTCATGGGCCCAGCCGCTCCGTGGCATGTGGGATCCTCCCAGACCAGGGCACGAACCCGTGTCCCCTGCATCGGCAGGCGGACTCTCAACCACTGCGCCACCAGGGAAGCACCTATTATTTTACTTTTTATCATGGAGATTTTCAAACATACACAAAGGTAGAGGGAATGGTATACTAGACACCCACAAACCCATCACCCAGCCTCAACAGTTATCAACTCGTGACCAATCTTGTTTCCTCTCTGCCCCCTCCTTCTTGCCTCCCCCAACCCATTAATTTGAAGTGAATACAGACATCTTATTATTTCACTTCCTCAGATGTTCATCACTTCCGGCCAGGCTCCCAATCTAGGGTTCATCCCGCTGCCCCCCTTAGTTGAGGCTTAAGTTCAGATAGTGCACAGCAAAGCTGGGATTTGAACTCATTTCTATCAGACCCAGAGCCCCAGCACTTCACCCTACCCTGTGCTGGAGATCCCCCAAAGTCCTGGGGGTACTGATCTCTCTCTGCCCAGTGTGACCCTGGGGTTTGCCCAGGGGGTGTCTGGGCTGCAGAAAGACTCTTGAGCCCCTGGTGAAGCAGCAGCACCTGATGGGACACCCACAGCACAAGGGGTGTTCTGAGAGAACAGCTTAAAGCCACATGGTGCAGTGCAAAGAGCACAAATTTGGGGTCAGGCTGGTCTAAATCGAACTCTAGCTCCACCACTGGCTCAACTCTATGACTCAGTTTATCTGGGCCTCAGTTTTCTCATCTGTAAAATGGAGATATGGATACCCACCTAAGAGGGTTGTTGTGAGGCTCAAATGAAATCATTAGTGTGAAAATTCTCAACCTACTGTCTGGCCCATACTGGCTCTTAGTAAAGACAGATTTCTTTCCTTCTTCTCTTCCCAAAGTATTGTTTCATTATGACCAGACCCCTTGCTCAAGAACTAACTGTGGCTCCCTGTGGTTCACTGGTTCAAATTCTCAGTCTACTATCTGGCCATCAGAGTGCCTATAACCATGGTTCATCTTCAAAGACCTGGCCTCTCTTTGCCTGTTCTACCTTGTGTCTCACCAGTCTTCACAGTCCAGACCCTCTTCCAGCCAGCTAGCCCCCCAACACCTTGGTTGATTATGCTCATCATACACTTCTTCCCTGGAATGGCTTCCTCCTTCCCCGTCCTTCAGAACTTTCTCAAGACTCATTTTCAGGAAGCCCTCCAGGTTTCTCTCTCTCTCTCTCTCTCTCTCTCTCTCTCTCTCTCTCACACACACACACACACACACACACACACACACACACACACACACACACACACACACACACACTTTCCCTCACTTTGCATTCCCTCAGAACTTAATGCAATGGCAGAGGGTAGACATATAAAGGCCACTAGACTAGGGATGAGGACCCCAGGGTTTGAGTGGTGCCTCTTCTTAGTTGTGTAACCATGGACAAGCCACTTATGGCCTCTGTGAAACTTGTCTCCAAAACTGTTATTTGTCTACACACACCATGGGCAGCACATTTACCAACACTAATAACGTTAATAAGTAGCATGCATTTCACACTTACTTCCAGGCACTCATCTAGTCCTATTACTACTACTATACTACTATCCTTTTACAGGTGAAGAAACTGAGGACTAGAGAGAAGTCACATGTCTGTGCTCCAGCACTGGAGTCCTTAACCACTGTACTCCACTGTGCTAGTCCCTGTGCCTGGAATCTTTGCCCTCTACCTTATTTTCCTAAGTACCAGCAACTCAAAACTCCTGCTTCAAATCTCCAGCCAGTGTCACCTCTTCCGGGAAGCCCCCCATGTGCTTCCTATTGGATCCAATGCCCTTCTCTTTGCTCCTGTAGCACCTGTCCATCCCATCATACTCTCTTTACATTTTCCTCCCAGCCTGGACTCTGAGGCACTGGGGAGGAGGGACTGTCTCCTATACCTATACCTAGTCCTGGCAGCTAGCTTGGTACCTGGAACCTAGTAGATGTTCAATAAGTGGTGGAGAGAAGGAGGGAAAGGGAAGGAAAGTGGCGGGGCGGGGTGGGGGAAGAAAGAGGAAAACAAAAGACAGAAGGAAGGAAATATGCAAAAGAATTGGGCCCTCTTGGACAGGATGATTCTTCCAAAGAGAGGAGGAGGAGAAGTAGCAGTGGACTTAGAGGAACTTTGGATGTCTTTGCCCCTGGCACAAAACGAGGCCTGGCGAGCTTCCATGCATCAGTTGGAAATTGCATTTGCTGACAATAACAAAGACCCTTAAAGAATGGCTTAAAGAAGATAAATGTTCTCTTCTCTCAGTCTAGAGGTGGATGGTCCAGGCTAAGAATGGCCTTCGGTCATCAGGCACCCAGGGTCCTCTGCCTTCCTCTGTGCCAGCCCAACCAGGAAGCTTTCATCCTCACGTCATCTCTGAGTCCAAAATGGCTGCTGGAGCTCAGCTACAATCACCTCATTCCAGACAACAGGAAGGAGGAGTGAAAAGAGGTAAAAGGGTACCTCCCTTTTAATGAGTCTTTCTGGAATCCACAGACAACTCCTCAGCTTATACCTCATTGGGCAGGACCTAGTCACATGGCCACGCTTAGCTGCAAGGGAGGCTGGGAAATGTAATGTTTAGCTGGGCACACTGCTGCCTCAAATCAATTCAGTGTCCTGTTACTCAGGGGAGCAAGAAGGGTGGGAGTTGGGGTAGGACATTAGCAGACTCCTCTGCAATCCACAGAAGGGGTTACCCAGAACTGGAGTCAGGAGAGAGCTCTCTTATTGGTGGCCTTCCAGAGGGTCACTGGTTGGTGACTTGCACCGCTAAACCACAGATTCTTGTGGATAAAGTGAGCAGGGGTGGCACTTGATAAGTCCTCAAAAGTTGTAGTTCTTGTTCCTCTTAGGTGCCTGGAGTTGTATACTGCAATGATTTAGAGTGGGATTTGTCAAAAAGTAATTTTTTTTTTTTTTTTTTTTTGCGGTACGCGGGCCTCTCACTCTTGTGGCTTCCCCCGTTGCGGAGCACAGGCTCCAGACGCACAGGCTCAGCGGCCATGGCTCACGGGCCTCCAAGCCGCTCTGCGGCATGTGGGATCTTCCCGGACCGGGGCACGAACCCGTGTCCCCTGCATCGGCAGATGGACTCTCAACCACTGCGCCACCAGGGAAGCCCTCAAAAAATAATTTTTATCCCTATAAAGAGCTTTGGTTAGGGACCTGTTCATTTTCACCATGCACCCCACACACAGCACCAAGCCAGGAAGAAGGGACCGATCATCTTTGAAAAAAGAACAACGAAACTAAAATCTCATGGGATGAAAGGGAGTAGCATTTTAAACCTACCTCCCACCCCCTTCCATGTTATTGGAAAAAAACTGAATACAGCCTCCAACTCAAAACAGAGGCAGACCAATGCTAAATCAACTTTGCACTAACCTTACCTTAAATAATTACAAGGTAACTACAGAAAGGTAAAAGAAACAAGACACAACCAAAAAGAACACAAACGTTATCACTGAATCACAGCGACCCTCGAGTAAGTTCTAATCATGCCTCCATACACCCACACCGGCCCTTGGGACACACCTATGCCAGGTCCTGGGGAGTGGAGGCGGCAAGGGGGTGCAGGGGGGCAGATTCAGAAAAGGGAAGACTTAGGGCGACTCCTAAGACTGCAAGGGGTAAGGAGAAAGCAGGAACAGGGAATCCATGAATGTGAGCAGTTTGGTTGCCCTGTTGCTGGAAGCTTCCTCGGCCTTAGGTCTCAAAAAGGGAGAGAGATTTCAGAGTTCTCGGCTGACTTCTTTGCATGTCTCTCTGTGTCTCTGCCATTTTTCTTTCACACGCTTTATAAACAACTCTCCCCCACATCCTCCAGGGGCGATTCCTATGGTGTGGGAATTCTATACCTTCCACATCACTAGTTCTTAAGCCTTTTGTGGGTTGAGGGAAGGATGCAGAAACCACAGCCTTTTTTTTTTTTTTTTTTTTTTTTGAGAATCCAATAGATAAAAGCAATGGCCCATATACTCCACATTGGAAAAATAATTTCAGGGGGTTCATGGGCCTGCAGATTTTAAATCCTTGATATTGAAGGAAATCCAAGATTTTAAATAAAAAGAGCATGCCCTTGGGAAACACCCTGAGGGACTCTGGGTTTTCCTTTCTAAATTTTTCTGACCATGGCTACATTCCAACTACTCTGTGTGATTAACTGTAACAAATAACATTTATGTCAACCTACTGCAGGCCAGTGTTAACCTGTGCAACCTTCACAATAACTCTATGAAGTAGGCACTGTCACTGGCCCCACTTTATGGAGGAGGAAACTGAGGCACAGAGAGGTAAAATGATTTGCCCAAGACCACACAGCTAGGAAGTGGCAGAGCTGGGATTGTGTTATAGGCTACTGGACTCCAGAGCCATTATTTTTGTGCTTTTCACCACTGCATAGTGGCCTTTACCTCTCTGTACACTGAAGCCACACAAACCTACCTAACCCTAATGCAGGTGTCAGGCCCCACCTAGTAGTGTGTTGGAATCAACACACTATGTGAGCTCATATTGGCTCACAAGAGCCAACTGTGCACATCTCTTCCCATCTCGTCATTCTGTGATGTTATGGTGATAGCTTGAAATCAGCCATGGTGGGAGTAGTTACACCACAGCAACTGGCAAACACTCTAAGTGAAGGCTTTCCCCCCACCAGAGAGCTGTTTATTAAGCATTTACCAGCACACCACTGGACCCACTTATTCTAGTCCCACTCAAATAGCTGCAACCTGCACATCCAGCAGCCCGGGCCCCGAGTCCATGGGAAGCAAGGATCTTCCTCCCAGTCAGTGAGGAGGATTTGGATGTAGTCTGCTGCCCCCAGGCTTAGTGTAGGGATAATTAGGGAGAATGTAGCCTCCTCTCTGACCCCACTGTATGCAGGCTGTCTTCCAGCTGCCCTCAGCACCTTCCCTGTCCTAGAACCCAGGCTTGGTCAGCTGGGATCCAGATCCTTTACACCATTCTGGCAGCCCACCTGATGTGAGGGCCCTTGGCTGCCTAGAAGCCTCAGCAGCCTGCTGCTCTATACCCCTGCCATTGGACGCTTAGCTATTGATGCCAGCCAGATCTGGTTTAACCCTTTCCCTTTGGGGTTAGTCATAGGCAGCTGGCCCCTCTCTCCAGCCCCACTAGATACCAGCCCCACTCCCTCTCCACCTTCTGGGAGCACCCAGCAAACTGCCCAGCTGGGACCAAGACAGTTGTGACAATGCACATTCTCTGACTTTTGTCCATAGGGAAACCCCATCCAACAGCAAGGATTCCAGTGGGCTAGGCCTAGGGTGGAGCCTTCCCTGGTGCCCTCTCACCAAGCAGAATCTCGGACCATAGGAAAGAAATGGATTATTATGATTATTATCATTTAGTGAGCATTTTCCTTGTGCCAAGAGCTTTATATTTCTTTATATTATCTTTTTTCATCCCTACAAGATCTCTAGGAGATAAGTACTATATTAATCTCATGTTTAAAAAGAGAAAATTAAGATTCAGAGAGGTTAGGTAACATGCCTGAAGTCACACAGCTAACAAGTGGTGAGCTGAAGGCCAGAGCTGTCTCACCTAAAGCCCCATGCCTTAAAACCTATGTACTGCAACTGACAGGTACTGCTCTCAGAGCTGACAGAAAGTCCACAGTGGCTTCCTTCTCCAGCCCCCAGGGAAATATGGGAAAGGCAGCTCCTGTTGCCTCCCTTGGGGTTCCCTGGGGAAGTTTCCAAGAGGAGAGGAAAGACAACCTTGGTCACCTCTGGCAAAGCTACTGCCCAGTCCGAGCTGTGCTCCTCCAAACATAGAAAGTGAGCGTTCAGTGGCAAGCACATCATGAGCACCTGCTGCATACACAGCGTTCTCTTAGGCATGGAGGTAGTGGGATGACGACTAGGACACGGTGTCTGCCCTCAAATAACTTACTGTCCAGTCTACTGGGTCACAGAAAAGTTGCTGCCTTAAGGCGTGTGATAAGGGCTATCATCACTGGAGGCACAGGATTAATTCCGATAGGAGGATGCTGAAATCATGGGGGAAGAAGCAGCACTTGATCTGGGCTTGGACAATGAATAGGCATTTCATGGCTGGAAAATGGGGGATTTGGGAAACCAGGAGGAGGGACGAGCAGGGTCAAAGGCATGGAGGCAGGACGGCCCATGAGGGTGTTTGGTAGGGATGCAGCTGTGGCAGGGGGAGTGGGTGGGAATGTGATAGGAACAGATGGCGTCCTGTTCTTCGCTAAGCAATGGGGAGCCATCAGAGGTCTTTGAGCAGAGGAGTACCATTATGGGATAGAACAGTGAGACTGGAGACAAAGAGACCAAGACATCTGGTGGTTCGGACAGGAGAAGGTGACAACTGGAAGCAGGGGAGAGGCTGCAGGACAGACAAAGCAAGAACAGTCCCAGGGGTCGGTGAGGAGGTACGATGGACTGGACTCAGTGAAGGGCAGGGGCTGGAAAGGAGAGAGGAAAGACAAATATGATCCTGAGGTCTTGGCCTAGGCTGTTGGGCTACACTGCTGTAACAAAGAGACCCACCCCCGCCCCCAGTCCAGTGACTTAAATCAGATGGAAGTTTCCCTCGGGTCTCTGTTATCTGTGCTGGTAAGGCTGCTCTGCTCCATGACATCATTCAGCGACCCAAGTGCCTTCCATCCATCCCCTAGGATATTGTGCTCATTGGTGTGATTAGATATGGGCGCTATTCCCACCCAGGGGAAGGGGAGAGGAGGGAAGTCCAGGGCAAGCAATGTCCTTTGGAACACGTGAGGAAGAAGTTGCTAATAGTCACCTGGCCACACCCAGCTTCATGGGAGGCTGTGGAATGTCGTTTCTGCCCCGGTGGTCGTGTGCAAGGAAGAAGGGGAGAATAGATTTGGGATGGAAGGCTAACCAGGAGTCGGCCACTTCGGGGTACCTGGAAGAAATCCTGAGGGGGAGCAGGCTTTGGCAGGGAGATACAGAGTGTACGTTTTGTATAGGTTGAGTTTCTCACGCCTGCAGGAGGTCAGGGCTGGAGATGTAAATTTGTGAGTAGTTAGCAGAAGAGAGGGCTAAAACCAGGGGTGTGAGGGATATGGGTCCTGGGAGAGACAATAGAAGAAGAAAGGTGGACTAAGGGTAGAACCTGAGACTCTTGAGGGAGGCCTAGGAGGAACAGTCACTTTGCCAACAGTATTTTGTTTTTTTCCTCTTTAATTTTTTAAATTGAAGTATACTTGATGTATAATATTATATTAGTTTCAGGTGTACAACATTTTGATTCAGTCATTTTATAGACTATACTCCATTTAAAGTTATTACAAAATAATGGCTATATTTCCCTGTGCTGTACGATATACCCTTGTTGTTTATTTATTTATTTTTATTATTATTATTATTTTTGGCTGTACGCGGGCCTCTCACTGTTGTGGCCTCTCCCGTTGCAGAGCACAGGCTCCGGACATGCAGGCTCAGCAGCCATGGCTCACGGGCCCAGCCGCTCCGCGGCATGTGGGATCCTCCTGGACCGGGGCACGAACCCTTGTCCCCTGCATCGGCAGGCGGACTCTCAACCACTGCGCCACCAGGGAAGCCCTGTTTATTTATTTTATACATAGTAGTTTGTGTCTCTTAATCCCATACCCCTATCTTGCTCCTCCCCGCTTCCTTCTCCTCAGGGGTAACCACTAGTTTCTTCTCTATATCTGTGAGTCTGTTTCTGTTTTGTTATATACATTCACTTATTTTATTTTTTTAGATTCCACATATAAATAATAACACAGAGTATTTGTCTTTCTCTGTCTGACTTATTTCACTAAGCATAATACTCTCGAGGTCCATCCACATCATTGGAAATAGTGGACTTTTATTCTATTTAGGGCTGAGTAGTATTCCATTGTGTATATCGATATTTACCACATCTTCTTCATCCAGTCATCTGTTGATGGACACTTAGGTTGCTTCCATATCTTTTGCCAGAGGGACGAGGGTCACAGGAGAAGCCTCTGTGACAAAGAGGCAGACCCAGGGGACCGGGGATGGGGAGGTGGTTAGAAGCACCACATCCAGGGGGACAAGAGACCTCAGACGGGACTTGGCTCCAGAGCCAGGATCCCCAACTAGGCGGCAGGGTAGAGGGGCTTGGTAGTGCGGTGAGCACAGCTGCACAGCCAGAGCATTACTGGGGTACACTGTGAAATGCTCACCACAATCAAGTTAGTTAACACACCCATTACCTTACATAGTTACGTGCGTGCGTGCACGTGTGCGCATGTGTGTGTGTGGTAAAAACACTTGAGATCCACTCTCTTAGCAAATTTCAAGTGTACAATACAGTATTATTGACTATAGTCACCATGCTGTATACAAGATTCCCAGGCCTTATTCATCTTATAGCTTTAAGTTTATATGCTTTGACCAACATCTCATTTCCTCCACTCCCCCCCACCCCGTCCCAGGCAACCACCACTCTACTCTTTTCTTCTATGAGTTTGACTATTTTAGATGACATATGTGGTATCATGTGGTGCTTATCCTCCGTGTCTGGCTTATTTCACTCAGCATAATGTTCTCCAGGTTCATCCACGTTGTTGCAAATAACAGGATTTACTTCTTTTTATGGCTGAATAATATTCCATGGTGTGTGTGTGTGTGTGTGTGTGTGTGTGTGTTTGTCCTTATGTTTACTTCTAGGAGCTTTATGCTGTCAAGTCTTACATTTAAGTCTTTAGTTAATTTTTGTGTAAGATTAGGGTATGTTAATTTCTTGAGGGTTTATCCCTATGCCTGGCATCAAATTCTACACATCCCAGGTCTGTGGCCCAAGTCCCCTCTCTATGCACCCTGAAAGTTCAATACTAGGACCAATGCCTGACAGGGCAAAGGTCCGGCCATTGATCAAGTAGCTGACATGCTGACTGACTGATAGATCAATTAAGCACGTGACAGATTGCCAGGTCAATGACTGACAGACAGACTAGTAGCCTGGGTGTCTGAGGACAGTGCTGAGGACAGTGTTCGCACCTTAGGTATCTTTTTTTTTTTTTTTTTGCTGTACGTGGGCCTCTCACTGTTGTGGCCTCTCCCGTTGCGGAGCACAGGCTCCGGATGCGCAAGCTCAGCGGCCATGGCTCACGGGCCCAGCAGCTCCGCGGCATGTGGGATCTTCGCAGACCGGGGCACGAACCCACGTCCCCTGCATCGGCAGGCAGACTCCCAACCACTGCGCCACCAGGGAAGCCCGACGTTAGGTATCTTTATCCCAACCAACACTTAGCAGGGCCTGGCTCAGAATAAATGCTTAATAAATGGCTGCCATATTAGTCCTATGGCTCATCTAGCTGCAAAAGAGACTGGGGAATGTATTTTGTTAAAATCAATTATAAATTAGAGCTCTAGGACAGGAAAAAAGGAGAATGGAGATTGGAGGGCCAAGTGGCCTCTGCCATAACGGGACAGTGATGAACTCTGGTTAAGGGATGCAGGCACTGGAGGACCACATCTCAAGTTCAGAAGTGAATTTGCACGGAGCTTAGGAATGGGATTACCTCTTCTGCAGAACTAACAGAGGTCCACAATTTCTCCCCTTTACCCATTAGTGTCCTAGGGAGGTGCTCAGCTAAGAAGCAGAGAGAGACCACCTGTGCCCGTTGAAATGACTGCTTTTTATTTCCAAAGGCCTGGCCTTGAGGAAGTATAGTCTTAATGTCTTCTGTAATTTTGCTCATCACAAAATCTTACTAAAGTTCCTATTTAAGACCTGGCCTCAGTGCTCCGATTACTGTTGATCCTAAATCTTTCGCAGACAGGACCCATCAGGGTCACAGGCTTCAATTCAGAAGTAAGAAGCAAAAGTTCTAAAAATGCTCCCTTGCCTCTTTGCTGTAATGGCCTTATTCAGAGCAAAAGGGCAACCTCAGCATACAGGTACTGTACGAAGCTCCAGGGCTCTGTCACCTGGTTCAAATTCCAACTCTGTCCTGCCTGGCTCTGTGACCTTGGGCACATGATTCAACCCACCCTCACCCCCAAAGCCTCAGTTTCCTCATCTATAACATGGGATGAGAATAATAATACCAACCTCATGGGGTGGTACTGGTATCCGTGGTGAGAACAGGTCCTGGCAGTTGGTAAGAACTCAAAAACTCTTAGGCGTTATTAGAAGTGGACACAGTTGTTTCAGCCTGTGTTTTCTGCCTCCCCAGCTTCTTGAGGGGTAAACGGCCCTGTCTTTTCCATCTCATGTGCCCCGCCTCCTTTTCCCCCAGGCACAGAGTAGAGAATCCTGCTGCCAGGTCACTCTGGATACAGATATTCCTGAGGCATTAGGACAAAAGAATTTAAGCCTTTAAATTTGGGGCTTAATTCTGTTGAAGAAAATATAGGTGAAAATGAAAGGCTGAAGAATTTTTTTTTGTACAGGTAAAAACATAACAATTCAGTCTTTTTCTAACTTTCCAGGAACCTTAACTTATGTATCTGTTTTACAACTGTGTTTTCATTTTTCCAAATGTCTGGTCATTTAGCAAAGCTAGTATCTACTGTTTACATAGAAAGGTTTATTAGGTGTGGTGTACTTAAATATTTTTAATGTATTTTTACATTATGGTCAATCCAGCCAATCCTGCATATATAGAATTTGTTTTTTTTCCCCAAAGAAATGAGTTGTTCTGTTACTTTATTGGTTTAGTACATTAGAATAAACTGTATCATAGCTAAAAAAAAAAAAAGAAGAAGAGTAGAGAATCCTGCTGCCAGGTCACTCTGGATACAGAGCACACACTGGTGTGCAGTGAACAGGTCTGTGGTTTACACGCTTCTCTTCCCACCCGGGTGCCCTGCATTCTTCCCTCTGCTTCAGCACATCCCACCCCGAGGTTCTGAGGTGGCTGGTGCTGTGCTGTGGGTGCATGGTGCACACCCCCCCACTCCACTTTAAAGAAGCATGGCGTCTAATGCACAGATGCCCTACACACCTTGCATTCAGATCGCCCCTCTCCCAGAGCAAAGGATAACGGGGTGAAAATGAAATTTGCTTGGGAGCATCCCTCTGGTTCCTTGGGTGTCACTTTTCTGCATATTTATGGTAATCATCCCTGCAACAAAAACAGTGACTTCACTGTTCTAAATAATAAGCTAATTTGTTACAGCTAATTACTCAAGGACTTCCTTAATCTCAATTAAAAGATCCGAGAGGATTCTTGCCCCCTCTCATGCCAGTGTTCTTGAAGATTCCCCTAATGTATTCTGGATCACAGATTAGTGGGGAGCTAAGAATGGTCCGTGCTGGGCAGAACTGCTAAAATCCATCCCAGCAACGTGAAGCAGTGATTTATTGTGACATGGAATGTGGGACATTTCCCCAGCTTTTGTGATTGTGGTAATGAAGCTGTAAACCAAATAGCATGAAATGAGGCAAGGCCTTACAATTTAATCAGCTCGTAAACAGATCTACTGCATCAAGCAAATGACATTATTATCCATCCGAAGTAAATCATGCTAATCTCGGGAGATAAAATCAACATCGTTAATGGTCACATGTCATATTCATCAACACTAAACCATCCCCTTTGACAGATTAATCCTAACTACAGCTCCCAGGATGTATGGTAATAGGGCTTGTAGCATGCATTTCACTCCGCGCTAGGCTAACCAGCGCTCTTAAGCTGCTATTACAAATAATTTTTTTATTGATTTACATATTTTAAAATGCATTTAAGGTGAGGCACCATTAAAAACCCTGTCACCCACCCATATTTCTTCCCTCCATCCCCAGACTTTATTAATAGGAACGGGAAGACAAACGCAGTAAGCCTTATAAATACTTTGTTTAGGGCACTGTTACGGGTAATTAAGATAGGGACCACGGTTCTTTTTGGGAAGAATGACAGGTGAGGAGTAGAAGGGGTGACGGGAAAAAAGGACCCTCTTGTGGTTCACAGATAAATGGAAATTGCAGCTTCCTTTGCTTCCTGTTTTCCCTAGAGGTGCCAGGAAGAAGGGAGATAAATTCTCCCCCAAATCTGCTCTCGGAGCCTTCCCTCTCCCCCTTTCTCTCACATCCTACCTCCACCCCATCAACCCAGCCTCATGGTATGTGCATCTGTGCCGGCATTTCGGTCATTGTATCCTGGCTGCTGACTCCAAACATCAAATGTATTTATTTATCATGAGACTGACCTAGGATGAATGCTCCTGGAAAAGTGTCCACTACTCAAAATGTCACTTCCCCTCAACAAGCCGTGCATTATAGTGACAGACGTACTTTCAGAGGCCCCTGAATGACGAGAATGGATGGAGGGCTGCCATAGCAGCTGGCACTGCCGCCTGGGCTGAGTGAGCGAGTGGGCGGGTGGGTGAGTGAGTGGGTGACCAAATTATCCACACTCTCCCCCAGAGCACAGGGCCATGACAAGAGATACAGCATGGAGACTTTCAAGGCTGCATTTCTCAGCAGCAAGCAGAGAGCAACCCACATTCTCCAAGCCAGCCTTCCAATGGGCACTTTTGAGGGGTTTCCTGTCTACCTGGAGAGCCAGGGGTGGGTGGAGAGCAGGAAGGAGGGGGTTATCCTCCTTCTGAGTGAAGAGAATGGTGGGGGGTGGTCCCAGGATCACCACTTTTGGCTACGCAGACCTTGCATTGCACAATGGCATTCCTGAGAATGATTCAGTGCAGCAACCCTGAGGTCACCATTGAGTCAGGCCTACATCAACCTGGATAGAAATCCAGGAAGCAGATGGATTTGAGAGGAAAGTGTGCCAGAATCGAGCTACTAAACTCAGCGGAAGTGCTTCTTCTGATGCACTGAAGAGGCCCCACCTCGGCCTGAAGGGACTAAGTAAGAGGCAGGCATGTCCAGATGCCCCACAGCAGGCTGCATAGAGACTTCCTCCTGCCGATATTTATTTTAGAGGTGGGGTGGCTGATAGATACAACAGGACCCCGAACTGCCCCGCCAACCCAGGTCTGTTTTGTAAAATTGCTTCTATCAATTAGACCAACGAATAAAATGATGCTGAGGATAAATTAACTTCAGGGCTTGGGTGGCACCAAGTTCAAGTGGTGGGAACCCACTGAGCTATAAGAATCTCTAAAGATTTTGTGTCTGGGGTTTTCCATGATCCTCACTGAGAACCGTGGAGGTTGCCTGCTCCGATTATTGGGGAAAGACCTGACCCTCAGCTATTTGGGCTGAGTTAGTTGGTTGAGGAAAGCAGATGGTAAACTTTAGTGTGAGTCAAAAGCACCTAGGGGCAAACTGGTACAACCACTACAGAGAACAGTATGGAAGTTCCTTAAAAAACTAAAAATAGAACTACCATATGATTCAGCAATCCCACTCCTGGGCATATGCCCTGAGAAAACTATAACTCAAGAAGATATGCACCCCAGTGTTCATTGCAGCACTATTTATAATAGCCAAGACATGGAAACAACCTAAGTGTCCATTGACAGACGAATGGATAAAGAAGATGTGGTACATATATACAATGGGATATTACTCAGCCATAAAAAATGAAATAATACCATTTGCAGCAACGTGGATGGACCTAGAGATTATCATACTAAGTGAAGAATGTCAGACAAAGACAAATATCATATGATATCACTCGTATGTGGAATCTAATTTTTAAAAATGACACAGATGAACTTATTTACAGAACAGAAACAGATTAACAGATATCAAAAACAAACTTATGGTTACCAAAGGGGAAATGTGGACAGGGGGAGGATAAATCAGGAGCTTGGGATGAACACACACACACTACTATAGATAAGATAGATAACCAACAAGGACCTACTGTATAGCACAGGGAACTCTACTCAATAGTCTGTGATAACCTGTATGGGAAAAGAATCTGAAAAAAGAATGAATATACTTATATGTATAGCTGAATCCCTTTTCTGTATACCTGAAACTAACACAACGTTGTAAATCAACTATACTCCAATAAAATTTTTTTTAAAAAGCTCCTAGGGGCTTGTTAAAACACAGATAGCTTGTTTCCACCTGCTGGTTTCTTATTCATAAGTCCAAGTTTAGGCCGGAGAATTTGCATTTCTAGCAAGTTCTCAGGTGGTCCTGATGTTGCTGGTACAGGGACCACACTTTGAAAACCAGGGTTTGGAGGCAGGAACACCTACACCAGGGAGGGGCAGAGGTGTCAGGGAGGGGGGTGTAGGTGGGGAGCACTGGATTCCCGGGTACAGGTTAGAAGCCCAGAGTTGGGTCACAGCAGGAAGCTGGGGCCAGAAACAGGAAGTGAGGTTAGGAGTGGGACTTCCACGGCTCTGAGGGCTTTCCTATTCCAAGTTTCTGTGACTCTGAGGATGCAAGCAAGCAAAGCAGGCCTGATGAACCAGCGTTCAGAACTGCAGAGGTCAAGGCCAAAAGCAACAAGTGTCCTGGAGACCAGAGCTGAATTTTAGCCCCAGCCCCAACTCTGACTTGTGTTTCCTGCAGTCCATCCCTTTCCCTCTCTGGTCTTTCCCTTCCTTGCCTTCTCTGTGAAGAGGGAGTGCTGTACTAGATTTTCTGCAAAATCCTTTCCATGTCTGATAGGTGTGAGGTTTTGCCAGTGTTTCCCAAAGAGCACCGGGTGGAACACTTGCTCTCTTTGAAAACTGGGTTTCATGGTCAGCTAAGTTTGGAAAAGTTTTCAAAACATAAGCCCCTCCTGGATTTATAATTTATATTCACATGTTAGGGACTGAGCCAGGCTCTTCAGAGTCCTGAAGTCAGGAAACCTGTTTAACTTTATTTAATCCACCATTTCCCAAACTTACTGGACCACGGAATCTTTTTCCCACTTAACACCTATTAGCATACCTAACACCTATTAACACTGTGGTTAATACAGAACATACTTTGGGAAACACTGGCCAACGCCAATGGCTGAGATAAGAGGCAGATGAATACATCAGCATCTTTTCTACCATGCCCGAAGGTACAGCCACTTCCCCTCACCTCCCAGCACCTTGGTGCACTGGCACAATCAGCAAACACCCACTGAGCATCTGCCACCTGCCAGGGACTGAGCCAGGCACTCAGCTAATAGACAGATGGCTCCTGCCCTCAACAAGCTCTCTGGCTGGGGTGGTAGGGGAGAGCCTGTGTACTGCCTTTGTCCGGCAGGGAACTTTGAGATTCTCACCAAGCTTGTGGCCTTTGTCCCTCCTTTTCCATGGGCTGACATCAATTTACCATTGGTTTCACTAGTAGGTTTGCTCTCTTCAGTCTCACCTTCCTATAAACATGTTCATTCATTCACTTAACAAAAATATACTGAGCACTTATTTCCTACCAGATACTGTCATGGGATATAGTAGAGAATGAAACAGGCAAAAATCCCTGTCCTCATGGAGCCTACATTCCAACAGAGGAGGATAAGCAGTGAATAAATAAAATACATGGCATATCAGATGGTAACAAGTGCTAAAGTAGAGAGGGGGTAGGCAATGCCGAGGGAGTTTTACTATTTTAAATGGGGACGGGGATGTCAGGAAAGCCCTCGCTGACTTGTGTGTAAGAATCTGAAGGTGTGAGAGAGTGAGCCAGGTGGAAGAGTGTTCCAGGGAGAGGGAGCAGCATGTGCAAAGGCCCTGGGGTGGGAGTATGCCTAGTGTGTTTGACACACAGCTAGGAGACCAACATGGCTGGAGAAAATGAGAGAGGATGAAGAGCAGAAAAGGGTCAGAAAGATGACAGGGGCCAGAGTACTAGACCCTGAGTGGGATGGAAAGCCTTCTGAGCAAAGAATATGACTTGTCTTTCAAAGTAACTTAATGTGATTTATATACAGTGTATGCAAAGTCCCTGCAGAGAGCCAAAGAAGGTGATATCAAGTCATGAAGCTGTAGGTTCCTGGTGCGGGTCACGTGGCCCTTCTGCTTATGGCCATCCCCCAAATCTGCTCTCGGAGCCTTCCCTCTCCCCCTTTCTCTCACATCCTACCTCCACCCCATCAACTCAGCCTTATGGTATGTGCATCTGTGCTGGCGTTTCGGTCAGAAAAGAGTGGGAAGGGTATGGAGATAGAGGGATGCAGGTACGGAGATAGGCAGGAAGCTCTGAAAGCCAAACCGTTTCACAGATGTGTAATATTTCCACTTTGTGCCAAGCACCGTTTGAGGCCCAATCACTTAGATCCTCTTTATGAACTCTGAATTAACCCTGTGAGGTGGGAAATTCCTATTCTTATTTTGCATTTAAGAACCTCGTGAGTCAGAGGAGTTAACTGACTTGCCAACTCACATAGTACACCAGTGGCAGAATCCAGGGCTCCCAAATTCTCTCATTCCAGGGCTCTTTCCTCAGCCCCGCACTGTCCGGTACTGGGAATGGTGTCTGGACCGCCTCGCTTTCCTGGGAAGCACTTTTCAGACAGGTATATCCCTTAGTGTTGACTCCATATACCCTGTAGGTACCAAGAGCCTGCAAGGTGAGTGTCTTAGATTGGAAACAGATGCTGGAGATGATGGAGAGTTGCACGTAGAAGGTTTATGGGGAAGTGCTCTGGGGATACACGTGTAAGGAAACTAGGAAGACAGGACTGAGATGAGGGGAAATCTGACACGAAATGAGACTGCAGCAGAGACCTCAGCCCCCAAACACAGCAGAATGGTCCAGGGATGCCTGGGGATGCCTGATGGGCACCTGATCCAAGCTGGGCCAATCAGAGATGGCCCCAGGAACAAGGGATGGAGAACCCAGAAAGAGGTCAGTCTGGCTCTGGGTGTTAAATCAAGGCATGAAATCTAGAGGCAGCCATGTTCAGCCATCCAGACTAAGGAGCAGGAAAAGAAGTTTGGCGCCCAGGGAAAAGACTGAAGCACTTGCACAGAGAGAACAGAGGGAGCTAGCCCCTGCCTGAAGCCCTGCAGGGCTCCAGGATTTTCCTGATCCACATCCCAGCCCTTAGGTGGAGGTTGGGGACCAGGGGTGCGAATTCACCTTCTCTAAGTGGAAGCTCTGAGTTCCCCGGATGCTGCCTCTGCTCCACCAGGGTCGATCCCGATCCCCTCAGCATCCACACCTCTGATCCCCCTACTTCCCCACTTTTTAGGCTTGAGAGTGAGATATTCTCTCTGATCACTATTTTTTCTTTCCCTGGGTCCTTTCCCTAAGCTTTTGAAAGTCAAAAGCCAGGGCGAGCCTTTTGCTTCTCTTTCTGCTGCCTCATCTCTTCCCCAAGGCACCCAGCATAGAACAGGCCACCTTGAAAGGAGAGGGAGTCAGGGAGAGACTAAGAGAAGGAAATAGCCAGAATTCTTAAAAATTAATTAATAGTTCAAACATATTACTTTACCATGAAAAAACAGCAATTTTTAAACATGCTTTTTTCAAAACCACACTAGCCTCTGGATTTTGCCATAAGCTCCTTCCCACGTAAGCACCGGTACTCTGAGAGGCCAGAGTAAAGATCACTCATTCATCTTGTGTGCCAAAATAGACAGCCACTGTTTCCTTAAGAAAAATTCTTGTCTTGCCTACAGATTCTCTTCTGGCCCACTGCCCAACAGAGGTAGGGTGGCCATTCATTTGGATAAGTCTTGATTAGGGTTCTTAATTTTCATAAAAGGCAGTCAACCTGACAATCCCCCAGGTTGACCTAAAATGTTGTTTTTTAAATTATTATTATTATAAAAGAAATACCTATTATAAAAATGTTACCGAAATGATTAACTTGAAAGTGAAAGTCTGCTGTAATCTTAGCTCCCCAAGGTAACCACTTCTAGACATTTAATCTATATTTACCCAGATTTTCCCTTCCCATCTTACTTTTTCAGTAATACTGATCTGCTTCATTCTTCTTAACAAAATTGCATTGTTTCCTTGGCTTTTTAAAAATTATTTTTAAAAATCTAAAAATAGGGCTTCCCTGGTGGTGCAGTGGTTGAGAGTCTGCCTGCCGATGCAGGAGACATGGGTTCGTGCCCCGGTCTGGGAAGATCCCACATGCTGTGGAGCGGCTGGGCCCGTGAGCCATGGCCACTGAGCCTGCGCGTCCGGAGCCTGTGCTCCGCGGCGGGAGGGGCCACAACAGTGAGAGGCCCGCGTATCGCAAAAAAAAAAAAAAAAAAAAAGATAAACAACAAGGACCTACTATATAGCACAGGGAACTATAATCAATATTTTGTAATAACCTATAAGGGAAAAGAATCTGAAAAAGATAGGTATATATACGTATAACTGAATCACTGTGCTGTACACCTGAAACTAATACAACATTGTAAATCAACTGTACTTCAATTAAAAAAAAAAAAGGTGCTAAAGAAAAAAAAAAAAGCAGAGTTGTTCTAAAGAAACACTGTGTGGACTTCCGTGGTGGCGCAGTGGTTAAGAATCCGCCTGCCAATGCAGGGGACAGTGGTTCGATCCCTAGTCCAGAAAGATCTCACATGCCACGGAGCAACTAAGCCCGTGCACCACAGCTACTGAGCCTGCGCTCTAGAGCCCGTGAGTGACAACTACTGAGCCCGCGTGCCACAACTACTGAAGCCCACGCGCCTAGAGCCCGTGTTCTGCAACAAGAGAAGCCACCACAATGAGACGCCCACGCACCACAACGAAGACCCAACACAGCCAAAAATAAATAAATAAATTTATTTATTAAAAAAAAAAAAACCTTAAAAAAACCCAAAACACTGTGCATGGAAGTAATTTGGAGATGAGGTTGGAGTTAGTCCCCACATTCCTCTAGTACCTAGGTCTCACCCCTGAATAAAGCCAGCCATTGGTGAACTGCATATTTAATCCCCATCTCCTGGATCTCCCAGAGAGGTGTCTTCACCAGACCATGGCCCTGATTTCCAATTTCCAAGCCTCGCCCCTGCCCGAACTGTGAGGATGCCATGGAGGATGTTGACCACGGCATGACCCACACAAGATCCATGAAAAAAATGTCTTGTTTCTTCTAAGGAGCTGGTCTGCTTTTTCTTTAAGGACCACATGACATTTGTAGTTAATCGTGTTTCTTATTTTCCTTTTTTGCTTTGGTCTCCAGGAAGCCCATAGCCCAATTTTAGTAATCACATAAAACTCTGTATGCATACCCGCTTGCCATTTTTTCCCTCTCATCTGTGTAGTCTCTTATATTTCTCCTAGATCTTTAATTTTAAAGATCTTGATTTTTAACGTTTGAACTTTTTCTGTTTTGCAGAGGTTTATTTTTGTTGGTACCACAGAAAGTCACCTCATTTTCTTAAACTGCAGAATGAACCAGAGCATTAGAAAAATAATTTTGGAAGATGCTTTTTCTGACATACCTCTTTCTGTTCAAATGCCTGCTTCTCCCCTGCCCCGCTGATGTGGAGAGGTTTGGAGGGTGCCATGAAGACCACAGAAGTGAGGTGGGGCGGCCAGTGGCCTGAAGGGAGAGATTTGTAGCTCAAATACACAGGGCCAGAATTCATTCCTTGGCTGTCTGGGCTCCCTTGAAATGAGGTGTGAGGGCTGCCAAGCTGCTTAGCAGGGCTTGCAAGCCTCAGAAGTGCCTCTTGTCCTAACAGGACTGCCACTCCTGGGATCAGCTTGGAAACTAGCAGGGCAACTTGGGACTTGCAATGCTTTCAGAGTCAGAGTCTGGAAGGACCCTGGGTCTTCCACTAAATAAAGGGGAGGGGTGGCAGTCCCTAGAAGCCAGGGGGTTAGATACTGTCCTGTCTCCTTACATGAGAAATGGCTGTGATAAAATAATAACTGGGAACAGTAGGTGACCCAGTTTGAACAAAGGGGCTGAGGATCGATGCTCCACAGCCACTGCCTGCTTTGTGAGTCCTTTTACTACAACATTATATATTATATGCAAATCGCAGCACAAACTTAAGGCCGCTTTTCATGTCAACAGGCTTCTTTGAGCCTATATGTTATATTTTACAGATCTTGGACAGTAACATTTTTCTTTTTAGTGCGAAGTTGCTCAAGGTTCATCTGAGACTCTTTTAAATTGCTGCTTTCAGAGAAATAACAATGTAAAATGACACGATGATGTATGGCCTTGTCCGGCCAACTGGGGCTGCAGCAGCCGCAAACGCCACCAAACCTCTGGGAATGAAGCAGTCTCCGGAGCGCCATTGTGCAATTGTCCTAACCGGATCATTTTTAATTAGTTGCAATTAATTTCAAGTGACAGCGTCCTGCACTATCAAGTCAGAGAGGCTCCAGTGCGTGGGTGGGGTTATTAGGAACAGACGGCTGGTGAGAGAGAAGCCAGAGGGAGGTCTCAGCACAGGGCTTTTACCTCCAAGAAGATTCCCCAGGTGGGGGGTGGAGGGATGATCATTTCCTGAGCTGGTGGAGGGAACGTCTTCCTAATGATGCAAATGTTCTGATTCTTTCTGGGCTGTGTGTAGGCCCTGCTAGGTGGGCACTTCTTATTATACCCTGTACATACGGGCAAGCGTGTTCTGACAATTATCTCACTTCGGTATCACCAAGTCTTTCAGCCAGATAACCTCTGCCTTAGTGTGGTAGAAGCAGACCCTGAGATGAGGCTTTGGGCAGGTAGTTTATTTGGGAGGTGACCCCAGGAGAGGGGAAGTGAATCAGGAAAGGGAAGAAAATGATATGGGGTGTGTTATGAAGCAAGTTAGTCCTGTGGGTACCTGGAGCTCACTCCCGCTGGGGACTCTGGGCGTCAACCTAGAACCTACATCTCAGAGCTGTCCCATCTGTGGGTCGGAGGAGCTGGGATATTTATACAATGATCCTGTTGGTCACTGGTGGAGGACTACTTCTGAGCTGCTACACAAAGGCGTGTCAGTGGCTGGAGAAAGCTCTTGGGCAAAGAACTGCAGATGCTGGAGCTGGAAGTCAGGCTTGGAACACCAACATGGTAAGGACAAGGGGATGGGGTGGGCTATGGCAGTGTCTGCTATACCCTTTAGGACCTCCTGTTCTTTTTTTTTTTTTTTTTTTTTTGGCTGTGTTGCATCTTCGTTGCTGTGCACGGGCTTTCTCTAGTTGCGGCGAGCGGGGGCAACTCTTCAATGTGGTGCGTGGGCTTCTCACTGTGGTGGCATCTCTTATTGTGGAGCACAGGCTCTAGGCGCGCGGGCTTCAGTAGTTGTGGCACACGGGCTCAGTAGTTGTGGCACACGGGCTTAGTTGCTCCACGGCATATGGGATCTTCCCAGACCAGGGCTCTAACCCCTGTGTCCCCTGCATTGGCAAGTGGATTCTTAACCACTGCGCCACCAGGGAAGTCCCCCACTTGCAGTTCTAAAGTCCTACAATTCCCAGTACCCCTTGGACTTCCCTCTAAGGCATTTATACAGAGAGAAACAGGCAGAGAGGGTAAGTGGGGTGACACGCCCGAGGCCACTGAACCTGGCAGAGGAGAGCTGGGAAGTCAGGATGCCTGCCTCTCGGTGGCAGGCTTTCCCCACCCAGACGCATCTAGGAACCCAGGCTCTTGTGAGCTGACTGGGTTTCCTTCCCTCCAGCCATATTGGCACCCTCTCCCCTGCATCCAGGATTCAGAATCCCTCTCAACAGAATGGCTACCGAGTAATGGTACATACATAAGAGATAAAACTAGAGAGAGGGTCCCTCCTGAGCACCATGTTCTCTAATCCAATGTTTTGGGGGCACACAGTCACTCCTTGTCCCCTACTGAGCTGAATCTTTGGGACCAAGGGGCTAACCTCTACTTTTAATATATTTACTACTCTAAACAGTGGATTTAGAACAAGGACCAAGGCACTTGACCTCCATGCCCTGACTTCTCTGGCTTCCAGCTCCTCCCTTAGCTCTCCAGAGCTATCCTTCATTGGCTCATCAGTAGGGAGGGAGAGGGAGCTGATGAAGCTTCGCCTTTTTCTCAGGAGTAATAACAACAACTATCACAGACATGTACTGAGCCCTTACATACACCATGCACTGTTCTAAGCATTTTCATATATCATATTAACTCCTTTTACCTCCACAGCTCAGTGAAGTAATACCATAATGGGGCAGGACCCTACGGGGCCTTCCCAGGACAGATCCCCCGCACGTCCTCTGCCTTCCTCTTGTCTGTAGCCAAAGAATAAATTTAATCAGGGAAGTGAGAAAATGCAAAAAGAAAGGAAAACAAACAAGACAAAATAATAGTAGTTTAGCCATTAAAAAAAGTCAAGGACTTTTCATTTCTCCTCAAGGGCTATAGATAATATTCTGAGCCACATCCTTTGAGCTATTTTGCAGATACTGAGACCTCCACCAGGTGGAAGAAGTTAAGTACATGATGACCAGACTGCAGCCATGACATACTCCATCTTACACAATTCTAAGAACCGGCCTCAAGGAAATGGGAACAAACCAACCCTGGAACTGAAGATTAACTGTACTTAAAAAAAAAAAAAAAAAAAATCACTGTTGGAGCTGACTGTGTCATACTGCACATAGCCCCCTCCACCTACACACCCCTGAAACTCCTCTTTAAAAGCTCTTGCCCCCTCGGGCTTCCCTGGTGGCGCAGTGGTTGAGAATCTGCCTGCCAATGCAGGGGACACAGGTTCAAGCCCTGCTCCAGGAAGATCCCACATGCCACGGAACAACTAGGCCCATGAGCCACAACTACTGAGCCTGCGCGTCTGGAGCCTGTGCTCCGCAGCAAGAGAGACCGCGATAGTGAGAGGCTCGTGCACCACGATGAAGAGTGGCCCCTGCTTGCCGCACCTAGAGAAAGCCCTCGCATAGAAACAAAGACCCAACACAGCCAAAAGTAAATTAATTAATTAATTAATTAAAAAAATTTTTAAAAATAAAAAATTAAAGCTCTTGCCCCCTGATCAGCAGCGGGGAGTTGGCTTTTGGACACAAGTCCATCTTCTCCCCAGGTTTCCAGCCTCCTAAATAAAGCAGCTTTTCCTTTCCTACCAGCACTAGTCTCTCAAGTATTGGCTTTCGAGCAGCGAGCAGCCAAACCTGAGCTCAGTAACAATATTACTATGCCCATTTTTAGAGGGGAGAAAACTGAGGCACAGAGAGGTTAGGTAACCTGACTAAGGTCACCCAGCTACTCAGCGATGGAGCTAGGACGTGAACTCGGGCAGTTTGAGTCCTAGAGCCCCAGTGATGACTTCAACTACTTTAGGAATTCTGGACACCCTCTGCACTCCCACTGAGTTTCATCTCATGCTTCTCCTAAACTGAAATACACACCCACTAAAAAAACCCTCTTTCTAAAGACTCAGACTGTCTGACCTAACCACTTCTCTTTTTTTCTCTTTTTAAAAAACGGAAGTAGATTACTGCATCCATTTGTGGGACCCCTAGAAATAACTGGAGACCCCAGCATTGCCTCCTTCCTCCTGGGGTCTGGGCCCACTGTCTGCCTCGGGTTAGGACACAAGGCCCCACGACAGGAATGTGTGGTCGTCCTCCAGATACCGAAAGTGCATCACTTACCTCAGGAGGAGCCAAGCTCCCCTTCATCACCCTTGACAGCGCTATCATCCATTAACTTATCTAAACCCTGTCTCTGTGCTTGACCAGTCTTCCCATTTACAAAGGATGCCTCCTTGCCTGCAGAAGTCGCTTTGAAGCCACCAACTCACTACATCAGATTTTTTTTTCAGTCTTCAACATGTCTGATCTTTGAACTTCCAATACATTGTTTTCCAATGGTCCCAGAATCGGGGTGGCTTATTTTTTTTTCAGTGATTTCCCACTGATTTTTTTCCCCCTTATCAGTCTTTACATTGACGAGACTTGTGAAATTTCTGTTCTAGGGTCAAGGGTCTCTCTCACGCTGAGAGACGGGGTTTTCTGGATTTTACATTACTTTGCTGTGGACGCCCCTTTCTCGTGTTGACCCACAGGAGCCTCGTCACCACCCACCCTGTGTATTTCAGGTCACTGAGCCTAGTTAATGCCCTTTTTCTCTAGAGCCTGGTCAGGGCCATAAAAGGCGATCCCTTCAAGGCTGTCTCTGGGGAGCTTACGTGTTTATTGGAACACAGTTGACAAGACTGTTCAGGAGGTGATGATCATAGGAAAAAAGGTGGAAAATAGGTCTAACAAAGGGCTTCATTTAGGAAGGAAGAAAAGCAGGCTTTGGTGGGGCTGTGGAATTAAAGTGGCCAAACAGGCTTCCTGAAGAAGTTGTCAAGGCTGGAATTCTCCCAACTGTAGCTCTCAGCGCATCACACCCACAGCCTCCTTTTATTACTGGGTTTGTCACGCCCCATTTACTATCCCAGAATGGAAAGCAGAGATAATATAACCAACGTATCCACATAATTTCCAAAAAATCAATATATGGACCTAACTATAATATAAAGGAGAAATCAAAGGAAAGTAAGCTATAATAAAAGAATACATATTTCAATATGTAAATGCTCAGCAACAATGAGGAAGTTGAATACTTGCACCTAAACATAAAACCACAGACTGTCAGTGCTTCTGGCCTTGGGGAGGGGGGCAGGGGGGTGGGGTGCTGGTGACTTAAGGCCTGTGAGTACTGTGCCCACATGAATGGCAGTTTCTGAAATGATGACCAACTCTTGGTAAGGTTCAGTACAGAGATTCAGAACAGAAGACAATTTCCCCTTCAGCTGTCACAGGAGAGGCATTCCTAGAAAATTCAGTGTATATTAAAACCATGCAAACGTATTCTGTGTGTATATGTAAAACCGAGCTAGGTTTAGACTCAAGTCATTGTAAACAGATTTTTCCAACAGGATCACCATCAAACCTGGGACCCCTCTGCCGGTTGTGCAGGTTGTGCACTGCACAACCATTTACTTCATCACGTAAGTGAATAGTGCCCCCTGTGGTTGCAGAGTCCACAGCAACTTGCTCGGAATTTTCGAAGTTGCATGGGATGAGGGAGAGAATTCTTCATTGCATGGGACTGTCCTGCACATTGCAGTATGCAGAAAGCACTCCTGGTTCCCTCCCCACACACTAAATGCCAGCACTGTCACAACAAATTACCCCCTTAAATGTCCAAACTAGCCCCTGGGCAGTACCACCCCACTGAGAGCCGCTGCCTTAGAGGCATCTGCGGCTCCAGCCTCTCCCACCGCAGGCCGTCCTCAACCTCATCTTGACTCCTCTTTACTGCTTCCACCGTTCATCGTTTCCTTCTCACTCCTGCCCCAGTCCGGCCTTTATGGCCTCATTCCTGAACCAGCAGAGGGACCCGCCTGGGCTTCCTGCTTCTGGCCTCAACACCCCCAATCCAGCCAGGGAACCTGCCCAGCACTGCAGTACACAGACCTTTCTCTCTCACCCCTGCCCTCAGAATTCATCCCCGCACTGACAGTGCTTCTTGCTCTAACCCCATCTTTTCATAGTACTCTTTCCTCCTCCCCCCTCCCATTCTCCAAGCATTCCCGCCTCCATGCCTTTGCTCCCACCATTCCCCTTCTTGGCCAGGCCAACCCCATCCTCCACCCCACCTCCTCCCTATCTCTGCCCTTAGGCACCAGCTATTCACCAGCCTTCCCGGATATGCATGTCAGAAGCACTGTGCTCCCGCGGAGTTTCATCTGTAACTTTTGTAGACCCATAGCAACTTTGTAGAGTGTTTTTCTCCCTCTGGCACAATTAGAATCTCCCAGAGCAAGGGCTTATTTCCCTTGGGGTCCCAGCGCTGGAGATCCATGGGACTTGAGGTTGGTTGGGTGCAGGGCGGGGCCAGCCTAGGAGGAACATGGATTTAACCAGTGGGCTGCTGGGAGCCTTTGGCTTGCTAAGTAGGGACTGACTTGAAGGGGTGGTGGTTTCAACGGATTGCTCTGGTGAGGCGGGCCACATGGTACAGGGGCAAAGAGCGAAGGCTGCTGCCATTACAGCAAGGAAGGAGGATGGCGTGGTCTCCTGGGTGGAAGAGGAAATCAGTGGAAGCCTTGAATTCATTCCGTCTAGGGTGAGGGAGGGGTGTGCATGCGCGTGTGTGTGTGTGTGTGTGTTTGTGTGTGTGTGTGTCCATGCACTGCTGCTACACTGCCACTGCTGTGTCTAGCAGGAAAGCAGACATTTAAACCCCTCATTATAGCTTCATCACACCCAGGGGTGGGGATGTGCCCAAGGCTAGGGGTGGGAGTGGAATGGGAGGTGGGATTGGAGAGGGAGGACCCTGAGATTTTATTCTGGCCACTTTGAACAAGACCAGGTGTGGGGGTGGGGGGCAGGAAAGGGGAGTCCCAACTCCCAGCTAAAGCTGAACAGTGGTCCACAAGCCCTGCACAGGGCCTGACTCTAATGTCTTCTGATGGGACAAATTGGTGAGCATGACTATTAGCTGGGTGACATCAAAAGGCATTAATCTCTGGTTCCGAAGCAGGACCAGCGTCACATTAGTGCCCCACACCCAGTCATTATTAAGACTTTAGCCCAAGGGTGTAATAAATGTTTTATGGCATGCAAACCAAGGTAATGGAATGCAAATCCCATAATACAGCCATACATTTATCTTCTAATGGAGCAAATGATGATGTATCGTATCTGAGAAGAGCTGCCGATAGGGTCTGCTTAGGAAATGTAGAGTTACCGACCCAAAGGTCAAGTGGGTGGCCCTGCTGGGGTGGTGGCTTGGGGTGAGTGAGGGTGGGAGCCGAGCTGGGATTGCCCAGCAGCGGTCAAGCTCTCGTGCACACAGACCTCCTGCCCACTGCTCTTGCACTTGCACCCCGAAACGCCCTCCTTTGGGGGCATACATCGAACACTCTGAGGCTTAATTACATCCCCTTTTCAGAATGCCCCGCCCTCCCTGGAGCCCCTATCCCCACCCAGAGCTGCATACCAAGAAGCTATTCAGCTCATACTGGCTTTCCAAAAATATGGCCGCATTAAGGTGTGAAACGTTAAATGGGATCGAGGGGCACGGGGCTATTTCTCCTGTGGAGTTAGGACTTGGCATTGGTGCCGTGTTTATTAAGAGGTCAGCACTATTCAGTCGCAGCCCCGGGGCTGGTGGGGAGGCCAAGCTGGCGACCCGGGGCAGCTGTGGCCTTGGGAAGGGCTTTGGGCAGCCGAGTCCCCCAGGTCTTTCTGACTGCTGCTGTTTCAGAAAGAACTTTCTGAAGAGTCCAGTTGACCAAAAAGAACATGGGATCCCTTCTGCCGTCAGAGGCCTTCTTTATTCCTAAGAACTTCCTGAGTGCCTTCTCTTGTCCAGCCCTGACCCAAGCACACAGTACCCGGCAGGACAGGGGCTCATGGGCCTAATACTGACGTCTAAGGACCTCTCCTGTACCTAGATTTATGAGGACACCAAGAAGTTTAAGACCTGTCCCTGCCTTCAAGGTACTGATGATCTAACTAGGGAAAAGGACACACATCTGAAAAGAAATTAGCAGTCAGGAGGCATATAGTTTAAGAGTCACCTAAGTGATATATGTGAGGGATACGAGTTCCCTTGTAAGACTTCTCAGGAAAAAGAAAGGACATCACCATTAAGGAGAAGGGAAGGGGCTTCCCTGGTGGCGCAGTGGTTGAGAGTCCGCCTGCCGATGCAGGGGACAAGGGTTCGAGCCCTGGTCTGGGAAGATCCTACATGCCGCGGAGCAACTAGGCCTGTGAGCCACAACTACTGAGCCTGCGCGTCTGGAGGTTGTGCTCCGCAACGAGAGGCCGCGACAGTGAGAGGCCCGCACACCGCGATGAAGAGTGGCCCCCGCTCGCCGCAACTAGAGAAAGCCCTCGCACAGAAACGAAGACCCAACACAGCCAAAAATAAATAAATAAATAAATTGATTAATTTAAAAAAAGAAGGGAAGGGGAGTGAAAACCACTGCCCAAGAGGAATTCTGACGGAGATTTGCTGTGGGCTAGAGGTGGTAAAGACCTCTTAAAATGGAAAAGGCAGGACTAGGCTCTTCCCCCAGACAGCTCGTGGTAGGTGTACAATTCACATTGGCTTTTGAATGCCCTGAAAACAACAGTTGTTCCCAGAGGGCTGGGACTAGATCTAGAATCTGAGCTTCAATGCTTGGCAGGTACTTTTGATCTTCTAATATGCCTTTTTGTTTTATAGAATAATATTAACACTAATAATAATTAATTGAGAAATTAGATCAGGCCCTGTGCTAAGCACTTAATTATCTCACTGAATCTTAAAACGACTCAAAGAGGGAAGTACCTTTATGATTCCCATCGAGGAATCATAACGAAGAAGCAAGTCTCAGAGTGGGACTTGCCCAAGGGAGTGTCAGCTGAGATTGTAACCCGACTTCTCTGCCTGCAGAGCTCATCCTACACAGTCCAGCCTTCCAAATCGAGGTGACAGAGGTCAGAAGAGTTAGGAGCTCTGTTGAAGGACACACAGCAGTTGGTGTGACCAAGGGAGGGCCTCTGGTTTCAGGCCATGCTGCCTCCTGCACCACAGCGAGCAGCCTTTGGTTTCCACGCATGTGTTTTACCCCAGGAGGAGTCTCCGCAGGTCCACTGCCTAACCCTCTGTCTACCTCCAACTAGTCTGTGCCCCAGAAGGACACTGTCTAACACGGTCTAAGATAAACTGAAGCATGGATGAATACAAATAAAGATAACAGTGAATCTGGTATCTGCAATGATCTGAGCCTACCCCAATGTGAAGATTCTCATTCATTTATCTGTACCCGTGCCTCTTTTCAAACATGGATGCTCTAGGTTAACTGCCCTTTTGAAGGATACTCGGGCTAGGATGAGTCTGCTCTTGGTTCTGCCCTGGTTTGGCCTGGTAAAGCCCCGGAACAGGCCTTTATGAAATATTATCTCCCAAGGCCCAGAAAATGGGCCAAGCTCATCTCTGGGGGAAGAAGGACAGTAGCCTTCAGCTCTGAATTCTTCAGGCTGGGTCTGGAGACAGGTGTGGGTACCCAGCAACCTGAACAGGGCCAGGACTGGGGTCCTGGATGAGAGAAGCCTAGGGTGCAAACTGAAGGAAGCACTCACTTTCAGAGTCACACTAGTGCAGGTCTTTTTAAAAAGTGCCCTATGGTTATGTGCTCGAGCCCCTCTATTGCCAGGGCTTGACCCTGAATTGCTGACTACCACAAATGGGGAAGCGGAAAGGAGCCTACGTCTCCTTGGCCTCAGCTGTTGAGTTGGGGGACAGACAGGGTGACTTCCAATTGGTCTCAGTACCTAGAAAGCTTGTAACTCAGAGACTGAATCAGCAACAGAAATTCTAAGGAAACTGACTTATGCAAATGTAAGCAGAGATAAAACTTGAGCCGTTCACTGGCTCACCTAACTGAAAGTTCAGGGGCTGTCAAGCCTTAGACAAGGCTGGATCCAGTTACCCATCAACAATCTTTTTCTTTCCATCTCTCAGCTCTGCTCTTCTCGAAATTCTTCCTGGGCACAGTCTAGTTGAAGGTAGACAGAGGGTCACTTGAACCTGGGATAATACACACACCTAAAAACCGAAGCTGCTCACGGTGGTACAGGAGACAGCATGACCTGAAGCTAAAGGTGCCCCTGCAGGAGAAAGTAAAGGGATGTCTTCACTCTGAGGCTCAGGAAGCATCTCCTGTGTGAGAGCAAGATGGCGGCCAGCAGCACCAGGCCCACTTCTGGCCAACCCAAAGGAACAAAGAATTTCTCCTTCCTAGTAGTTGCACCAATAGCTTTCATTAGCCCAGCTCCAGTCCCATGCCCATCACTGAACTAACCACTGTGGCCAGGGGGCTGACCTGCTCTGATGAGCTAGTTCTAGTCTTGGGCTGAGCCCAGAGGACTCCAGCCATTTCACCCCATTTGAAACCACAAAGACTTAGTAGAAAAGGTATGAGTTCCCCAAAGGAAAATCTGGGTGCTCTCAGAGGAGGGATGAATGCTAAGCAGGCAAACTCAAGAGCATCAACTCAAGAGCCGGAGACTCTTTTAAAACTCTGGCCACACCCAGGCCTTCTCTGGGGGCCCGGAGCACCTGCCATCCAAATCCGTGACATTTGTGAGCATCCTCTGGATTTCATCCTTCAGGCATGAAATGCTTCTTGCTCATCTTCGGCCACCTGATGCCCTCCCTGAAGGGACTGGTCAATGATTTGTGCATTATGGTTACTCAGTAAGAATGCGCTGACGTTATGAAAGAATGAATGAGGATCCGTGCTGGGGCTGGGCCCCAAACTTTTATTAACTGCAAGGTTAAGAGCTGTCGAGGGTCAGGGGCACTGCAAAGGGGCAGAGGGAGTGAGTCAATTAACACCTGTGTTTTTATTTCCAAATCAAATGGTTGCACGAGGTTTGGGATGATGTAACCACTCGGCAGCGTTGGGGTAGGATTTAGGAGCTATGGTATCTGGAGCGATGGTTTGAGTAGGCAGCTGCTGAGAGGCTCTTACCCTGACTGCCCTCTCTTGAAGTCTCCCTAAAATAATGGTCTAAGGCATGAAGCTACCTTGGCTGTTATAAACCCATCCCCCTGTGCCCAGGGTGGATCTGAGTTGAGTCACTTTTTCCTGGGCTGGTTTAGAAGGGTGTCTGGCTGAAGGATGGCTTCAGGCTAGGAGGGGAAAGGAGTGGGAATGTTGGGAAGTTGTGGGGGCGGGGAGGGGTAGACAGGCTAGGAGACTGATTCAGGCTCCCAGGAAAGAGGACACGACTCCACGGAGCCTTCTTAGGTTGGTGAGCATTTGAGTAGGGAGTGGCCAACACAGAGAGTCCACTTGTTAATGTCCATTCATCATCTCCCATCTGAGATGAGCTGCATTAGCCTCTGCTGGAAGTTTCTGGGAATGAGACTGGTGTGGCCAGACTCACTGGCCACTCCACAGCCTGCTGTAGGGCTTGGGATGGAGGGAAGAAGGCAGGCTTCCCCTCCAGCCCTTCCCACCAGTGCCTGGGTTCGAAGGACAGATTTTCGGCTGGGCCATTAAATGCTGATTAAAGTACAGGAGAAAAGAACAGGAAAGAAAAAAAACAACATCAAGCATTGTACATACATACACACTGCCACCCTAGGCCCCCCTTCCTTTTTCTCAAGCTGCCTCGAAGTTCTTTCCAACCCTCCACTGGAAATGCTATAAAAGGCCAGGTTAATTAAGTCCTATATATTACCAGTGCAAACACTTCCAACTTTATTCCAGCAGCTCGGTGAGTGAGGAGGCCAGGCAAGGTCCAGGCAGCTCAGGGTAATAAAACAGAAGACTCAATTACCTTGTACATTTGCAGTTTTTATAAAATCATTTAAAGTTCTCCCAATGAAAAGCACGGTGGGAGGGAATGGAATCTTGAAATCCAGCAGGAGTTTAGGGAACCAGGGATTTTAGAACAGCCATGGAAGTCATCTTGTCCATCCCCCACTTCTGGGCAGGGAGGCCCCCTCTAAGGGTCAGCTCAAGTAAATTATGGAGGAAGGAGAAAGGGAAGGGGACTCCCCAGTCATGCACTGAACGTCCACTGGGTCTGGAGGACTATACTGGTGCTTTATGTAACTCACTCAGGTAGGCATTATCCCCATTTACAGACGAGCAGACTGAGGCATCAGAATGAGTCCTTGGTACCCAGCCAAAGAGACCCAACACCCAGCCTACTGTACTCTAATTCCTTTTCCTCCTTTTAAGCTACCAGGCCTACTATCTGCATAGCATGGCCCAATGCTAATAGAACAGTGTCCAGAGTCCATGGGCTTAGATTCAAATCCCAGTTCCACCACTTCCTAGCTGTGTGTCTTTGGGCAAATTACTTAACTTCTCTGAACCTTAGTAAGTAGTTTCCTCATTTGTGAAAACAATTTTAGTACCTTCTTTACAGCATTGTTAAGAGGATTAAATGGGACGGTGTGTAAAATTATTGTGGTTATTGTGTGTGGACGGTGTGGTTATTATTGTGATTATTATACTAGCTATACCTCAACTTGTCATGACCAGATCATTACATTTTCCAGGGTGATAGCTAGTGAACCAGTTATACTAGGCAAACTCATGTGCTAAAGAGTTAAAAGAGCTCTCCCTGCTTCTTCCTTTACACCACAAGGACCTAATTCACAAACGGATTCTCCCACTTCTGAGTGTCACCAAAGGGCAGGAACCTCTTTCTTACTGAGGAGCCACTTGTTTCATGGGGGCCACAAAATAAGAACTATATAAAAGTAAAAAAAAACTTATTATGTTCTTCAATAAATAGAAACTGTTCACTATGTCTGTTCTTTCAGAAATGGGAGTATAAAACCTCAATTCAACAGCAGCCCCCAGAGGGAGAAATTATTCTCTGGGCTGTAGCCACAGTGACCCAGAGCAATGTTTCCCAGAAGGCTGGAAAGAGTTAAGCCCAAAGTTCTCTCATCTTGATCAAACCTCTCAGGGCCTCAGGGGAAGCACCTGGGTGGGTGGAGCTGAACGGCTCTGCAGCTGGGGACCAACTGGAAAGGCAGCAGCTGGCACGTGGTGAACACTATATATTGCCTGAATGAACAAAGTTGTAAAGCATGGGCACCTCTCAGGTCCTCCTGTGTGGACAGCTTCCTCTAAGGTGGGCCTGTGAAGTACAGTGTATTTTCCAAAAATGGCCACAGTAATATTTCCAGTCCCACCTGCTCTTCTAGAACTTTGACACTCTCCTATTGAGAAGTGGAGTCTATTTCTCCTCCCCTTGAAAGTGGGCAGGGCTTTGTGGCAACTTAACAGAATGGTGCAGTCATGCTCCCGTACAGCTAGAAGAGCTAGTCAAAAAAGGCAACATGCTTTTAACTGGTTGTCTCATGGGAATCAAGCTACCATACTGTGAGGAAGCCAAAGCTATCTGGAGAGGCCTCATGCAGATATTCTGGCCGAGAGTCCCAGCTAGGGTCCGAGCCAACAGCCAGCACCAGCCATCAGACATATGAGTGAACAAGCCTTCAGATGATTCCAGCCCCCAGTGGCTGAATCACCTTCAGCTTTTGAATCTCCCCAGCTGAGGCTTCCACATTGTGGAGCAGAGAACAAGCATCCCTGCTGTACCCTATGTGAATTTCTGACCCACAGAGTCTAAAAGCATAATAAATGGTTGTTTCACACCACTGAGTTTGGAGAAATTTTTAACCTAGCAATAGATAACCAGAATAGCCAACCATGGCTTTCAATGCCACGCTCAGTTCTGGGGGCTGCTATGTAAGAGGGTCATTGACCCACTGAAGAAATTCCCATGCACTGTAGTCAGGGTGGGAGGGACCTGGAACTCTGACCTAGATGTTGAAAGCTGGAGATGGGGGCTGGTATGTGGGGTGGGGAGAAGACTGGTTGTGACCTTCCTTTCCCTGAGGAAGGGGCAGCCTTGTTCTGGCATCACTGCAGTCCAGTGGAAAAGGAATAGCCTCTGGAGTCAGATGGCCTCTCACTAACTCTGTGAGTTAGACAAGTCAGCCTACTTCTCTGAACCTCAGATGAAGATAATAATGTCTCTCTTGTGGGATGCTTGTGTGGATTACATAAGATCAATAGAGGTGACTTGCTTGGCACATAGACCCTTAATAAATATTCTCATAAAAGGCCCTTTCGTTGCCCATTCAAACCTGCAATTAAATAGAAGGTGTTAATGAGATGCTGCAGGACATTTCTTCTGGGTTGAGGGTGGTAAGGAGAATTAAAACATAATTCTCTTCTCTCAGGGTTTTAATGTATAGAAAATAGGCATAAGGAGGTGAATGCGGGTTGAAGCCCCAGCTTTATTAATAGCAATAAATACCCAATAACTGCCACAGGAAGGGCTGCAGTTGGAGCCTGGAGTTTTCTCTGTGAGGACATCATTAATTAAGGATTCAAATTCTCTGTAGTAAAAAAAAACAAACAAACAAAAAAAAACCTCCCTGCAAACAAAAGTCCAGGACCAGATGGCTTCACTGGGGAAGTTTACCAAACATACAAAAAGGAACTTACACTGAATCTTCCCAAACACTTCCAAAAGACTGAGGAGGAGGGAATACTCCCAAAGTCATTCTATGAAGCCACCATCACCCTGATACCAAAGCCAGATAAAGACACTACCAAAAAAGAAAATTGCAGGCCAATATCTTTGATCAGCATAGACGCAAAAATTCTCCACAGAATATTAGCAAACCAAATCCGATAACACATAAATAAGATCATACACCACAATCAAGTTGGTTGCATCCCAGGGTCACAAGGATGGTTCAACATACACAAATCAGTCAATGTGATACACCACCTCAACAAAAGAAAAGAAAAAAACCACATGATCATCTCAATAGATGCAGAAAAAGCATTTGATAAAATTCAACATCCATTCATGATAAAAACTCTTCCCAAAGTGGGTATAGAGGGAACATATCTCAACATAATAAATGCTATTTATGACAAACCCACAGCCAATATAATACTCAACAGTGAAAAGCTGAAGCCTTCCCACTAAAATATGGAACAAGACAAGGATGCCCACTTTCACCTCTTCTATTCAACATAGTATTGGAAGTACTAGCCACAGCAATCAGAGAAGAAAAATAAAAGGTATCCAAATTGGAAGGGAAGAAGTACAATTGTCATTATATGCAGATGATATGATATTATATATAGAAAACCCTAAAGATGCCACACAAAAGCTACTAGAACTGATCAATGAATTCAGCAAGGTAGCAGAGTACAAGATTATCATATAGAAATCTGTTGCATTTCTTTACACTAACAATGAAATATCAGAAAGGGAAAGTAAAAAAAAAATCCCTTTTAAAATTGCATCAAAAAATAAAATACTTAGGAAGAAACCTGACCAAAGAGGTGAAAGACTTATATGCTGAGAACTATAAAACATTGATAAAGAAACTGAAATTGATTCAAAGAAATGAAAAGATATTCCATGCTCTTGGACTGGAAGAATTAATATTGTTAAAATGGCCATACTACCCAAAGCAATCAACAGATTTAATGCGATCCTCATCAAATTACCCATGACATTTTTCACAGAACTAGGACAAATAATCCTAAAATTTGTATGGAACCATAAAAGACCCAGAATTGCCAAAGCAGTCCTGAGGAAAAAGAACAAAGCTGGAGGCATAACCCTCTCAGACTTCAGATAATACTACAAAGCTACAATAATCAAAACAGTGTGGTAGGGACTTCCCTGGTGGCGCAGTGGTTAAGAATCCGCCTGCCAATGCAGGGAACGTGGGTTCAAGCCCTGGTCTGGGAAGATCCCACATGCCGCAGAGCAACTAATCCCGTGAGCCACAACTACTGAGCCTGTGCTTTAGAGCCCACAAGCCACAACTACTGAAGCCCATGCGCCTAGAGCCCGTGCTCCACAACAAGAGAAGCCACCACAATGAGAAGCCTTTACACCACAAGGAAAAGTAGCCCTTGCTCGCTGCAACTAGACACAGTCTGCATGAAGCAACGAAGACACAACACAGCCAAAAATAAAGAAATAAAATATAGAAAACAAAAAACAGTGTGGTATTGGCACAAAAACAGACTCATGGATCAATGGAACAGAATAGAGAGCCCAGAAATAAACCGACAAACCTACGGTCAATTAATCTTTGACAAAGGAGACAAAAATATACAATGAAGAAAACACAGTCTCTTTAGCAAGTGGTGCTGGGAAAGCTGGACAGCTGCATGTAAATCAATGAAGTTAGAACACGCCCTCTCACCATGCACAAAAATAAATTCAAAATGGCTTAAAGACTTAAATATAAGACATGACACCATAAAACTCCTAGAAGAAAACATAGGCAAAACATTCTCTGACATAAATCATATCAATGTTTTCTTAGGTCAATCTCCCAAGGCAACAGAAATAAAAGCAAAATGAAGTAAGTCAGACAGAGAAAGAGAACTATCATATGATATCGCTTACATGTGGAATCTAAAAAACGGGTACAAATGAACTTATTCACAAAACATAAGTAGAGTCACAGATGTAGAAAACAAACTTATGGTTACCAGGGGTAGAGGGAGGAGGGATAAATTGAGAGATTGAGATTGACATATACACACTACTATTTTAAAATAGATAACTAATAAGGACCTACCATATGGTACAGGGAACTCTACTCAATAATCTGTAATGGCCTATACAGGAAACAAATCTAAAAAAAGAATGGATATATCAATATGTATATGTACAACTGATTCACTTTGCTGTACACCTGAAATTAATACAACATTGTAAATCAACTATACTCCGATAAAAATTTTTTAAAAAAGAAATAAAAGCAAAAATAAACGAATGGGACCTAATCAAAGCTATAAGCTTTTGAGATTTCCCTGGTGGTGCAGTGGATAAGACTCCATGCTCCCAGTGCAGGGAGCCTGGGTTCAATCCCTGGTCAGTGAACTAGATCCCAAACGCATGCCACAACTAAGAGTTCACATGCCTCAACTAAGGAGACCGTGAGCTGCAACTAAGGAGTCCACCTGCCTCAACTAAGGAGCCCAAGTGCCACAACTAAGGAGCCAGCAACACACAACTAAGGAGCCCTGGAGCCGCAACTAAGGAGGCCACCTGCCACAACTAAGACCTGGCACAACCAAATAAATAAATAAATATTAAAAAAAAAAGCCATAAGCTTTTGCACAGCCAAGGAAACCATAAGCAAAACAAAAAGACTACCTGCGAACTGGGAGAAAATATTTGCAAATGATGCAACCGACAAGGGCTTACTTTCCAAAATATACAAACAGCTCATACAACTCATAACAAAAAACAAACAACCCAACCGAAAAATGGGCAGGAGACCTAAATAGACATTTCTCCAAAGAAGACATACAGATGGCCAATAGGTGCATGAAAAGTTGCTCAACATCAGTAATTACTAGAGAAATGCAAATTAAAACTACAATGAGGTACCACCTCACAGCAGTCAGAATGGCCATCATCAGATAGTCTACAAATAATAAGTGCTGGAGAGGGTGAGGAGAAAAGGGAACCCTCCTACACTGTTGGTGGCAATGTAAATTGGTGCAGTACCTATGGAAAACAGTGTGGAAGTTCCTTAAGAAACTAAAAAGAGAGCTACCATATGATCCAGCAATCCCACTCCTGGGCATATATCTGGACAAAACTATAACTTGAAAAGATATTTGCACCCCAATCTATTGAATACACAGCAGCACTATTTACAATAACCAAGACATGGAAGCAACCTAAATGTCCATTGACAGAAGAATGGATAAAGAAGATGTGGTTCATATATACAATGGAATATTACTCAGCCACAAAAAAGAATGAAATAATGCCATTTGCAGCAAAATGGATAGAACTAAGTGAAGTAAGTCAAAAAGAGAAAGACAAATACCATATGATATCACTTGTATGTGGAATATGACACAAAATATGACACAAATGAACTTATTTATGAAACAGAAACAGACTCAAAGACATAGAAAACAAACTTATGGTTACCAAAGGGGAAAGGGGGTGGGGGAGGGATACAGTAGGGGTTTGGGATTAGCGGATAGAAACTACGATATATAAAATAGATAAATAACAAGGTCCTACCGTATAGCACAGGGAACTATATCCAATATCCTACGAAAAAACATAAGAGAGAAACAGACTAGAAAAGTTAAGCACACAATGCAAAAGAAAACCGGAAAAGGCAAAAGAATGAACATTTTAATGAAATTATTTTATAAGGAATTAAGAAGGGAGTTGACTATTGATGCAAGTTATTTTCACTTTGGCAAAATGAAAGTAATTATTAATATGTATACTTTAAAAAATAATGGAAAAGGATATATATGTATATGTATGTATAACTGAATCACTTTGCTGTATACCAGAAACTAACACATTGTAACATTGTAAATCAACTATACTTCAATTAAAAAAAAAAGATTCAGATTCCTTAATAGTTATAGGATGATTCAGGCCTTCTATTGTTTTGTCGGTTTTGGTCATTTTTGTTTTTCTAGGACTTTGTCCGTTTTACCTAAATTTTCAAACATATTTTCAAACAAAAGTTGTTCAACTGTCCATTGAATCTATCACTAAGTGCCCCCTTCTATCAAACCCTCAGAATTGCACTGTGCGGTCACTTCATGTACTCTTAAAAAAATTTTTTTTAATTTATTTTATTTACTTATTTTGGGCTGCGTTGGGTCTTTGTTGCTGCGTGCGGGCTTTCTATAGTTGCGGCGAGCGGGCTTCTCATCACGGTGGCTTCTCTTGTTGCGGAGCACGGGCTCTAAGAGTGCAGGCTTCAGTAGTTGTGGCTTGTGGCCTCTAGAGCACAGGCTCAGTAGTTGTGGCTCACGGGCTTAGCTGCTCCGCGGCATGTGGGATCTTCCTGGACCAGGGCACGAACCTGTGTCTCCTGCATTGGCAGGAGGATTCTTAACCGCTGCGCCACCAGGGAAGTCCCCACCGCGTGTACTCTTGTCCAGGGGTCACGGAGGTAGCGTTTTTGCCTCCACTGCAACAACCTGTGAGTAAACCTGAGCCACACTTTCCTGGACCACCCCCCCGCAACCTCCCTACCTCCCCCCCAACCCCCCGCCACCCCCTGCCACCAGAGCCATGAAGGCACTCTGAGCATTAGCAAGTTACAACTACTGCCTGTAACTCACCCAGAAAGTTCAAGGGAGAGCCACATTCCCTCCCAGCCTCGGCTCCAGAAGACAGCTCCAGTGTGCCCCTGATGTAAGAGTTTGGGGTCGACCTAGCCATCTCCCCCCGCAACTTCCAGTAACTGCTTCAGCTTCCTCTGTCCTCACGGACTTCCCCAGCTGAGCAGGGGATATCAGTGACCTCACTTTGGCAACAGTCATTCGTGTCCCACTCCCATCTCTGTTGCTGGTTCATTTCCCCACTGAGGACAAGCAGGATCTAGCAGGTTGGGGTAAGGGCTGGGACCTGGGGATAAAAGAGGAGCTTATGGGGCAGTGAGGGGTTATCTGTTTATCCTAGAGTGACCTCATGTGTGCTTATGCTAACGTGAGAAACAGACGGGTGTAACCTCAGCAATGGCTTCAGGGAGGTGCCCGTTTGGGATGCACCTTGCCATTCACCTTTCCCAGTGGAGCCCCCTTCCTTCTTGACACTTTCAGAGAAACCATAAAGGGTGGGATTGCTGGGTGGTGCTCCCGAGCCCTTGCCTCCTGGGGGGCCCCCGGCTTGCAGCCCTCACCCTCCATCTGTCCCCTTGGTTGGGTCCTTCCTGCTACCCCGCAACCCCCTGCCCCAGAAAAGCAGCCATGCCTGAGCTCTGCCTCTCTCCAAGGCTGGCTGCCCTGAGGGCCCTGGCAGCATTGTCCTCCATCTGGCCAACCAGCTGAGGTGAGCAGAGGACACGAGCAGCTGCCGGGAGTCTTGGGGTCAAAGGTCCTACAGACTCACTCAGGAACTGGCTACTCAGGCAGCACAGGAAACTGATGTTTTGAGGGATGATTCGGTGCCCAGCCGGGCACTGAAGGCGTTAAAGGAACGTGGTGGAAGATAGCAGAATGGAGGCACATGGTGCTGCTGGAAAAAAGCTAGCCTTGTGCGCGGATAATTAGAACTGCACATCAGTAAACAATGCCTTTTCCCCTCATTAAGGACAAATCTGTATGTATAATGTGCCTATTTTCTCTTTCATTAACTTATAAATGGCCACTACTTTAAAGCCACTTAACCAGCAGTTTTGACTTGCCCATCAGCCCGGGGATCTGATGTGTCTTGTCTCCTACACAGACAGAGGCGCCCACTTCAGCACCCAGCTCCCATGAGATGTCACAGGGTGTGAGGGCAGACCCCAGGCCCAGGCCACCGCCCACCCATCCCCTCCCCCACCATGACCCTCTGATGACTCACTCTCATTCTCTAAATTGCTTTGTCTGGCCTTGAGTAGTTCGAGAATGCTGACTCTTGGGAGCCCCTGAGAATGTGGCCAATCTTCAAGCATTCCTTAGGACGCCCAGCAACAAGCTGGGACCAGAAATCCCAGTGATGAGATATCAGTTCTGCCCTCATGAAACTCACAGTCCTGTAGGGAGAGCAAGCAGCATGTACATGTTAAGGAAGGGATGCTGTAAGAAAGGTTCACACAAGATGGAAATTTTCAGTGAAAGTCAGGAAGGCGCCCCAGATGTATGTCTCCTCCATCAATCTGGAAGCTTCCCTGGGAACTGATAACATCTCTCCCTCATCAGGCAAGGAGCTTCAGGGGATACTGACCATGTCCTTCCCATCACACTAGGAGATCCCCTGGAGGCAGAGACGCTCTCTCTCATCAGATAGGAGATTCTACAATTAGGAACTATTGCCTCATTAGATTAAAAAATCCCAGGAGTGAGGGATCAGTCCAAGGGTAGGGCGCTGTCTCCCCATCTTTCTCTGGGTAGCCTCCCAGGACCCTGAATAAAGACAGCCTCCTTACATCACTCCCTCTCTCCTGGGGCCCCGAAGTGTGCCCCAAACCTACGCCAGGACTTGAGAGGGGCAGGGACAATGCCAAAGTGGGAGATGATACAATCTTTGTCCTCAGGAGCATCTGACTAGCTTTTCAGTTTTGCGGTGACACTAATCCACACAAAGCAACAGTGAGACAAGGGAAAGGGGACTGAAGTGACCACTTATGGAGCACCCTCGTGGTGGTGACGGGGGCATGTACGTGACCCGTTCTGTTATCCCACAGAAGAGCTCACAAGCCTAGGAGGTGAATACTATTTTCCCCATCCCACAAATGAAGCCCTGGAGACCCAGAGAGGGAAAGAGATTCACTCAAGGTCACACAATCCGTCAGTGGCAGAACTGGGAATCGAACAGTCTCTGGCTCTTTCCACCATAGCCAAGCGTCACCCCATGTGAGTGCAAGAGCCTTATGAGCAGTAGAGGCAAGAGGAGAAGAGGAAGAGCAGTGAGACTGGAGGCACCAGGCCTGGGGACAGGAGCTTCTGCTGGACCTCAACTGTGGGAACAGCTTGGAGAGGCCAAGGGCATTCTGAGAGCCTTTGATGGTGAAGCTGGGTACAGCCCCATCTCTGAAGCCCTGTACCGTCCCTGAACAGGACAAATGGAGGAGCCTCAGTCCTGGTGAGGGACCTTACTCATAAATTCAGACATTCCTCAAAAATGCCATCTCCTGAGAATATTTTTAGACTGACTTCTGTTGGACGCTGGGTGGTTCTGCTATTGGGACAGTATCACCGTCACCATCATCATTAGCATGTTAGTCATTCTAAAGAACTGGAAACAACCCAAATATCCATCCACAACAGAGTGGAAAAATTCACATGTGGAATGCTTGACAGCAGTTAAAAGGAATGAAGCAGACCCACGTGGGCTTGACACGGCCAAATCTCCAAGACATATATTGTTGAATGAGAGAAAACAACTTTCATGTTGATATATTTAGTGTGATACCACTTATGTAGAAAGAGATACCACTTATGTAAAAAGAGAAGTCTCAAACAAGGTGCTTTCAGTGGCTACATATTATAATAAAAGGGTCTGTAAAATATATCAAACTGGTAACATTGGTTACCCTTGATTAGGGGTGGCTGTAACCAGGATGGGAGGTGATCAAAGGGGACTTTGGTCACCCTATGTAGGGTGACCGCTTGCCCAGGTTTTCCCAGAACGGCCTCTGTTTTCTCTGTTGCTGCTGTAACTAATAACAGCACTGCCTTTCACTCTCAAAAGTGTTCAGATTGGGTGATAAGTTACTTAATTACCCTACTTATCTGTAGGGTTTAATTTTTTACAAAAAGAATATATTAAGTGATCACTTGTGTCATCTCTAGCAGTGTATCGAGAGAAGGTAAAGTCTTCCTCTCCTTCTCCAGGGCCCCAGTCCCACTCCTCAGAGGTAACCCACTGTTAACAGTTCTAACATCCTTTTCGATACTGTAACTCTAGGGACTTCCCTGGTGGCGCAGTGGTTAAGAATCCGCCTGCCAATGCAGGGGACACGGGTTCGATCCCTGGTCTGGGAAGATCCCACATGCCGCAGAGCAACTAAGCCCGTGAGCCACAGATACTGAGCCTGCGCTCTAGAGCCTATGAGCCACAACTACTGAAGCAAGCCACCGCAATGAGAAGCCCGCACACAGCAATGAAGAGTAGCTCCCCGCTTGCCACAACTAGAGGAAGCCCACGCGCAGCAAAAAAGACCCAATGCAGCCAAAAAACAAACAAACAAAAAGAAACAGTAACTCTGTATGTAACCACGTAAACTTAAAACACAGAGAAAAAGACGTGGAATTATGCAGCACACCCTGTTTTGAAACTTGCTTTTTTCACTTAATTTTGTCTATATCTGGGTATCAGGAAAACCTAACATAGATCCTTGGGTCCCATCAACAGAGATTCAGTTTCTGTGGGTTGGCAGTGGGGCCCACGGATGTGTATTTCTGGCGAGTTTTCTGGGTGATTTTGATGCCAGTGGTCCATGGACTCCATGCTAACCTTTGTCTATAAAACAATCATTCATCCATTTATTTAATAAACAATCATGGACCCTTGCTCTGGGTTTGGCCCTGGCTAAGCCTGGAATTCAGCAGAGAACATAATGCAGTCCCTGCCCTCCAGGGCACAGCCTCAGGTCTACTTCCAGCGGGACCAGTCATCTCTGACTGTGGGTTGAACAGGCTATGAGCATGGGCACTGGGGTCAGACAAGCCTAATCCTGGCACTTCCTCTTTCTGACCATCTGACCTGGGGAAAAGTACTTAGCCACTCTCTGCCTCAGTTACCTGCTCTGTAAAGTGGACATCAAAATCCCCATGTCACATGATGGGCACTCAATAAGTTGCAGCTACTCTCATTAATAATTAATTATAAAGAACATATACATAATAATAAAACTCCTATAGCATTCTTGCCAAGAATGTTTAAATTAAATTCAATCATGGGGAAATAATCTGACAATCCGAACTCAGAGATATTCTAGAAAACTTGACTATATGCTCCAAAAATGTCATGAAAGACGACAAAAAAAAAGAGAGAGAGAGAGAACCTATTCTAGATTAGAGAAGATGAAAGAGACATACAACTAAATGCAAAGTGTGTTCCAGGCTTTCATATATATATATATACACACACACACACACACACACACACACACACATATATATGTATACATAATATCATTGGGATATATATATTATATATATTTATATATTTATCATTGGGATAAGTGGGAGATATGAATATCAACTCTATATTATATAATGATATTATAGCAATGTTAAATTTCTTTATTGTAATAACTGCACTATGTAAATGTTCTCCTTCTTAGGATGTGTGCTGAAATACTTAGGGATAAAGTGTCATGATGTCTGCAAATAACTCTCAAAGGGTTCAGAAAATTGTGTGTGTAGGGATGGGGGGAGAAAAAAGAGAGACAGAAAAGGAGACAGAAAGACAGAGAGAGAATATGTTGCAAAATGTTAACAATTGGTATATCTAGGTGAGTATAGGGGTGTTCCTATTCTATTATTCCCATTTAGTTTGTAGATTTAAATTTTTCCAAAATAAAAAATTGGGGAAAATGAAATCTAATGGTTTTAGAAAATAATATTCAGGATAGTGGTTGACTGGGGAAGGAGGGAGTGACCGGGAGGGGAGTGTGGCTGGCAGCTTCCTGACTTTGGTGGATGTCCTATATCTTGAACTGAGTGTGTTCATTTTTGAAGGATTCATTGAGCTGAGCAACTATGATTTCTCCTCTTTTGCATGCCAAGAAATAATTTTATTTAGAATCATCATCATAATAAAGCATCCTTCCCAGCATCCTATCCTCTGATCTAGTTCTATAAATGCAAGATGGGTCCAGGCGGGAGGGAAGGCTGGGGCGGGGCCATCCTTCCCTGACAGTGTGTCTCATCTGAGAGGAGGGACAGCAGGGCCTGAGTCTGATGACAGCCTGCCTCTCAGTCTGACCCCATGGGGAGGAGGCCGGCTGCTTCCGGAGGTGCCCCAGCCTGCGCCTCCGAGCCGTGCCCACTCCTGCTGCCAGCCCCTGCAGCGGGAGGTTGGCCTTGACTCCACACTTCTCAGGCCCCAGCGTTCTCCTCTCTTGTCAGCCTTGTGGGCCCAGATGGATGTGGGCTTAATGAAGCATCTCATCCTGTGTGAGAAGGAAGTCCAGGGGTCACAGTTTCCTCTCCTTGCATTGTTTCCCCATGTGCTTGATCTGATCTGCTTCACTAGCTGGAGACAGAAATGTAGTCATGTCTCTGTGTTTTACAGATTAATCGCTGGAGTCCTCATCAGCCTAAATTAACAGGAACAGTAACAATGGCTAACACTTACACAGTGCTTACTACATGCCAGATCCTGTTCTGAGTACTTTATGTATATAACTCATTTAATCTTACAACAGCTCTCTGAGGCAGGGTTGTTTTTTTTTTAATCCATTTTACAGATGGGGAAATTGTGGCATAGAGAAGTAATTTGCCCAAGCAGGACTGACTGCATAATTGGCAGGGCCAAGTGAAAAATGAAAATAGAGGAGTGGAAGGGGGTCCTTCTTCAAAAATAACTTATTATAAAAAAAGAATGAGGGGCCTCCCTGGTGGCGCAGTGGTTGAGAGTCCGCCTGCCGATGCAGGGGATACGGGTTCGTGCCCCGGTCTGGGAGGATCCCATATGCCGCGGAGCGGCTGGGCCCGTGAGCCATGGCTGCTGAGCCTGCGCATCCGGAGCCTGTGCTCCGCAACGGGAGAGGCCACAACAGTGAGAGGCCCGCGTACCGCAAAAAAAAAAAAAAAAAAAAAAAAAAAAAGAATGAAATAATGCCATTTGCAGCAACATGGATGGACCTAGAGATTGTCACACTAAGTGAAGTAAGCCAGACAAAGACAAATATATGATATCACTTATACATGAAATCTAAAAAAACAATGATACATATGAACTTAGTTACAAAACAGAAATAGACCCACAGATGTAGAAAACAAACTTATGGTTACCAAAAGGGAGGGGGGAGGGATGAATTAGGAGCTTGGGATTAACATATACACACGACTATATATAAAATAGACAACCAACATGGGCCTACTGTCAAGCACAGGGAACTCTACTCAATATTTTGTAATAACCTATAAGGGAAAAGAATCTGAAAAAGAATAGCTAGATATGTATGTATAACTGAATCACTGTGCCATACACCTGAAACTAACACAACACTGTATTATAAATCAACTATACCTCAGTTAAAAAAATAAAATAAAATATGGCTGACAGATTTTTTAAAAATTATTATGACTTTCAAGACAGCAAGCATTAAGCCCAGCATGGTGCCTGTTTAAGGCAGGCTCCGGTGAGGATGTACAGGTCTGCAGCCCATGAGGTCAGGCCAGGGAAGTAGCAGAGCAGAAACTGGAACCCGAGCAGTCTGACTCCAGAGTCCATCCTCCTATCCACGGTGCTATACAACCCTCTACCCTCAGGGTCTTCCTCCGCTCACCTTCCCCAAGGTGCCCAAGAACTGGAAGCACGACTCAGTGCATCGGGATCTGTCCTGGCTCTAAAAGCCAGGTGGAGACAGAATTGAACAGTCTAATCAGCCCGCTGCCACAAGGGGTCGCTGTTGAAAACTGGTCCTGCGCAGTTTGCTGCCTCCACGTCCACAGCTCAGTACTGCCCTTGCTGAGCCAACCCTGGAAGTGCACAGCAGCGCCCCACACTTGGGCTCCAGGCTACAACTCTTTTATTTCACACTCTTATGTGCAGCCACGGCTCTCACAGCACAACCTCTACCAGAGTGCCTGGAGGTCTCTGCCATGTCAGCTGCTGGCTGGGCTCCAGCCTAACAAGTATCTAGGCCTGATATTAGCTTGGTTCACCTATTCAGCATCCCCGTTTCCTGATGGTGAGGTTCCCCTGTGGCATTCTTTCTACGCTTTCTTGCCAAAGGATCTCAGAGAGGCCCAACTCAGTACATCAGAAAGGCTCTAGTAATCTCAAACCCCAAAAGGGAAGGGTCACTCAGGGTCTTGACCTCAGCCCTCCCATATGCAAATATCCTGCCTCTGTGATCAGCCCTGCAAAACCTTCTCAGAATCACATAATTCCTTTTTGCACCCTTTTCCCAGAGCAATGTATTTGCCTACTTAACATAAGCACTGCATAACTAAGAGAACAGGGATTATTCTTTTGCCAGAAAATCTAGTTTTGCCTTCCTAGGCACACCATTACACGGGGTTTAACATGACTGGCACATCAGTGTCACACCCAGATACTTTCTTAATAACATAAGTGTCTAAAAAGGGTTGATGAATGAGACTTTAAAAGATGAAGGATCGGAGGAGGGAACAGAGCTGGTGGCACGTGGGTATTATAACCTCACTGGCTGATGAGGCCAGGAATGTCTGGATTACTCTGGTACCATGGGCATCTGTGCAGTCAAGCTGGCACCATCTAGAGTTCCCCTCTGTATCAGTTAGAAGTGTATTCAGTTGCAGCTAACAGAATACCAACCAACAGTGCACTAAACAAATGGAGATTTATTATTTTCACCTGACAAATCTGGAGGTAGGCTAGTTACTGGCATTGGTTTGTCAGCTCATGGCTGGTGTCATTACAATTCTCTTGGTCTTTCCCTCATAGAGGCTGATGGCTGCTGCAGCTCCAGCCTTCAAGTCTGCATTCAAGGCAAAAAGAAGAAAGGGCGAGGATATGGGGAGGGGGAAGGGTAAGCTGTGACAAAGCAAGAGAGTGGCATGGACATATATACACTACCACACGTAAAACAGATAGCTAATGGGAAGCAGCCACATAGCACAGGGAGATCAGCTCGGTGCTTTGTGACCACCTAGAGGGGTGGGATAGGGAGGGTGGGAGGGAGGGAGACGCAAGAGGGAAGAGATATAGGAACATATGTACATGTATAACTTATTCACTTTGTTATAAAGCAGAAACTAACACACAATTGTAAAGCAATTATACTCCAATAAAGATGTAAAAAAAAAAAGAAGAAGAAGAAAGGGCAAGAAGGGCCAGCACCAGCAGCATCCAATGCCTTTTATCAAGAAAGGAAAAGCCTTCCTCAGAGCACCCCCGCAGGTTTCAGCTTATGCCCCATTGGTCTGAACTGAGTCCCATGCCTTTCCTGGCTGCAAGGGAGTTTGGGAAAGTGAGCCTTTATGCTGCAGCAAAGAGGATGATGCCACACCCTTCCCCCTACAGTCACCCTAGGTGGCACAGGACCCCGGGGCCCCTTCCCAACAACCCCAGATTCTTTCCAGAGGAGCTCCTGCATCCTGTGGCCCTCACAATGCCCCAGGCAACAAGGGCCCACCCAGGGAGCCGGGATTCCCCTGAGCAGGAGGCCCGCTGACTTCAGCCTTTTCCTTGGTGATTCATGGTGCTCTGCCAGCTGGGGGAGGCGACTAATTAGCTGTAGACTGATTAAGGACAAGGCAGGCAAAGTCCCAGAGGTGATAAACATGAACTTTCCATCTTCTCCCTCCCGTCCGTTGCTGCCACCCACCACCAACAGCGGAAGGCAGGCCCGCGGCACCCCTCACGGTGCACCTGGCTGGGAGGCCAGCAGACGTCGTCCAGGCCACCGCTCACACCGCCCGGCGCCAACCAGGGCATCGTGGCAGGGATGGGCACACTGGGTTTTCCTTCAGGGCTTCTCCTCTCCTCCAGCCTCTCCCAACCTTCTTGCTCTCGACCAGGTATGGTACCAGGCCCGGATTTCTAAACCAGCCTCTGCCCTAAAGAATCTACAGCTGGGCTTCCCTGGTGGCGCAGTGATTGAGAGTCCGCCTGCCGATGCAGGGGACGCGGGTTTGTGCTCCGGTCCGGGAGGATCCCACGTGCCGCGGAGCGGCTGGGCCCGTGAGCCATGGCCGCTGAGCCTGCGCGTCCGGATCTCGTGCGTCCGGAGTCCGTGCTCCGCAACAGGAGAGGCCACAACGGTGAGAGGCCCGCGTACCGCAAAAAAAAAAAAAAAAAAAAAAAAAAAGAATCTACAGCTGAGGGCTGTAGAAATGCAGAAAGGGGTGAGTTCAGTATGACCTGGAGTTGCTGGCCAGGGCGCCATGGCGGTGCTTTGGGTGGGTTTTCTGAGTAGAGCGGTGGTCCTGGAGAAAGGGGAGGACACATGCACAGGAGTGGAGGCAAAGTGAGCAGAACATGCTCCTGGGGCAGTGAGGCATCTGGAGACAGGCCTGGAGAGGGGCAAAGCCAGGGGCAGGATGGAAATGAGGACGAAGAGGAAGCAAGGGTTTAGATCTGAAGCCCAGCTGCTTCCAGCCTCAGCTCCTCCACCATAGGTGGCCTTCACATGCATGAGACCCCATGGGGGGGGTTCAGGGGGATCTGCACCCCAGCTCCAGCTGTGACACCTGGCCTGTTTCTCTCACTCCAGAAAGCACTTGCCAGGTGCAGGCAACCTTCATGCCACCAGGGCCTGGCCAAGCCACAGTGGAAAAGCTCTCTGACACATGAATCTTATACCAGATAAGGCTGTGATAAGGACAAAGGATACATTTCACCAACAGATAACAAGCGAGATTCAGTGAATGGGATTTCTCAAGTCGCCTCTGTTTTTCCACGAGGAGACCCCCTCAGGAGGTGGCCAAGGTAAATGCCTATCTTAGGAGGCTTGAGAAGCACCCCACCCCCAGTCCACTCTGCCTGGCCCACTCTTACCCATCCCTTGGGTCTCAGCTCGTGTCATTTCTTCGAGGGAGCTTCCCTGACCCCTTCTAGGTCACATTCTATGTATTTCCCTTCATCAATTGTAACACAGCTTATATTAATGCATTTAGGTGACTGTCTTTATTACTATAGATTCAATCAGCAAACATTAATTGAGCCACGAACTGTGCTAAGTTCTGGGGATACCATGAGACACAGACCTATCTGCATGGAGCTTGCAGCCTAGGCATAAGTCCCAGCTTGTACCTAAGTGGGGATCCACCCTAACTGCAGAAGTAAGACCCCTCCCAGTCCCAGTAAAACAATGGGACAACTCATGCCCATTCAACTCATGGCCTCAGGCCACCCCCAGAAGGACCTTCCTGTGTGGTTGCTCAGGTTGTCCATGACACAAGGGGACTGTAGTGGATGCTGGTGTGCTGCCCATATTTCTCCTTCAGAGCCAAGGCACTCGTTCCTCTAGCTGCTGGGAGTGTTGCCTGTTAATGGCTGGCAACCAAGTCCCCCTCCAGGACCTGCCCTCAGCCAAAGAGAGGCACATCAGTCCCAGAGTGATGTCTGCTCGTTTGAAACAACAAAGGCCTGCCCCCTTCCTTGCCTCAATCCAGGAGCTTCCCGTGCGGTTGTGGTCCACCTTTTCCCTCTACCCCATCCTACTTCCCTCACTCCCTCACTCAGGGGCTATTCCTGAGGACACTCCTCAGTAAGACGCCTGCACGCAAGTCTCGAGTCTCAGAGTCTCTTCCCTGGGGAACCTGAGAAAGAAACACGTTGGGGCAAAAATTCACCCTTACGTGTGACTACATCTGTCTGGAGGAAAGGACTCCTTTTTTCTCATTGGCACGAAGATGCCCTTTTATGACTTAGCAGCAGCCTGGCCCAGCCTGAGAGCTGAACAAGGAGTGCAACCCAGTGCTGGAAGGCCTTGGCAGAGACATGGGGAGGGAATCGGGCCTTGCAGCCAAGTGATTTAGGAGACTCCAGAGGAGAGTATATCTGTGGTAAGAAGCCCACCAGCTCCTGGAGGCTGATTCCAGCTGATTAAGAGGCACCCAGGGCTAGTATTTCTGCAAGACAGCTGGGAAATAAGCTGAGAGAAACTGTTAATCCGGGATTTCCAACAATGTGGAAGGTGTCAGCCCAGCCCCAAACATCCTAACTCAGGCCCAGTGTGTGGGAACTCGCCCAGGTGGGCTCAGGAGGAAGGTGGGAGAAGCAGGAAGGAATTAGACTTGCACAAACTTTGTAATTGAAATCATTAATAGCAGGGAAACAAGTTGTCCATCCTACATGTAATTTGTAGTAATGTTTGGTTACTGAGATTAATTTCTAGTAATGAAATACTAATTAAACCATTTATTGAGCAATGTATTTGCTTGGTGGTGTTTTATGGGTGTTCGCTTATAAATATTTTAATTACTTTTGCTAAGTAATTAGCATTTACTAAATAATTTCCAAACTAGTTATTAATTTCCAGCAATTCTCAGCCAACCAACAAGTTATTGTTTTACTTTATATCAGTAATTAAAGCCTGGGGGGTTTTTTGGTTTATTTGTTTTTTGTTTTTTTAGACTTTGAGTGAAGAGAAAGGCAGTCTATTCTATCACAGGAGGTTGGGTGTATTAAAGCAAAAAAAAAAGGGACATAAAAATGACTCATAACCCAACATTACTCAAACACTGTTAATAAGATAAAGATATCTTTACAGACTTTCCTAATGGGCACATGTGCTGTGTTTTTCAAAATTGAGATCATACCAACTACATGATTTCTGGCCACCAAACTTTGCCAATTTTTGTATCATACTTCCTATTCTATTAAAATGCTAAACCACTCTAGAGGGGTAAAGTCTCTTTAACAGTTGAAGAGACTTTCTGAAAGTAATATTTACTTTTTCTACCTCTATGTCAGACACTATGCAAAGTAATTTACACATTATTGGTAGTAATAAACTACTCTGGCAGTAGTCTGTGTAAAACTGGGCTGCCCACATGATACAGGCTTAGCATGAAGTCATTCATCTTCAATAAAATAATGGTCTGGGAGGAAAAAAAAATTACCAAAATAAATGAAATAGGGTCACAGTGAATGTAGTTCTGGGACCTGCTTTTCTTGCTTAAAATATAATAAACATTTTTCCATTTCAATAAATATGGAGGAGTAGCAGTGTCCTTTTTACTAGCTGCATAGCATTCTATATTCCCAGTCATTATTTAATGCCTAATTGCTGGACATTTTGGCTGTTTTCAGTTCACTATTGTGAACAAGCTTATTATGAATGTCAGTATACATAGAACATCGTGCACTTGTCACCTACTTCCTTAGAACATATTCCTAGAAGTGGAAGTGCTGGGTCAAAGCGCAGGAACATTTTTAAGACTTTTGATTCATGGTGCTCACACACTTTAAGAAAAATTGAACAAATTTACTCTCCCATCAGTAGAAGTGAGAGACCTGTTTCCCTGCACTATATACAATTATTATTATTTTAAATCTCATGTCACTTGTTCTTGCTCCCTGTCTAAAGCAGAGGCAGCCCAGGAAAGCATCCTGAATCACAGAACTTCACAATCCACCACCCCATTGGCTCAGGAGAAACACAGTTGGTTGGCTCATGAAGACCTACATGCTATGTCTTCACAGCTTACGTAGCACCAAAATGTTTAAAATTATTCCCTACCACACCATTCCCCTCTCTCCCAGCCTCTTCCTTTCCAGCCACAACACCGCTTCCCTGAAGGCATCAGCAGAGGTGGCACAAAGGGCTTGGCTCCCTGCTGGCAGATGCCCGCCCCATGTGGTGTCAGAACAGGCACCTGTCTAGGCCTTCTCCCTTTATCTCTTGACAAAATATCGCCCCACCAGCATGTCACAGTGCCTAAAAATTCTACCATCAGTGGCGCACACTAAGGAGTTTTGTAAACATTCAGAGGTTAGGCTGGGTGACATTTTATGATCTGATAAGTTTTCCAGAGGCTCTCCCATCTCCTTTCCAATGCTCCTTTCTCACCTGCTGTCAAGTCACCTGGTGCCTCTGGCCGTCCCAAGTGCCCATCCTTAGCCCCCATACCCCTCCTTGGACAGGACCACCTTGAATAATGTTTTAGTACCTGTGAGAAGGTACCTCCTCCAAACAAACCAAAAAGCCTTCTTAGAGGGAGGAGATATTTCAACAACTCTTTGAATAAAGAGAGGGAGGTAAATTCGGGAGGGAAAGGTGAGAGTGAATTGAGAGATGGCTTGATGTGGAGATAGAAGGGGGGATCACTGACGTTGCCCCCTCCCAAAAGAAAACCACAAAACAGAGCACACAGCTGGAGTTTGCTGTTTCTCCAAAGAATGAGAATTCCCACAAGCACGTTCCTATGGTACCACCGTGAGTTATTTTCCTCTTTTCTTTGCATCCATTTCCTCTCTCTCCCTAGAGCATGTCGTGTCTCAGGCACTTCTCCAGGCCCTCAAAAGTTGCTCAGAAGAGCGGAGGAGGTGTGAGAGCCCCCAGCATCGGCTGAACATTGGAATCACCTGAGGCTCTTTAAAAAATACTGATTAATATCTGTATCCCACCTTAAAAGTTCTGATGTAATTGGCCTGGTTTGACTTGGGCCTCAGAGTTTTAAAAATATCACAGGTTATTCCAATATGCCACCAAGGCTGAGAACTACAGGTGTAGAGTTTGGACTTCATCTACTAGCCAGCAGAGCCTATTGAGGATTTGTAAATGACACAACACAGTGGAAAACAACACTAACTGGAAAGATGACCACAGCAAGTAAAAATAATAAGAGCAAATAACAATACAGCATTTTTTGGATTCCAGGCACTTTTCTTAGATATATATTATATTATATACTTTTAAAGTATATATGATATAAGAAATGCTAAGAAGCCCAGACAGGATAAATACAAAGAAAACCATACCCACACTTCTGGCACATCAGAGTAAAACTGCCAAAAGACAAAGGCAAAGAAAAACCTTAAAAAACAGTCAGAGAAAAAAAGGAATACTACCTTCAAAGTAGTAATAATAACAATAACTGACTTCTCTATGGAAACAATGGAGGCCAGAAAAAGAAGGTAAGTAGGAAAGTATATATATATATACACACTATATATAATACTTGTTAAATCATGACAATAACCCTATAAGGTAGCTACTGTTATTATGACCATTTTAATGATGAGAAAAGTGAGGCTCAAAAAAAGTTAATACCTTGTTCATGATCACAGGACAAGTAAACGATGGAACTGAGATTTGAATCCTGGAGTTCTGGCTCCAAAGTCCATGTTCTTTGTATTGCTTCTGGATATGGTGGATTAGCTTGTATCAGACCAACCTCTTCACCAAACACAACTAGGAAAGCAAGTTTGAACAAAAAGAAAAGTTACCAGGGCACTGAAGACTTGAGAGGCCAAGATCACTAAGATAAAAGAAGTACATTGTGTGAACCTGATATCTGGTCACATTTTTCCCCTGCAGGCATTTGCAGATTTGTAAACAAACATCTGAGGGGCCCAGAAGCTGAGTAGATATTCAGCAGTCTCCTGGGACTGAGGATTTTAAAAATGAATTCTGGGATGCCAAAACATAGGAAATTTAGCAAACATCTCCAGCTTTCAGTTGGGACACCTGACAAGTTATAGCCTAAAAGTAAGGGCTAACCTTACTTCTAGGTTATGTAAAGAGATGAGCCATCATAAAAGCTGAAACCCAGATTTAAACCATCTCAATCTAGATTAAGATGATCTAACCCTGACCTCAAGTAAAAGCAAACCCCCTCTGAAGGAAGATAACATTCAAGCTCAAATTTCCACCATAATTTTTTATCCACAATGTCCATCATTCAATCAAAAGTTACCAGACTTACCAGGAGATAAAACCAAGCGACCAAAAACCAGAGAAAGACCAAATAATAAAAACAGACTTACAGGTAATTCATATATGAGAATTAGCAGAAACAATTTTAAATGAACTGTCATCAATACATTTAAGAAAACAAATTACAAGTAGAAAATTTTCAGTGGAGAACTAGAATCTATCCAAAAAATCAAACAGAAATTTTAAAACTGGAAAATATAATGAATGAAATTAAGAACTGGATAGACAGGTTTAACCACAAAGTAAACACAGATGAAAAGAGGACTAGAAAACTAGCTACTAATAGGACTGAAGCAAAGGGAGAAAAAATAGAAAATACAGAAAGGAAATGAAAGATATGAACAAAGTGAAAAGGCACAAAATATGTGTAATTTTCCAATAAGGGGAGAAGAGAGAAAACAGAGCAAAAGCAATATTTGAAGAGATTGATTATCGACTAAGAATTTTTCAAAAGAAACGAAAAAACACAAGCTATGTATTTAAGAAATGTTAAGAAGCCTAGGCAGGGTAAATACCAAGAAAACTACATCCACACCTTTGGCACATCAAAGTAAAACTGCTGAAAGACAAGGCAAAGAAAAACCCTAAAAACAGAGAGAAAAAGGAATATTATCTTCAAAGTAGTAACAATAGCAGCAACTGACTTCTCTATAGAAATAATGGAGGCCAGAACAACGAAGGATATCTTCAAAGTTTTGAAAGAAAATAATTGTCCATTTAGAATAATATATCTTGCAAAAAAAATTCTTTAAAAATAAATGAAAGGGGGCCTCCCTGGTGGCGCAGTGGTTGAGAGTCCGCCTGCCGATGCAGGGGATACGGGTTCGTGCCCCGGTCTGGGAGGATCCCATATGCCGCGGAGCGGCTGGGCCCGTGAGCCATGGCTGCTGAGCCTGCGCATCCGGAGCCTGTGCTCCGCAACGGGAGAGGCCACAACAGTGAGAGGCCCGCATACCACACAAAAAAATAAATAAATAAATAAATGAAAGGGCTTCCCTGGTGGCGCAGTGGTTGAGAGTCTGCCTGCCGATGCAGGGGACACAGGTTCGTGCCCCGGTCCGGGAAGATCCCACATGCCACGGAGCGGCTGGGCCCGTGAGCCATGGCTGCTGGGCCTGCGCGTCTGGAGTCTGTGCTCCGCAACGGGGGAGACCACAACAGTGAGAGGCCCACGTACCACAGAAAAAAAAAAAAATTAAATAAATAAATAAATAAATAAATGAAAATAAGACATTTTCAGATAAAAATTAAAATATTTAACCAACAGACCAAGATCAAAAAAAAAAAAAAGACCTAAAGAAAGTCTTACAAAAAGGAAAACAATCCCAGATGAAATCGAAGATATTCAGGAAGGAATGAAGAGCAACAGGAAGGGTCAAAATGTATATAAAACTATAATGATTACATTGTCTATATAGAAAACTCCAAATAATCTACAAAAAAAAGCTCCTACAGACTTCCCTGGTGGCGCAGTGGTTAAGAATCTGCCTGCCAATGCAGGGGACACAGGTTCGATCCCTGATCTGGGAAGATCCCACATGCCGCGGAGCAACTAAGCCCCTGTGCCACAACTACTGATCCTGCACTCTAGAGGCCAAGAGCCACAGCTACTGAGCCCACATGCCACAACTGTTGAAGTCCATGCACCTAGAGCCCACGCTCCACAACAAGAGAGGCCAATGCAATAAGAAGCCCATGCACCGCAACAAAAAGTGGCCTCTGCTCACCACAACTAGAGAAAGCCCGTGCAGCAACAAGGACCAATGCAGCCAAAAATAAATAAATAAATAAGAGTGAACTTTAAAATAAAAAAGCTCCTAGAACTAATAAGTGAGTTTAACAAAGGTACAGGATACAAGGTCAATATACAAAATTTTATTGTATTTCTATATATCAGCAATGAACATCGGATTCAAAAATTTAAAAACAATACAATTTACAATAGCACCCCAAAAATGAAAGACTTAGTTATAAATCTAACAAATATGTGCAGGATCTCTGTGTTGAAAACTACAAAATATTGATGAAAGAAATCAAAGACCTAAATAAAGAAAAAGATAATCCATGTTTATGGATTGGAAGAATCAAATTGGTAAGATAACAATCCCCCCCATTGATCTACACATTCAATGCAATCCGAATCAAAATCTCAGTATACTTTCCTGAATCATTACTGACCAGCTGATTCTAAAATGTATGAGACAAGGGCAAAGGATCTAGAATGACAATTTTGAAAAGGAAGAAAAATGTTGAAGGAATTAAACTACCTAAATTCAAGGCTTAAAAAAGTATGGCAATCAAGATAGTGTGGCATTAGCAAAAAAGACAGACATATAGATCAATGGAACAAAACAATCAAGATACACTCAACTGATTTTATTTATTTATTTTTGGCTGCGTTGGGTCTTCATTGCTGCATATGGGCTTTCTCTAGTTGCGGTGAGCGGGGGATACTCTTCACTGGGGTGTGCAGGCTTCTCATTGTGGTGGCTTCTCTTGTTGCAGAGCATGGGCTCTAGGTGCATGGGCTTCAGTAGTTGCAGCTCGCGGGCTCCAGAGTGTAGGCTCAGTAGTTGTGGTGCACGGGCTTAGTTGCTCTGCGGCATGGGGGACCTTCCCAGACCAAGGCTCAAACCTGAGTCCCCTGCATTGGCAGGAGGATCCTTAACCACTGCGCCACCAGGGAAGCCCTCAACTGATTTTTAGCAAGGGTCAAAGGCAATTCAATGAAGAAAGGATAGTTATTTCGATAAGTGGTGCTGGAATAATTAGATGTCCATATGTAAAAAAAAAAAAAAAGAAAAAAATACAACCTCAACCCATGCCTCACACCTTATATAAAAATTAACTCAACCACTCCTAAGTATATATGCAAGATAACTGAAAGTATGTGTTCACACACAAACTTGTACATGAATGTTCATAGCAGCATTATTCATAAGAGCCAAAACAATCCAAATGTCCACTGAATGATGAATGGATAAATAATATGTATGTATTTATACAATGGAACATTATTCAGCAATAAAAAGGAATGAAATACCAATACATGCTACAAAATGGATGAAACTTGAGAACAGTATGCTAAGTGAAAGAATCTATAGAGGCAAAAAGTAGATTAGTGGTTGCCTAAGGCTGGGGGAGGGGCAAGGGGCAGTGATTGCTAATGAGTTCTGGGGCTTCTTTTTCAGATGATGAAATGCTCTGCAATTAGATAGTGGTGATGGCTGCATAACCTTGTGAATATACTAAAAACCATTGAATTGTACACTTTCAAAGGGTGAATTTTATGGTATGTGAATTATATCTCAATAAAATAAAATGTTTTTTAAAATTAACTCAAAATGGATCATAAACCTAAATGTATAATGTGAAACTACAAAACTTCTAGTAGAAATACATGAGAAAATCTGCATGACCCTACATTAGGTAAAGAATTTCTAGACACTGAAAGCGCAATCCACAAAAGCATGATCCATGAAAGAAAAATGATAATTTGAAAATTATTAAAATTAAAAATTCTTGCTTTGCAAAAGACACTGATAAGAGAATTCAAAAGCAAGCCACAGACTGGAAGAAAATATTTGCAAATCATATTTCTGACAAAGATTTGTATACAGAACATATAAATAACTCTAAAAGCTGAACAATAAAAAAAAAGTAACCCAATATCTAACTTGCCAAAAGTTCCAAACACACACTCCACCAAAGAAGATATATGGGTGGCAAATAAGCACATTAAAACATGCTCAGCATAATTAGTCATTAGGGATAACCAAATTAAAACTACCATGAGATACTACTACATACCTACTATAATGGCTAAAACTAAAAAGACTGATAATACCAAGTAGTGATGAGGATGTGGAGTAACTGGAAGCCTCAAATGTTGCTGATGGAGATGCAAATTGTTTGAAAAACAATTTGGCAGTTTCTTAAAAAATCAAACATACACATAACCATATGACCCAGTAATCCTACTACTAGGTATTTATCCAAGAGAAATAAAAATGTATGCTTATGATAAATTAATGTTTATAGGAGCTTTATTCATAATTGCCCCAAACTGGAAGCCACACAGATGTCTTTCAACTAGCAAATGGATACAGTATAGTGTAACTATACAATAGAATACTACTCAGCAATAAAAAGAAACAATCTATTGATTCACACAGTAACATGTATGAATCCTATATGTATATTGCTAAGTGAAAGAAGTCAGACCCAGAAGGCTACATATATCTCTAGGGGTTGGAGTTGGGAACAGAGTAGACTATAAGGGGACAGCACAAAGGAATTTAGGAATGATAGACTGTTCTCTATCAAGAGGTTTTGGTGGTGGCTCTGTGCCACTCTGAGAGTCACTAAATGACTCGGTGCATTTGACAAAACCCATAAAATAATACAAAACAAAAAATAAAGTTTACTATATTTAAACTTTTAAAAAAATCAACCAAGATATGGAGAGAACCCCAAATGAAATGCAAACTGTTAACTGTAACAAATCAAAAAATGAATATTGTTTCTACAGAAAAATAATAATATCATGTAAGGTGTAAAATATATGTAGAATTAAAACATATGAAAATAATAGCATAAAAATTGGAGGTGGGAAATGGAATTAAAGTATTCTAAAGTTCTTGAATGATATGAAAAGTGCTAAAAGTACTATTTTATATTAGACTTTAATAAGTCAAAGATATATGTTGAATGTTCTAAGGTAACAACTAAAAATAATAATAAAAGAATTATAATGAACAAGATAATGGAAGAAATGGAATAATAAACATATTTGTTTAATTGAAAAGAAGTCAAGAAGTGAGAGAAAAACGGAATACAGAATATGTGGGATAAATACTGAATAAATAAAATGGTAGATGTAAACCCAAATATATTTGTAGTTATATTAAATGTAAGTGAACAAGATACTCCAATTAAAAGACAAAAATTGTAATATTATATTACATAAAAACAATTGCATATGTTGTTTACAAGAGACATCCTTTAAAAATAAAGATACAGAAAAATTTTTTAAGTAGAAGAATAGGGGGGAGTTCTATGCAAATACTAATGAAAAGAGAGATGGTGTCACTATACCAAAATCAGACAAAACAGACTTTAAAGCAAAAAGCATCACAAGAAATTAAGAGAGAGACTTCATAGTGATTCAAAGCACAATCAACCAAGAAGATTGAATAATTCTAAATGTATATACATGAAATAATATAGTCTCAAAATATATAAAAGAGAAATTGACAGAGCTAAAAGGAGAAATAGACACTTCCCAATCATGACGGATTATTTTAACATATCTCCCTTAGTATTGGATAGAATATACCAATAATGATATAGTTTTTTTTCTATTTTATTTTATTTTTTTAAATTGAAGTATAGTTGATTTACAATGTTGCATTGTGTTAGTTTCTGGTGTACAGTTATATATATATACCTATTCTTTTTCATATTCTTTTCCATTATGATTTATTACAGGATATTGAATATAGTTCCCTGCACTATACAGTAGGACGTTGTTATCTATTTTATATATAGTCGTGTGTATCTGCTAATCCCAAACTCCTAATTTATCCCCACTCCCACCCCCTTTCCCCTTTAGTAACCATAAGTTTGTTTTCTGTCACTTCACATCTTTTAAGCAGGGTTGTATTTCAACCATTAGAGAATCTTAAAAGCTCAAACAAAACAAATCTCTTAAGTTCACTGGCTTTTAAAAAAACGATGCCCACTGTTCAAAGACTCAAATCTCTCATGATACCAGCTTAGAATTATTTCCTTTTATCAGAAGTCAAGATGTAGTGAACACCTGTGTGCATGGAAATGCATACCAGAAGGAACCTTTAAGCCTCTAAGGTTATAATATGTGACTTCTTCCCCCAAATCCTCTTATTCCCTTCATCCCTCTTTTATGCCTTTCATCCTCCTCCTCTCCTCCTCCCTGTATGGCCTCACATTCTACTTTCTGGTCCACCTCTAAATTCACTGTCTGCCATCAGATACTCGGCCTGCTATCCTCTCTACTGGCAGAAGCTTAGGGCAGCACTGAGGAAAGAGCCTTGCAAATCTCAACTCAAGGTCTCAAAAATGAGTGTGCGGATGGCTCTCTCTGGATTCCTCTACCAAGGTAAGTCTAAACAGGAGCTGCTTTGCTACGCAACCATTAGAACTCTCATTCAAGTCTAAGTGACTCCACGATCCCCTCCTCCACGCCTGCCCCCCTCTCTGGCTAGTAATACAAGTAACATGTTAACAGCTGAATTCCACATCTTCCCTCCCACTTGTCTATTTTGCTTTGTAGAAGTAACTTTCTTCCAGAGCCCTGAGCCAGAATCCCACTCTTTTTGATTTCTCACTCCTCTACTCAATAGCTCCCCACTCCTTTGACCACTATCTAGTCAATGCCAAAATCATTTTCCTTCAAAAATATATCCCATATCTCTTCCGTCATATTTTTTTCCTATCCTAATTTGGCACGCTCCCATCAGATTCATCTTCTTTGGTATTCATACTCCGCTGCTTAGAAATCCTCACTGACTTCCAAATGCCTGATTATTCTCTATTTCCCAGTGAATCACTTGATTATCAAATCCTCTCGAAACTAATTCAGTAGAAGGAGAACCATCCTGTTTACAAATCCACTGTATGCAATTGACTCGAGCAGTGTGACCATTCAGGTTGGTAATAACAACACTTTTCTGAGGGTCATAGAGCACCAGGGAACAGGACGTGCCGAAGGCCAGAAGTCCCCCGGGCCTGGAGCTCCAGCTCAGGGCTCCCCACACCCGGTTCGGGCAGCAAAACACGTGAGCGGTCTCCAGCACTGGTGCCACCATGTTGCTGCCTGGTCAGCGACCGAAACCTGGGCATGCACTTACGCCCTCGGAGCAGAACTGCTCGCCCGCCGCGTCTCCCGCTGGCCGATATAGATCTTTCAATGTAGAATATTTTATTAATTTTTCTAAGTATCACAGGTGACACACATATAGACGATTAAGAGAGTCCAGGTTTTTTTAAATTAAACTCTTTGTTTTTATGTAATACAGAGTGATCCTGCATACCCTTTACCCAGTTTCTCTGAATAGTAACATCTTGTAAAACGGTACCATGATACCATAACCAGGATATTCACATAGATACAGTCAAGATATAGAACATTTTCATCCCTTATGTTATTCTTTCATAGCCATACCCACTTCCCCCATGTTCCAACCCCCACCTTAGCCCCTGGTAATCACTAATGTGTTCTCCATTCTATAATTTTCTCATTTCGAGAACCAGATATAGATGGAATCATTCAGTATGGAACCTTTTGGGGTTGGCTTTTCTTCACTTAGCATAATTCTCTGGAGATTCATCCAGGTTGTTGTGTGTACCCATAGCTTGTTCCTTTTAATCATCGAGTAGTATTCCATGGTGTGGATATATCACAGTTTAACCCTTCACCCATTGAAGGACATCTGGGTTGTTTCCTCTTGTTGCCTGTTATACATAAAGTGCTATAAAACATTCATGTAAAGGTTTTTGTGTGAACATAAGTTTTCATTTCTTATTTACCAAATGGTTTTCCAATCTGCAAGCCACTTATTTCCTTTTCTGGCCTTATTGCACTGGCTAGAACTTCCAGCACTACATTGAACAAGAGTGGTTACAGCAAACATTTTTACCTTGTCAACTTAAGGGGGAAAGATTAGGTCTTTTATCATTAACTATAATGTTAGTTGTAGATTTTTTGTAGATTCTTTTTATCAAGTTGCGGAAGTTCTCCTCTATTCCTATTTTTCTGAGAGTTTCTTTTCTTTTTTTTAAAAGCATTTTGTGAGAATTTATTTATTTATTTATTTATTTGGTTGCACCGGATCTTAGTTGCGGCAGGTGGACTCCTTAGTTGTGGCTCACCAGCTCCTTAATTGCAGCCTGTGGGCTCCTTAGTTGTGGCACGTGAACTCTTAGTTGCTGCATGCACGTGGAATCTAGTTCCCTGACCAGGGGTCAAACCCAGGCCCCCTGCCTTGGGAGCATGGAGTCTTATCCATTGCACCACCAGGGAAGTCCCCTTTCTGAGAGTTTCAACACCATGAATGGGTGTTGAATTTTGTCAAAGCTTTTTATGCATCAATAGATATAATAATGTGATTTTTTTTCTTTAGCTTGTTAATATGGTAGATTACATTAATAGAATTTTGAATATTGATCCAGCTTTGCATCCCTGCAATAAACTCCACTTAGTCATGGTGTATAATTCTTTTGATATACTGCTGAATTCTATTTGCTAATTTTTTAAAGGATTTTTAAATCTATATTCATGAGGGTTATTGGTCTATAGTTTTCTTTTTTTGTATGAACATAGCTGATTTGGGGTAACAAGGTAATATTATCCTCATGAAATGAATTTGGAAGTGTGCCCTCCTCTTTAATTTTCTACAAAAGACTGTATAGAACTAGTGTTAATTCTTCTTTAAACATTTTGTAGAATTCTCCTGTAAAACCATCTGGGCCTGGAGATTTCTTATTTGTGAGTTTTTTAAATTATGAATTCAATATCCTTAATATAGGATAGTATATATCTATCTATTTCATACTGGGTGAATTGTGGTAGTTGGTGTTGAAATTGGTCCGTTGCATCTAAGTCACTCCTGCTTTCTTTTAATTAATACTTGCATGATATGTCATTTTCCAGCCTTTTGCTTTCAATCTGGCTGTATCATTATATTTGAAGGTAATTTTTTTGTAGACAGTGTATAAGTTGGGCCATGTTTTTTAATCCTGCTGCCATCTCTGTCTTTTAATTATTGTATTTAGATAATCTATATTTAATGTAATTTCTGATATGCTAAGGCTTAGGTCTATTTTTTTTTCTGTTTCTTCTTTGCTTTGCCTTTCTCTTTTCTCTTCATTAAGTAGATTACTTAACTTTTTAAAAATTCCATTTTATCTATAGTGTTTTTGAGTGTATCTCTTTGTATAGCTTTTTTTAGTGGTTGCTGTAGGTATTACTTTATACCTACATAAGTTGTCACAGTCTATTTATGTCATTTTACCAGTTCAAGTGAAGAATAGAGGTCTTATCTCCCTTTGTGTTCCTTTACTCTCTCCCACTTATAATATAATTATTTTAAACATTTCTTATATATACATTTAGAACTGCTAAGATATTATATAATTTGCTTGAATCATCAAACATTATATTAGAAAATTTAAGAAGAGTATGTCTATTATATTTACCCATATTTTTGCTTATTGTGCTATTTCTTCCTGATGTTCTAAAGTTCCTCACTTTATCATTTCCTTTCTGTTTAGAGAACTTCCTTTTGCCTTTCTTTTAGGATAGTTCTGCTGGCAACAAATTACTTTACTTTTCCTTAATCAGAGAATGTCTTCATTTCTTCTCCACTCCTGAAGGATATTTTTGCTGGGTATATGACTCTAAATTGACAGTTTTTTACTTGCAGCACTTAAATATATTGTGCCACTCCCCTCTGGCCTCTATGGTTTCTGACGAGAAACAAACAGCAATTCAAATTGTTTTCCCCTCGAGGTAAACTGTCATTTTTATCTGTCTACTTTCAAGAATTTTTCTTTACTTTTAGTTTTTAGTAGTTTAATTATGATGAATGTTAGGATAGATATCTTTGAGTTTATCCTGTAGTGGGTTCACTCAGCTTCTTGAATTAGGTTTATGTCTCTTGACAAATTTGGAAAGGTTTCCACTGCTACTTCTTTTCATACTTTTTCAGCCCCACCCTCTTTCTCCTATCCTTCCTGGACTCTGACACCCAAATGTTAGATATTTTGTTATAGTCCTACATGTTTCTGAAGCTCTGTTCTTCCTTCCTCCCTCTCTTCCTTCCTCCCTCCCTCCTTCCCTTCCTTCCTTTCTTTCTTCCTCCCTCCTTCCCTCCCTCCCTCCCTTCCTTCCTTCCTTTCTTTCTCTTGCTCTCACTCTTATTCAGATTGGGTAATTTCTATAGTTTTAGTTTCTGGTTCACTGATTCTTTGCTCTACCTTCCATTCCAGTGTTGACCCCATTCCCTGAGCTTTTAATTTTGGTTACTGTATTCTTTAGCTCTAATATCTCCATTTTTATCTTCTGTTTCTTTATTGAGTCTTTCTATTTTTTTTGTTTGTTACAAATACACTTGTAATTGCTTGCTGAAGCATTTTTATCATGGTTACTTTAAAACTCGTCAGATAATTTTAGCATCTCTGTCTCTTTTACACTGTGAGTACAAAGAGAGTTTAAGCAGAATCCTTCACACATGGAGATTCCTTCTGGATATTTGTGATTTTTTTCCTCCAATGTTTTCCAGCTGCTACATGCACACCCACTTTATTTACTTATTTTTTTAACATCTTTATTGGAGTATAATTGCTTTACAATGGTGTGTTACTTTCTGCTTTATAACAAAGTGAATCAGTCATACAGATACATATGTTCCCATATCTCTTCCCTCTTGCGTCTCCCTCCCTCCCACCCTCCCTATCCCACTGCTCTAGGTGGTCACAAAGCACCGAGCTGATCTCCCTGTGCTATGTGGCTGCTTCCCACTAGCTATCTATTTTATGTTTGGTGGTGTATATATGTCCATGCCACTGTCTCACTTTGTCACAGCTTACCCTTCCCCCTCCCCATATCCTCAAGTCCATTCTCTAGTAGGTCTGTGCACACCCAATTTAACATTAAATTTTTTGCTACTTGTCTTTATCAAGTCTTTCTAAAACATTCAATTCAGTTAATATAAAAAATTATTTTTATAGTCAGATTTTATTAGTTTATGTTATATTTAAATAAATAAGGTTATTAAAATTCAAGTAAAACTGACATAAACAGGCTTAGGAACACATACAACTAATTTGTAGTAAGCAGACAACACAACTGGTGGACATGTTGGAGAGTAGCATACAAGTGTTTATCGTATTGAGGGCATAAGTCCATGTATTTTACAGAGGAAATAAAGAAATATTTAAATGGAGGTCAATTAGCAGAAACAAAAACCAAACCAAGCCAGACAAGCAAGCAAACAAAACATTTCACACTCTGGAATTCTACCAAAGGCATACAACAACTAAGAAAAATTTATTTATTAAAACTACCAAGCTTTGGGTAAGAACACCATGAGTCTATGGCTGCTCACACCCCATTCCCCTTCCCTCAGCTTTGTCAATGCCATGAAAACCAGCAGCTTCACCACTGATGCTGGAGGGGGCACACTTTGTTTGGAGCACTGTCAGTTGAAGAGATAATCTCAGTGGCTAGCAAACAGGGAGGAGCATTCTCTCCATTAATGTGAGGTTTTTAGGCTTGGTTCTGACAAGCAAAAGGACTGGTGGACTAGCCAGGAATTTATCAAGAAGTTGTAGGTGGTAAGACAGCCATCAGGGGCTTGATGAGCTTCCCACATATCCTGGGATGACCAGAGACTGTGTGCACGTATAGCAGGGACCAAAGAGGGCCAGAGATGCCCACACATCCCTGGCCAACAGAGCCTGTCCACACGTGCAAAGATGTGAGGTAATATTAAGGGTACCAACAAATCTGTAATTGTTATCTTAGAAAGAAAGTAGAAAGTGAAAGGGGTATAAAAATTATGTAAAGATATAATGACCAAAACCTTCCTAAATGTAACAAAAATATTAATCTGCATATCCAAGAAGCTCAATAAATCCTAAGTAAGATCAATACAAAGAGTTTCACAGCTGGATCCACACAGTCGAATCGGTGAAAGCCTAAGACAAAGAAAATTTTCAAAGCAGCAAGTGAAAAACAACTCATCCCATACAAGAGAAAAACAATACAAATTTTTTTTTTTTTTGCCATGCCATGCAGCTTGTGGGATCTTATTTCCCAGACCAGGGATCAAACACAGGCCCTCAGCAGTGAGGGCATAGAGTCTTAACCACTGTACTGCCAGGGAATTACCACCAACAATACAATTAACAGCTGATTTCTCATCAGAAACAATGAAGGTTAGAAAGCAATGGACTGACATATTCAAAATACTAGAAGAAAAGAAAAATGTTCAATCAAGAATTCCATATCCAGGGACTTCTCTGGTGATACAGTGGTTAAGAATCTGCTTGCTAATGCAGGGGACATGGGTTCAAGCTCTGGTCCAGGAAGATCCCACATGCCACAGAGCAACTAAGCCCGTGTGCCACAACTACTGAGCCTGCACTCTAGAACCTGTGAGCCACAACTACTGAGTCTGCGTGCCACAACTACTGAAGCCCATGCACCTAGAGCCCATGCTTGCAGCAAGAGAAGCCACCGCAATGAGCAGCCTGTGCACCGCAATGAGCAGCCTGTGCACCGCAATGAAGAGTAGCCCCCACTTGCCGCAACTAGAGAAAGCCCACGCGCAGCAACGAAGACCCAACACAGCCAATTAATTAATTAATTAACTTTTAAAAAGAGCTATTAAAAAAAAAGCCTACACCCAGATGGATTTACTGGTAAATCAAATTTAAATATTTAAAGAAGAAATAGTACCAATCCTTCACAAATTCAGGAAACAGTGGAGGAGGGATACTTCCCAATTCATTCTATGAGGCTAGATTTACCCAGAAAGCTAAGCTAGACAAATATGTCATAAAAAAAAGAAAACCAATATCTTACATTAACGTAGATGAAAGAATCCTTAACAAAATATTAGCAAACTAAATTCAGCAACATACAAAAAGGATTAAACACCATTACTGGGACTTCCCTAGTGGTCCAGTGGTTAAGACTTTGCCTTCCAATGCAGGGGGTGAGGGGGTTCAATCCCTGGTTGAGGAGTTAAGATCCCACATGGCTCATGGCCAGAAAAACAAAACATTAAAGAAACAGAAGCACTGTTGTAACAAATTCTATAAAGACTTAAAAAAAAAAAGGTCCTTGGGCTTCCCTGGTGTCACAGTGGTTAAGAATCCACCTGCCAATGCAGGGGACACAGGTTCGAGCCCTGGTCCAGGAAGATCCCACATGCTGCAGAGAAACGAAGCCCATGTGCCCCAACTACTGAGCCTGTGCTCTAGAGCCCACGAGCCACAACTACTGAAGCCCGCATGCCTAGAGCCTGTTCTCCGCAATGAGAAGCCACCACAATGAGAAGCCCACACTCCACAACAAAGAGTCGCCCCCGCTCACCACAACTAGAGAAAGCCCACGTGCAGCAACAAAGACCCAATGCAGCCAAAAACAAACAAACAAACAAACAAACAAAAAATACGCCTTCCAGGGACTTCCCTGGTGGTCCAGTGGTAAAGAATCTGCCTTACAGTGCAGGGGATGTGGGTTTGATCTCTAGTCAGGGAATTAAGATCCCACATGCCGCGGGGCAACTAAGCCCACGTGCCACAACTATTGAGCTCATGCGCCTCAACTAGAGAGCCTGTGCGCTGCAAAATACAGAGCCCACACACTCTGGAACCTGCCTGCCACAACTACAGAGCCCACATGCCCTGGAGCATGCACACCAGAACTAGAAAGCGAAAAATCCGCTTTCCACAACTAGAGAGAAGACTGTGTGCCACAGTGAAAAGCCCCCATGCCACAAAGAAGATCCCATGTGCCGCAGCTAAGACCCAACATGGCCAAAAATAAATAAATATATAAATAATAAATAAATCTTAAAAAAAAAATCCGTGTTCCAATGCAGGGGACGCGAGTTCAATCGCTGGTTGGGGATCTAAGATCCCACATGCCACGGGGCAACTCTCATGGGCCACAAGTACTGAGCCTGTGCACTCTAGAGCCCACATGCCACAACTAGAGAGCCTGTGTGCTGCGATTACTGAGCCTGCATGCCACAACTAGAGAGCCGCACACCGCAATGAAGAGCCTGCTCGCCACAACAAAAGATCCCGCATGCCGCAACTAAGACCTGATGCAGCCAAATAAATAAAAAAATAAATAATTTTTGAAAAATGGTCCACATCAAAAAAAGAACTTAAGAAAAATACAACACCATTACTAAGTGGTATTTATCATAGGAATGTAAGGTTGGTTTAATATTTGAAGATTAATTAATATAGTAAACCATTATTAAAAGAATAAAGGACAAAACTCATATGATAATTTCAAGGAGAAATAGACAGTTTAATAGTAATAATTGGAAATTTCAATACCTCACTCAGTAGATGTAGAAAAATCATTTGACAAAATCCAGTGTTAATTCATGATTTTTTTTTTAAGTTATGCTGGGACAATTGGATATCCACATGCAAAGAAATGAACTTAGACTCTTACCTCATACCATACACAAAGATTAACTTCAAATGAATCACAGTCAAAAAGTTAAACACAGAGTTAGCATATGACCTAGCAATTCTACTTACTCCTAGATATATGTCCAAGAAAACTGAAAACATATGTGCACACAAAAACTTGTACATGAATGATCATAGCAGCATTATTCATAACTACCAAAGAGTGGAAACAACCCAAAAGTACATCAGTGAGAAATGGAAAAAAAAATGTTGTAAATCCTAATAGTGGAATACTGTTTGGCCATAAAAAGGAATGAAGTTCTCTTACATGTTAGAACATGGATGAATCTTTAAAAATATTATCCTGAGTGAAAGAAGCCAGACACAGAAAGCCTCATATTGTATGATTCCATTTATATTGAATGTCTATAGTAGGAAAATCCATAGAGACAAAATGTAGATTAGTGATTTCCAGGTACTAGGGGGAGGGAGGAATGGGGACTGACTCTAATGGGTATGTTTTTTGGGGGGGGAGGGGATGATGAAACATTCTGGAATTAGGTAGTGGTGATATTTATACAACTTTGTTAATATATTTAAAAACCAGTGAATTTTACCTTTTCAAAGAATGGACTTTATGGCACGTGAGTTATGCCTCAAAACAGTTGTTATATATTTTTTAAATGGATTGCAGACCTAAATCTAAAACCTGGTTGCCTAGGACTAGGGCTGGAACCCAGGATTGACTGAAAATGGCCCTGAAAATTGACTGATAATTTGGAGGAGATGATGGAAATGTTCTAAAACTGGATTGTGACCACAGTTGTGCAACTCTATTATAAGTTTACTAAAAAGCATCACATTGTTCACTAACAATGGGCAATTCTATGGTATGTAAATTTTACCTCAATAAAGCTGTTCAAAAAAACCCAAACCCACTGAAAACAGAAATCAAAATGTCATAGTTAATAGCAGGCAAAAGTTGGGATGGGCAACAGATGAATGGACAAAGAAGATGTGGCACATATATACAATGGAATATTACTCAGCCATAAAAAGAAATGAAATTGAGTTATTTGTAGTGAGGTGGATGGACCTAGAGTCTGTCATACAGAGTGAAGTAAGTCAGAAAGAGAAAAACAAATACGGTATGCTAACACATATGTATGGAATCTAAAAAAAAAAAAGGTCATGAAGAACCTAGGGGCAAGACGGGAATAAAGACGCAGACCTACTAGAGAATGGACTTGAGAACACGGGGAGGGGGAAGGGTAAGCTGTGACAAAGTGAGACAGTGGCATGGACATATATACACTACCAAACGTAAAATAGATAGCTAGTGGGAAGCAGCTGCATAGCACAGGGAGATCAGCTCAGTGCTTTGTGACCACCTAGAGCAGTGGGATAGGGAGGGTGGGAGGGAGGGAGATGCAAGAGGGAAGAGATATGGGGACATATGTATATGTATAGCTGATTCACTTTGTTATAAAGCAGAAAGTAACACACCATTGTAAAGCAATTATACTCCAATAAAGATGTTAAAAAAAAAAAGTATCATGGAATGAGAAAGGAAAAAAAAAAGATGGGATGGGAATTTCACTTAAAAATTTAAAAGGGGAACTAGCGGTGGTGGGGGGCCAGTACTAGAGTACAGAATGTTCTGTTTCTTGAGCTCATTGTGGGTTACAGTTTATGAAAATTTATTGAGCTATATTCTAATGATAACGTGTACTTTTCTGTGTATATATTATACCACAAAAAGTTTAAAAAGTGGCATTAGGAGCTCGGAGAGGCCATGAAGGAGCCAGTTACGAGTTATAAAAGTTGAGAGGCTCAGCTATACCGTTGTTCTTGGGTCCCCAGAAGATTTTTGTGTCCTTATTGCTGCCATCTTACAATAACCCCCACTACTAGAGCTAGCCTAGGTGAGTTTCTGTTTCTCACTATGGAAAAAACCTCACAAATATACCCACACATATAGCTACCAAAATGTCAGCTCTGAGAGGGCAGGGGATTTTGTACATCGCTGAATCCCCCGTGCCTAGAACAATACCTGGCATGTAGTAGGTTCTCAATACATATTTCTTGAATAAGCAGACAAATGAACGAACAAAGGAACAGTTGCAGAGGAAGGGAGGTATAGAGGGAGAGATCTGTAAACACAGACATTTTTCAATACAGCCTGGACAATATTTTCACATGGATATGGACAGAATGCTATGGGAGGGCCAGAGGGTGAAATAATGCCTCCTGGGGAATGTCAGGAAAATGTGGCAGGGGAGGACACATGGGAGCTGGGTCTTGAAGGATGAGTAGGAGTTTGCCAGAGAAAGAATGCAAGGAAGTGGGATAGATAAACACAGACAAAAGCACATTGTTCTGAAAGAGCCTGGCATTCTTGGGGACCCAGAGAAGGCTCATGTGGAGGTTCATACCCAGAAGTGCAGGGTTCAAGGTGAGAGAAGAGGCCAGAGAGGTAAGTTAGGGGCAAATGGAAAAGGGTCATCTATACCCAGCCAAGACATTTGAACTCACTCCTGTGGGAATCACAGCCAAGAGAGAATTTTTAAGCAGGAGTCAGATGTGCTTTTTAGGGAACTCATTTTGGCTGGAGAAAGAAAGAGTTTCTCTGAGTTCACAAGCCATCTATTCTGTCGGTATCTACATTTCTTTATGTCTATGTCTCTCTCTCTGTGCGTTCGTCTCTTCCTTCCATCTCTCTCCATGTGTTTTCATGTCTCGCAGTCTCTCCTCCCTGTCTATGTATTTCTTTCCATTTTTTTCTCAAGACACCACCCCTTGAAGATGTCCCTCAACTGCCTCCATCTTATCTGTCCCCAGACACCTTTCGGATTCCATCTCCGGGACTCATTTTCTCCAGGAAACCATCCCCACCCAGGCTTGGGTCCTTCACAAACAAGAGGATTGCCTTTTGCACAGCTAGCTCTTCAGGGGCTTTCCAGTGTATGGACAAGGCATCTGGAAGAAGGAGAAGGGCCTACTGGGCCCAGAGGGGGTGCCCCCAGGCCTGCATGGAACCAACAGGCTGGGAGCACTACACTCCCCTCTCAGGCATCCTGTTACTGCTTATGACACGGATGGGGCCAACGGCTCCCAATGCCAATCCAGCCTCAGCCAGGAAAGCCTACTGCCCAGTTGCTCAAACCTCTGACCTTCTGCTCTGCAGTATTTCCTAGCATCTGCCCACCTTCCCCAGGGACTGGACAAGGGGGTGAAGGAGGAACAGCCCCTCCCCCAAAACTGAGGCTGGGACTCCTCTCCCGGACAATCCTCTCCCCTGGGACATGAGGGTCAAGCTGCTCTTGGAGACATGACCTCAGAGATGTGCAGCAAGGGCCCTGGCCGAATTTATCACCACGGGGCTATAATTAGGTTTGTTAACATACAGTGGAGTGTAGTCTTGTTGACTAGGAACTTAATCACGTTACTATTGAGTTCCTGTACGCATTGCTCGGGGTGACTGTTTTACTTGTAGAGTTATAGCCAAGCCCAACGGGAGGAAATTAGCTTTGGACACAAGTTTGGAGGGGGGTTCTTTTTCCTCCTGACTCTGTCTCCCTCTCCCCGCTTCCATGTGAAAATATTTAGCAAACAGTGACAATGATGAAAAACAGTAGGAAACAAAATGTTCTACATTAGTATAAAACATGAAAAATGCAGCAAGGACCCTTAGCGGTACAACATGTGTTATGCTGGCTGGCAGTCCATTAGCTCTGATAGACATTTCACTTACCTAAGTCAAATATAACAGTCTAGTATTCATTAATATAAGAAGGGGCTGTGGAATCAGAGCTACCATCTGGCTGGGCCGACAGAATAATCTACAACTCATGATTAGGTCTAAGGAGTGGGGTTTCACTTTAATCTTTCTCATTGCTCGAAATTTCCATCTGCGCAGCTCGGCACATCATTTTTCTTCAAGACAAATGTGCTGTTTTTCATGTTCCAAAATTAGATCAGAAGAAAACGATTAATCATGTCACGGCCTGGGAAAGGAAACAAAGCTCCGATATTCTGCTCTCCTCTCACCCTCCCCACCCGCCCCTCCCCAGGCCCCCGGACCTTTGAAAGTTTCTCTTTTTTCCCCCAACCTCTGGGTTTTCAGCACAACTTTTGGAGACGCCACCGCCAGCCGAGAGGAGGAGGGTGGGATTGGAGGGAAAGGGCGCCGGCTGGGCTTAAGGGGAGAGTCGGTGCCGGGGGGAAGGGGGCCTGGGTCCGCCCCTCCCCCCCCCCCCCGCCCCAGGGAGTCACCCCGGGCCGGTCTGCACTGCTCGCCCCTGGGAGCCGCCGAGTCCGGGCACTGGGCGCTGCCGCGGGCCCAGAGTGACAAAAAGGGCTGCGCGCCTCCCTCCCGCGTCCCCTCCCACGGCCGCCACAGCCCTGTCTGTCAGCCGGCTCGCAAGTCATAACAAATCCCTGGCGCGGAGCTGAAGCTGAGCATTTGCCGGAGCGTCCTGGGGATGATGAATGACCCGCAGGCCTTTGAAGTGCTCTGCCAGTTCAGCTGGGTCCGCGGTGCTGACAGAGAAATATACACAACAGCGTAACCAATAATGAGAACATTAAACATTCCTGCGCCGTGACAGGCTGACAGAAAAACCCAGGCTCGCATCAATCATCGCGCAGATAGAACCTTGACAATTGGCCCCTCGCTGATACCTGCGGTCACCTTGCCCTCTCCCCGGCTCGCCGTCGCCCTCTCTCCTCTTCCTCCCTCGCGTTTTCCTCTTTCTGTCCCTCCTGACTCCCCCACGCCTCCTCTCCAGGCTCTGGCCGGCTTCTCTCCCCTCTTTCCCCTCTCTCCCCTCTCTTTCCCCGCTCTCTCTCCCCCACCTCCCCTCCTCCCTGTTCCCTGCCCTCCCGTGACTGCCTTCTGGGCCTCTCAGAGGTCAAGTGAGGTTTGAGCCACTTCCATTTGGTTAGGTGGCCCCTGCCTGAAACCATGAAGAGATGCCGCTTCTGGGTGAGAAGTGTGAAGTCTTCAAGTTTATATTTAACAATCTGTCACTTTTAACCAGATGCAAAAAATAATAATACAATCACTGTGTATAAAACCTCATTTGGAAATATTAAAAGTCTAAAGCAAGGTCCTTGGGGAAAGTGAGGACCACATGAACCCCCTTCTCCCTCCTCTGCAGGGGGAGGGCCTCTCTGGTTTCTTCCTGTGTGACCTCTGCCAGGGAACCTTCTCTTTGGGCCAGCCTCTGCCACTTTCTTTTCATCTGGGCTTATCTGACAGGATCTGATTTCTGATCTGTCTGAAAGGGAAAAAACAGCAGAGAAACACAAAGATCTCTTTCTTTTCCTCCAAAGGGAAATGAAATCTGCCCAGATAAAGCATATTGGATGGACCTTCACCCAGCTGCCTGACGAGCCGCTGGAGACCTCTTAGCCACTCTCTGAACCCTCCAGGGCTCCCAACAGAACTTTTTTTGTGGTTTGGGCCACACTTTCCTGGGCTGAGCCTCTCTTCCTGCCTTGTGAAGGTGGTGCATCCCCCCGCTCCACACATACAGATTCCCCTGCCAGGCCCACTCCCCACTGGTCAGCAGGGGCCCATGGTGAGAGGCCAGGGTCCCAGTCCCACCACGAGAACTTGGGCAAGTCCGGAATGTTCCTGGACCTCTATTTCCTCATCCAAACATGGGAGTAGAGGTCTCTATTTCAGGGCTCTTACGGGTCTCTTTACCTTCTCCACATGCAAAATGTTATTTTCCTCCTTTTACTCTTGGAGGGTATTTTTGTGGGGTTTTTTGTATTTTGTTTTCATTCTTGGCTTTGGGGGAGAGAAGACATTCCCTGACTTTCCAGAAAGTCATGAAAAGCTCCCTACAACCTCCACACACAGGTCCAGAGATGGTGAGCAGCAGAGGGGACGGGTCACTTCATGGTCAGCCAGGGACCAAGGGTGTTAAGAGGAGGCTGGTGGGAACCTGGGGGTGGAGGTAGGAAGCCTATACACTTCAAGTACATTTGCAAATTGGTTCAGGTGAGCCAGCTCAGGGGCGAAGAAGGCCAGCTCTGTTCTCCTTGCTCTGCTTACCCTGGCCTACAATGACCTTGCTCTCCTTGAAATCCTGTGACCCCCGGCTCAGATGGGCATCTTGCCTGCCCAACTAGACTTGAAGCTACTTGAGGCCTGGGACGGTGCCATGCTCTGCTCTTCTCTGGGTCACCTGGGAACAGGATGATGTCTTGTTCTGAAAATGCCTGCCCCACCCATAGCCCCCTTCCCTAAGGTACCGCTCCTACTAGGTCTGCTCAAGGGGAAGGCCTCACAGGAATGTCTGCACTATATAACCCTACCTTTTGCTATCATTCCAGTAGTGAATGCCTATCCCTGCAACCAATCCGATTCTCTTTTCCTTGAAAAAGTCTGAACTCAGCCACAGGTGGTGCTGGGCTCCTGAAAGTCAGGTAGTGTTTGGGTCTGAGGAAGCCACTATGAGCCATGTACGTGCTGGGAGAAGGGGTGGGGGGGAAAGTGAAGTAAGAGAATGAGCAGGTGGGCAAAAAGAAGCAGATGAGAAATGCCAGGTAGACCCAGAAGACAGCATAGCTTCAATTCCTGACTTGCCTATTCCTGTCCCCTGAGTCCTGGTTGTACTGCTTCCTGCCCTTGGATGCCTATGAGACAGCTGACCGCTGGAAAAGACATGTGACCCAGGCCTGGCCAGTCACTCTATCCCATCATTCTGCCTATACAGATCGGCCCAGAGATAGGCATGGGACCCATGTCAGGCCAGTCAGAGTCCTTCCCTGGGATTTCATATCTTGATTCTGAAAGAGAGAGGCTCTCCATTCCTTTTTTAAATTTATGTATTTATGTTTGGCTGCATTGGGTCTTCGTTGCTGTGCGCGGGCTTTTCTCTAGTTGTGGTGAGCGGGGGCTACTCTTCGTTGTAGTGCACGAACTTCTCATTGTGGTGGCTTCTCTTGTTGCGGAGCACGGACTCTAGGCGCGCAGGCTTCAGTAGTTGTGGCACGTGGGCTTAGTTGCTCTGTGGCATGTGGGATCTTCCTGGACCAGGGATCGAACGTGTGTCCCCTGCATTGGCAGGCGGGTTCTCAACCACTGCACCACCAGGGAAGCCCTCCATTCCTTTTGGATTGAGAGTGGTAAGGTTAGGACCCCAGAGCTGCCAGCACGCTGGAGGAAACCAGCTGACTGCAGGAGTGAATGAGGCCAACCAGGGCAGTGGGGCCCACTGAAGACAAGTCTGATGACTTCTTCGGGTCCCTGTATTTAGTCAAGCCTGAAGCCCACTCTACCCTTGACCTTCGCAGCAGGTGAGCCAACACACTCCTTTTCTTGCTTAAACTAGGTTTAGATTTGTTTTTGTCACTTGCAACCCAGAGAGAGCCCTCCTCAATTCAGGAGGATTCACCTAAAATCAATCAATGCTTCTACTCTTTTTTTACATATACGTCCATGAATAAGAGTCTGCCAAGGCCCAGAACAAAGAGGGCTGCAGTGAGCCTTTTCTGACCTTTTATACCCCTTCAGTCCTCCCTGTGACCTTGGCCCTCATGCCAGGCAGCCAGCCTATTCCCAGGCCAAGCTCAAGCAACTTGCACTTCTAAGCCTGTCAGGAATGGCGCTGCCCTAACACTGTGGAGTGGTGGCAGATCATCACCACCTGCAGTAGAGGCACGCTTCCATGCTGGCATAGCTTCCCCTTTCTTCTGGACAATACTTCATCTAATCACGAACAAGAGAGGGCAGGGGCCCCATTTCTGGCCCATCCTAGAACCCCATCTGCTTAGCACAGTGATGCGTCCAGAGGTGAGCACAGGTCCCAGGCTTGGACAACAGAGTCCTTCCCAGGATTTTTTAACTAGACGAGGGATAGATAGCCTTTGTCCTCCAAGGGTATTGATGCGAGGCCACAGCTTTGGCAGCTGTGCCCCTGCTGTGAGAAGCTGGGTAGGAGAAGCTTCTCTGTGCCTTGGTAGAGAACCAAAGCACAGAGAAGATAAGCAACTTGTCCAAGGTCACAGAGGTGGGAAGAGGTGGCTTTCGGCCCTGGTCTGTCTAGCTCCAGAAATGGTGAAGAAAGAAAGAGGAAGCAGAAGGAATATCCACCCCACCCTACAGTTCATAGAGCAACACGTGTTTTGCACAAATGCCCACGGCCCTAGCCCACTGTATACACGTTTGATGGAACTGCCTTATATTTGTGAGCAAAAACTTAAGTTTAACTTTGTAGCACTAGGCTCTTTGTGAAGGTATTTTTGTACCTAATCCTATGACTATGGTGGCACCTAAGAGGCCAACTGACACAAATGAGGACAAAGAACTCAAGTCAGGATCCCTCAGGGGCAAAACCAGGTCTAGAACTCGGGTCTCTTGACTCCCTCTCCAGTGCTCTCTGCACTTCCATCTGATGCAGAGAACTTACCAAGAGGTGACCATGAGCTACAGCATCATGTTTTCCCCTTTCCCTTGGGTCCTCCCCAGTGGTGTGCTGGTAAATGTTTAATAACCATCTCTTCAGAAAACAAACAACCCAACAAAAAACCTGACTTGTAGCATCTGCCATTTTCCATAGTGTAAATACTCCTACTGCGGTCAATTTCAGTGTTCCAACATGATGTCCCTGAATGCAGTTGGGAGGACTCCAGCACACCACTGAACCTCCCACAGTCAAGGAAAGTTTCCAGAGCAGCTGGTGCTAACTGCAAGGACTTTCCAGTCAACCTAATAGTCTTCCTGCGATTTAGCCTGAAATCAATGTGTCTGCCATCCACGGAGGCTCAGAGTGAAAGGGTTGCTGACGGCAGAAGAGGAAAGTCTGTCTGTAAGGGCTTTTGATGCCAAACAGACCAATACACCAAAGTCATTAGCTAGAAATGTAAATGGTTCAGAATGAATTAAGGAAAATACGTTGCCATGGTTTAGGGAATGGAATCTGGATTCTGGAGCCAGATGGTATGTTTTCAATCCTAACTAGCTGTGTGACTTTGGATACGTAATTTAACCTATCTGTAAAATGGGGATGGCACCAGGGCCAACCACATACGGTTATGAGGATTCGATGAGAAATGTGAACACAAAGATCTCAGCATGGTACCTGGCACATAATAAACACTGAACAGATGTTAGCTGTTATTACCATTTAAGTCGGGTAGAAAACAAATCATGATCAATAAGTAGGGATTGATCTCTGGACTAGAAGCTCCATGAGAGCAAGGACCTGGTCTGTCATGATCTCTGCTGTATCCCCATACGTAGAACAATACCTGATACATTTACTGAGGAAGCGCTCAATTAATATTAACTGCATGTTGAGTACGGCATCTAACAGTCTTTAAATATATGTATTTCTTTAGCTCTTGCTTTAATCGCACCCTCTGTTTTAAAACAACCATCAGTAACCCGGCTAATGTTTATGTTCACTTTTTCTAAAAAGTCATTACACTTTTTAAGTCCGTTTGAGTGGAAATAAGGGCCTACCTTCCCCTTCGTTAATCACACACACGGAAATCTGTTGGTTTGGATTACAATCCAGACGGTAAATCCACTTGGTTGCAGGACAACTAAATAAAGGCAAAGGGGCTCCGACTTCAAGCATTAGCCTTCCACATGCCAGGCCCTGAAGTGACAGACACAGCTCATCCCAGCCCAGGTCCTGACCCTCACCCCCGCCATCCACCTGGCAGGCCCAGGGCGGAATGTTCTGGACCTGGGTGGGGGCTGGGTGGATTCTGTCTTCCACTTCCGCTCTGATCTCTTCCTGTGCTCTCCTCCCCAGGGCCCCTCTCAGTCCCCTTCCCCGCCCTCCCGAGCAGACCCCGGCCACGCCCTCCACAGGCCTCCCCTCCCCACTCTCGGCTCTCGCAGGCTGGTTTGTTAGGGCATGAAAAATGGCTCCGTGGAATAAAGATGTTTCCCCTCTGATGAGCACATTTGCAGAAGGTATGTCACAGATCCCGGGCTGGGGTTGGGCGGTCTCTCAGGAAAGTTGCTTGTGCCCCCTTCTCTCCCTCCCTCCCTCTCCCCCTTCTCCCCTCAGCACCCTCCCCCTCTTTGCTTACTTATTGGAAGAGTAATAAATATCGGGCCGACGGGCCCTTCTCACAGCTACAAAGCCTACCTGTAAGCGAGCTCAATAATTAGCAGTCTTGAAGATGATATATGACTTTCATTACCCTTTGGGACTGGAGACTAAATGAGGACAGAGCTAATTGCCGTGCAAAGCAGTTTGGCATGAATGAGAAAAATGCAGGCCCTGTCTCCTGCCAGAAAAAGGGCCCTATTGCTGCTCTGATCTCAAGGCTGGTTTCTGCCGCAGGAGTTCGCTCGGTGTCCATAAATCATGGGCCGCTTACAGCTCGGCTGCCCTTAGTCGTCAGCGGGCTGTGCGCTGAGTGACAGATCCCAGCCGACTGCACTGGAACTTCAACTCTTTCCTTTCTTCTCCTCCTCCTTGTCCTCTTCCGCCTCCTTTTTGCACTGACCAGAAAATTAAACCCAGACTCCTCAGCTTGGGGAGGCCTGGGCTGGGGGTGGTGGCGGCTGCTGACTTGCTTTGGGTTCTGGATGCCCGGGCCCAGCTGCTCACTCCCTGCACACTGTCTCCCCCTCCTCAAAACATGCCCTGGACCCCGAGGCCAGCAGAGGATGGCTCTCTCCATCCTCAGGAGGAGGCAGGCCCCTCCTGCAATGCTCCAGGCTGAGCCTCTGTCCTTGGTTTGCCATCGAGACAAATGTGGCCTCTCTGCTGGCCGCATGTCTCCCTCTCCCCCCACCACCCTTTCAGGAAGTGCTTCCCTTCCCTTAAAGGGGAAGGACTGACAGCAGCCACATGTGTGTCTGCAGCTGACAGATGTGCACAAGCCATGGAGGGCGGAGCTACCCAAGGCAGGGCCACTGGGATGGGGGGATGGGACACCTCCTAGAAATATTCTCTTCTCCACCCCTCAGCCCCACTCCTTGGTCACTTCTCAAGGAGCCCTGCTGCTGAGGGTCCAGGTGGGAAATGCTGAGTGTGCAAAGCACCATGCCTGTGTCCCCTTCCATTCACTTCCCTGGGGTGGGGGGAGGGTGTCCCTCCCTGTGGGCAGACACCAATTTCACAGTCAGAGTTGAGCTCCCTGGCTTTTCTAGGGCAGTCACATAATTAATTCTTAGTGTGGCCAAATTATATTTGACGCTTAATTTATAACTCAAGGTTCCATAATGCAAAATCCTCTCCTGGCAAGAAGGGTGACATGCACAGTGAGCGTGTGTGTGACTTGACAGCCAGGGTTGGAGGGGTGGCTCTCTGTAACTCCCAGAGAGGGAAGGGGGCTGACTTTTATTGAACAGCTACTTTACATCCAGGGATTCCAGAATTACTTTCTTGATTCCTCATTATCCCGTTTATTTCCTCATTCCCTTCACAACAACTCTATGAGGAAAGTGCTACTTATTGCCTCTAAAGTGCAGACAAGGAAACCAAGATCCAGCAAGGTTAATTCACCCCAGGTCATCCTGTTAGGGAAGAGGCCAAGCTGGGGTTCATGATCTTGGGAATTTCTCAATTCTTTGTGCCATTCAATTCCTCCTTTAAGGATAGGGACGGGGGTTCCCCAAACTGGAAGCCTCAGCTGCTTCATAGAGGTGGGAGTCAAGGCCGGACTTTGGCTGTGTGTCACAGAATGCTCGCTACAGCAGCTTAAACAAGTACAGGTTAATTGTCTCCTATAACAAGAAGGCCAAGGCACGTCATCCAGGACTGGTGCAGCTCAACAAGAACTTCAAGAACACGGACTCTTTGTATCTCCCCATTCCATCATCCCTGCATTCTAGCTTCTCGCCTTCTGGTTACAAAGTGGCTGCTGTACCACCAAGCATCATGTCTTCAGTCCAGGGAGGGAAAAGGGGTTAGAGAGAGGGGAAAAAAGGAATTCTCCAGTCAAAACTTTGTCTTTTCGCTTGGGAAGAGGAGCCCTTCCCAGCAGACTTCCCCACGGGAAGGTGGAAACCAATGTGCTAGAGACCAAGGGCACCAAAATGGAAGCCTTATCGTCTTATTCGTACATCCCACACTCTTGCTTGATAAAATCCTTGACAGTCAAATTGATTTAGGCTATTATAAGGGGGTTGTTCCTTTCCCACCTCCACCTGCAGCTGGGGCAGGACAGGGTGTCCCCCCGACAATGCCCCAAGCCTGTGGCACCCATGAGAAAATTCTCATCACTGTCTCCTTATCCAATTAGGGGCAGATTCACTTGCTGGGAGCTGCATCTGTCAGTAAGCAGGCAGGAGACAGGTAGAACCTAAATCAGGGCCACTGGGGTTGGCCGGTTGCTACACAGTAACAGTAACCAGCTTACTGCCCATCCCACAGGATTCCACAGGCCATTTCTCTGCTCCTGGCTGCTGCTGTCACTTGCAGATTTCTGATATCTCCTAAACCTTTCTCCAGAAGCTCCTCCATGTGGATGGGAAGGATGGTGGGAGGTTTCTGAGTGTTAGGGTCCCACCTCAGGCCCTCCAGGTGCAAACTGGGTCACATCTCCCTTTCCTCCAGACCCCAATGGCTTCTCATAACCTTGAGAATAAAACTCAAACCCTTTACCTTGACCTACAAGTAGGGTGACCTGTTATCCCAACATTATTATTAGTAGCACCCCTTTCGGTCTCAAATGTGTCTTAGTCTGGATGATAAATTATGTGGTCACCTTATCAAGCAGGAGGCTCTGCACGTTTCCTGTCTTCATCCCCAGGCTCCTCTCCTCCGCTCCCTCTGGCTCACACACCTCCCTCCAGCCAGGCAGAGGGCTCACTGAAGGGGCCAATGCCTCGGGACCCCACCGGGAACACACTGTCCCTGCTCCCTCTCTAGCCTAGTTCTACTGAGCTCTCGGGTCTCATTTCAGTGTTCCTTTTTCAGAGGTGTCTTCCTTTATCTATCCCCCAGGAACCTTAATTCTATTATACCAATGCTGTTATTTTTCTTTATTGATAGAATCATCCATTTGAATGACATGTTTGTTTAATATCTGTTTCCTCACTAGATTGTAAGCAGAGACCCCTGCATCTCCAAAACCTAGAAGAGGCTGTTGACCCACAACTGTCAAATGAATGAATGAATGAATGAATGAATGAATACACGATGTTTCTCCCAAATGCGTACCTCCACCAGGTTCACTGCGATCGTCTGCAGTGAGAAGTAATTCTGGCACAGCTGGAGCTTCCCAGCAACATAACACGTCACTCTGAGCTGCCCGTCACAGGAGGAGATTAAACAAAGGCCATCATAGAGTGAGAGACACTGCACTGTAAGGCTTTCCCTGCACCTGGTTCTCATACCCCCTCAGGCAGGATATCAGCCAGATTGCCGCCAACTCCACAGCGCTATCTACAATGCCTCAGTGAACATGTCCATGCCCCTTATGGATCTGTGAGAAAATTTCCCTGGAATACAGATTTCTCGGGTCATTAGGGATCTATATATCTAATATACTTAATTGGATTAAAAACCCCCCCCTTTTCTTGGTCTGCACAAGTTCTAGAATTTTAGGGCCAATTATCTGTCCTGACAAGTGGGGCCTTAAACCAAATTTAATTTGATTTTAAAAATACACCTTTCTTCTATTCCAAGTATCATGGAAACTTTGCCACCTGCTATGGACACAGCTTTATGTGCTATTGTCCACCCTTAGAAACAAAGGCCTCAGAATGAGCTGGATGCTGTGGAGGTGGCCTGGGCAATGTTAGCCCTTGTTTACCTCCTGGCATGAGTGACAAGAGCAAAAGAGGAAAAGCAGAGTTCTGGGAAAGGTCAGATGGCCTGGAAGTGTGATGGTACTGGCTCTCCTGGAGGCCCATGGAAAAGTTCATAGTGCAAAACACCAGGCCGTGCTCCTCCAAGGCCTAGCCTGGGCTGGGCTGATAGCAACAATCAGACCCATCCTATGCCCAGAGAGACCAGCACTTGAGCCAGGAACCACAGAAGGGTCAGCCTGGGGCCTATGGGATTTCTGTGTAAGGGAAAGGAGAGACAGGGCCCCTAGATCAGCCCCAGCTGACTCAAAACAGGAAAACCATTCTGCTCTCCACCCCGTCTTCCCAACCTGACTACAAAAGGCAACGTCTCACATGCCGCGGAGCGGCTGGGCCCGTGAGCCATGGCTGCTGAGCCTGCGCATCCGGAGCCTGTGCTCTGCAACGGGAGAGGCCACAACAGTGAGAGGCCTGCGTACCGCAAAAAAAAAAAAGGCAACGTCTGCTTGCCTCATCTTCAGGCTGTACCAAGGCCAGCGCAGGCCTGATGGACTCTGGTGTGGGACATCCAGAAATTTGGCAGAGTGATTGTATGAGCAGCCTGGAGTTTCACCTGAGCAGACAAAAGGAGGGACCCTGTTGCAGGGGGCCAGCCACAGACAGCTTCCCAGACTCCAGCAGAATGCATTCAGACGTGCAGACATACATGCAGACAGATGTGCAGTCAGGGATAGCAGATACACAGCTACGGGCACAGAGATGCTCACCCTTTCATATAAACTGACCCTTCTTCTTCCAGCCAACGCCATAACACACCTCAGACTCCTCCAGAACTGCTAGCCTCCCGGTTTGACGGCACTATTGCTAAAAGCCAAAGGGCACTGAGCGCCCTCCACTTCCAGCCAAGATAGAACAACAGGGACTGGATTTACCCTCCCACATGAAACAACTAAAACATTGTACAAAGTATATGAGACAATTTTCGAGCCACTGAACATACAGCAACCGAGATGGGAAATCAGCGAGGTGAGCCATGCACTTTCCCCAAATCACTGCCTTGAGAGAGTTTCCAGGATGCCACAAAGGGAGCAGGAATCCCAGGCAGAGCTTGGTTAATGTGATGAGTTAAGGAGATGGAGCTAAGATGGTCTCTGAGGAAACCCGGGCACCTGGCATTTGCAGGACAGAGCCATGGATAGGAGAGGGTTGCACAGAGAGGCAACCCAAGAGATGAGCACCTCCCCCTCAGATACTCAGCAGAGTACTGAGCAGTGCGTGGTGTATAAGGATGCTACCCGAGGCCAGGGGAAGAACTACCAGAAGAGATTAGAAGGCCAAGAATATTTTTGGTTTCCAACAGGCATTGGGTAGAGTACTTACAAGGGTTTGTCTCAGCAGTGAGACAAGATTAGCCCTAGATTAACACTACTCTGGTTCTACCTATCAAATCTTAAAAGCAAGACTCAGAATGATCAAACTGTTTCCAAGTAACATAATGGCATCTAGAACAAAGCTCGAGAAGACTTATAAGAACACAAAGCACGCAAGAAAGTAAAATTCAAAATGTCTGGCATCCATCAAAAGTTACCACACAGGGGCTTCCCTGGTGGCGCAGTGGTTGAGAGTCCACCTGCCGATGCAGGGGACGCGGGTTCGTGCCCCGGTCCAGGAAGATCCCACATGCCGCAGAGCGGCTGGACCCATGAGCCATGGCTGCTGAGCCTGCACGTCTGGAGCCTGTGCTCCACAACGGGAGAGCCCACAGCAGTGAGAGGCCCGCGTACTGCAAAAAAAAAAAAAGGTTACCACACATGCAAAAAAGTAGGAAAGTGCAAGCAATGAAGATAAGAATCAATCAGTAAAACCTGGAAATGATGCAGATATTAGAAGTGGCAGACAAGTACACTAAAACAGTTATTATAACTGTATCCATATATTCAAAAGCTAGAGGAAAGAGCAAACATGTTGAGAAGAGACACAGAAGACATAAAAAAAGACCCAAATCAACTCTAGAGAAATAAAATTGAACTAATCATCAATAAACTGTGGAAAAACTCAAGCAGCCTTATATATATATATATATATACACACACACACATATATACATATATATGTATATGTACACATACATACATATAATATATATTATATGAATATGTATATGAATATTATATGAATATATTCCTAAAGGAAAGGAGAAGGGAAAGAAGAAATAATGGCCAAAATTTTTCATCAACTTACTAAAGCTTACTCAAGAAGAAACAGATATCCTGAATATTCCTATATCTCTTATAGATACGTATTGAATTGGAATTTGTAGTTATAAACTTCCCAGGCCCAGAGACTTCACTGGTGAATTCTTTTTTTTTTAAATAGATCTTTATTGGAGTATAATTGCTTCACAATACTGTGTTAGTTTCTGTTGTACAACAAAGCGAATCAGCCATATGCATACACATGTCCCCAGATGCCCTCCCTCCCACCCTCCCTATCCCACATCTCTGGGTCATCGCAAAGCACTGAGCTGATCTCCCTGTGCTATGTTGCTGCTTCCCACTAGCTAACTATTTTACTTTTGGTTTCACTGGTGAATTCTATCAAACATTTAAGTAAGAAATAATACCAATTCTACACACTCTTCCAGACAACTGAAGAGGATAGAATACCTCTGAACTCATTCTATGAAGCTAGAATTACTCTGATACCAAAGACATTATTAAAAAAGAAAAGGATTGACCAATATCCCTTATAAAACTTGATACAAAAATTCTTAACAAATTTTAGCAAATTGGATCCATCAGTATGTAAAGAGTAACATATCATGACCAGGAAGGGTTTATCCCAAGGATGCAAGGTTGATTTAACATCCAAAAATCAATTAATGTGATACACCACATTAATAGAAAGAAGGGGCTAAAAGCCAGTTGATTATCTCAATAGATGCAGAAAAAGAATTTGACAAAATCCAACACCCACTCATGATGAAAATTCTCAAGAAACCAGAAACAGAAGGAAACATCTTTGACTTGATAAAGGGCACTATGGAAAGTTCACAGCCAGCATCATAATTAACGGTGAGAAGCTGAATGCTTTTCCCTTAAGATCAGGAACAAGGTAAGGATGTTAGATTTTGTCACTCCAATTCAACATTGTACTAGAGATTCTAGACAATCCAATAAGGCAAGGAAAGATTTCTAAGAAGACATCTTAGGAAAGACTGGAAAAGAAGAAGCAAATTGTCTTTATTTGTATATGACTTGATAATCTATATAGGGAATCCCTTGGAATCTACAAAAACCTACTACAACTAATATGTAAGTTTACCAAGATTACAGGATACAAGATCAATTTCAAAAAAAATTGTGTTTTTATATACTAGCAATAAACAATTGGAAATTAAAATGGAAAAATATCATTTACAATAGCAGCAAAAATATGAACTACCTAAGGATAAATCTAACAAAAGATGTGTAAGGCCTGTATACTAGAAACTACAAACCACTACTGAAAGAAAAATAAACAAGATCCAAATAAATATAGAGAAATACCATGTTCATAGGTCAGAGATGGTTAGGATGTCACTTCTCCGCAAATTGATGTACAGAATCAAAGCAATCCCAATCAAAATCCTAGCAGGCTTTTTTTCTAGAAATTGACAAGCTGATTCTACAATCCATATGGAAATACAAAGACTTAGAGTAGCCCAGAAAACTTGGAAAAAGAACAAAGTTGGAGGTCTAAAACTACCTGATTTCAAGATCTATTATAAAGCTACAGTTATCAAAATAGTGTGATGATGACATCAAGGTAGACAAATAGATCAATGGAACAGAAAAAGACCCACAATAAGTGAATAATTAACCTTCAACAAAGATGTAAAGGTAAATTAGTGGAGAAAAGATAGTCTTTTCAACAAATGATGCTGAAACAACTGAATATATGTAAAAAATGAAATTTTTTTACATATATGTAAAAAATGAAAATCAAAAAATACCTCAAACCATGTGCAAAAAATTAGATCAATTAACACCCATCCTTTTGAAACTATTCCAAAAAATTGCACAGGAAGGAACACTTCCAAACTCATTCCATGAGGTCACCATCACCCTGATACCAAAACCAGACAAAGATACCACAAAAAAAGAACATTACAGGCCAATATCACTGATGAACATAGACGCAAAAATCCTCAACAAAATACTAGCAAACCAGGGCTTCCCTGGTGGTGCAGTGGTTGAGAGTCCGCCTGCTGATGCAGGGGACACGGGTTTGTGCCCCAGTCCAGGAGGGTCCCACATGCCACGGAGTGGCTGGGCCCGTGAGCCATGGCCACTGAGCCTGCATGTCTGGAGCCTGTGCTTCACAACGGGAGAGGCCACAACAGTGAGAGGACCGTGTACCACAAAAAAAAAAAAACTAGCAAACCAAATCCAACAATACGTTAGAAGGATCATACACCATGATCAAGGAGGATTTATCCCAGGGATGCAAGGATTTTTCTATATCTGCAAATCAATCAGTGTGATATATCACATTAACAAATGGAAGAATAAAAACCATATGATCATCTCAATAGGTGCAGAAAAAGCTTTTGATAAAATTTAACATCTATTTATGACAAAAAAAAAACCTCTCCAGGCTCTTCCTAGAATAATACATATGCCCACATTTTGCATATACAGACCTCAGATTAAGAGCTTATGTTGGGTGGGATGAATTGGGAAATTGGGATTGACATATATACACTATTGGTACTATGTATAAAATAGATAACTAATGAGAACCTACTGTATAGCACAGGAAACTCACTTAATGCTTTGTGGTGACCTAAATGGGAAGGAAATCAAAAAAAGAGGGGATATATGTATATGTATAGCTGATTCACTTTGCTGTACACTAGAAACTAACACCACATTGTAAATCAACTATATTTCGATTAAAAAAAAAAAGAACTTATGTTGGAGGCATTAAAGGAGTCCATGAAAGGAAAAAAAAAAAAAAAAAAGCTCTCCAGAAAGTGGGCATAGAGGGAACCTACCTCAACATAATAAAGACCATATATGACAAACCCACAGCTAACATCATACTCAACAGTGAAAAGCTAAAAGCATTTCCTCTAAGTTCAGGAACAAGACAAGGATGTCCACTCTCACCACTATTATTCAACATAGTTTTGGATGTCCTAGCCATAGCAATCAGAGAAGAAAAAGAAATAAAAGGAATACAAATTGGAAAAGAAGAAGTAAAACGGTCACTGTTTGCAGATGACATGATACTATACACAGAAAATCCTAAAGATGTTGCCAGAAAACTACTAGAGTTCATCAGTGAATCTGGTAAAGTTGCAGGATACAAAATTAATATACAGAAATCTGTTGCATTTCTATACACTAACAATGGAAGGTCAGAAAGAGAAATTAAGGAAACAATCCCATTTACCATCACATCAAAAAGAATAAAATACCTAGGAATAAACCTACCTAAGGAGGCAAAAGACCTGTACTCATAAAACTATAAGACACTGATGAAAGAAATCAAAAGTGACACAAACAAATGGAAAGAGATACCGTGTTCTTGGATTGGAAGAATCAATACCGTCAAAATGACTATACTACCCAAAGCAATCTACGGATTTAATCCAATTCCTATCAAATTACCAATTGTATTCTTCACAGAACTAGAACAAAAAAATTTTTAATTTGTATGGAAACATGAAAGACCCCAAATAGCCAAAGCAATCTTGAGAGAGCAGACCAGAGCTGGAGGAATCAGGCTTCCTGACTGCAGACTATACTACAAAGCTACAGTCATCAAAATAGTATGGTACTGGCACAAAAACAGAAATATAGATCAATGGAACAGGATAGAAAGCCCAGAAATAAAGCCACACACATATGGTCAATTAATCTACAACAAAGGAGAAAAGAATATAAAATGGACAAAAGACAGTCTCTTCAATAAGTGCTGCTGGGAAAACTGGGTAGCTACATGTAAAAGAATGAAATTAGAACATTCCCTAACACCATAACAAAAATAAACTCAAAATGGATTAAAGACCTAAATGTAAGACTGGATACTATAAAACTCCTAGAGGAAAACATAGGCAGAACACTCTTTGACATAAATAGCAGCATTATCTTTTTGGATCCATCTCCTAGAGTAATGGAAATGAAAACAAAAGTAAACAAATGGGACCTAGTTTAACTTAAAAGCTTTTGCACAGAAAAGGAAACCATAAACAAAATGAAAAGACAACCCACAAAATGGGAGAAAATATTTGCAAACAATGCAACTGACAAGGGATTAATCTCCAAAATATACAAACAGCTCGTACAGTTCAATTAAAAAAAAAACCCAATCAAAAAATGGGCAGAAGATCTAAAAAGACATTTCTCCAAAGAAGACATACAGATGGCCAAAAGGCACATGAAAAGCTGCTCAACATCACTAATTATCAGAGAAATGCAAATCAAAACTGCAATGAGGTACCACTTCACATCAGTCAGAATGGCCATCATCAGAAAGTCTACAAATAACAAATGCTGGATAGGGTGTGGAGAAAAAGGAACTCTCCCACACTGCTGGTGGGAATGTAAATTAGTACAACCACTATGGAGAAGAGTATGGAGGTTCTTTTAAAAAACTAAAAATAGAACTACCATATGATCCTGCAATCCCACTCCTAGGCATATATCTGGAGAAAACCATATTTCGAAAAGATACATGCACCCCAATGTTCACTGCAGCACTATTTACAATAACCAAGACATGGATGCAACCTAAATGTCCATTGACAGTGGAATGGATAAAGAAGATGTGGTACATATATACAATGGAATTTTACACAGCTATAAAAAAGAATGAAATAATGCTATTTGCAGCAACATGGGTGGACCTATAGATTATCATACTAAGTGAAGAAAGCCAGACAAAGACAAATATCATACAATATTGCTTATATGTGGAATCTAAAAAAAGGATACAAGTGAACTTATTTACAAAACAGAAATAGACTCACAGACATAGAAAACAAACTTGCAGTTACTAATAGGGAAGAGGGGAGAGGTATAAATTAGGAGTTTGGGATTAAAATATACACACTACCATATATAAAATAGATAACCAACAAGGACCTACTGTATAACACAGGGAACTATACTCAATATCTTGTAATGACCTATAATGGAAGAGAATGTAAAAAAAGAATATATATACTTATGTATATGTATGTTAAAAAATTAGATCAAAATAGATCATGACTTACATGTAAAATCTAAAACTATAAAAATTCTAGTGGGGGAGGGCGCCCATGCTGGGCTTGCTGCCCGCTGGCCCGCGGGGCGGAAGCTGTCAGGGAAGGATGCGGAGAGCCACGGTCACCTGCGCTCGGGTTCAGCAGTCGCTGCCTCCCACCTCCGGGAGTTGGGACCCAGAGGGAGACAGTCTGACCCTGCCCACCCATGGATGGCTGCCAAAAAGAAAAAAAAAAAAGACATTAACACATCCCCTCACCCAGGCTGGCAGTTCCAGGGGATATTTGCAAAACGTATGGCCTTTTTACTTTACTTCCTCGTCTCTAACCCCTTTCTGTGCTATAAAAGAAACTGGCATCCAAACCCCGATAAGGTGGTTTATCGGAGACACTAGTCTGCCATCTTCTCGGTCTGCCAGTAGTGACTTATTTTCTCTCTTATTCTCTACCTTGCTAAGGAGAGATGAGAAACTAGGGCTTCCTGTACAGTGTGAATTCCAGAGAATCCTGGAGTTTTCCATAAATACACTCCTCCAAGGCCATCAAGTGATATGTTTTGCTTTCCAGTTTGGTATGATCGTGATGAAATGCCTACTGTTTTGTTTTATTACATCACCTACTCCGTTCCTTCCCTAAAACGTGACAATTAAAAGGTGGAGTCCCAAAGGGAAAAAAAAATTTTTTTTAGAAATTTTTGTCACTTTGGGTAGGCAAAAATTTCTTAGATATGACATTGAAAGCATATACATAAAGGAAAAAATAATAAATAGGACTTCAACAAAGTTAACTTTTTCTACTCTTCAAAAGATACTGTTAAGAGAATAAAAAGACAAGTCATAGATTGGGAGAAATGTTTACAAATCACATATGATAGAGGTCTTATATCCAGAATATACAAAGAACTCTCAATGATAAGAATATACAAAGAATATGATAAGAATATACAAAGAACTCTCAATGATAAGAAAACAAACAGCCCGATAAAAAAATAATCAGCAAAAGATTTGAACACTTTCCCAAAGAAGTGAAAAATAATGAGAAATGAGAAATAATGATCAATAGGGAAATGCAAATTAAAACCACAATGAGACACCACTACACACCTATTAAAATAGTTCAAATAAAAAAGATTTATCAGGGCTTCCCTGGTGGCACAGTGGTTGAGAGTCTGCCTGCCAATGCAGGGGACACGGGTTTGTGCCCCAGTCCGGGAGGATCCCACATGCCACAGAGCGGCTGGGCCCGTGAGCCATGGCTGTTGAGCCTGCGCGTCCGGAGCCTGTGCTCCGCAACGGGAGAGGCCACAACAGTGAGAGGTCCACATACTGCAAAAAAAAAAAGATTTATCATACCAAGTGTTGGTGAGGATATGAAGGAACAGGAACTCTCATACATTGCTCCTAGGAATGTAAATTGGTATGACCACTTTGGAAAACAGTTTGACAGTCTCTTTAGAAAGTTAAATATACACCTAGCATATCCAGCCCACTCCCAGATATCTGCCCAAGAGAAATGAAAGCATAGGTCCATATAAAGACTTGCAGACAAACATTTATAGCAGCTTTATTTGTAATAGTCAAACCTGGAAAATAGTCAAATATCCATCAACAAATGAATGGACAAACAAGTGCTGTGTTAAAAGAACAAAGTACCAAAGAGATATATACCCATTTTCATAGCAGCATTACTCACAATAGCAAAAATGTAGAAGCAACCCAAGTGTCCATTGATGGATGAATGGATTAAAAAAATGTGGTATATACATGCAATGGAATATTATTCAGCCTTTAAAAAGGAAGGAAATTCTGATGCATGCTACAACATGGATAAACACTGAGGACATTATGCTAAGTAAAATAAACCAGTCACACACACACACAATAAAAATACTGTACGATTCCATTGATATGAGGTACCAAGAGTTGTCAGATTCACAGAGACAGAGTGTAGCATGGTAGTTGCAGGGGCTGGGGAGACGGGTGAATGGAGAGGTACTGTTTAATGGGGACTGAGTTTCAGTTTTGCAAGATAAAGAGTTCTGTTGATGGATGGTGGTGATGGTTGCACATCATTGTGAATGTACTTAACACTATTGAACTGTACACTTAAAAATGACTAAGATGGTAAATTTTATGTTATGTGTATTTTACCACAATTAAAATTTAACTTTTTTTTCAGTGCCATGGAAAGGAAGAGATTCCTTATACCTTGAAAGAATCCTAGAAAGCTTCCTGGAGGAAGTGTCATTTGAGTTAGACCCAGGAAGGAGAGTAGGATTTACCTAGAAAACAGGAATTGGCCATCCCAGGCAAAGGACAGCTCAAACAAAGGAAGGGGGGCTGGACTGGGCTGAAGGGTGTGGGGTCAGAGAGCCAGGAGCCAGGAACCTGGGGTTGGAGGGATGAGGTTGAAAAGTAAGACAGGACCCACCCCACGAGGGCCTGCCAGCCTCTGTTAGAGAAGAGAGACATTTGTAAACATCAGCTCTGAACAAGCCAGACCCACAGCACCATGGCTCCATCAAGACGGCCATGCGGAAGGAAAAGACTTGGGGTCGGCTCTGGATAGTCGTCGAAAAATAAACATGTCCCTGGACATTCAGGAAACGCTCTGCGAGGCTGTGTCCAGGCAGGGCTGTTTGCTTATTTGTGACTTTCCTGCTTTCCATCACCCTGTCAGCGGCCACCCTGCCCCCATCCTGACCCTGACACCCGGCTGGCCGGGCCTCCGTCATTGGCTTCAGAAGAAAACTGGTCCCTAGGAGGGGAAGGAAGGCAGGAGGGGCAGCAGGAGTGCACGTGTAGGGTCAGCAGTAAGTGTGTGTGTCAGAGTGCATTTGCACACAAACTGGTAGCACTGTGAGTGGCACAATGTGTGTGTGTGTGTACATGCATATGTGTCACACCAGAGTAGATGGGGGCCTGGGTGAAGCAGTGTGGACTCTAGGCCCAAATGGGCTGGGTTCAAATCCAACTCAGGCAGGTGACTTAGTCTCTTTGTGCCTCAGGTTCTACATCTGTTAAATGGGAAGAATAATATTACCTATCTTACAAGGTTGTGGTAATGACTGAAACCAATTCATGAATGAAAAGCACTTCATCAAATGGTGCGAGTACACAGGAGGTGCCTAATAAGTGCTAGCAAGTATTATTCAAAAATAGATCTGTGGGGCTTCCCTGGTGGCACAGTGGTTGAGAGTCCGCCTGCCGATGCAGGGGACATGGGTTCGTGCCCCGGTCCGGGAAGATCTCACATGCTGCGGAGTGGCTGGGCCCGTGAGCCATGGCCTCTGAGCCTGCACGTCCGGAGCCTGTGCTCCGCAACGGGAGAGGCCACAACAGTGAGAGGCCCGCGTACCACAAAAAAAAAAAAAAAAAAGACCTGTGTGTGTCTGTGTGTCTGTGTGTGTGTGTGTGTGTGTGTGTGTCTGTGCACCAGTGCGTGTCGATATGGGTTCTGAGTATGGAAATGTGTGCAGCTTTGCAGTGAATGGGCATGAGTGCTCTTGAGGGTACACATGCTAGGATTCGGGGAAAAGCAGCCATAACCAGTCAGGGGCTGGTCCCCTGGGTACTGCCTCCCAGCCTGGCACCCAGCTCTGAAGAGCCTGGAACCAGCCTCCCCATGGAGACAAGCAAGGTCTTTGGGCAGCTCCCTTCTCCACAGCCCCCTGCCCTGGGGAGCAGCTCCCACGCTGGGCTGCCTTCTTCCTGCCTTGAGCTGCTCAAGCCTCCTTTGTCTTTCCACTTTCTCAGGCTGCAGGAGTGAGGGTATTTTTTTTCTATCAAAGGCCACTTACCCTAAAAAGGAATGAAGCAACGGTCAGCTACAAAGTCAATTTAATCTGGGGGCTGTTTTTCCTTAAAAATACCGAAGGATCTCAACTCTTCTGCTTTTTAAATCAAGAACAATAAGTAGCACCAATTCTAAAAAAAAAAAAAGTCATCAAATTTATATTATATGAAATTGCTTTATAAAGGGTAAATCACTTTACAGATATGAGGAATTCTTCTCTTTTAGAGGCACAGCACAACCCACCAGCGCAGTGGAGGAACTAGTAAGAGGGGGAAGAGAGACAGAGAAGAAAACCCCTGATCCTGGCTGGAGCTGAGAAGTTCATCCAGGATGAGAACTTCAGATCCAGCCTTCAGCGTGAATCTAACCAGTGTTGGGCTAACCACAGCTATCTATTCTTGAACTGCTCTAACTGCTCTAACTCTCAAACCTTTAGAGGTTAAATTCTAGATGGAAACAGTGGGCTTTGGAATCAGGCTGGCCTGGATTCAAATCCCAGCTCTGCTGTCACCAATAGGACCACCATGTTAAACACCATGTGTCTGCAATTGTGTCACCCAGGGACCTACTTACCAGGTTTGTGAGCTGGGTTGTAGTGGGATAAAGGCTGACCCCCAAAAGGATATGTCTATGTCCTTTCTGAGCACCTGAGAGTATTCCCTTATATGGCAAAAGATGCAACTAAGTTAAGGACCTTAAAAAGAGGAGCTTATCCTGTATTATCCAGGTGGGCCCTAAATCCAATGTCAAGTGTCCTTATGAGAGAGCGGCAGTGGGAGATTCGAGACAGACACGAAGAGGTGATGTGAAGATGGAGGCTGAGATTTGGAGATGGAATAGTGACAGTTCTTTTCTCCTAGAATTGTTTTTGAGAATTAAATAATGAAATGACCATACAGCTAGCTGTGGAACCTGAGGATCCTGTTGTAAGATTTGGGGTGGCAATATTAACCCCTCAGTTGTGCCCCAGGAGACACAGAGTGAGCAAGATACAGGATCAGCAACACAGTGAGAATTTTGAGATTTATGTCTGCCTTGGAGGCCTCAAAACCTAATTCTCTGCTGTCCCCACCTCCTGGCAACACTCTAAAGCTACCCAGTTTCCTTGTCTCTAATTGTCCGCCAATACCTATTCTCCCTCTTCTTCCTTTTAGTAGCAACTGCTCTCCAGCTAGAGACTTCATTTCCCAGACTCCCTTGCAGCAAAGCCTGACCCTCTAAATTCTGGCCAATGGGAAGGGACAGGAACTGATCTGTGTCCTCAGAAGGAAGCTGCTTGCCCCTCCTCCTTCTTCCCATCCTGAAATCTACAAGGTAGGTTGGTAGAGTCTCTTTCACAGCCAGGCAGATGAGGACAACTTCTAGACATATGCTCTCTGACCCTGGAGCCATTAGCCACATGAGCCTAAATTAATTTAAATTTATTAATTAAGATAAAATAAAATTTAAAGTTCAGTTCCTCAGTCACTCTAACCACGTTCAAGTGTTCAATAGACACATGTGGCCAGTAGCTACTGTACTGGACAGCACAGGTAAAGAACATCTCCATCATCACCAAAAATTCTATTGGACAGCACTGTCATGGAGGATGCAGAGCAACAAGACAGAAGGAACCTGGGTCCTTGGACAACTCTGAGGAGCAGCGTCACCCTGCAGCCTCCCCTGCTCCAACTGCCTATCATCTTACATTTTTACAAGAGAGAAATAAATGCTCTATCTTTATCTGTCAGTACAGCCAAACCAACATCCTAATACGTACTTCTTAAAAAAATCAATCCTTTTTCCATTTAAGTCAGCAGAGGTAGTTTCTGTTGCTTGCAACCAAGAATGTTGACTGTTGCCAAAATGAGTAAAATAAGAAATGTAAAAGAGGGGCTGTTGATGTGGTCTGGGGCAGCACTGAGGGCTTTCTTGAGAAAGTGCTGTTTACACTGAGACCTCGGCCACTTGCTCTGTCCGCAGCAATGGGACCAGATTGAGCTCTTTGAGTCATGCAGTGCCCAAGCCAAAATGGTACACAGGATGTAAGAGAGGATGCTCCTCTCCACAAACGTACCTAGGTTTATTCACCCACAGGAAATGGCTGATCCCAATTCTGAGGCAGGGAATGGACAAGATGAGCCATATCATATCAGCCAGCAAGGACTCTTCAAAGACCACTAGGGTGGCATCAAAAGGACTCGGGAGCCAACTGAAGTGTTCCCATTGGACAAAGATGGGACAAGTAAGACATCAATAATAAAACTAACTGCAATGGATTGAAATTCACCAAATATGTTTAAATCTATGAGTTCATAATGATACTGAAAGCAAGCAAACAAACAAACAAACTCAGGAGGATGATAGGAAACTAACTCGTTCTTTTAAAGACTGGTAGATAAAAGGATAAATCCAGCTTTATCCTGCCTTTCCTATATGAATTGTACCACTGGGAAACCAGATAGTAGATGAGGAGAAGTTTCTCTTTGCAACAAATGCAGAAGGAATAATGATAGTTTTTGCATCCCCTTATGAATTTATGGATCTAGACATTGAGTATCACAAAAAGAAAGACAACCAGACACTATGTGTCTCCTGATGGAATAACGCACCACCACCGACATAGCCTTGCCAAAAACAGAAACAAACAAACAAACAAAAAAACTGAACCTGATCAGACCTCAAGACCCAACTTTCAGTTTACAGGAAATTCAGAGTCCAGAGGAGCTTGCTAAACACACAATTGGAAAATTCAGCCTGTGAGAAACTTTTCTGAACAACAACCCAGTTTCTTCAACAAACCAACTTCCAGGAAAAAAAAAAAAAAAGAGGAGGAACTTATGGATTAAAAAAAGACTCAGATGGGACTTCCCTGGTGGCACAGTGGTTAAGAATCTGCCTGCGAATGCAGGGGCCACAGGTTCGATTCCTGGTCTGGGAAGATCCGACATGCCATGGAGCAACTAACCCCGTGTGCCACAACTATTGGTCCTGTGCTCTAGAGCCCATGAGCCACAACTACTGAGCCCACATGCCACAACTACTGAAGCCTGCATGCCTAGAGCCCATGCTTCTCAACAAGAGAAGCCACCACAATGAGAAACCCACGCACTGCAACAAAGAGTAGCCCCACCTCACCACAACTAGAGAAAGCCCGTGCACAGCAACCAAGACCCAACACAGCCATAAATAAATAAATAAATAAATAAATTCATATATATATATATAAAAGACTCAGAGATATATCAATTAATCACAATGTTTGGCCTTATTTAGATCCTGACTCAGACAAACTAAAATTTTTAAAAATAAGACATTAATGGAACATTTGGAAATCTGGATAATGACTGGATATTTGATGATCTTAAGGAATTACTATTAATTCTTTTAGGTATACTAATGTTATTTTCAGATGAAATATGATGTGTGGGATTTGCTTCAATATAAGCTGGAAAGGGCACAAGTGAACGGGGATGTGAATGAAAAAAAAATGGCCATGAGTTGATAATTGTTGAAGTCGGATGATGGGTACACAGGAGTTCATTATACTATTCTCCTTTGGGATATTTAAAATGTTCCATTTGACATTTTCTTAATGAATCCTTTGGTATCTTTGTCTGTTTGAAATTTTCTAAAAGTATATTAAAAAAAATAATTTGCTACACACAAAATCCCGGACACAAACAAGAACAACTGGACTGAGGCAGATTTTAGTCTCTGCTGCCTTCTCTGCCCCACGCAGAGCCACCAGCCAACCCACCGGTCCCAAGCCTGTCCCCACGATGATTTTTATCTCAGGGACCTCAATAGCCCTCCCTGCCACTGGGTCTTTTTGGTGTTGTTTTAATAATTACTTTATTGAGATACAACTCACACACCCCACGATTCATCCATTGTAAGTGTTCAATTCAATGGTTTTTGGTCAAGTCACAAAAATGTACAACCATCACCAAGTTAGTTTCCAAACATTCACAGCATTTCACATACACGCTCCCAAAGCTCTGAACACCTTCAAGTCTTGGTCCTTTCTCTCCAAGAAGGTTTCTGCAACTTTCATGCCAGTTTTCCTGCCATGATGCCAGTTCTCTGTCTCATTTATCCCCCGACACACACACAGTAAGTGTCACGTCACTGGCCAGCCCACCACAGAATGGTGGCCTTCCAAGCCCAGGCTCAGCATGAGAAGAGACCTGGAGGCATGAAGCTGTGAGCATTTGGGGTCAACAGGAGACCTGAAGTCATTCAGAGGTGAAAGAGGAAGCAGAGCATGGAGAAATCCAGGCGGGGCTGAGGAGACTACACCCAAGTGGACCGCTAGCACTGCACGGGATGCAGGTGCCCCTGCCCAGAAGGAGGGGCGCCTCCCCCTCTGCCCTCCTCCCAGGTGGGAAAGCCATCACCACCCCTTTCCTGTCCTCCCGCCCCACTCCTGAGGCCTGCAAATCACACGAGCCACTAAGCCCGTCCAGTCACACCTTTCAAAGAAGTAGTTTCCTTTATTCAAAGACAAGAGACGTTTCCACCGGGAGCAGACAGGCCAGGAGCCCTTTCTCCTTCCTGTCCTCCCTTCCCAGGGAATCAATCTTCTTAAACCTTATTCTCCCAGAGACCATCTGGATGAAAACTGCTCAGGAAATTCAGTCGGGTACTAAGCCCAGTGATCTCATCCATCTTGCCCTGTCACAGCCCAGTGCTTCAGCCTTAAAGAATCCTTACAGCTCGGGCTGCCACGGGCCTCCTGGCCACAGGAGCAAGCCCTGCCTGCACTCAGAGCCACACCTTCCAGACATCTCAGGAACTGTAAACAACCTTGCAGTTTTCTCCAGCTCTCACCCTCTCTCTGGACCCTTGGTCCCACTCTGCAGTGCCACCCAATTGTAATGTCCAGAGAAGTAATGTGGTACAGCGGGAAAAATTCACAGAGGCACAGGGCTGGAAGCTTTCTCTGCTGTGTGACTTTGGCCAAGTGACCTGACCTCTCTGAGTCTCAGTATCCCCATCAGTAAAACTATGGTTAATAACGCCCACCTTGGGGAACTGTGGTAGGGTTCAAATGAGATAATGGACTTTAAAATCACTTTCCTCCTCATTTATTCTGCTCTGGCTTTCTTGCTTTTTCCCAGACTCTCCAACCATCCTCCCACCTCAGGGCCTTTGCCCTTGCTATTCTCTATACCTGGAAGGTCTCTTCCTGAATATCCATATGCATAGCTCACTTCCTTCCGGTCTCAGCTCAAAATGTTACCACAGGGCTTCCCTGGTGGCACAGTGGTTAAGAATCCGCCTGCCGGTGCAGGGGACATGGGTTCGAGCCCTGGTCCAGGAGGATCCCACATGCCACAGAGCAATTAATCCCGTGAGCCACACCTACTGAGCCTGCTCCCTAGAGCCCGTGAGCCACAACTACGCACCCGTGTACTGCAACTACTGAAGCCCGCACACCTAGAGGCCATGGTCTGCAACAAGAGAAGCCACCACAATGAGAAGCCCGCACGCTGCAAGGAAGAGTAGCTCCCGCTCACCGCAACTAGAGATAGCCTGTGTGCAGCAACAAAGACCCAACGCAGCCAAAAATAAATAAATAAATAAAATTTTAAAAATAAATAAATAAAATTATATATTAAAAAAATGTTACCGTGTCAGAGAGGCCTTCCTAGACCAGCCTATCTAAAACAGACACCAGGGAAGTGGGTAGGGCGAGGGCGGCCCACCTGACCCCTGGCTCATGGTCCTGTTCTCCCCACAGTTCGCCATGGATGACGATATTGCTGCACTCCTGGTCGACAACGGCTCTGGCATGTGCGAGGCCAGCTTCGTGGGCAACGATGCTCCCCGGACTGTCTTCCCCTCCATCGCGGGGGAACCCCGGCACCAGGGCGTGATGGTGGGCATGGGCCAGAAGGACTCCTATGTGGGTAATGAGGCCCAGAGCAAGAGAGGCATCCTGACCCTCAAGTACACCATCGAGCAGGGCATCGTCACCAACTGGGAGGACACGGAGAAGATATGGCACCACACCTTCTACAACGAGCTGTGTGTGGCCCCCGAGGAGCACCCCATGCTGCTGACTGAGGCCCCCCCTGAACCCCAAGGCCAACCGTGAGAAGACGACCCAGATCATGTTCAAGACCTTCAACACCCCAGCCATGTACGTGTCCATCCAGGCTGTGCTAGCCCTGTACACCTCTGGCCGCACCAGTGGCATCGTGATGGACTCCAGTGACAGGGTCACCCACACGGTGCCCATCTACTAGGGGTATGCCCTCCCCCACGCCATCCTGCATCTGGACCTGGCTGGCGGGGACCTGACGGACTACCTCATGAAGATCCTCACGGAGCGTGGCTACAGCTTCACCAACACGGCCGAGCGGGAAATCGTTCGTGACATCAAGGAGAAGTTCTGCTGCATCGCCTTGGACTTCAAGCAGGAGATGGCCACCGCGGCTTCCAGCTCCTCCCTGGAGAACAGCTGCGAGCTGCCCAATGGTCAGGTCATCACCATTGGCAACCGGCGGTTCCACTGCCCTGAGGGTCCCTTCCAGCCTTCCTTCCTGGGCATGGAATCCTGTGACATCCACGAAACTAACTTCAATTCCATCATGAAGTGTGACGTCGACATCCGCAAGGACCTCTATGCCAACACGGTGCTGTCTGGCGGGACCACCATGTACCCAGGCATCGCTGACAGGATGCAGGAGATCACTGCCCTGGCTCCCAGCACAATGAAGATCAAGATCATTGCTGCCCCTGAGCGCGAGTACTCCGTGTGGATCGGCGGCCCCATCCTGGCCTCGCTGTCCACCTTCCAGCAGATGTGGATCAGCAAGCAGGAGTACAACGAGTCTGGCCCCTCCATCGTCGACCGCAAATGCTTCCAGGTGGACTGTTAGTTGCATTACACCCTTTTCTTGACAAAACCTAACTCGTGCAGAAAACGAGATGAGACTGGCATGGCTTTATCTGTTTTTTTTGTTGTTGTTGTTGTCTTTTTTGATTTGTATGTGTGTGTGTGTGTGCGCGCGCGCGCTTGACTCGGGATTTAAAAACTGGAACGGTGAAGGTGACAGCAGTTGGCTGGATGGAGCATCCCCAAAGTTCTACAAGGTAGCCGAGGACTTTTTGCAGAACGCGGGCCTCTCACTGTTGTGGCCTCTCTCGTTGCGGAGCACAGGCTCCGGACGCGCAGGCTCAGCGGCCATGGCTCACAGGCCCAGCCGCTCCGCGGCATGTGGAATCCTCCCGGACCGGGGCACAAATCCATGTCCCCTGCATCAGCAGGCGGACTCTCAACCACTGAGCCACCAGGGAAGCCCCTAGCCGAGGACTTTGATTGTACATTGTTATTATTTTTTTTAATAGTCATTCCAAGTATCGTGAGATGCATTGTTACAGGAAGTCCCTTGCCTTCCCAAAAGCTGCCCCGCTTCTCCCTGAGGAGAAGGGCCAGTCCTCGCCTGAGTCCACACGGGGGAGGGTGATAGCACTGCTTTTGTGTAAATTATTTACTCCAAAATTTTTTTTAATCTTCGCTTTAATACTTGTTCTTTTCGTTTGTTTTATTTTGAATGGTCAGCCATCATGGCCCCCCTTTTTGTCCCCCAACTTGAGATGTATGAAGGCTCTTGGTCCCCCTGGGAGCGGGTTGAGGTGCAGAGGTAGCCAGGCTTACCTGTACACTGACTTGAGACCATTTCAATAAAGTGTACACATTAAAGAAAAAAAAAAAAAACAGACACCACCACCTACTACCACTCATCGCCCACCACCTCCTTTCCTATCTTTTACCCTGCTTTAATTTTCTTCACAGCCCTTACGTCTACCTAACACATTAGAGAGTAATATGTTTACCAAATGCCTATCTTCCCTACTGGAATGTTAAGTTCAGTGAGGGCAGGGACCATATCTGTTTTATTCTTTGCTGTATCCCCAGCGCTGGGACAGTGCCAGGCACACAGAAATCACTCAATAAATATTGAAACAATGGAGGAATAAATGGCTGACTGCATGAACAAGTCACTTTGCACAGTGCCCGGCCCTTCACAGGTGCTCGGGAAATAGGAGTTATTACTGTTAGTAATTTGGAGGTGCTGAGAGAGGCATGAAAGGGCCTGGACTTTGGGAACAGGTGGGGCTAAAGAGAAGAGAGCTCAGGTGGGACCCAAAGCTACCCGCAGCCTGTCCAGAGGCCACACACCACATACCGAGACTTCAGGCCAAGGCAGGGATTTGCCCTTAGAGAACTCCCTAGCCTGAGGGGCCCTCGAGCCCCACTCACTGCAGCATCCTCCGGGAGCTGGGGTTGGGGGAGGGAGGTAGGGGATTGGGATGCTCCTGGTCCTCAGGATGGACAGACTCGCCCACCCACACCTAGACAAGGTGCCCAGCTACCCCAGCAATGGGGTGTAGAAGAGGCTCTCTGTTCCCATAGGGAGCCCGAGCAGCAGAAGGGACTGATCACCGGGACTAAGTTTGTAGTGGACACCTAGGCCAGGTAGGGAACAGGCCAGGCCCAGGCAGAGGAAGCAGAGAACAGTCATGAGTCCGGAGCCCTGAACTGTGCCCCCAGGGTTCTGGAGTTTCTCAGTTCAGAATAGGCTGGGTGTCAGAGTTATGGAAGAAAGAGCAAATCAATGCGGAAAGCCCAGCTCCGTCCCTTTAACCGCGTGACCTCAGACAAATCACTTAACCTCTCTGAGTCTCAGTGTCCCCATCTGTCAGGTGGAAATAATAATATCCACCTCAAGATGCTTATTAATAATAATAAGAGTTACCATTTACCAGCACTTTGCTATGTGTTGGGATGTTACATTATCTCCTTTGAGCCTCAAAACATCCCTTCCATTAGGCATTTCTATTCTCACTTTACAGAGGAGGAAAGAAGTTCAGAAAGGGTAGTAACCAGCCCAAAGCCACACAGCTGGGAAGAATCAGAGTGAAACTGGACCCAAATCTGCTGGTTGTAAAGCCCTATTTTAACCACCATCTAGAGGATGCATGGAAGCCCCCAGCATGAGCCAGGCACACAGATGCCCAATTTGTGGATTTTCTTCTCCTTCCTTGAGCTTCAGGTCTGGAGACAGATGAGCCCAGCTATGGGGGCTGAAGGGACAGGAAGCCAGGTGGCCCTTGGGCTGGGCTGAAGCAGCAGCAACAGCCCTCACCTCACTCCCGGCCAAGCACAAGCAGCCCGGGCTGTCTTCCTGCTCCCCACCGTTTGCAAGAAACCCCTTCCCAGCACCTCCTCCCCAGCCCGGGCAGGCTGGGGTCATCCCTGCAGAGGAAGTTCAGCCAGGTCAGGCCTACCCCTTTCCCACAGCCCCTCCATGGCTTTTCCACTCACCTCTGGGCTGAGAATCCCCCAAGGCCCCCCACCCAGGGCCTGCGGGGTTACACTGCCATTGGCATTGCTCCCTTGATAGGGGACAGCCTAATTCATGTCTGACCCACGCCAATAAATCAGGGAGGGGTGCGGGGGTGGGGACATTCATAAATCTATATCAAACAGCCCCCAAATTATGACAGATGACATGGCAGTCATAAAATTGCACAAGCAAAACTCACCAAGTCATTAATTTCATGGCCGTAGAAAATAAACAGACACATTTTTTCGCGGCCCTAATAAATTTTTAAAAACTCAAAGAATGGTCCATCTGCTTCGAATAATTTTTAATTTCCTATTCTGTCTCATTCCCATTAGCTATTCCACTGAGATATTTGCTAAATTCTTTCATTTACCTCCTCCCATCTGTATTCAATTACCCTATTCCCAAATAGAGTGAGTTTTTGTTTCTCCTAAGTGCGGGACAAAATACCCCTGCCTGTACCTTAAAGCAAATGTTATGTGTGTTTTATTATCTGTTAGACCGTACGAGTCATTCTAACTCGATTGCCTGTGCGGAAAGTCTTGGAGAGCAATCTGATTTTGATGTTTTCTGGCTTGGGTGGAAAACACCTGCCCGATTCTCAAAGCTAATCTATTAACGTGGTAAATGCTGTAGCAGATGTTCCTGAGTGAGCGAGGGGCCGCAATGGGCTGTGACCAGACCCAGAGTATCGGGCACGCAGTGGAGATCAGAGGCCGGCAACACCACTGGGGGCCGAGCTGTCACATTTTCCGGCCGGCCCCCAGGCTCTGGCTGCCTGGTGACTCCCCACCGCCTCCCAGGGCTCTCAGCAGCCACGCGAGATGGAAGGACATTTCAAGGTCATCTGGTCCACCCCCAGCAGGCCCGTGTTTTTTATAGAAGGAAGACTGAGGCCCAGAGAGGAGGTGTGATTGCCCAAAGCCACACAGCATGCTGAAAAAGGAGAACATCCTTAGTGTCTCTAGTGGGTGCAAGGAGCTGAGACGGGAAGAGGAGGGGAATTCTGTGAGCAACTTTCCCACCAGTGACTTCCACCTGGGGAAACAACATCACTTAGGTCTTTTCTGTCTATCAGTCTTCGCAAGTCATCTTTCCTCATCCTGCAGGAGCAGTGACAGATGCAGAGACTAGGAAGTGAGCTGAGGGGCTAAAGCCTCTTGCTCGGGGGTGGGTTGGTTTCAACACAGTGATGCAGTGGAACCCGCAAAGCCCCAGGAACGTGGAAGTCCAGGCCAAGCTGCAGATCTGGGAAGGAGCTGGGGTCTCCAAAGCCTCACACAGCATAATCCAGGTAGCTGCACTATGGGGGCCCACATTCCTGCAGCCCTCGTTATTTCCACGCATGCTGGTGGCTTCTTACTATGGGCAGTTTCTCTGCTGCCTGAGAGCTTTCTCTGGCCTAGGATTCAGGAGACCCTCAGGACAGGCCAGAAGTGCAGGGATTTGACACCTTCAGAAGCAGCCTTAACAAGACGATTGGGAGTTGGTGTATATATCCCCCCACCTTCTCCCCTCTTGGATGGGACAATTCTGAGACAAATCTATACCAGTGATTCTCAACCAGGTACAGTTTTGCACCCCCAGGGGACATGGAGCAATAGCTGGAGACATTTTGGTTGGGTGGTTGCTACTGGCACCTGGTAGAGGCCAGGATGCTGCTAAACATCCAACAACACACAGGACAGCACCCCACAACCAATAATTATTCAGTCCAAAATGTCAATAGTGCTGAGGTTGAGAAACCCTGTTCTCTACCCTCTCACAGAGATCCTCAGTGGGATTGAGCCCCAGATGCCCATAGCAACGACCCGCTCAGTTAGGCACACACTCCTGACTTCTCTCCCCTCCTTGGTCACCTTCCTCACTCCCCTTCCAGAACTTCCTGAGACCACCTCCCACAAAACTACTTTCACGCGAATCCTTGCCTCAAGGTCTGCTTCTTGGGGGACCCAACCTAAGATCATCCATTACTACAGTCATGAGGACAACCTTGGAAAGGTCTTGAAGAGTTGGGTTCCTATTTCAGTCATTTACACTCTTACTGCACACATTCAGTCCCAGGGATACCCACACTGAACGTAGCTTCTTGAGGACACATACATGGGGTCACACCAGACCAGCTTGGTCAGGAACATCCTTTGGTCCTACTCTCGTGGACCAGCTGATTGGAGATACGCTCACTTTGCAAAGAGATGTGAGACTTGAATACAGATTCAATGCAATCCCTGTCAGAATCCCAGCTACTTCTTTGTAAAACTGGCAGGCTGATTCTAAAATTTACATGGAATTACAAGAGACCAGGAATAGCCAAAACAATCTTGAAAAAGAAGAATGAAGTAGGACGACTCACACTTCCTGATTTCAAAATTTGCTACAAAGCAACAGTAATCAAGATAGTGTGGTACTGGCACTAGGATAGATATAGAGATCAGTGAACTAAAATTGAAAGTACAGATATACCCATATATCTATGGTCAACTGACTTCTGACAAGGGTATAAAGACAAGGGTGTAAAGACCATTCAATGGAGAAAAGATAGTCTTTTCAACAAATGATGCCAGGACAACTGGATCTCCACATGCAAAAGAATGAAGTTGAACCCTACCTCACACCATACACAAAAATTAACTCAAAATGGATCAAAGACCTAAATGTAAGAGCTAAAACTATAAAAACTCTTACAAGAAAACATAGGGTTAAATCTTCGTGATCTTGGATTTGGCGAAGTATTCTTAGATGTGACCCTAAAAGCATGAGAAAAAAGGGAAAAAAAATTGATAAATTGAACTTAAAATTGAAAACGTTTGTGCTTCTAAGGACACCATCAATAAAGTGAAAAGACAACCCACAGAATGGGAAAAAAATATTTTCAAGTCATATATCTGATAAGGGACTTACATTATTAGGTATCCATGAATTTAGAACTACTATTTTCTCCTGGTAAATTTAAATTTCATACACTGACCCTCTATATCTCTAATGATGCCTTTTTGCCTTAAATTCTATTTTGTCTGATAGTAATATAACTATGCTAATTTTCTTTTGGTTAATATTTTTCTGATTTTTTTTCACTGTTTTACTTACAATTTTTTATCGCTTTTAGACATGTCTCATGTAAGCAGCATTTGGTTATTCTTTTTTCAGTCCAATCTGAGAGTATATAATTTTAACTGGAGAGTTCAGTCTATTTATATTTATAGAGCTTACAAATATATTTGACTTTATTTCTATGATCTTGTTTCTGTTTTGTTTTTATTTTAATTTGTCCTGCTTCCTAAGGATTTATTTTCATCTTCTTTGTTGCATTATTTTGAATTGAGGTTTTTTACTCATCCCATTTCTCCCCCTTCTACTGTGTAGAGGATAGGCATTCTATTTTTTTTTTATTGGTGACTTAGCATTTTGAAATTATTACCTAACTTAACTTAGTCTAAAGTTAATCAATATCTTACCCTTCTCCTGAACAATGCAAAGTGCTTTGAAAGCTTTAATTCCATTTATTATACTTACGGTCCAGGCTTTTAGTTCCATCTCCTGTTTAACCCCACAAAATAGACATTGTTTTGGACAATCAGTGTGTTTGTTTAGATTTACCCATATTTTTATTATTTTCTCAATTCATCATCACTTCTGGTATCTGAGACTTTTTCCCTCAGATCATTTTTCTTCTCAAGCTCATCCTTCAGAAACTCCTTGAATGGGGGTCTGTTGTTTATAAATTCTTTCAGTTATAGTAAACGGACATACCTTTTATTGAGCTTCATTTTATTGTGCTTCATTACTGTGTTTTTTTTACAAATTGAAGGTTTGTGTCAACCCTGCATCAAGCAAGTCTATCTGCGCCATTTTTCCAACATCATTTGCTCACTTCATTGCTCTGTGTCACATTTTGGTAATTCTCACAATATTTTAAACTTTTTCACTATTATTATATTTGCTATGGTTATCTGTGATCCGTGATCTCTGATGTTACTACTACAACTCATTGGAAGGCTCAGAAGATGGTTAGCATTTTTAGCAATAAATATTTTTAAATTAAGCTATGTACACTTTTTTGACATAATGCTATTGCACACTTAACAGAACATAGTATAGTGTAAACATAACTTTTTTTTTGGCCACGACACGCAGTTTGTGGGATCTTAGTTCCCCAGCCAGGGATTGAACCTGGGCCCTCAGCAGTGAAAGTGCCGAGTCCTAACCACTGGATCACCAGGGAATTCCCAAAACATAACTTTTATATGCACTGGGAAACAAAAATCTTTTCTGTGACTTGCTTTATTGCAATATTCGCTTTATCACAGTGGCCTGGAACCGAACCTGCAACATCTCCAAGGTATGCCTGTAAGTGAAAACGTCCTTATTTCTACCCTTATTTTTTGCATTTTTATTGAGATATGATTCACATACGATAAAAATTCACCCTTTGAAAGTGTACAATTCAGTGGTTTTAGTGTACTTATAAGATTTAACAAACATCACCACCATCTAATTCCAGAACTTATCATTATCCAAAAAGAAACCCCACGCCCCTTAGCTGTCACTCCACATTCCCCTCCAGCCTCTGGCAACCACAAATCTACCTTCTGTCGCTATCGATTTGCCTATTCTGGACGTTTTATATAAATGAAATCATACAATTTGTGAACTTTTGTGTCTGACTTCTTTTGCTTAGCATAATGTTTTCAAGGTTCATCCATGTTGTTGCATGGATCAGAACTTCATTCCTTTTTATGGCAAGTAACACTACTGTATGGATATACCACATTTTGTTTATCCATTCATAAGTTGGTGGATATTTAGGTTGTTTCCACTTTTTCACTATTATAAATAATGCTGCAATAAACATTTGTGTACAAGTTTTTGTATGAATATATGTTTTCAATTTTCTTTAGCACATACTTAGGATCTACATTTATCCTTAAAAGATAAATTATCGGGCTTCCCTGGTGGCGCGGTGGTTGAGAGTCCGCCTGCCGATGCAGGGGACACAGGTTTGTGCCCCGGTCCGGGAAGATCCCACATGCTGCACAGCGGCTAGGCCCATGAGCCATGGCCGCTGAGCCTGCGCGTCCGGAGCCTGTGCTCCACAACGGGAGAGGCCACAACAGTGAGAGGCCCACATACCACAAAAAGAAAAAACAAAAAACAAAAAAAAAAAGATAAATTATCTTTTAAGAAATTATTTCAGTCTTATTAGGGGCTGAGGTATACAGTCCCTAGTTGGTGTGAATTTTAAAAGCCCTTTAAAGTCATCATTATTCTGTTTTTCATTGTTACTATTTATAGTATTATAACTAATCACCATTAGTCTAATTTCTTCTAATTAGAGAAGTTGTGAACAACAAAGTTTTTTCCTGTTGGGTATTTTTAAGATCTTCTACTTGTCTTTTTTTCTTTTTTTCTACTTGTCTTTGATATTCTTTAATTTGATTATGACGTATCTCTGTATGGACTTCTTTTTATTTACCCTTTTTGGGATTCACTGGAATTCCTGAATCTGAAGATTCATATTTTTTAATAATCATAGAAAATTCTCAGCTGCTATCTTTTTGAATAATACCTCTCTCCCATTATTCCTATAATCACTTTCCAAATATCTGATTAGACATATATTAGAGCTTTTCATTCCATTCTCCATGTCTCTTAACCTCTTCTTCATAGTTTCATTTTTCTTTCTGTACTGCATTATGTATAATTTTTCAAATCTATCTTCCTGTTTACTAATTCCCTCTCCAGCAGTGTCTATTCTATTTAACTGTTCCATTGAGTTTTAAATTTTGTATGTGATATACTTAAATTCCTAGAACCTCTGTCTGGTTCTTTTTCAAGTCTTCCTGGTCATGTTTATCATCTCTTGCTTCTTCCTTGTCTTTCTTGTGCCACAGAAGCTCAAGGTGTGGAAGTTGTAGGCTGCCCAACAAGGTAGAAGTCCTCAGGGTGTCCAGCAGTCTTTCCTTCCCTGGACTGATGTTTCCAATTTGTTCCTGGCCTCTCATAATTCCCTTATTTGCTTATAGGCTCTTCCATTAACAGAAAAGAACTTCAAATTTCAAAAATATTTTTTTCTAGCATCCTTAGATGTTCTGTAGCTGATATATTTGTATACCTTTAATCATCATATAGATTTTAAGTCCCTTTGTTCCTTTTCCAACATCCATGCTTTCAGAGACTAACTATTAAGCACCTACTATGTGCCAAGAACTGTGCTGGGGATTCAGGAGAGAACAAGACATAGCCTGTCCCTGCTCTTAGGGTTGCTTCCAGTCTATGGAGAAACCAGACACTTAACCAGGCAACTGTAGCCCACGGTTAATCAGTGCTCTGACAGGGTAGGTGTTAGTAAACAAGGCCATGCTGAGATATATGGAGGCCAGGAACACTCTAATAATCACATTGATTCTCTTTAAGTAAATATTCAACATTTATTTAAGGGGGAGGAATACAAAGCAAAACTCAAGTTCTTTTCCCACATTAGAAGGCTTTAGGGAAGCTGTCTGTTATTATTCAAGCACATGTTGTTGCTGGAACATCCATCTTTTGTGGGGAGGATCCAGACCCGACCCCAAGCTACTTAGAAAATCAATTATACCAACCACATACAGTAGCCTCCTAGAAGGATGTTCTGGTAAATTACATTTCCACTGATGTTTTAGTTGCTTCTCTAGCCATCCTTTAATCCTCATGTTCTGAGTAACTACTGCTACATAACGAATCACTTCAAAATAGTGGCTTAAAATGATAATGATATGTCATGGGTTGAATTATGTCCCCCCAAAAGATATGTTAAAGTCTTAACCCTCAGTACTTCAGAATGTCGTCTTATTTGAGAAATAGGGTCATTGCAGATGGAATTAGTCAAGATGAGATAATACAGAGTACAGGTGCCCCTAATCAAATGTGACGGTGTCCTTTATAAGAAGAGGGAGATTTGGACACAGAGACACAGCAAGAACACAATGCGAAGATGGAGGCAGAGGCCAGAGTGATGCACCTACAGGCCAAGGAAAGCCAAGCACTGCGTACAACCACCAGAAGCTAGGAGAAAGGCAGGGAACAGATTCTCCCTCAGAGCCCTCACAAGGAACAAGCCAATACCTCGATTTTGGACTCTAGCCTCCAGAACTCTGAGAGAATAAATTTTTGTTGTTTTGCCCAGTTTGTGGCCATTTGTTACCTAGGCAGCCCTAGCAAACTCATATATGATCTTGTCTTCCACTCATGAATCCGGAGGTCACCTGGACTGCAGGCAGCTTCTCACTCTGGGTCTGTCATGCATTGCAGGCGTTTGGTGGCTGAGACTAGGGTCATCTCAAAGGCTTCCTTATGCACATGTCTGATATCTGGGGCAGGGGAGACTCAAACAGCTGGGGATGGATGAGTTGGGGCCCCTCAGGCATCTCTCCCACTGTTTGTGATCCCTGTACAAGGCGGCCTCCACAGAGATGGACTTCTTACAGGGCAGCTGACAGCTCCCAGAGCAAGTTCCCAAGAGAACCCGGGAGATGCTACCTGGCCTTTTCCAACCATTCCAAGCGATGTCAGAGAACATCGCTTCCATCACATTCTGTTCAAGGAGGCTCGCCCCAGTTCAGGGCGAGGGGACACAGACCCCACCTCCCGATGAGAGGAGGGTCTAAGGATTCAGTCACATTTTTATGCCACTGCACCGGCTCAGTCAGGGGCACATCGGGCCTGAGGGAGACAGCACTGTCTGCCTCCCTGACAGGCATGAGGAGTTACCCAGGTGAGCAGGGCGTGAGCCAGAGAGAGGAGCCACCCCTCCTGCCCCAGCCCGGAACCCCCAGCTGAAGCTGGAGTACTGCTCCCTTCATCCTTGCTCATAGCCTCCAGGCCTGGTGGAGCCCCGGGCTCACGCACTCAGCTGAGGCTCCACGCCAGGACCTGGAGGTCAGACTCTGCCCAGAGAGCACCCAAGCCAAAGGCGACCCCTGGGCTCCTTGCTGCCCACCACCCACAGGTGCTTTGTTTTCCTGACAGAGATCCTTCTTTTTTTTTTTTTTATGAATACTTTGGTTTTTAAGTTTTATTTTATTTTTTTTACAGCAGGTTCTTATTAGTTATCTTATACATATTAGTGTATACATGTCAATCCCAATCTCCCAATTCATCCCCCCTCCACCCCACCACTCAGAGATCCTTCTTTTCGTCCTTAGTCTGGGGTCATTTCTGTCCCTGCCTTCCTCACTAATCTGGGGCAGACGGGAGGCCCCTCAGAGTGGGCTCCACACACACACATCAACCCCCGAGGTTTGGGAGCTCAGTCTCGGAGTCTGGAGCATTGACTCTCCCCCCAGCTAACCCCAGCTGTGGCTCCCCAATTCCCTTCCTTCTGATGGCTCTTTAAAAATCTCCCCCCACCCCACCCCACCCTCTTGGTCAGGAGACAAATACGTTTCTGGTATTGCTGTTAGTCCAGGAGGCCACTTTCCCATCAAGCAAAATACCCAGCCTTCTGATAACTTGAAAGCACCTAGTCTGGGACACATATACACAAATGCTGCTCCCCTTTCTCTAAGAGGCCACTGCTCTCCAGAAGAGGTGAGACAAAGGTTCACCTGAGGTCACATCATCTTCCCTCCACCTTCAGAGCAGCAACCAAACCGTCAGACCAGTCTGGGTGGGAAAGAAGCACCCACTGGCGGAGCGCCTGCTCCAGGTCCGTGCTGAGCCATCCCTGCCGACGGCCCTGCGAGGCAGGTGCCCCAGTCTACTCCATTACACAGTGAAGAGGCTGCAGCTGCGGCACGGGGGCGGGGGCAGGGTGATGGACTAGCTTGTGTCTGACTTGAGGTTCATTGTCACGTTTGTCTCAACGTTTATCTCTAAAACCTGTCCTCCTTCTCTTCTCCCTTCCTGTCACCCTCCTCCTGCTCGACTTCTGCCTCTCTCTCCCTCTCCTTCCATCCCTCTGTCTGTCTATTTCTGTCTGCGTTCTCTCTCTCTTTCACTGTAACCCCCACACAGGAGTCAAGGGCTGCTTAAAGGCCAGAATCACTCCAAAATGGGCTCAGCCTTCCACTCGTCCTTGGTACCAGAATCTGGCCACACTCGTTTGGAAAACTCCATGAAGGAATGGACAGTGGCTACCTGCCACCTCCTTCTCCCCACCTCACAAGGGACCTTTGCCAAGTCTCTAAGCTGAGACCTAGGGTGGGATGGATTGGGAGAGAATGACCAAAGACAAGAATGGAGAAGGAAGGAGATTATTCCCAGTGGTCAGGCTACAATAGGACACACACAACAGAGACAGGAATTAAATTTTCATCAATAATCAAAATTCCTCCCAACCTGAAAGTTCCAGCCCCAAAGGATGCTGCCCTTTGTCAGCTGTGTGACCTTAGCTATGTCACTTAACCTCTCTGAGCCAATAATAATAATCCCTACTTTAAAAGACAGTTATTATGGAATTCCCTGGTGGCGCAGTGGTTAACAATCCGCCTGCCAATGCTGGGGACACGGGTTCAAGCCCCGGTCTGGGAAGATCCCACATGCCGCGGAGCAACAAAGCCTGTGCGCCACAACTACTGAGTCTGTGCTCTAGAGCCCGCGCACCACAACTACTGAGCCCGCATGCCTAGAGCCTGTGCTCTGCAGCAAGAGAAGCCACCGCAATGAGAAGCCCGCGCACCACAATGAAAAGTAGCCCCCACGCACCACAACTAGAGAAAGCCCGTGCACAGCAATGAAGACACAATGCAGCCAAAAATAATAAATAAATAAATAATTTTTTTAAAAGACTGTTATTATGATTCAGTGAGATAAAGACTGTTGATTTGTTTGGAATGCTTTGGGCTGCAAATAACAGAAAATTCAACCAGGACTTGCTTGAGCAATAAAGACAATTATTTCACATACTGAGATTCTAGAGGTAGTTTTCAGGTTTTGTACAATGATTCAGAAATGCCAGTGAAAATCAGTTTCTTTATATATTTCTGCTTCACTCTCCTTAGCTTATTGTTTACATCTCATGCTGTTTCCTCATGATTGAAAGATAGCTGCTGCAGCTCCAGACATCACATACCACATTCAAAGAAATACGAAGAAGGGAAGGGAAATATTAATAATAAGCACCCCTTCAGGTGATAGATTCAGGTGACGCAAGGATTCCCACCTTAAGAGAGTCTGCCCTGCAGCATGATCACCTAACGTGAAACTCATTCTCATCTCAGATGCTTTTGTATTTTGAAAAAGCCTTCAGAGAAAAGTTCCCAATGGTAGGGATCAAGGGTAGTCCCCAATAGTGGCCTTTTTGCACCACATCAGCCAGTCATTGGCTGCAGTCTGCCCAAGTCAGGGAAGGCAGGGTGGGCCGGCCTTCCGGGGGATGCCTCTCGTTTGGCTGAGGGCTCGTCTCCAGCAAAGGGGCAGCTGGGAGTCATTAGCAGCAACCTTCAGCAGCTGGGGGACCGGGAAACCAGCGAGTTAGAAGGTAAACAAGCAGGTCTCCTCCCCAGAGCCCGGAGGCATCCCCGGCGTTCTCAGCCACAGAACACAGTGTGCAGGAGTAGAGGCCCGTCCCTGCCACAACCTCAGTTTCCCAGTTCATAAAATGGGTATGCAGGACCAAGGGGTCCTTTCCAGCTCTGCATGTCCAAGCTTCTGTGATTCCACTTCCACCTCACCCCAAAGTTCCAACCAGGCAGTCCCCTTCAGATGATGGATTCAGGTGACCCAAGGATCCCACCTTGAGAGAGTCTGCCCTGCAGCATGATCACCTGACGTGAAACTCATTCTCATCTCAGATGCTTTTGCATTTTGAAAAAGCCTTCAGAGAAAAGTCCCCGATGGTAGGACTCCATGCACATGTGGCGCTAGTTAAGAAAGGAGAAGGCTTCCTGGCACCTCAGGTTATATCACAGACCTTCAGAGCTGGAAGGGACCTGAGAGAGGCTCCCCCAACCCCGGCCATACAAAAGGGGAAACTGAGGCTCAGGGTGGAGAATTGATTTTCCTCACCATCACACAGCAGAGCCAGCGGCAAGAATTCTCGGCCCTGAGCCTTTCTTAGTGCTCTGGGAGGAGTCCTCGGAAAGGAGGGCTCAGACCAGGAAACGCAGCTGTCTCAGGAGGGTTCCCCAGAAGCAGAGCCTGAGTCAGGGATTCCCATTCAGATGAGTTATGGGGTGGGGGGAGGCCCTGAGGAGAAAGGGAGTGAGGGAAGCAGGATAGGGAAGGGGTAAGAGCTAAGCCAGAACACGGTCTCAGCTGGGGTCAAGCCGCAGTCCCACTAAGGATATTGGACCCCTAATAGCATCACAGAGTTTGTCCTACCTTGAGGCTTGGGGTGGTCTTTTGCACCACATCAGCCGGTCATCAGCCGTCGTCTGCCCAGGTCGGGAAAGGAAGGCAGGGTGGGCCGGCCTTCCGGGGGACGCCTCTCATTTGGCTAAGGGATCGTCTCCAGCGAAGGGACAGCTGGGAGTCATTAGCAACAACCTTCAGCAGCTGGGGGACGGGGAAACCAGCAGATTAGAAGGAAAGCAAGCAGGTCTCCTCCCCGGAGTCCCGAGGCATCCCCGGCGTTCCCAGCCACAGAACACAGTGTGCAGGAGCAGAGGCCCGTCCCTGCCACAACCTCAGTTTCCCGGTTCATAAAATGGGTATGCAGGACCAAGGGGTCCTTTCCAGCTCTGCATGTCCAAGCTTCTGTGATTTCACTTCCACCTCACCCCAAAGTTCCAACCAGGCTCCCCACTAGCCAAAACAGTTTAACAATCAGTGAGACCAAAGTAGGGTCTCCATTCAGTCAAGGCTGAACCTCACGAGGCAAGTAAAGGCAACAGTTTCTTGGCACGTGTACGTCTCCAGCCTGCAGAGCAGGCCTAGGGAGTCAGTATTTCTTGAAATGTAAGTACCAAGACCACACTGGGTTGTCAGTAAATTCATTATCCCATTACGCAGAACTGAATTATTCAGCGCTCTTGAGGCCGCCTCAGGAACGTGCCCGAGCACAGTCGATGCGGCATTAGAGGGATGGATGGAGTCAGGCCCAGGGCATGGTTGGTGCCGGGGTGATGGATCTGGGCCCAGACAGGCTGCCAGGGCTTGCAGGCACAAGGCTGCCTGGCTGGCAGGACCTGGGCACTGGGTGTTCCCGGGGTCTGTAGAGGGGGTTATGCACGTATCCACAGGCCTCCTCACCCCTTAAGAAATCGGCAGAGTATATCTTTGGAGCCCACCTGCTCCAATGGGCCCAGGGACAGAAGATCCAGGCTCCACCTCTTCCTGGCTGTGTGACCACCAGAAGGTCATTCACCTCTCTGAGCATCAGTCTCTTTATCTGTAAAAAACACAGTGATGATGCTGAATGTTCCCGGTATCCATTCTCCCTTTTAAATTTAATGATAGAACTGATTTTTTCATTGAACATATAACCCTCTAGAATAAAGACTATTTCCAGGCCAAAGTGTGGTCATGTGACTAAGTGCTGCTCAAAGGGATGCAAGTAGAATATCTTATGAAACTTTCAAGAAGTGTCCTTAAAGGAACGAGGTTAGTTCTATTTTGTCCCTTTCTTCTTCCTAAAAACTGGGTTGAAGGTGTGATGGCTGGAACTCAAGCAGTCATCCTGTTTAATGAGAAGACACCACATGAGGATGGCAACACAGCAGAGGAGAAGCCCGAGTCTCAGTTGACCCTGGAGGCTCCGTACAACCTCCAAGTTACATCTGTATAAAGTAGAAACCAACTTCTTTTTTGGATTTTTCTGTCTCTCACAGCCAAACTCAACCTTACCTTGTTGGGCAAGTCCAAGGGTGAAATGAGTTATTACAGGAAAAGTGGCCACCTCAGTAGGTATTTCCTCTAGGATATGTCAGTGGTTAAGAACTATAAGCCCTGAAACCAGAGAACCTGGGTTCAAATCCCAACTTTACCACTTATAAGCTGTGCAAATTTAGGAATGTTGCTTAACCTCTCTGTGCTACAGCTTCTTCACCTCTAAAATGGGGATAAAAATGGTACCTTTCCTCTTACAAGGTTTATGTGAAGATTAAGTGAGTTAATATGAAGTTTAACTGACACACAGTAATTGCTATATAAATATCAGCCATTAGTATTCCACTTTTGTAGATCTAGGGGGATTTCCTATGTAACTCAGGGACCTGGGTCCCTGTAACACCTCCCAAAGCTCATCTCAGTCTAGATTTTCCCCTCAAAGTGGCTGTGCTCTCAGGGTAGCAACGCCAGAGGTGTTCTGAGTTTCAACCATGACATGAACCGTTTTGCTTGGGGTGGGCGGCACAGTCTGGGATCCTTGTTTGGAGCCCACAGAGGGATTGCTCTTTGGAATCCAGGTGAAGTTCTTACTCAGCAAGCGAGAAAGAGAAACAAAAGCCTGAGATGGGCTGTGTACCCTGGGCAGGTGTCTCTCCTCTCTGGGCCTCAGGGGAATGGATTAAACCAGAGGTTACAGCTCATGCGCCAGCAGCTCAAAGACCAATGTGGAATATGAGGGAACCTCTTTGGGTTTGAGGCAGCAGGGAGTGGTGGGGACTGGGGCAGGGGCACATGACCCGTGGGGGATGGGGGAGGCACCACACAGCACCAGCCAACCTGCCCTGCAGCAAAATGGGCCCAGTGTTGTCAAATCTGCTGCTCTTTCAAAAGAAATGGAAATCAAATCTGAATTCTTTGCGAAATTTTCTGATTGTTTAGTGTTGGCTCCATTCAAATAAACAAAATACTGATCGAGGCAAACAAAATATGTCCCCAGGCCAGCTCAGGGGCCATCAGAAGTAAACAAGCACTGAGAGGTCTCCCATGCAATGCAATCGGAATCCTTGAGTTCCAGGCTCCATGTCCTGGTGTCTCGAGGGAAAATGGGCATATGCTGAGCATGGGGATAAAAGAAAGGGGCTCGTCCTCCCCAGGGAGGTAGGCGCCCTGGGCTGAACCCAGGGAAGGTGAGCCTGACCCCTTTTTCCCTCCCCGCTGGGTTCAGGATGGCAGTGAGGTGGACAGAGGCAGGAGGTTGCCCTGCGACCTCAGGTGACACTCTGACTCCCAGAGCTCCAAGTTCCTCCTCTGAGACACAGACTGGGGAATCTTCAGCTGAGGCACAAAGCAGGGACCCTGGCCCTCCTGTCCCTGCTGAGGCCCTGCCCTGTGGGGATCTCTGCACCCACGGCTTTGGGGACACCCAGGGGCCCTTGGGATCTGTGTGTAGATTGAACTGCTGATCCTGACTCTTCTCTCCCTGACCCATAATAGGGCTACACAGCCACACCCTTTGCCACGTGAGCTCACAGGGCCACCCCACAGAGAGGGCAGAGTACACGCACTTGCCCCCTAAGCAGAGCTTGGCTGAGTGATTTGTTGGGGCTGCTGGAACATGAGCAGACCTGACTGAGGCAGAGGCTTTCAAAGCACCTGTGTGGTTGGCCTCTCGCCCCCATGCTGTCCCCTGGGAAAGAGCACCCCCAGGTAGCTGCTGGTCTCAGAATGATCTGGACCCACAACCCCAAGCAGAAATAGCCCAGCTGATCCACTGACCCAGCAGTGAGAAAAGTAGGTGGTTATTTTGGAAGTTGCTGAGACTTGGGGCTGCCACACAGCAATGTTGCAGCAGAAACCTGACCGCTATGCTGGGAGGTCGTGGGCTTCCCCAACCTGGACCCAGCTTGCTGCACAGAAGCTCCCACCCTGTCTGGTCATCCACTGTCCCAGAAGCCCCTGCACCCCTGGCTCTGATGCAAATAGAGAGACTTTCCTTGGAGTGGGGAGACCCCAGGCTTTGTGCCATACAGAACTGGAGCCAATCCCCACATCCTGCCTAAGAGACCCCAGATGTCCCCTGTCTGTAGAGGGTGGGTGATCATGCCTGCCTCACCAGGGACTGGGGAGGCTTGATGAGACACCACGAGTCTGCAGCAGGGCAAGGGTGGGGTGCACGGTACTGGCATTTCCACTTGTCAGGCGGGGGAGGGGTAGGGCGTCTCCTGGGAGAAAACCGACCCCTGAGGAAAACGAGGCCTTACCTTTGGAAAGTGTGATTTTGAGTTCAGCGTGGAATCTGTCACTCAACCTGAAAAAAAGCAAAAGGGGTTATCTCAGCACCAACTCTCAATCACCCCTGAGCACAGGCCACACTGCTAGAGTGCCTGTATCAGTCAGGAATGCTTTGAACTTCAAATAAAGAATAAATAACTAATCATTGCTTAAACACAAAGGGCTCCATTTTCTCACATAACAAGGAGGCTGAGGTAAACAGTTGCTGGGAGTGGTTTAATGTCTAGATAATGTCTTCAAGGACCATCACCATCCTCACTGTTTTTTTTAATCCTTAACCTTGTTGCCTCATGGCCACAAGATGGCTGCTACAGTTCCAAGCATTTCATCTTTACACAACCTTATTCAGGGTAAGAAAAGGCTAAGCAAGAAGAGGGGATTTCTTATTATCAGGGAATAAAAAGTCCTGAGAACCACCTCTTTTTCCCTGGCAAGATATCCCTGGATATCTTGAAAAAGGGACTGGGGCGCAGAGGGGGGTTGTGACAGCCTGAGACTGATCACAGTCCATCCCCCGGAGCTGGGCACACTGTCGCCTGAACAATATTGGGCTCCTGTTGGCAAAGCAGAAGGAGGGGGTTGGTTCTGCAGTGGATGGTAACACTGTATGCTGGAGGCGGGAGAATCGGTCCCACAGAGGAGCAGGTACTAGGCAGGACTCCTAACTGCAAATCTAGAAGCTGCTTTGTGGCAAACAGCAGACTTCACTTTGCTGCAAATAACAGAATCCACTTTGTTGCAAATAGCAAACTCTACTCTGTGGCAAACAGCTGACTCTGGGAGGGTCAGAGCTTGGATGCAACATAGCATCACTCTCCTTCCAACCATGGACTCACATGCCACATTGGCATGCGAGTCCTGTGCACTGCATCTGATTGTGCGCATCAGGTCTGGTACCTGCAGGGGAGGCTGGGACGTGTGTGCTTGTCTTCTTTTGGGGAAGGAAGGATTCACAATGTAGGCCAGTGTCTCAAGGAGGAGAGAGAAGAGCTGCAGGGGGACTTTCTTTGCTATTTCTCAAAAGGACCCTCATGAAGTCTTGACCATTTGATGGCTCCTGAGTGTCAGCTGAGGTGTCCGGCAAAAACGATGACGCGCAGGAGTGGCTGTGATAGTGGCACCCTGACCATCCCATCAAGAAGAAACGAGCAGGGCTTCCCTGGTGGCACAGTGGTTAAGAAACTGCCAGCCAATTCAGGGAACACGGGTTCGAGCCCTGGTCCAGGATGATCCCACATGCCGTGGAGCAACTAAGCCCGGGTGCCACAACTACTGAAGCCTGCGCGCCTAGAGCCCGTGCTCCTCAACAAAAGAAGCCACCACAATGAGAAGCCCGCACACCGCAATGAAGAGTAGCCCCTGCTCACCACAGTTAGAGAAAGCCCGCGCGCAGCAACGAAGACCCAGCGCAGCCAAAAATAAAAAGAAATAAATAAATTTATTTTAAAAAAAAAAGAAGAAGAAGAAGAAAGGAGTAGGTGACACCATGAAACACACACCTAAGTCATCCACTGGGGACTCCCAGAGACACCCAAATGCCAGGACCTGAGTAGAACCAGAGAAATCAGATCACAGGTAAATCTCTGGCGCATGGTGGAAGCCTCTCAAGAGAACTCGATGAACTTCCAGGGGATATAGGAGCTCTGGACTTGGGCCAGTGGTGAGATGACAAACTCTTATGTGAAGCTGAGACAGGGACACGTTCACACCTGGCTCTGCCACTTATATGTCACCAGACATCTGGGAACCTCAGTTTGTACATCTGGAAAACGGGGGCAATGCTAGCTTCTTGAGAGGGTGGCTGCGAGGAACATGCCCACCGCCCATTCTGTCTATGCAGTAGCAGGGAATCCTCTGTATTTAAGTACCTAATGTGACTTCCCTGGTGGTCCAGTGGTTAAGACTCCTCGCTCCCAATGCAGGGGGCCCAGGCTCAATCCCTGGTCGGGAACTAAGATCCTGTATGCCGCGTGGCGCGGCCAAAAATAAAAACAAACCAAAAACCTCACACCGTTGTTCTCAAAGAGGGGGGACGGGAACTAGGCAGGGTTATCTTCATCCTGACAACCACACTGAGAGGCTGCAGTTGGTGGCAGAATTTGACCACTCTCTCATGATCTCTACCACCAATGTTACTCTCTCGGTCATCAACTCAGATGGCAAGGGGAACTTTGCAGATGGAACTAAGGTCACTAACCAGCTCACCTTGAAATGGGGAGATTATCCTGGATTAGCCGGGTGGGTCCCCTGGAATCACGTGAGCCCTGAAAAGCAGAAAAGGAAGGCAGAGTGATCTGAAGCACCAGAAGTATTCGAGGTGCCTTCCACCTGGTGAGACCCTGAGCGGAGGATCAGCCAGGCCTGGCCTGACTCCTGACCTACAGAACGACGAGATTAAAAAATGGCATTGTGGGCTTCCCTGGTGGCGCAGTTGTTGAGAGTTCGCCTGCCGATGCAGGGGACACGGGTTCGTGCCCCGGTCCGGGAGGATCCCACATGCCACGGAGCTGCTGGGCCCGTGAGCCATGGCCGCTGAGCCTGCGCGTCTGGAGCCTGTGCTCTGCAATGGGAGAGGCCGCAACAGTGAGGGGCCCACGTACCGCAAAAAAATAAAATAAATAAATAAAAATAAATAAAATAAAAAATAAAAAATGGCATTGTTTTAAGCCACTCAGCGTGTGGTGGTTCATTACACAGCACAGAACACTAAGACAGAAGGATCATCCCCATTTTTCTAGCTGAGAAACTCTGAGCTCACACAGCCACAAAGTGAGTGGTGGACCAATGTTTGAACCCAAGTCCCTCAGACTCCGGAGCCCATGCTGTCACTTCCCATTTGGCCTGTCCAGATGAGGAAACTGAGGCATGAGAGGCCAGGGCACTGCCAGCACCAGCTCCACAGCATCTCAGCACAGAGGAGGCGGGAGCAGGCCGTGGCCCCTGTCCTCCCCCACTCATCTGAGGGGCCCCAGAAGCTCCTGATTCGTGGTCTGTCTGCATCAGCGCACTCGGCCCACCATGGCCCCCGGAGCCACTAGAGTCACAGCATTGCCCCCCGAAGTCTTAGGTGAAAAGCTCGGCAGACCTCACCCAGATGTGGTCAGACTCCAGGCTGCAAGTTTGTCTGTGGAGAGAGGAGGCCTCAAGAAGGCAAGCCCTGGACAGAGGCTCACAGGCACCTCTGGGAGAACCACAGCTGCCAGGGAAGAGCCCACAAGTGCAGGAAGGGGACTGAAGGGCCCAAAGGTAGGAGAAGGATTCTTGGGGCAGGGCCTGGGAACTGGGGGTGATCAGCCAGCCAGTGAGGCCTCTCTGGCTCCGACAGACTCCACTCTTATGTCCTAACTTCTCTGACCCATGTTCCAAATCAGAAGAAACAGCTGTCCTATGGGCCAGGTCAGACACAAAGATCAAAGATGTATTCAGTTTGGCTGACATGGAGCTTAAAAAAAAAAAAAAAAAGTCTAACCCAAGTGTTTTAAATTGTGAGATTTCACATTAAAAGCCAGATTTCCAACCTCTTTTGAAAAATCAGAAGCTCCAGCCACAACATGCTCTTCTTCCCACATGGCCAAATGAGCGGGAGCTGAGAGGCCGCCACACCTGATGGGGCATCAGTTCTGGAGCACCACAGTCCCCACTGCTCCCTACCGCCCCCCCCCACCTGCCTGCCTGCCTGACCCCTGAAGATATCTGAATTCCAATCCTTTAGGCCCAGCTTGACTCCATAACCTTACTCTTCTGTCCCTACCCCGCCCAGTCCTGGGGGGTCCTGGGGGAAGGCGCCCAGCCTGTGTGATGTTAGCAGGGCTGAGAGAAGTAGGGGTTGGGGGCATTAGGTTAGTAACTCAGGGGCCTCTACCAGATCCATTCTTGTGAACAGCTGTTTCCAGTGACCCAGTCCGGCTAAGAATTTGGCAGGGGTCAAACCCCCTGACTTCCTGGTGTCGACCCAACAGCATGTATGGGCACCCATCCTCTCTGCCCTCATGACCAGCAGGTGCCTTGGTGCCTAATGGGGCAGCTGCACTTGGCCAAAAGGGCAACTGAGAGAGGCAGAAATGATCCTCCCCCACCCCTAGAGATAGCTGCCCACATCCACGTGGCCCTCTGGGGAGGCCCAGCTTCCACCGCCACCACTGGGGCCACCTCCAAGGAAAAGAACCCAAACCTACTTTGTCTTCAGCCCCCTGGTCTTCTAGGAAAAGGCCCTGTAACAGATTTGGAGGCGACATTTTGCTCCCTTCATTGTGAACTGAGACACCGGCGCTGTAATGGAAGAGACAAGAAATGAGTAGCGAACGGGGAAGGGAGGTGGAAAAATTAAATTTTGCGTGATCAGCAAGGTTTCAAACAATCGCTCGCCAGCTGAAGTGGGTGCCACGTCTATAAGTCATTCTGTTTTATAGACCATTAGGATCTCCAGAGAGAAGCTGCATAGAGACCACTGCTTTTTGTTGAAATTAAAATGTCAGAGAAAAAGAAATAGAACAAAACAGGGAATCTGCAATTAATTACCAGGCCATAAAAATTCAATAATCAGGAGGCAGAGCAGCCGCAGGCCCAGAGGTATCAGAGCCAGCGTAACAAGAATGGAATACATTAATCTTTTCAAATTAGTTTTTTAATCTGAGGGGGATATATGGTGACATGCCTCCCCTCCCTGCACAGGCTCCGGCCTGAAGCCAGGTGGGGGGGGGGAGGTTCTGGTGTGAGCTGGGGGCCTGCCCAAACCCAGACCCCCAGACAGGAAAGAGAGTGCCGGTTTGTAGCCTCGGCTGAGCCCAGCGCCCCGGTGCCCCCTGGCCTGGTGGAAGGGTCTCAGCAGAGGAACCATGAAAGCACTTCTGGTTTCCCCAGGGTCAAAAGAGCTCATTGTGTGTCCACGCTCCTGCGTGGTCTCCCGCGGGCCCAGAGCTCCCGCAGCTCCGGTTAGTTCCGGGCTCTGAGTTCCGGGCTCTGATCTCCGGGCTTCTTTAGTTCGCCCGGGCTTCTTTAGTTCGCCCCGTCTTCAGCCTCAGCCAAACCACTCCCTCACCAACATCCCCCAACAAGCCTGTCCCTGAGCCTTGCTGGGGCTGAGCCTCGTCTAGAAAGCCCCCGGTGGGGCTCAGGTCTGCCCAGTGTGGTTGCTGAAGGCTGGTGTCAGGGGACAGCCGCGGAGCAACAGCCGATGGAATCTGACTCCTTTTAAATGTAACAGCTATAGCCCACTAAGTCCCAGGCCCTGTGTGAATCCTTCACCTGGATTTTCTCATTTCATCTCCCGAGAGGTCAGGACTGTTAAGAACCCCATTTTACAGAACAGAAAATTGTGAAGCCAGGACACACAAGCTCCCCGTGTCCTGTGGTCTCTGAGCCCAGCTTCGCTAACACAAGCCAGGAAAGCTTCTTTCACCTCGCCCCATTTGGCACACAGTCGGGGTTCCCATCACTGTTCACTGGATAGCGTCCCTGCGGAACAGCCCTGAAAGGGGACTTCACCTGCCCTCTGATCTTTCCTCCCCAAGATATCTTCAACTTATGATAACAGCGGCTGCCATTTCTTGAGCAGCTACTGTGTGCCAGGCTATGGGATCTGGTGCCATTAATAGTAAGACAGTGGTCCCAGTTTTACACAAAGGAAACTGAGGCTAAGAGACTGATGGGCCCAAGATCTCACACCTAAGCCTAGCTGGCACCCAAGAGCATGATTCTAAGGGTGTTGTCTCAGCACCCCATCAACCAGACCTGACCCAGGGGTCCCAAACCCCAACTCCCCCCAAACATACATTCCTTCAACTTGACATCCTTGGTGACCTCCCCCAAGAGGCCCCCCCCGATCCTCTCGGTCCCTCCCAGGGTTCCTTTAATTTCTATTATTTGTACCTGTTAGTACCCTGTTATACCGACGTTCTACTCGCCCACCCACATATGCCCCTGGGGGTTCTCAGCAAAAATGGTAGCGATGAGGAAGCAGTACAGCCGCCGGCACAGTTCCGAAAGCGGCCACTAGATGACGACTGACCCACTTGGGCGGGGCTTGCAGTAAGGCCATGAGGCCGCCAGATGGTGGTCGAGGCCGCGGCTCCGAAGGCACTGCCCGGGCAAGTTGGAGCCGCGAGGGCCCGCGGGTCCCAGGGCGGTCCCAGTAGCCCTAGCGCAAGTGACCTGGACGCCGCTGCCTCCTGCCCGCACCATGACCCAGCCCGTGCCCCGGCTCTCTGTGCCCGCCGCGCTAGCCCTGGGCTCGGCCGCACTGGGCGCTGCCTTCGCCAGCGGCCTCTTCCTGGGTGAGTAGGGCCGGGCCTTCGGCACCCTCGGCAGAGGCCCCGCGGGCGGGCGGACGCAGGAGCAGAGCCCGTGAACCCGCGAGGCTGGCTGCGGCTGAGGCTCACCCCTGGCGCCCTGGAGCCCCAGGCCCTGACCCAGCACCACCCCTCCCCGGCAGGGAGACGGTTCCCTCCATGGCGATCCCGGCGAGAGAAGCGCCTGCTGCCCCCGGAGGACAGCCCCCTGTGGCAGTATCTGCTGAGCCGCTCCATGCGGGAGCACCCGGCGCTGCGGAGCCTGCGGCTGGTCAGCAGGGCCGGAAGCGGGAACGGGCGCCCACCTCGGGCCGGGAGGGACCCACGTGGCTGTGTGACCTAGGGCTGGTCTGTGGCCCCCGTCCGCGCAGGCCGGGCATGGTTGGGCGTTCCATGAGGGTCCGCCCCTGGGCCACGCCCACAGCCACGCCTCTGGGGGCTCTAAACCTGGGGCTCAGCTGGGTGACTGGCAGGGCTAGTGCGACCCTCTCCTCCCCCCAAGCAGCTGACCCTGGAGCAGCCGCAGGGCGATTCCATGATGACCTGTGAGCAGGCCCAGCTCTTGGCCAACCTGGCTCGCCTCATCAAGGCTAAGAAGGCGCTGGACCTGGGTAGGGCGCGCGGCTGGGGTCACTGGGGGCCGGAGTCACCAGGCCGTCGCCCCACTCTGGCCTGAGCCTGTCCCTGTCCACGTCCCCAGGCACTTTCACAGGCTACTCGGCCCTAGCGTTGGCCCTGGCGCTGCCCCCGGCTGGGCGCGTGGTGACCTGCGAAGTGGACGCAGGGCCCCCGGAGCTGGGACGTCCCCTGTGGAGGCAGGTAAGTGTCCCACACACCTGAGGCCCTCGTCGGGCCCCTGGAGCCCGGCCACTCCCAGCTCCGGAAGAAAGGACATGCTGACTCTGACCCCGCTCCTCCCGCACGCAGGCCGAGGAGGAGCACAAGATCGAACTTCGGTTGAAACCCGCCCTGGAGACCCTGGGTGAGCAACGGAGCGGAAAGGGCCTTGGCACCATTTCCCAAATGGGACCACCCGGCGCGAGGTAGTGACCCGGTCCAAAGGGCGGGCTTGGGCAATGACAGCCCCCCCGCCACCCGGTACGCGGCCACATGCAGAGTGGCAGGCAGGGGCCCTCGAGTACCTGAATGGTCACAGCGCCTGGGCCGGCCTGGGCGGGGTCTTCCGGCCGCTGGGGCCTGCGGACTCAGCTGCATCTGCCCCTCCCTCCCCCGCAAGATGAGCTCCTGGCCGCGGGCGAGGCCGGCACCTTCGATGTGGCCGTGGTGGATGCGGACAAGGAGAACTGCACCGCCTACTACGAGCGGTGCCTGCAGCTGCTGCGACCCGGAGGCGTCCTCGCTGTGCTCAGTGTAAGGGGCAGCCCCGGGGCAGAAAGACCCTCTTGAACTGGGTCCGTCTTTTCCTTGGGCTCCTCCTCGCCCCCCTGCCCCAGAGCCCCGCCTAGTACAATCACGTAAGCCCCTCCCCCCAGGTATTCGAACTGAGTCCCCAGGTTTTCCACTTTCCCCTGCTCAGGTCCTGGGTCTCCAGCTCTCACCCCGCCTCCTGCTCAGGCACCCCCCCAGGCCCCGCCCCCACGATGCCCCGCCCTTCCGCAGGTCCTGTGGCGTGGAGAGGTGTTGCAGCCTAAACCACAGGACAAGGCGGCCCAGTGTGTGCAAAACCTGAATGAGCGCATTCTGCGGGACGCCAGGGTCCACATCAGTCTCCTGCCCCTGGGCGACGGCCTCACCTTAGCCTTCAAGATCTAGGGCTGGCCCCTAGCGAGTGGCCTCAAGGGAGGGGCCCTGGGACCCCCAGCCATCGACATCGAGTTTTAAATCTGACAATAAAGTGAGGCCTGGGACACGATGATCTTCTGAGCCTCCATATGTGCTGAAGTGGGGTAGGAAGTGAAGGCCCCGCACTGGCTACATCTTCAACAAAAGGGAGCCTTGAGGCCACAGATGTTCATCCCCTCCCTGGCACACTCCTGAGGACCCTCTGGCACCAGGGCTGTGGCCTGACCACAGGAGCTTCCAGCTGACTGGAAGCAGGATATCAAAAGTTTTAATTGACCTGCCCACATGCAGTTGGTCAGAAACCCCAGCTCCTTGTGGAGATTTGCCTCCACAGGATCTGAGGGCTGGAAGCCTGGTAGAGCCCCTGTGGTCTCCCTCTAACACCTCTTCCTAAGAGGGGCAAATGAATGAAGTTCCTGTTCAGTGCAGCTGGAACCAGTGGAGACCAATCTGGGATCTGATGGCAGGAAAAGGGCCTTGCTCCGTGTAAGTGTTGTAGGTTATGCCAATTCTGCTGGCCGTTTGCACATGTTGTCACAGAACTGTCAGCTTGGCCTCACCTCTGCAGTGGAGGCCCTGGTCAACATCACCTGAGACCAGGCCACTTGACTTAGACCTGAGGGCCTCAAGGTTGACTGGAGTATGTATCCTGTCCTCCCCCTGAAGTCCTTGAAGAACATGAGAGACTGAGTGGGATCACTGGCCAGAGGTGTGAAGCAGACAGGCCAGTAGGTAGGAGGCAGTTTTTAACAAGTTCCCCAGAGGAAGATGAAGAGAAAGTTAAGCTTTCCAACACAAACATCTATGAGCCTATGAGCCAAGGTGGAGAGGGAGCCAGGTGCTTCACTCTTGTGGTTTAAACCTCCACAATCCATAGGAAGATCTTATCTCCACACCACAAATGAAGATCAGGCTCAGATATGAAGTCTCCTTTCCACCGACACAGCCTCAGGCAGAAATGGCATCAGCCTAGAATTAGGTTTTGCCACCATCTGTTAGGCCTGGGTGGTGGAACTGAACCTGGAGGCTGCTGATTAATAAATTAATCATCTATTAATTTCTAACATATCAAGGCCACAGGAGCCCCATGAGCCCACAGCTGGCAACTTTCATAACCCTACAGCATTTGGGATATATACTTGCATTTCAGACAACCCTCAGGAACCTGGCTGTAAACTATCCTCTCTCCCACTTATAAAAGTATGTAAGAAGCACATGGGTGAATAGGTCCATTTTACTCTTTAAGTATCCTGAAAATACAAGAGATGCTTTCATACCTAGCTTGCAGACACCCTTTCCTGTTTTTCTTCTTACCTAGCAATAGGTTCTGCCTGATTCAAACAAACTGGCTCAAATTCCAACTTACTGCCATTAAGTTATGTGTCTTATTCAATGGGCCATTCCAGCCAGTCCCTTAGGACAAACAGTGAGATCAGAAGGGGCCTTTGTGCCCCCCATTCCACCTGTATGGAAAGCTTGTTTGGGTTGCTAATCTCTCATCAGATTCTTCTTGACCTGGAAATTTTCAGCATGTATGACTTTTTGGGTAATGAGTAAGTACTACATTTTCTTATCTGTTCTCTCTGACTTCAAACTATACCACAGATCTAGTATTATGAATTTGTTCAACAAAACCCTTCTCTAACCTTTGATGGTATCTTTCTAACTCTTCTCCCATCAAAATCCCTCTTTCCTACTTTTCCAACCAGAATCATCTATTAATTTCTATCATTCAGCTCAAGTCCAGATTAAGGCCAATGGCCACATAGCCTGAAGGCACTCTGGTCACAAACTTAGGCCCAAGCTTCTCAGTGCCTGCCTGAAAAGAAATGAGTAATGACCTCTCACTGGGGCCCATACACTTCCATTCTACAGACCCTCTGGGTACTGACACTGTCTGTCTACGCCTTACTCCCTTTCCCTACACCTCATCCCATCCCACCTAACTAGGGCCTGGATCATTTCCAAAGCAATAACCCAAAGGGGTGTGGTGGGTGTATACAACCTTCAGCACCATCCCTTCGTTTCTCTTTTTTCATCACTTGCTAACTCTTCCTGGAGTTCACAATGATCCAATGTAATTTTTCAAATTTACAAACTGAAGATATGAAGGCATATATCTTCTTACTTTTCTGTAGTCTAAAAATCTCATGGAGTTACTCTCAGGTCAGAGGACTCTGTGGCACAGATTTATGAAAAGAGCAAAATAAATGCTCACTGGAAAAATGAAGTACTAGCTAGAAACAAGGAAGATTTGACCCTAGCTGCCAAGTTTTTAACTCTGCAAATACTTAAGAGTCATTAATTATGTATACTTGTTTTATTCATAATTTGTAATGTTTTGGGATACCAAAAGTAATTCTAATGATGGTTGAAATTAACAAAAAAATTTAACCTCATCTTAAAACATCCACTGATCCATCTCATTCAATGGCAATATTCAATGTTAAAAGAAACATAAAAACAAACATGCACACAATTGCACAGTTTTCATAAAGGTCTATTTCATTATTGGTGGGTAGCGCATTTAACAGTTAAATACATTTAAATAATGTATAGGTGACTGCACGACTGCAGCATTGGTAACTAGATAAGATAACCAATTCAACTAGAAACCAGCTAACAAGTAACTGCCTAAATATTTAAAATACAGCTCTTGTTTAGATCATCCTTTGTTTTGATCACCTTCTTGGGTGGGGGTGGGGGGGAAGCCTGCTGGTCACACTGGAAATATATTAAGGCCAAATCTTCTGATATCCATTCCCAAAGGTTTTTTTCAGCTGGATTAAGCCTCCAGCTCCAGGGCAAGCCCAAGTTTGTGGCCTCCAGCATTAATGCTCTTCCCATCTACCAGAGCAGACAGTGTAAGCTTCACACCTGTAAACAAAAGCAGACAACTATCATGTGCCTGAAACACCTCATGGGAGAGTCTGCAGTCACGCCACAACCTGTCGCTTTTCCTCAGCTTGTCAGATCACCTACTAGTGCCAGCCACCAGAGGGCGCTTGGGAGTATCTGAGACACCAGACAATTCATTTGCACATCCACAGTAAGGAAGGCATCAAGTCCCAGAGCATAAGAACGTTCATAATAAAGCTCAAACAGCTCTGGAAAATATAATCATGTTCAAAACACTATCCAGACTAAAAGACAACCATAATTGGATCCTGGAAAGGAAAAGCTACAATTAAGAGACACTTTTGGGACAAGTGCATAAATCCAAATATACACTACATATTAAGTATTATTTCAAACTGTTAATTCCCTTAGCTGTGAAAATAGTATTATAGTTATGATGTCTTTAAAATGATGCAGTTAAAAATGTCTTACTCTCATGATATGTATGCTAGGGCTGATCTGTCTATGTGTTTGGAAAACATATTTAAATAATTCATAAGGATATGTGGGGAAAAAAGAAAAGAAGGATTATATATAGACATGGAAAGATAAAACAAACAAAATAAATGTTAGTAATTGGTCAATGTGGGGAAGGTATGAGTGTTCGTGGTACCATTATTTTCTTTAGGTTTCAAAACAGTCAAAAAGTCTGGGGAAAAAGTTCCAAGTGCTTTAGAACCTTGCTCTTCAACTGGTGGTTCAAGAACCAGCAACACTGGCATCACCTAAGAGCTTGTTAGAAAGTCAGAACCCCTCGCCCCAGACCTATGTATTTTAATAAGATTCCCCAGGTGATTCATGCACACACTGGTATTCGAGAAGTACTGCTCCAGAAAACACAGCAAGGCTCAAAATACTATGTAAAGTAAATGAGACTATAGAGACCAAACAACCAAAGCAATGAGTGAACTATGATTGGAGAAATAAAAATTACTACAAGACATTTCAGGTACAAGTGAGGAAAGTAAATAGAGAATGGATATTAAATAATAATATGGAATCATTGTTAACTTTCTCAGGTGTGATAACAGTATTGTGGTTATGCAGGAGAATGTTCTTATTCTGAGGAGATGCATGCTGAAGCATTTAGGGAAATGTCATGATAGCTGCAACTTCCAAACAGCCCAGCATAGGAAAAAAAAAAGGAAAGGAATAAAAAACTGTGGCAAAAGGTAAACACGTGTTCACTGTACTCTCTGTCAATTCTTCTGTATGCTTGAAAGGTTTGCAAAAGAAGCTGAATCTTGAGAAAGAAAAATGGAGTTGGAGGAATCAGGCTCCCTGACTTCAAACTATACCACAAAGCTACAGTAATCAAGACAGTATGGTACTGGCACAAAAACAGAAATATAGGGCTTCCCTGGTGGCGCAGTGGTTGAGAGTCCACCTGCCGATGCAGGGGACACGGGTTCGTGCCCCGGTCCGGGAAGATCCCACATGCCGCGGAGCGGCTGGGCCCCTGAGCCATGGCCGCTGTGCCTGCGCATCTGGAGCCTGTGCTTCGCAACGGGAGAGGCCACAGCAGTGAGAGGCCCGCGTACCACAAAACAAACAAACAAACAAAAAAAAAAAAAAAAAAAAAAAAAACAAACAGAAATATAGATCAATGGTACAGGGTAGAATGCCCAAAGATAAACCCACGCACATATGGGCACCTAATTTACGACAAAGGAGGCAAGAACATACAGTGGAGAAAAGACAGCCTCTTCAATAAGTGGTGCTGGGAAAACTGGACAGCTACATGTAAAAGAATGAAATTAGAACACTACCTAACACCATACACAAAAATAAACTCCAAATGGATTAAAGACTTGAATGTTAAGACCTGACACTATAAAACTCTTAGAGGAAAACATAGGGAAAACAATCTGACATAAACCACAGCAAGATCTTTTTTGGCCCACCCCCTAGAGTAACAGAAATAAAAACAAAAAGAAACAAATGGGACTTAATTAAACTTTTTGCACAGCAAAGGAAACCATAAACAAGACAAAAAGACAACCCTCAGAATGGGAGAAAATATCTGCAATTGAAACAACAAAGGTTTAACCTCAAAATATACAAACAGCTCATGGAGCTTAATATCAAAAAAACAAACAATCCAGTTACAAAATGAGCAGAAGACCTAAATAGACATTTCACCAAGGAAGACATACAGATGGCCAAGAGGCACATGAAAAGATGCTCAACATCACTAATTATTAGAGAAATGCAAATCAAAACTGCAATGATGTATCACCTCACCCTGGTGAGAATGGCCATTATCAAAAAAGCTAGAAACTATCAATGCTGGAAAGGGTGTGGTGAAAAGGGAACCCTCTTGAACTGTTGGCGGGAATGTAAATTGATACAACCACTATGGAGGACAGTATGGAGGCTCCTTAAAAAACTAAAAACAGAACTACCATATGACCCAGCAATCCCACTACTGGGCATATACCCTGAGAAAACCAGACACATGCACCCCAATGTTCACTGCAAGCACCATTTACAATAGCCAGGACATGGAACCAACCTAGATGTCAATCGACAGATGAATGGATGAAGAAGATGTGGCACATATATATAATGGAATATTACTCAGTCATTAAAAAGAAACGAAATTGAGTTATTTGTAGTGAGGTGGATGGACCTAGAGTCTGTCATACAGAGTGAAGTAAGTCAAAAAGAGAAAAACAATTACCGTACGCTAACGCATACATATGGAATCTTAAAAAAAAAATGGTACTGATGAACCTGGTTGCAGGGCAGGAATAAAGAGGTAGACATAAGAGAATGGACTTGATGACATGGGGTGGGAGGGCGAAGCTGGGACAAAGTGAGAGAAGCTTCAACATATATACACTACCAAATGTAAAATAGTTGGCTGGTGGGAAGCAGCAGCATAGCACAGGGAGATCGGCTTGGTGCTTTGCGATGACCTAGAGGGGTGGGATAGGGAGGATGGGAGGGAGGCTCAAGAGGGAGGGGATATGGGGATATATGTATGCATATGGCTGATTCGCTTTGTTGTGCAACAGAAACTAACACGGTATTATGAAGAAATTATACTCCAATAAAGATCTATTTTAAAAAAAACATCTAACAGTCTGTTTTCCAAAGTGGCTGTAATATTTTATGTGCATGCCAGCACTGTATGAGGGCTCTACCTTCTCCCTATCTTCATCTACACTTGTTATTTTCTAATGTTTTATTATATCCATTCTAGTGGGTAGAAGTGGTATTTCACTGTGGTTTTAATTTACATTTACTTAATGACTAATGACACTGAGCACCTTTTCCTGTGCTAATTAGCTATTTGTTTGTCTTCATATAAATGTCTCTGCAAGTCTTTTGCCATTTTTTGATTGGGTTGTTTGTCATATTATTGAGTTGTAAGAGTTCTTTACATGTTATGGGTACAAGTCCTTTGTATGATTTGCAAACATTTTTCTCAGTCTATGGTATGTCTTTTCATTCTCTTAATACTGCCTTTTGAAGCATAAACTCAAAAGTTTCCATTAAAAAAAAAAAAAGCTGAGAAATGAAACTAATTTTGAAACCACTATCAGAACAATCCTTAATACTTACCAGGCCTCAGCGTCTGAGTGTAGCCCACTCCAATTAAACTAGAGTTGTTGACTTTTGCCTAAGATAAAAGGCAAAAACAAATGTAAGACAAATTTTTGAATGGAGAGACAAAGCCCCTGGGTGTTTCCCTATCATACAATTATGACGCGTTCACTTTTCCACGTGAGTTAATAAAATTTAATATTGTATTAAGCTAAGCAAAAACTAGGTGCCATTTAATCCTCATCCACTAAATTCAAATTGTCAGCAGGACACAAAACTCTTGCAATCTTTTGGGATGTGTCCACAGACCCCAAATTGTCCATATAGCACAAAAGCCTAAGCACTCTCATAAAAACTGTCCTTGTTGAGTCTAATCTAGCACATAAAACCATACCAGAATGTGGGTAATGGAAGTTCACCAGGCTCACTAACTACATGACATTGACACACACACCACCCTCAAAGTATGGCATGTGTATAGTTTAAATTTGTGACTACGACACACACTACTTTCAAGGGTATTCCTAAAGAATCTAAACCATGCATGTTCTAAACCTCCAAATGACAAGCACTTCCTCTGAAGAAAGAGACTGACTACAACTCCTTCACCTCACTTTCTCACACCTCTCATTAATGCCCTTGAGTCTTGGCTGTATATAACTGGACTGTGCTTAAGAAGGCGTTCCAAAGGGGCATCATTTGCCAATCCAGACCCCTTCCCTCCTTGTACAATTCTACTATTTTAGGATTTTAGTCACAGACTTTCAAGGGCTGGAAGGAATCCTGGAGAGCAAGACATGGTCAGGAGAAGCTTCTAGCTCCATTCTCTCCCACTACTGACATCACTTAAGCCACACCAGAGGCCTATGGCTGTAAATGGGGGCATCTCACCCTGCTCTCCAAGGCCTAGGTTGCCTAGTCAGGTAACTTTGCTCTTCAGCCTTTTGAGTGCTATGGTAATAAAAAGGTAACAAACAGCCTCTGGGATCAAAACAGACTTGGAAATGATTTGATGTCTACACTCTTTTGTAATGTATATCAAAACAGCCCAATTGAGAGAGAAATGATCCAACTATACAGGCAAAAGTCACAGAAACAAAACTTGTATTCACTTGGCACTACAGCCAAGTCTTCATGAGCCACCAATGACCATGTGAGTTATTTGTCTAAGGAAGAAATGCCCCACTAGTAACCATCTTGCACCAAACAAATTAAGAGCCCCAAACAATAAAATAGCTCCTACTATTTTAGGAGTCAACCATGAAACTAATGGAGCATTATGCAATGCTTCGGGGGTGATGCTTGATTAGGGTAACAGCAGCACTACTTAGGTGGACCATGCTAAATATTCAATAGTTTTCCAAACTAATCCCCAGAAGTCACTCACTGGCACACAGGTCCCAAGCTGCCTGCCCATTTTAGACTGTGAGAGAGCTGCATCTTCTGCTGGCATTAAACTTGTGATGGTGCCATAGACATATATTTGAAGAGAATAGCAATGTAGCTACCACAGCACAGTGTGCTGTGTGAATCCTGAGGATTTTACTGCTACAGTGTAGTCAGAAATAGAGACGGGAAAAATAAATGAATCACTGCCTTGCCAACAGGAAAAGCATTCCGGGTGCTTCTCATTCTCTCTGATTACAACTCTGCTAAGCTAAAACAAGAATGGGGCTAAAACTTAACTGCCTAAATTATCAAAACATATCGTCCTCAGGAATGAAGATGACTTTATGTAACAGAAATAACTCTCACGGAAGGTTTAACTCTTTCATTCTAGTACATATGGTACCTGACCTGTAAGCAACTAACACACAGGAAGAGCTGCTGATCTGCCTGAAACTGGAGCCAGCACTCTATACCCTCAGACACTGTACTCCCTCCTACCACAATCCACTATGACTGAAGGAAGAAATAGCAGAAAGAGTATAAGGACAGGACTAGGGTGGCCATGCAACCCAACCAACCCATGATAGAGGGGAGGGAGTTCCTGGGATGCAGGACTTTCAGTGCTGAAGTTGGGATAGTCCCGGGCAAAGCAGGATGAGCTACCTAGTCACCCTAGACAGAAGGGAAATCAAAAGACATGCAAGTCCAGTCCTGGCCCTACCTCTCTTTCCTTCCTTCCCTAGCTGTTGTCTAAGTCCTTCCTCTCTCCAAGCTTTGGTTTCTTCACTTGCAAAACAGCATATGTACCATTGGCTGCTCAGATCAAATCTGAAGATATTTTGTAAACCATAAAGACAAACACAAAATAACAAAGTACTATTACCTTCCAACCAGATTGAGAAATGCCCAGGGCCCAAAACACTGGCATCCCTGGGCTTGGACAGGCTTGGCCCTCATAGTTATTATCTACATTACTTCAGCAGCTTTTGAAGTTAATTTAATCAAACTCCTGTGGCCTGGATAGCAAACATCTCTGTCTCAACAAAAAAAGCAGCATTCCCAAGTTCTAGTCCCAATCTGTGTGTAAACTGGGAATTGTATGAACCACAGTTCAAATTTTCAACACAATCCAATATACCCAAAGATTAAGTCCCACAACCAAAATCCCATTCTAAGCCCACAGCAGTACTCACAGATATGGAAGCAGTGGGATCCAACTGATATTTAGCTGCAATGCCAAAGCGAGTACAGTTGGTTCCTGATGTCCAAGCAAGGTTTACTGAAGTGTCAAGATCTTCACATACTTTCTGATAAATTGATCCTCCAAATTCTGTCCCATCATTGCTATAAGATATTTTAAATTAGTCAACCTAGACTAGACAATGTAATAATGTCTAAGGCACAAGGCTGATACTGTAGCATCACATTTAAATAAAAGCCATTGCTTACATGGGTCTCTAGTGTTCCACTGAAAACTTTAGTTCTAAAAGGTCTTTTTGGAGCTTCCCTGGTGGCACAGTGGTTAAGAATCCATCTGCCAATGCAAGGGACACGGGTTCGAGCCCTGGTCCAGGAAGATCCCACATGCTACGGAGCAACCAAGCCCACGTGCCACAACTACTGAGCCAGCGCTCTAGAGCCCGCGCGCCTAGAGCCTGTGCGCCACAACAGGAGAAGCCACTGCGATGAGAAGCTCGCGCACTGAAACGAAGAGCAGCCCCCGCTCACCGCAACTAGAGAAAGCCCGCGCACAGCTACGAAGACCCAACACAGCCAAAAATAAATAAATAAAATTAAAAAAAAAAAAATGTCATCAAAGGCCTTTCCCAACTTATGTCCAAAAACAGGGATTGGTCAAATCAATCATGGTATATCTATCCAGCAGAATTATCATGCAGCCACTAACCATCACTAAGAATATATAATGCTATAGGAAAATGATCAAAATGTATTAAGGTGGGGGAGAAGGTTATAAAACAGCCTTTTTGGTATGTATTTTATATACACACATATAAAAGGATGAAACATCAAAGCAATAACAATTAACAAAAATTATACATCTAGATGGTGGGATTATGAAACATTTTTGTTTTCTTCTTTGTACTTCTGTTATATACCAATGCATCATTTTTATAAGGGAAAAAATTATTTTTAAGTCCTTTCTACATATACATTTAATTTGGGTTATGTAAAAACTAAACATTTTAGGTAATCCTATCAAATGAGCACCTCACACATCACAGACAATGAAGTCAAATGAATGCACATAGAGTTTGGCAATGTCTTAGCCTTTTTTTTTGGCCATACCATGCAGCTTGTGGAATCTCAGTTCCCTGACCAGGGACTGAACCTGGGCCACGGCAGTGAAAGCTCCAAATCCTAACCACTAGACCACCAAGGAACTCCCGTCTTAGCCTCTTCTAAAAATCCAAAGCACATCAAGCCTCATGTGAAATGAACATTTACTCTCTCAGCACCAAAACTCAGACTAATGGTTTTTACTGTACACTTCTGAAGGGCATTCTAGAAATGCCCAAGGATGATCTTTTTTTTTTTTATTTTTTTGTGGTACGTGGGCCTCTCACTGTTGTGGCCTCTCCCGTTGCGGAGCACAGGCTCCGGATGCGCAAGCTCAGCGGCCATGGCTCATGGGCCCAGCCGCTCCGCGGCATGTGGGATCCTCCCAGACCGGGGCGCGAACCCGCGTCCCCTGCACCGGCAGGCGGACTCTCAACCACTGCGCCACCAGGGAAGCCCCAAGGATGATCTTTTTATGTTAAGAGAACTCCTTTACATTGTACTTAGATTCACAGATGACAGGAGACATCAATACCACTTTGAGGTCCTACATCATAATATCCCACAAAAGAAATACTCACACATTAGTGTGTAGCTGGAAGTCCCCAGTCCTGTAGCCCACTGCAAAGTTATTCCTTGTCAGCTTTGATTTGGCACTGTCAAAGGTCATCTGGTACCCAGCAAGCCAGCCTTCATAACCAAAGACTGCTGAACCATGGATTGCAGGTCCAGCAAAATCAAAGTCAACATCACAACCAAGGTTTATACATTCCCTCTTGTAAGAAGACTTGATTTTACCACTTTTCTTTCTGGAAAAAGAACAAACTGTCTTAAAACTGATGTCAGTGGGAAAGATTTACAGACATAACTTCTGCACAGAGGGCACAAAACAGATTTAAATGAACCTCACTGTAACTGGGGAGTACAGGCACACTTCGTTGTTTTACTGCAGTTCACTTTACTGTGTTTCCCCACCACCACCACCACCTGTTTGTAGCAGGATTTGTAGCAACTGAGGGTTTGCAGCAATCCTGTTTGGGTGTTTTTTTCCAACAGCATTTGTTCACTTTGTGCTGCTGTTGTCACATTTTGGTAATTCTCACAATATTTCAAACTTTATTACTATTATTATATTTGTTACAGTGATCTGTGGTCACTGATCTTCTGATGTTACTACTACGACTTGGTGAAGGCTCAGATGATTGTTGGCATTTTTTAGAAATAAAGTATTTTTAAATTAAGGTATGTACATTGTTTTTTTCCCCAACATAATGCTACTGCACACTTAACAGACAACAGTATAGTGTAAACATAACTTTTATATGCACTGGGAAACCAAAAAATCCGTATGACTCGCTTTTTTACAATATTCACTTTATTGCAGTGGTTTGGAACCAAACCTGCAATATCTCCAAGGTATGCCTGTATAAGAGGTAGCAAGATAATCATAAGAGGTAAAAAAAAAAAAAAAAAAAAGCTCAATGAACTAAAAGACAGGCACAAGGGGCGACTGGACCACCACCACCATAGGAAGACTGCTTTGCAGAACTGGTTATCAGTCACAAAAGCCTATAAAAAACATGTTAGGTACCCAAGTTAGTGTCACAATAAGAGGCAAATATTTGAAGGCAAGCCAACAACCATACTGCTCAGGCTCCAAAGGCAGAAACAGAAATTCACCACCACAAGGCAGCTGAATGTGCACCTTTCTTAAATATACCAAAGAAGAATGCTTTTAAATTTAAAGCAGATAAAAATGTCCATGCTTACCCCGTGTTTGGTGAAAAGGTGGTATCAAATGTCAGTTTCAAACCTTGACAAATCTATTTCGAGAGAAAAAGAATTTGTTTTCAGCTTTATTTCTTTTTTGAAATACAAAAATAAAATAATTAATACTAAAGTACATTTCCAGACGTTACCTGGTCTTCAATAGCGATTTCTGTTCCCAGTGTATTATCAGTGTTCCACTTTTCTGTGAAAGTCAGGCCATACTCACACCATTTATATTTGGTCTCCAAGGTCCCGGTAACTTTACCAGTGTCTGTATTAGATGAACCAGATGTTGAGAATTCCTAACAAGACAAGACAAACTTCAGGAACTTTCTCATAAGCCTAGAAGAATCCACTTCCTAATTTACACACACACACACACACACACACACACACACACACACACACACAAAACCCACTGAAACATAATAATTTCACTAATCCTCTTTTTTCTAGCTTCCCAAACACTCCTACCCTCTGCTACTGAGTATATACAAGAGTGACAAATTAGCCTGTAAGTTACTGACTACATCTTACTACTGCTGACATTTCCAACCAATGGATCAAAAGTTACTTGTATCTGATTCTCAAGTGAACAACAAACTATACAGCTTTTAAGGAAACTTCTGCTAAGGTGATTTTATTTGGGATTCAAAAAAATCAGTGGGGATGGATGGATGTTTTAGTACTGCTTCCAATCTGCCTGATATTGAATGAAACACTAAATAGGTCAGTATGGCTAATCACAGACCCCCTTCATTAAAATCTGAGTTTATACACAATTTACTATGAAATGGTTCCTGAAAATCCTTAAAAGGAAAGCACCCCACTGTAAGAATCTATGCCACAAACAAAAGATTTTTTTTTTTAATTCTTTGGTAACCTCAATATTCTCTTTCTGACATAAAGAGTCTTCATCAGGTTTAATGCCTTTCCAACCATCTTTACATTCTCATTAAAAAAAAAACAGGGGGAGGGAAATTATAGGAGATTTACTCTATAACTGGTTTATATCATGCATAATATAAACTATACTCTGTACAACAGATGATATTAGTAGAAAAAACAACCTATGCAGTGATCAATTTGAAGTGCACTATATAATCTTATGTTTGTAGCAAATATAAATAACTTGCCAATCCCTAACTGCACACCAACTGAAAAGGAGGGCATAATATGGAGAGGGCTTATCTGAAATTCAAAATCTGCTACAGATAATCCAGAAATCTAACCTTTCAGAGCTTAGTATACAGGGCAAGCAACTGAAATCTTCCAAGATAAGATGTTAAAAATGCCCTTTGAGGGTTCTGATCTGACTGCTAATGATGGTTATACTCTTAAGGCCATTGGAAAGCCAAGTTTAAAGATGGCTGATCTGAACTAATAAAGAAAAGCCTTCGACCTGAAATTGTGATACCTGCAGAATCAGGTAATACCAAAAACTCTATCAAAAGGAGAAAAGACCAATCATCCTTCACTTAGAAAACAGAGCATTTGTGTAACTATTGCTCTGCCGTGAAACAGACTCAATTCTTTAGGTCTTACATACAATCTCCTGAAATTAGATGCTTTCAGTAACAGAAATTTCAAGTCAAAGCTTTGCACTCAATGCCCATACTAAAAAGCACCAAATTGTGTTAGGGAAGAACACTGGATATGAAATTAGGAGTCCTGACATCCAGTTCTGGCTGGCATTTACTAAATGAGTAACACTGAGGAAGACACTTCTCTAGGTCTCAGTTACCTCAACTGTAATAACAAAACCTACTTCTGGAGGATTAACTTGGACTGAGACTTTGAAAGCTTTGCACATTTTCACATGCTCTACACAACAGGAATGCATTATTAAAACAATATAAATATATATGGAGCCATGTTCTAACAGATACTTGAAATGCAAATGTGTATGAGTAGCTATTTTTAGTCCTGAGTGACAATGATTAATGATTCTTGAGGTCCCACCCACTGCCACCCATCAGCCCACAGACTGAGCCAGCTTATATACATGCCAAGTACATGCCAAGGAGTCCTCAAGACACAAAACCAAGAAGATCACACTGTGATCTGGGACCAGAATTGGGTCAGATGACACCACTGGTGGAGCTTATACTCTCCCTTTCACTCCTCACCAAGACATTTAGGCTTCTACCTTCTGCAGTGGCCCAGACATCTTTGCAGTTCAGGTGAGAAATGGGACTATTTGGGGCCAGGTACATATTACAAGATCAGTACCATGTTTCTGAATTACATACATTAAATGTAAATTAAAACATACTATATCTAATCAAGCTCTTATATATCCTTCATGTTCTTAAGCTTAACTTCATAAAATTCCTATCCACAATAAGCCTTTCCTTTCCAACAAAGATTTTGATTTATCAAACAATCTAGTACTAGATATACTGCTCTGACTGTTCCCCACTTTAAAGTTTATTTTGTCTCTCCAGCCAGCAAGCAAGCTTTTTAAACACAAGAATTGAGTCTTCTACTTTTTTTAGAAGGCCTTTTGTGTTTCAGCAAATACACAGCAAGTGGTTTATAAGGGGCAACAGGTTAAGAGAGGGAGCACAAAACAAACACTAAGTCACTGCTCTGTAACCTGTTACCTTGAGCAAGTAAGTCACTCAACCACACTAAATACTCAGGCTTCCTTTCAGACCAAAGAAACCAAGAAAACAGATGCGACCAATATAAAACCCCAGAAATCCAAGTCTAGGCATTGAGAAACTACAAAATGATTAAGTTAAATAAATACCAGGTATATGCACTAAGGGAGTTAACAACTGTAGGAAGAATTTATCAAAATAACCAATAATATTCAATATGCACACTATATCCATCCCCAAAACAATCCCCAAACAAAAAATTTTAGAAGAAAAAAATTACACAAAATTAAATTTTACTTTACTCTCTTTGAGGGAGTTTGTTAGGCAGGATCAAGACATCCAAATATCAAAATAGTAACCTCTTTAAAAATACTCAAATTTAGGACTCTCTAAATTCACAAAATACAAGTGGAAATCTTCCCCAAGGCGGGCTGCTAGAATATGACCATTACATAAACGATTAGTAAACTCAAATTAAGAGTTACTGAATATTTTTATGCCCAGAACTCTTAATGTTTTTCACAGGCATTAAAAGAAGGGGTTACAAAAAAGTATAACAGGTTCCCTGCCTTTAAGCTTGCAACCTTACTGAGTAAACAGAATCCCACATGACCAGTGTCCTTCCTGAGTTCCTTGTGCATACAAAGTAATATGGCAAAAGACCACATGAAAATCAGAAATCATATCCAAAGCCAAAATAAATCAAGATAAAATTCCCTTAAAACGAAATTATCTTTTGCCCCTTCTTTAAGATAAAATGGGTAGACATCTTTCAGTTATGACTATTTTATGGGTTGAAAAATTGTATAAAGGCTCGTCAGAACTTATCAAATACCTAACACTCACCACGCCACTGCATGACTTTGTTTTCACATCCAGTTTCACCAACCCAAAACCTTCAAGTAGAGAGCAAAAAAGAACAAAATGATCTTTTTGTATAAAGGATGCATACCAATAGCTGACTCTACATTAAAAAAAACAAAAACCAGAAAGATTTCACATATTCAGAGGGGGATAAAAATGTGTGTTGATATACAATATTTAAATGAAAACAATTTAAATTATTCTATGTAAACTAACATGTAAAGGACAGAACATCTCTATGAAGCTTTCCTAGTATGTTGGTGTGTATTTGGCACCCATCCTCAAAAACAGCTTCCAAATCATCTTATCAAAGCATTTATTAAAACATGCTTTTCAAACCTAAACATCAGATCAGAAAATCAATTCAACTTAAATATCAAAATAGTCAATAGTTTATTACGATACAGGCATTTAGAACATTTATCCCAAAGGCATACCTCGCTTTGGAATTAATAATTTGAACAACTGGGGAAATAACCTAAAGGATAGGGAGGGTGGGGTGTGGGACAAAATCTTTAACAAAACCCAAATTTATTTGCAGAAACCCATAACCCTTTATGAGTCACCACCATAAAAGCAAAAAACAGTAAAACATCGTAATTCTAGTCAACCAAGGCCTAAACTATATCCAAAGGAAATGAAAGCACAATTGTTTTTTTTCTTAAAGGTAAATTCCCTGAACTAAAGTATGAAAAAAAGGAGGAAATTGGGATGGAGGGAGGAAATGTGGGATGGAGGGAAATGTGGATTGTTACAGTACTCTTTTAACAGAAATGTTACCTTAAATGTAGCTAATAGAAGACTTAGTGCAGCAAGATATTTACAATCTGAAGAAATTACTAATTCACTAAGCAATCCAAACACACATTTTCGCTTCAGATCTAAAATTTTTAAACAGTTCTTACCAAATCCTTTGTTGAATATATCTCTGGCAGCTTTGCCAAGGTCAGCATATGATGGAGGAATACACATTGCTGGTGGGAAGAAACATTCCAGTGTTAACTTCCCTGTTCTCCCACTCTGTCCAAGAACTAGCTTATGACCCACTGCTACCTTTAAATCCAAGCAGTCCAACTTGGTTTTGATACCACTAGAAGCTACAATAACACTGTAGTCTAGTATGATCCATGAAGGAGGTATCAGCACCAAAGGCTTATTTCTAAACTAGATAATCACAGTTAAGTGTTTATACAAACTTGGGAAATTCTCTCCAAAATATATAAAAAGATTTTCTATTCCTAAATTTACACAGTGCCTGTAGCCTCACTTCCTAGGATGGGACTAGTACAAAGAATCAAACACATACACACGTATATATCTGTACATACAGATATACCTGCCAAAATTCACTGGAATGTGTTGATTTAACCAAATGAGATAAGATTAAAAACTAAGACAAGTCCCTCTCCCCCCTGTTCATCCTTTAGTATCCTCACGGAGATCAAAACCAATATTCCGAAGTAGAAGGAGAAAGATAATTCATACTTCTGAAACTTAAATATTGGAACTTAAAAAAAAATAAAGCCATTTATGTTTCACTCAAGCGCCTACATCAACTAAATATCAAATGCACTTTAAACATATTAGTATAACACTCAAGTCCTCGGCCCACGCTGTGAGGCTTAAGGGCAAGCAATCTGAGGTCTTTACACCAGCTCATTCATCCTACATAGCACGTCCACGCCCTTAGAAGCACATGTAATGAATGACCTTGCGCCCTCACACAGGGGGTTACTACTTCCTCTAAAAACGTGACCGATCCAATCCTGCAAAAGCTGAACCCAATCATTAATAACTTTCTGCTTCTGAGTTCGTCAAAGCTGAACGTGAATGCGGCTACAGACCAGCTCCCCAAGCCTAGTCAGTCCCCCTATCCGAAATCCAACCACCCAGCCCCTCCTCCGCAAAGCCAGAGAAGTCAGACGGTGGAGTGGCTACCGAAAGGGGCGAACTTCCAAGCCCTTGGAGAGAGAGGGGGAAAGAAGCTGCGGTTTTCTGGTCGGGAGGCTTCGGCTGCCCAGACACCGCCGCCCCATCCCGCAGAGATCTCCGCTCTACTTACGCCGCGGAGAGGTCTGTCCGTAGGTCGCCATGGCGAGGCCGCGGGGAGAGGTGATCTGAGGGAGGGACAAGAAGTGCGGTCAGCGGGGCTCAGAGGCGAATCAAGGGACCAGAAGGGGGTCTCAGACAGAGGGGAGAGGGGCCGCAGGGCAGCGCGGCCATCTTAGGGAGTCGGGGCCGACCCCGAGTCCGGCTCAGGCGTCCTGCTTGGCCGCCGGGGCCTAGGCCCCAAGGTCCGAGTGAGGCGGGCGCGGCGGTACCTGGTGGTCTCCTGGGGGGAGGGGGAGGCACCGCTGCCGCTCCGCTAGCAGCTGAGGCCGCTCGGCTAGCTCGGCGTCCCACTGCAACTGCCGCGGCTGGAGGGCGAAGTGAAGGAGACACCGTTCCGCCCGCCGCAACCCTGTCCTCCCCCCGCCAGGACCCTGCCGCTGCCCCTGGGGCTGCCCACCGCGCCTGTCCCCGCAGCGCCGCCCGCTGCTCACTCCAACCTGCTCCGAAATGGCCACGTGTTCCGAGAGCACCGCTGCCCACGGGATGAGCTCCCTCGGTCCCTCGGAAGGGGCAGGAAAAGCAGAAGCTGCCGGACCTCAAGTCAGGCAGCTACGAGGGCAGCCCCTGAGGCGAGGGGGCGGGGAACGGAGGAGGCAGCGTGGAGGGGAACGCGCGGGCGAGGGATGGGGCAGAGGCCCCGCGCGCGCTCGTCACGGGCGGGGCGGGGCTTCAGGCGCGTTCCTGCGCGGGGCTCGGCGCGACTGGGCGCCCCTCGGCGCGACTGGGCGCGGCCGCGCACCGCCGGTCAAGTACTTGTCTCCAACTCCCTTCGGAGAGTTTCACACACCCTGCAGAGCCAATCCCCAGTCTAGGAGGGAGTCAGCTGAGCGTTACCCCTTCTACACTGAACAAATACAGCGTGCGCTTCTGAAAGACTGTCTCTCTCTCCTGGCCCAGGGAGAAACGAGTGGGGCACAGAGACGCACGTCCCGCCCCTTGTGCACTCCCTTCGTCCGCCTCCCACCACCGTGTAATCGGCATACAGGGCGGGACTCGACCTGAGAGTCTCTCTTGGGTTGCCGCTCCCTGAACAGACGAGCACGTCTCGGGGTGCCCCGCCTTGCCCCGCACGCCCCCCTTCCCCGGCTCACGCCCTAGGGTTCCTTTTCTGCCGCCTCCGTCTCGCTTAGAGGTGGGAGTGCTTTACACACTCAGGGAACTGGAGCTGTCTTAGTGAGTCAAGCCTGCTAGAAAATTTAGGAATCATGCTGACCAAGCATTAGAATGCTGCACTGAAGTTCCCTGGGTATGCAGGAAGAGTGAGGGAGCCAAGGGAATAAGAAAAAGTGAGGCGTCTACTGAGATGGAAATAGAGTCAATTTAGGCTCCGGAATCGATCGCCAATTATCAGCAATTTATCCCCTTTGTACCCCAGTTTCTTTATTTATAAGTTTAAATGAGATGAAGTGGTCTTTAATAACCATTTGGCCATAGACTATGAGCAAAGCCTTTTGACCCCTGACTCTGGCTCTGATAGCCACCTCTGCTCAAATGCTGACAAGGTTCCATCTCCTCCTAAACCAGGAAAAAAGGATAGCTAGACAGGCTTCCACAATGCAAAGCCGGATTAAAGCTGCAGCCTGGTGGATTTCCCTCCCACGAGCAAACCCAGCCAGCAATCTTGCCTAGTCATGGTTGGGATTAGTCATTGCAAAGGGTTATAAGAAGGGAAGAGCCTTTGCTCTTAAAAGTTCAAGCACCAGAAGCACTGATAAATTCCTTCATTCAAGCTCAGACAGATTGGTCTGAAATCAGTCTGGTTCCACAGGGAACTGGTCTGCTCTGGCCATGTTTGATGCTACTGTGAGGCTAATGGCAGAGAATGCCATCCCATCACAATTGCAGCATAATATACCACCTCCCAGAAAAACCTAGGCTCTGCTCAGCCACCTTCATTACCTGCAGTAGGGCTTATCATCCTGTGAACTATCTAGCATTTTTAACCCCCAGAGAATTTCACTGTGCCACAGAACACAGATCTGAGCCTTCACCCTCTACAACTCGGAGGAATGTACACAATATCTAATAGCCAGCAGCAGAATCATGGCAATTTATTTCAAAGTTGGATTCAGTAAATATATCTGAGTGCTTACATCCAAAGCCCTTTAGACCGAAGCATCATTAGTAGCAGCCACCGCTTATAAAGCAACAACCTTGTGTCACCCACAAGGGAAGCAAAGTCCATTCAGACACAGCTCTTGCTCTCAAGGCACTTACAGTCAAGCATGTGGAGAGGTGTCAAGAATTGGGAAGAGTCCAAGATTTTCCCTATGTGCAAGCTAGCAAGTTAGCCTGCCATAGTTTCATAGGTTCATAGATGCTGGCAGAAGACATGAAACTTGAAGGTCAGACAAAGGACTTTATTATGTATGGCTCAGCAGGCAGCATAAGCTTCATGTTCACATCAGTTCCCCTTGCCCTCTGTGTTCCACAGGGGTGATGCAGAGCACCCTAGGTAGAAACTGCACACCATGCATTTGTGTCACAGCTGAGGAATCCTAAGCTTAGAAAACCTCCTGCCTTATCAGGAGCTGCTAACCTGCCCAGTCTTTGCCCCAGAGACATACATTATTATACTTCTCTGGAAATAAAATCTGCCCTCTGCCTCCTGTCCCAGAGGGAGTTACTACCCCTGACTCCCAAGGCTGTTTGCTACGCAAACATTCTTAAGAAGATAGTTTGAGATAAAAGCTGTCACAAGACATGTAAAAATACCATGGAGAATTGCCCTACAAAGTAGGATGGAGAATTCAGGAGTTGCAAGGACGATGCTAAACATAAGCATAGAGAACTGTGGGCACAGTTAGACTGAGGAGACGTTTGCACTAAAGTTTGAAAGTGGGACTTATCAAAATTGGAAAGCCAACAGGTCAAGGATGGAAAAGCAAAATTCTAGAAAGAGGCATATGCAAAGCCATACAGGGGCTTGAAGTGGCAAGAATCGTTTGGAAACCACAAGTAATTAAGTAAAGCTGGAAAAAACCTGTAGAAAAATTTGCAAGATGGGGCTTCCCTGGTGGTGCAGTGGTTGAGAGTCCGCCTGCCGATGCAGGGGACACCGGTTCATGCCCTGGTCCGGGAAGATCCCACATGCCGCGGAGCGGCTGGGCCCGTGAGCCATGGCCGCTGAGCCTGCACGTCGGGAGCCTGTGCTCCGCAACGGGAGAGGCCACAACAGTGAGAGGCCCGCATACCGGAAAAAAAAAAAATTGCAAGATAAGTCTAAAGATATTGGCTGGAGTCAAATGACTAAGGCCCTGAAAGCAGCAAGTAAGGAGGAGTCTAGGGTGGCTGGGAGCAACATTTTTGACTTGAGCAGCTGGGAGGACAACGGTCTCACTCATTGTTGGAAGGGACAGGTGTGAAGATAAAGAGGATGATTCAATTTCAAATAAGTATGAGGAACCAGGGACCACCAACTCTAAATAGAGTTGTCCTATAAGCAGTTATCCTATAAGCAGAAGCCTAGGAGACAGGTCTGGAGAGGAGACATTGACATGAAAATTTTAGTTTTAATTATGACTAATCATGGGTGTGATTAAAGTCAATAAGCAATGTGATAGGAATAAAGATAGAAGTCTTAGGAGAATTGGTTGTTTCAGGGACAAGTAGCAGAGGAGCTAATGAAGAAAACTGACAAAGACTGGCTAGGAGGCTAAAAGAAAACTCAAGTGGAAGTACTTTACTGGAAGCCAATGTGGGAAAGCCGTGGGTGGAAGAGGGAGTGCTGAACAGTGTCACGTCCTGAGGAGTGGTCAAGTGAGGTCAAGACCGAATAAGTATAATATTAGTTGCTATTACTGTGTCACCAATCACCCCAAAACTTAATAGCTTAAAACAACAAGCATTTTGTTATCTGAAACTTCCCGTGGGTCAAAAATTAAGCTTAGCTGGGTAGTTCTCGCTCAGGGCCTCCCATGAGATTGTAGTCAATATATTAGTTGGGCTACAGTCATCTGAAGGGATGACTGTGCTAAAGGATCTGCTTCCAAGGTGGCTCCCTCACGTGGCTCTCGGCAAGAGGCCTCCGTGCCTCACCATGTGGCTTTTTCCATAGGGCAGCTGCTTGAGCATCCTCATGACATGGTCCCTGGCTTCTCCCACAGCAGGTGATCTGAGAGAGAGATGGAAGCCACAATGTCTTATATGATCCAGCCTCAGAAATCACACTGTTATTCCTGCCTTATTCTATTTGTTAGAAGCGAGTTACTAAGACCAGCCCACCCTCAAGGGAAGAGAAATTAGGCTCCTCCTTTTGAAAGGAGTATCAAAGAATTTGTGGATACATTTTAAACTACCATAGTCAACACTCTGGTCACATTATTTACATTTCTTCTACACGGAAAATGCACTAACTCCCTCCTAAAGCCTCCCCCAAACCTTCACATTTATAGCATCAGCAAGAAGCTTGTCAGGTGTAGTTCCTTTAAGTACGGCAGCTCCAGTACAGTTCCTCTTAATCTGAAGATCTGTGAACTAAAGAGAATCTGCCTACCCCTACACATACACATATCCAACACACACGGAGAAGGTTAGGCACAAGATAACTGCTGAAGACACCCCTGGTCAAAAAGAGGAAACAGGACGTATATGGAGTCCACAGCAGTTCTGAAATCCAGCCAGGTCGGTTTTCAAGATTCCTTTATTAGGACTCAGTCCTAATCCTGACTGTGCCAGATGAGGTCACATGGGAAGAGCCAGCCCTAGATACACACCCCTTCTCTTCCTGCCCCAGGCTCCACCCCACAGTGTGAAGGGTACACAGTAGCCTGCACAGCAAGCTCCATCCTCCCTCACATAGCTCACTCCTTGACCACCCCATGGGCTTAGCGGTGTGTCACTGGCAGTTCAATCCATGCTCCAGAGAAAGGACTCTGAAGACAAAGCCCATGCAGGCCCCAGAAGCAGGATCAGGACTCTTTCAACAGGGAAAACTGAGATCTTCTGTATCCAGAGTTTGGTCCAGATATGGAGAGAGTGAGCACGGGCTTTGGTGGGCATGTTCCCTTGGCCCTGCAGACTCCTTACCCTAGAGGAATAGGCACCATCTGAGAAGGGTTAGACTGGGGCCCTCTAAAGTATGAGACTTGGGGTGGGGGCTCCTCTTGCCCGGGTCATCGGGGCTTGGCACTGGGAATCTTTATACAATTGGAACATTTACTGAGGTGAGACAAGAGAGAGAACCCTAAGCACAGTTAGAATGTGGAATGTTGGGGTATAAGGTTTAGCAGTGGAGCATTCTGGGTGGGGAGTGGCCATGGAAGGGTGGAAGTGAAGTTCACTGGAGTTGAAGGTGGTCCAGGACAAGAGGTGAGGCTTGGTTGTTGGAGCTACCTGCCCCCCACACATCCAATACACAATGGTGGAATAGGCACAGTTTGCTGGCAGGGTTACTGAAGTTACCAGAATGTTGCTAGGATAAGAGATAGGAAAACTGAGTCAGGTGCCAAAGTCCTCAGGGAACACAGGAAGCTGGCCATAAAGGATGACCTCAGTAGAGGATGGTAGAACTGATGGCATGAACCTCAAAGGAGGTGATTTTATAGCAGGGTGGAGGAATTAAGAAAGTGGCCATCCTTCCTGTCCCCAGGTCCAGCCCTAGGATGTGGGAGGGTGTGGGAAAATGAGCAGTCTTCCCTAGGATCCAATATATCAATGGAAAAAGGTAGTTTTTTGCCAAGGTGAGCAGAGTGAAAGAGCACTAAGTGGTAAACTAAGGACTTAGGGTAGTTTGTTTACAATGGAACAAGGTTCTAGAGGGCTCCATGGGATAGGGTGGCAGGAAGAGCAGCAGTGGGAGGACAAACCAGGAAGAAGGAAGCACAGACAGGATTGAGATGAAAACTAAGGAGAGCACAGATAAATAGAGGGACTTAAAGTATTTGGGGGAGTTAAGACCCACAGTTGGGGGTGAGGGCCATTTTAGGATTAACTGGGCTCAAAACTCAAGCCAGTACCTGTGAAAAAAATCCCTGAAATTCCACATAAAGGACAGTGTGCCTGGTTTTGTGCATACAACATTGGGCTGTCATTCTTAGGCACACTGAAGCATGAAAACCACTGATCTAGACTGTCTATCAAGTCCCAGCAGTCCCTAGGGGAAAAGAGGAGCATTCTAAAGCTCTCCAGACACATGCAGTGTGGACTCCGTTTCTGATTTAGTATTTAATGTAAGATGTGACTATTAAAGCAGATACTGGAGTTACAGCTTAACAGTCAGGACACAAATTAAGTGCAAGTTTCATGCAGTTCCTCTCAACTGATATACCAGTGGTTCTGGGTTTGTATAGAGACTGATATGTAATAAAAGGACTTTGCTATTTATCATCCAGTCCAACCTGTGGTCTTGATCAGAGTTCTAATTAAAACACTAATGAAACATTGTTTAGTTCCTTGAAAAAGTTCACACCTTCCTATATGGGAAAGCCTAGCCCAAAGTGACAGGAAAAATGCAGAGAATCTCCTGCTCAAGAAACTTCAGTGGCTCCCATTTATCTGTAGGATAAGGTCCTTGATATAAGGAAGATGGACCATTATCCTACTCTGCCTTCCGTCACAGTCATGTTTCCCTCCTACCACCTGTACTAATTCAGGTCATACATTCCCAAATCACATTGTTTTTAGTATCATGGCCTTTGCTGTTCATCCCACCTGGAATGCTTTCCTGTCCCCACCATTTTTGAGTTAAACCCTTTGAATCCTTTTAAAGCCCAACTCGAATATACGCCCACCACAGTTTTTTTCTGACCTACCAGTTACACGTCATTTTACTCCCTCTGAAATTCTATGGTATGTTTTACCTTATGGCATAAGGTATTAACATATATTTCCAATATTTTATTATGAAAATGTTCAAATATGCAGGGAAGTTGGAAGAACTGTAAAGTGAACCCCCATATATCCATTACCTAGAGTCTACATTTACCATTTTGCTATATTTGCTTTATCCCATATCTTTCCATCTATCCATTCATCAGTCCATTTCAAAGTCAATTGCAGATATCAGTATACTTCACTCTTAAATACTTCAGCATACATATAATTAACTAGAATTCAATATTTTTGGTTTTTTAAATTAAAATTTACCTACATATCATGTTTTTAAAAAACACTCTGCCTTCTGCCTTTCCCTATCAAACTCTTTAATGGTGGGAACCATTTCTTACTTAACTTTATCCCACCCACCTCCCCACCCACCCATCCAGTAACTAATAATGATGACACTAGTAAGGATAAACACAATCAAAATAATCACAGCTAACACATATCAAGCACTTCCTTTGTGCCTGTACTGTTCTCAACACTTCATATGCTTTATTTAATTCTTATAACAACCCTATGAACACAGGTACTATAAGGATGCCTGTTATACCTGTTATAGATTAGAAACACAGAGGTTAGGTAACTAGCCCAGTATGCATAGATACCTTTAAGTGGTGGAGACAGAATTTAAGCCCAACTGTGAGTCAGGGCACATGCTCTTAACCATTCACATTGCCTCCCCTTCGTCAAAGCCTTACCCCATGCAGGTAACTAACCATGTTTATGGAATGTTCAAAGAGTCCACTGCTTTGTACCAGCCTTGTCATGGCCCATTAACAGAGACAGTTGCCTTGAAAAATTTTCCCTGGGCATGAACATATATACACTACCAAACGTAAAATAGATAGCTAGTGGGAAGCAGCCACATAGCACAGGGAGATCAGCTCGGTGCTTTGTGACCACCTAGAGGGGTGGGATAGGGAGGGTGGGAGGGAGGGAGACGCAAGAGGGAAGAGATATGGGGACATATGTATATGTATAGCTGATTCACTTTGTTATAAAGCAGAAACTAACACACCATTGTAAAGCAATTATACTCCAATAAAGATGTAAAAAAAAATTTTTTTCCCTGGTAGGTTTGTGATGAGGGCATGAGCCTCCACAATGAAAGTAAATGGGGGAGAGGGAAGCTAGCTTGTCCATAGACTTGTCACTGGGTCACCTATGAGAATGTCTCATGACTCACATCCCATGGCTGCCTGCATCTACTGTGTGGCTGCCCTGTGTCTCTAGGGCTGGTGCAGGAGGCAGTGGAAGGAGTGTGAGGGAGAGTTCTGAGGCCTGGGAAAGTCACAAGCGCAGCTTGACTGGCAGCTGCCTAGACACTCAGTACAGAGGGAAATTGATGAGGAAGCCAGCAGGACAATGGGCCATTATTTCTGGCTGTAGGAGGTTGGTCAGTTTGATACTGGGTGACCCACCCCTCCCAACAATTTGAGTTCTCCTAGTCCTTTGATTGGAAGTAAAGCAATTGGATTTCAAATGATTCACATGCTATTTCTGGAGACTGGAGGCAATCCCAGGACTGGTTATGGCTGTTAAGTAATCAGGGATTAACTTTAAGGGTCACCCTCTTGCTCCAATCACCACTACACACCATTGCCAGATAATACAACTCTGATTGTATGAATCCCCTCTTCAGAACCCCTCTATAAAGCAACCCAGGTTAAAACCCTTCACCATATGGCTGATACCTAACTTTCTAAGTAAGCACAGAGTTCTGCTGAACAATAATCACACAGGGCTTTAACAGAATTTACATACATAGAAAGAGCTCTGTAATTAAATAGGTGTGGGAACTGTTATATTAAACCAAGGTTAACCCATTTCTTTAAGTGGAACTTCACAGAGCCTTGAATTATTGTGCATGATGAGTCTCTGAAAGGAGAATGCAACAAATTCCCAGTTTTTTCAACAAGGATCTTGAGAGCCTAGTGTTCCATACAAAGTGTGCTATCTCAAATGTCATTCTCAACATAGCTACCCCTGAAATTTAACCAGTTTTTCTAAGGCTATCATGGCAGCCATGAAAAGGCACTGTTCACATCTGCTGCTGTGAGGGGCATGGCAGATTCACTGCTCTGGCTGCTGCCCCTCTGGATCCAGTGAAGCCACACAAGCTGCTGCTGATGACCAAGCATGATGGGGGTATTCATGCAGGCCCATCCCTGCAAAACATGGGACTCGTCTAACAGGATGCCCCTTTGACCTGGCTGAAACTTTCTTAGAGCTACATTGTCATTTGAAACTCTTCTACCCAATCTTCTTCCTGTATCCAAATCTGAAGCTGCTACTGCTTTTTCTTCTTTATCTGTCTCCGGCATATCCCTCAGTAAATCTCTTGCACATTTAATTCCATCTTGGCATCTGCTGCTGAGAGGATGTAAACTAGCATACCTGTCTCAAATGTATTTCTAAAGCCCTTTCAGATTCAGTTCCTCCTTGGAACCTCACATCACTTTTATGGAATCTGTTTCTATGGTCTGCTCTCAGAGGCCTCCTGATACAGTAGGGAGGCTCATGGACTCTGGAAGACAGTATACCAGGTTCGAATCCCAACTCTGTCACTTGCTAGCAGTACAACCTTTAGGAATTTCCTCAGCAAGCTGTAAAATGGGGGATTACACCACTATCTTGCAAGGCTTACAAGGATTAAATGAAAAATTACACTTAAAGCACTGCGCATATGGCAGGGACTCAACAGACAGAATGATACTTATGGTTTACAGTCATTTGTGTTTTTTTCTACTTTCCTTATCAGATTTATAAGTCTTGAGGATAGACAGTGTAATCTTCATCTTTAACTCCCCTTAAGGGCCTTATTCATTGTGGCCCAACAAATAGCTGTTAAATTGAGTGGAAAAAAATGGTTCCTTGCAGAAGGAAAGGGGCATCTCAGAGAAAAGGGGCAGAAGCGCCAATGAGGAGAGTCAACCAATGGTACAGGAAATATTCAAAACACATGTATAAAATAGGAAATGTTTATATAATATATATAAAATATATTTATTATATATAATATTGAAATATATAAAAGAACCGTGATTTCAGAAATAACTGCCAAGAAAAGGGCCAGGAATTCCAAAGGTGTGCTCCTAGGCCCCTCTGCAGAGGTTGGCACTCTAAGTCTTGTAAACACAACCAGGAAGAGCTACTTTAGCAGTAAAAGCCTCATACCCAAGCTTAGTGTAACTAGGAAAAAATGGAAGAAAAATGAAGGAAGGACACTGCAAAGATTGATAATGAACAATGGGTCAATGTAGGGACACAATTAGAACATACAGAGCCAGGGCTTTCCTGCCTAGTTCAGAGTATAGCCTTCTCGTTCAGTACATGGTGTCAGGCCATGTTTTTGGGTTTGTTTGTTTTTTTTCTGTTTTTTGTTTGTTTTCATCTTTACTGGAGTATAATTGCTTTACAATGTTGTGTTAGTTTCCACTGTACAACAAAGTGAATCAGCTATATGTATACATATATCCCCATATCCCCTCCCTCTTGAGCCTCTCTCCCACCCTCCCTATTCCATCCCTCTAGGTCATCACAAAGCATCAAGCTGATCTCCCTGTGCTAAATAACAATATTTATTTGTTTGTTTTGTTTGGCTACCCTGCGTGGCATGTGGGACCTTAGTCCCCCCACCGGGGATCGAACCTGTGCCCCCTGCTGTGGAAGCTTGGAGTCTTAACCACTGGACCACCAGGGAATTCCCCAGACCATGTTGGTTTTAGGGTTTTCCCATGAACTCTGACTTGGTGGGGGAAACCACAGCACATCGGGGGCGGCCTCCAAAGTAACCTGTCATTGGTCTGTGCAGGAGGAAGCTACTAGAATCCCTAGATCTTCTGCCTGTATGCCCAGCTGTGGCTCTGGATCTGGGGAGGCTCAGGAAAGGGTGTAACCTGTACCACGAGCCCAATGTTGCTCTCTGATGGGAGGGGAAGTCTTCACACTCACCTCAGCTCTTCCCAAAACCTCATTAGTCCCTTGAAACCCCAGCTCTAGGATATTTGAGCCAAGAGTAGAAAAGTTGTAGGTAGAAGAATTGCCTAAGGCCCCGCTGAGGGTACAGCCCAGCACTAGTGATCTCTTTGTTCCCCCAGTAGGCAAGTGTGTTCATGCGTAGCAAGGTTGCTTCCCTTGTCTTCTAACAGGATGACCCTCCATGACGAGTCTGTGTTTTTCTTCATTTAGGGTCCTGATGCCCCATGAAAGTTCTATGGGTATGATATATATATAGAAGTGGGCATTTTGGGGGTTGGAGGTAGGAAGTCACTGGGAGGGGTGCCTTTTAAGAGTCAGGGCTGCTGCTACAGCTCCCATTTAGTAGAAAGCTACCAAGCTTATGAGGTTCAAATCTAGAAGCCAAAGTGTACCAGGGACAATTCCTTCACTGCCCTCAAAACAGCATCCATTTTCTCTGAGCTTCCAGCAATTTTATGAGACAAGCTACAAGGACACACCATTTGAATGAATCACTCGGCTCTCTGCAGTGCCAAGGACTTCATGTATAGTTAATTCAGATTAACTAGGTCCAGCTGACAAGAGTTGGTTTGAATCATAAAGCATATTAAAAGAAATTCAGTTTTATACCTTCAGGAATCTAGTGGAACTATGCTAATAAATTGCTTCTCAGTATAGGTCTTAAGGGAAATCTGTTTTAATGAACAGATGAGAATATTTTCTAATTCAGTCCATCAATTGTGTATACGGAAAGGATTACTTGTCAGGTGTTTAAGGCTACTTGAAATGCTTGCTCTTGTTTATATGGCAGGATTTCAGTTGAACAAATCCTGTGTTTATAAATGGTATAAAATAAACTATCCAACTTGTTATTCCTTCAAAATTAGTGAAGTCCCAATTAACAGAGCAATGAAATCAAGTTACTGTATTCAGGGACTTCCCTGGTGGCGCAGTGGTTAAGAATCCACCTGCCAATGCAGGGGACATGGGTTCGAGCCCTGGTCCGGAAAGATCCCACATGCCGCGGGGCAACTAAGCCCGTGCACCACAACTACTGAGCCTGCACTCTAGAGCCCACGAGCCACAACTACTGAAGCCCACGTGCCTAGAGCCTGTGCTCCACAACAAGAGAAGCCACCGCAATGAGAAGCCTGCGCACCGCAGCGAAGAGTAGCCCCCGCTCACCGCAACTAGAGAAAGCCCGCGCAGCAACGAAGAACCAACGCAGCCAAAAATAAATTAATTAAATAATTAATTAATTAACAAAAATAAAAGTTACTGTATTCATCACTCAGAAGGAACCACTCAGCTTTTGCATGGGCTATTCTTCCAGCTGGGGCAGGTGGCGGGGGGAAGTCCCTATTCTTTCAGATTTTGTAACACACATTTCTCCTTCTCTCCTTTTCTTCTACAAGCATTTATTAAGCAACTAGTGTGTGTGAGACACTGTGCCGGAGGCTAATTAAAAATCAACAATCTCAGGCTTCCCTAGTGGCACAGTGGTTAAGAATCCGCCTGCCAATGCAGGGGACACTGGTTCGATCCCTGGTCCAGGAAGATCTCACATGCCACGGAGCAACTAAGTCCGTGCACTACAACTACTGAGCCTGCGCTCTAGAGCCCGTCCTCCGCAACAAGAGAAGCCACCACAATGAGAAGCCCGCGCACCGCAATGAAGAGTAGCCCTCACTCGCCACAACTAGAGAAAGCCCGCATGTAGCAACGAAGACCCAACGCAGCCAGAAATAAATAAATTAATAAATTAATTAAAAAAAAAAAACAATCTCACAGTCTAGAAAGGGAGACAAACATGAACAAATATTGTAAAGTGCTGTCTGCGCAAGAATTGCTATATGAACAGAGGACAGTGGGGTTATGAAGGGATCAGATCACCCTGAAAGCATCAGGAAGGCCTCAGAGTTCAACGGATTCTTAAAAGTAGAGGATGTGTTTGTGTGGCAGACAAGGAGGGGAAGGGCAGCACATAAGGAAAGAGTGCTCAGGCACGATGCAGCATGGCATGTTCAGCAAACTGCAAAATATGACAAGAATGGGAATTACAACAGATGGGATATTAGGGGAGGAGGTAGCAGGAAGAGGGGTTTTCTAGCAAGGCCAGTCTGGAGAGGTCAGCTGAGGCCAGGTCACAAGCTACCAGACAATGCCTGCTCAGGTTCTACCTCCTTCATGAAATTACAAATGTGAAATGATAGACATATAGAGTCCAGATCAAGGGAAGCATGGGCTGGCTGTCCTCAGTATTAGGCCCATATCACAACTGGAATACCATATTTAGGATGATGATGGTGACAAACTAGAGGGCATCAATGAAGTGGAAGGGTAAATCTGGACCCCACTGCTTCACCTTGGCCACGGGCAGAAATCTTTCTCTAGTTGCGGCGAGCAGGGGCTACTCTTCGTTGCGGTGCGTGGGCTTCTCATTGTCGTGGCTTCTCTTGTTGCAGAGCACGGGCTTTAGGCATGTGAGCTTTAGTAGCTGTGGCACAGGGGCTCAGTAGTTGTGGCTCATGGGCTCTAGAGCGCAGGCTCAGTAGTTGTGGTGCATGGGCTTAGTTGCTCCACAGCATGTGGGATCTTCCTGGACCAGGGCTCGAACCCGTGTCCCCTGCATTGGCAGGTGGATTCTTAACTACTGCACCACCAGGGAAGTCCCTAAATTTGTGATTTCTTAATTGAAAAAATTTGAAAGCATATTTCTTGGTCCTTTTAATTCCAGGCAAAGCCAAGCGACAATGCACCAGTGACTCACCAGTGAGACTGCATTTAAAATACAACTGACTGGGCTTCCCTGGTGGTGCAGTGGTTGAGAGTCCGCCTGCCGATGCAGGGGACACGGGTTCGTGCCCCGGTCCGGGAAGATCCCACATGCCGTGGAGCGGCTGGGCCCGTGAGCCATGGCCGCTGAGCCTGCGGGTCCGGAGCCTGTGCTCCGCAACGAGAGAGGCCACAACAGTGAGAGGCTCGCATACCGCAAAAAAAAAAACAAAAAAAACAAAAAAAAACAACTGCCTCAGAGCCAAGACCAGCCTTGTGAAAACACACTTCAGGACAGCATGGAACTGGGTATTGACCAAGAAGTCTGGACAAACACACTCTGCACTCTTAAAGACGTAGAGCCAGGTCTTTCAAGACAGAATACCAATGTGAAGGGAGGGGCTTTAGAGATAAAATGTTAGGTATGTGGGTTATCTGTTGCCACAGAACAAACCAAACCATACCAGAACTTAGTGGCTTAAAACAGTTTATGTCTATAACCCTGTGCATTGACTGGACAGTTCTCCTGGTCTCCCTCGGGCTTACTCATGCAGCTGCATCAGCTGGTGGGTGAGCTGGGGACTGGGCTCAGCTGGGATAGCTTGGTCAGCTGAGCCTCTCTCTCCTTACAAGATCTTTCATCCCAGTCTCCTTCATGGCACAGCAGCTTCAGCCAGCATCCCAAGAGGGTGAAAGTGGTAGTTCCCTCAGTCACATAACAGCAATTCCACCACATTTTATTAATTAAAGCAAGCCACGAAGACAGCACCTACAAGGGCTGGGGAAACAGACTTTGTGTCTTGATGGATGGAATAGTGAAGTCACAGTGCAAAAGAGTATAGCGTCTACCGCAGAGGACTTGGTGCCAGGGCAAAAACACCTGTATGATGTGGGGTGAGTGCAAAAGGGCTGAAAAGCAAAGCAAGCCTTCCCCAGGCTCCTGACCATACAGAGATAGAACACTGGAAAAACTGAGTGGCAGAGTGGCCAAACTTTTGCAGGTTCAACCAAAGCCTTCAGAGGGTGCAATTTAGAGTACAATCTAGCAAAAAGCCTTGACAGAGGCCAGCAAGAGAGCAGGGCTTACTGCTCACCCACACACCCTAACTCTCCAACAGAACACACTTTTAGGGAGGTTTGGTTCAGGAATGGTAATTTGCCAAGTACAACCTTTTACTCCAATAATACCTTTTTTTTTTTAATATCTGGGACTTATTAACTCACTGCCTCCTTTCCAGTGCCTTGTGAAGTGAGAACAGGGACTCTTGTTCCTCTTTTAGAGGTAAGGAAACTAAGGCCTGGAGGGACTACCCTCCAGTCCTCCAGAAGTTTGGCACAAGAGCCAGGAATCTCACAACTCTCTGTCAGGTCTCTGTCCCATGCCAGGGCATTATCCTTGTCCCTGCCACCTACTGAGACCTCCCTCTTCAACTCCCTTCTACAGACGTGGTTCAGTCACTCCCTGGGGGTGTGATAGCATCAGCACCTAAGGCTCTGTGTAAATAAAAAGGACCTAGGTCCTCCATGCCATTCTGTGGGCAGAGGAACTGTCAGGCAAGAGCAGCTTTTCAGGGTTTTGGGAAGGTGATGTTCAAAACAGCCCTCCTCAACCTGCAGACTAAGCATAACTAAGGTAAGAGTCAAAGGTGGGTATCATTTTTCAGTTTCAAAGTACTTTTACAATATGAACTCACTGGATCCTTATAATCATGATGATGATGATGATGATGACATCTTACAGTTAGGATGTTCCAGGTACTATTTTACATCCTTTGCATGTATTAACTCACAAATCCTCATAATAACCCTATGAGGGTAAGTACTATCACCAACTCAAAACTGAGAGACACTAAAAATAGCACTACCATACGACCCAGCAATCCCACTACTGGGCTTATACCCTGAGAAAACCATAATTCAAAAAGAGTCATGTACCACAATGTTCATTGCAGCTCTATTTACAATAGCCAGGGCATGGAAGCAACCTAAGTGTCCATCGACAGATGAATGGATAAAGATGTGGCACATATATACAATGGAATATTACGCAGCCATAAAAAATGAAATTGAGTTATTTGTAGTGAGGTGGATGGACCTAGAGTCTGTCATACAGAGTGAAGTAAGTCAGAAAGACAAAAAGAAAAACAAATACCGTATGCTATATTCCATATATACGGAATCTAAAAAAAAAATATATGGTTCTGAAGAACCTAGGGGCAGGACAGGAATAAAGATGCAGATGTAGAGAATGGACTTGAGGACACAGGGAGGGGGAAGGGTAAGCTGGGACGAAGTGAGAGAGTGGCATGGACATATATACACTACCAAATGTAAAATAGCTAGTGGGAAGCAGCCGCATAGCACAGGGAGATCAGCTTGGTGTTTTGTGACCACCTAGAGGGGTGGGATAGGGAGGTTGGGAGGGAGATGCAAGATGGAGGAGATATGGGGATATATGTATATGTATAGCTGATTCACTTTGTTATAAAGCAGAAACTAACACACCATTGTAAAGCAATTATACTCCAATAAAGATGTTTAAAAAAAAAAACAAAAAACTGAGAGACAAAGAGGCTTAGTAACTTCCCAAGGTTAACATGACTAGTAAGTAGAGGAGCCAAGATTTGACTCCAGGTGCTTGACTTCAGAGCCCATGTCCTTAAACCACTATACTATTCTACCTTCCAAATACTGAATATTATCATCCCATTACATCAAATGAGGAAATTGAGTCAGAGTGGTTTGATGACTTGCCTAAACTCACCCACAGTCCCACTACATCAAAACTAGGAGACAAAAAAAAAAAAAACTAGGAGACAAAACCAAGGTCTTTCCCCTATAAGCCAAGACCTATTACAGTGTGACAGCTGAGGTTATCAGCCATTTCTATTTTAAGTAATTTTCCTAACAGGCAGAATTATAAAGGGTGAGAGGTGGAGTCCAGAGTGGGAGGCCAAAGGCAGTACCAATTTTGAATCTATTCCACAACATGCTACCCTACAGCTAGGGAAATGAAAATGTAATGCATTTTATACATGATGATATTTTCCTTGAGAAGACAATGGCCACCTTTAAGAATAGAAGCAGAGGAAGGATGAAGCTGTGAAAATGGGAACTCTCAGTAAACTGACCCCAGGAAATGCGGTTTGGCAAAGGGAGGGCCCAGGGAGGTTATGTTCCTAGTGCCAATGTATAAAGGCACCAGGCAGCGTGCAGGGAGAAAGGACACAAACACATTACTTTGCCCCCAGATGCTATTCATCCCCATTCAACTACTGCCCAGGAAAAGGCAAACTTCCTCTTCCCTGCTGCCTACATTAGAAGCCCAATCTGTTGCTTTCCATTTGGAGCCCTCCATGAGAATGCAGCTACCAACTCCCAGGACCTATCAAGTGGGCTACCTTCACCTCTGCCAAGCCCTTGTCCGCCCCAAGGTTTAACCCGAGTCCCCTGGGATGCTGCAACTCAGGAACTCCTGGCTTAGAGTAGCAGGGCTGTGCTAAAGGCTAGACTCTCTAGCTGTGGCCAATAAGTACAAACTATTTCATCAAGGCTAGGTCTCTCTTATTTCAAGGCTAGGTCTCTCTATTACCAACATTTCAGATGTTTTCCCCATAGTGTCCTCAGTGGTCACTTAGGATTCAGAATACTGTCAATTGCTTTGTGAACTGGTACGTTATCTGCTCTTGAATATCATGACAGAATGGGGTCAGCAGATCTATTTCTAGCCACCAGAGAAACAAGAGTTCAAGATGGACAGGGGGAAGGATAAAACTGTCCCTGTTCGCAGACAACGAGATTGCCTATGACTATGCAAAAAATCCTAACGAATCTACAAAAGAACTTCTAGAACTAATACATGAGTTTGGCAAGGTCACAAAAGATCAATATTCCCAAATCAAATGTATTTATATACACTAGTAACATACAATTGGAAAGCAAAATTAAAAGAATGGGGGAATAAAAATGCTAAGCATGATGCTTACAAGCTTCAGTGAACTTTCACATCCACTTAAGAGGAGGAAACGAGGGAGCTTTGTGAACACCTGCATTCTCACTACACCCGATTGTGAAATGCCCTTAGGGAAGGGTGCCCAGCCTTGTAGAAAGGGTCTTCAGGTGATTCTGATTGCCTCCAGATAGAGAACCAATTTGGAAGAATTTGCATTGCCTGGAAACCTGTTAGAAATGAAAATTCTTCCCACCAATGGAATCAAACTCAGGAGGTAGGATCTAATGAATTTTAACAAGCCAGGTGATTCTGATACCCACACTATACTTTGTTCAAAACAGCAACTTCCGTAGTTCATTCTGTGCCTAAGTGACAAAGGCACACAGGCTGCTGGAAGTTTGTAGCACCCTCTGCTGGTGCCCATCTGCAAAGGTCGACCTCTAAACTAAAAACAAGACACTCATAACTCTAGTTTGACAGCCTGTGAATTTTTTATTCAAGTGAAGAAAAGAAAACTCCAGTTTCCTATTACATCCACTGCTGCTTCAATCCACTGTAGCTCATGGTGCATTCTGCTATGGCTCTGCTGCAGCTTTCATTTCCTTGTGCAACCTCATTCTTCCGGGCTCCTAATAAAGGACCCAAAAGAGCTTGTTGAAACTGCCTCCAAGGCCAGGCAAGTCGCCCCACACAGAAAGAGGTGGGTGAATGAGGCCTTCTCTTTCTTGGCCCAAGGGCAGTGTCACTTTGGCTACAATGGCGATGTGGTACGTGAGTCACTCCCCTACACAAAACCAAAATTTCTCAATGGCTTCCTATAACACTAGAAGCAAAATCTAGTCTTTACCAGGACCTTTGAAGCCTGCAGGATTAGAGCCCTGGCTAATTCTCTAAATTCATTTCCAATCACCCTTTCCCTTCTCACTCTTAAGCCAAATTGGCCTCATAATTGTTTGGAGAACATGCCAAGCCTGCTCCAGAGGCCAGCACAGTTGCTATTCCTTCCACCCCTAGATATCCACATGGGTCCTTCCTCATTTCATTCAGGCCTCTGCATAAAAGTCACCTCTGCAGGCCTTTTAGCGCTGTCAGGCAGCAAATGCTCCTGTCTCTTTCATCCTGTTTTCTAGTGTGCGTCTGTGTGTGTCTGTGTGTGTCTGTGTGTGTGTGTGTGTGCGTGTTACAAAGACAGCACTTTTGCTACCTAAAGAGTCAATTCCCACCAGCCAAAGATCACCAGGAACACACATTAGTCAAAGTTAGTTTTTAAAATTAAACTCCCTGTAGCAAGAGAGACTGAACACCACGGAGAAGAGTGGGGAATCTCAGAGGGTTTTAGGAGGGACTTGTACAGGATTTGGGCTTGTGTTAGGTGATGTTACAGAGTGTTCAAGAAAACAAGTGGGGTGCTATTCCAGATTGAGTGTTTTCAGAAAACTTGGGCAATTCAGTATCTTAGTTACTAGTATTTTTTTTCCTGGCTGTGCCACGCAGCATGCAGAATCTTAGTTCCCCCCACCAGGGACTGAACCCATGTACCCTACAGTGGGAGTGCGGACTCTTAACCAATGGACCACCAGGGAAGTCCCTCTTAGTTACCAGTATTAATCGGGGGGGTGTATTGTCATTTTTGTGTTGCATGGTGTTCATTCAGGCTTAATTATGACTGAAGATGGCCTTTCACAATCACGCAGAGTACTCATCTGCTGTTGATATTCGGTAACATTATGTTCAGTAGGGGAACACCACTGTAACTACACTAGTTGACAGCTATCAGGGATGCTTTTTTTCTTTCTCATATATTTGTTTATTGTCTAGAAAGTAAGCTTCCTGAGGGCAGGGACTTTGTCACCAGTGCTTGGCATATAGTAGGTGTTCAATAAATGTTTGATAATTATTTTTTCAAAACATCTTCTATACCTCAGGTCCTACACATCTACAATACAGCCCTGTATCTGGGACAGGTAAATTTGAGTCCTTGGAATGTCTCATAAGTGATGTCAGAGCCAATAGTAGCTGCTGGTAGGCAGACAGGTATTAACAGTTACATCTTATAGAACTTTAAAACAAGGAGAGCAACTAGGTCCTCTGGACGCTCCCTTAGACTAGATGGCACTTAGCTTTCATCAGTGTTCAGGGAAGATAATTATCATGAAAAAACACTACTCTCCAATGAAAAAAGATGGCCAAGTTGAAAGACTATGCTACAAATAAAATAGGAGAAACACTCCTCAATCTAATAATCATCTTCCTTTTCCCATTCAACATCTTATAGCCATATGGGTTTTTAACAAAATATACGACATAGTCTGTGATTCAGTTAGTCTTCCAGAAAGATTCGCATGCTAATAAAGTTGTCACCATTCCACCATTCCCTTACTGCAATTTAAAAATAATTCTGCAGCTTACTTATGCAGAAAAGGAATTAAGATACCATTTTTAAACCTATCAAGTTGGCAAAAATACAAAAGTTCAGTAATACCTTATTTTGGCAATGATGTGGATCAACAGGCAAACTCATACATTGCTAGTGGAAAAATAAATTGGTACAACTTCTATTGAAGTCCATCTGACAATATCTAATGAAATTTAAAATGCACAAGGCCTCTGACCCAACAACTTTCCTCTTAGCAATTTATTCTACAGATAAACTTGCACACAGGCAAAGTAACATATGTTATTTATTGCAGTACTGTTTGAATAGTAAACAATCTAAATGTCCATCTCTCTGGGAATGCGTAATAAATTAGGACATCTGTGCAGTGGAGACAACACTAACAGAAAAGCTCCCCTTGACACTGGGCAGATGGCCTGGTACCATCATCTAGAATTCGATGTTGCTAGAAGCTGGCCTGGCACTCACAGCTAGGCCTTATTGTTTTCCTGTTGAACATAAAAAATTTCCCGAAACACCCCAACATCAGACAAGGAGATCTGTGACCATGACAGATCAGGACAAAAACAAGAATATTTAGTAATGATGTCTGAACACAGATAAAAACATGAACATTACTGTAACTACAAACATGACCAAACATCCCTCTATCCTGTCTGATATGAGTGACTGCTGTAACAGCAGCACTTATGAATTGTAACATTAGCCTCAATTCATTCCTCCTGCCTTATTAAGATTTATTAAAATATGCAATCATAGAATTGCTCCAGCAACCTGAAAGCATCCAATCCACAGCAAATATGAGCTTCCTTAAAACATTCCCCCCCGCCAGGCTTCCCTGGTGGCGCAGTGGTTGAGGGTCCGCCTGCCCATGCAGGGGACGTGGGTTCGTGCCCCGGTCCAGGAAGATCCCACATGCTGCAGAGCGGCTGGGCCCATGAGCCATGGCCGCTGAGCCTGCGCATCCGGAGCCTGTGCTTCGCAACGGGAGAGGCCACAACAGTGAGAGGCCCGTGTACCGCAAAAAAAAAAAAAAAAAAAAACTTTCCCCCAAAACCAACTAATCCAAACCCCAATCCGGTAAGTCCTTTCCAACACACTGCAACTGAGATGCCCTATAATTCCCCATGGTGTGTGTTCTCCCTCACTGCAATGAGCAATAAACTCAACTCATTCAACTAAGGTGTGTCCCTAGAGGGGAAGGGATTGGCACGTTAAGCAAAATAATCAAGGTGCAAAACCATGTTTATATGTGCACATATGTGTATATGCTACAATTTGTGTAAAATAACGTAAAAATAAACTTTAAAAAATATATTTGTATATGCATAGAATAGCTCTGGAAAAACATACTCGTTAAAAATGGTTGTCTCACTTAGGCAGCTGTAACGACTCTAAACTGGAGTTTGGGACTTTCTGGGAGCTGACTGGAGAAGCAGCCAAGAGTGTGAAGCTGGAGAGCCCTGTCCGGGGGAGTTGAAAACCTTCCCCTGAATTCTGCAGTGGGGGGATATTGGGGAAAGGGGGCCTCCAGAGCCTGGGGGGCCTGGAAATAAAACTCCTCTCTCCACCACCCCCGCACTATTCCCCAGCCCCACCTGTCTCACCTCTGCAAGGTTCAGGTTCATAATGGCCCTTCCTGGGGCCTCTGTGTACTTCATCCCTGGGAGCTCCGTGGGGCTAATGGGTCCAGGGGTCCCCACCTGGGGGAGGCTCAGGGGGTGGCTGGGGCAGGGATGTATTGGAGGGCTGCTGGAGGGTTGAAGATGCTGTAAGGGCCAAGTCATTTAGTAGTGGGGGAAGGGCAGAGAGGAGCTGAGCTATGGGAACTGATTTGAAGGGGGTGGAAGTAGGAATGGATATTCGGTTCTAAAAAGGGTCTCTACGAGCCTACTCCTCCTAACCTCTTCCCCAACCCAAACTGTCTGTCCAGTGCTGTCCCTCCCTGCCCCCAGCTCTGCCCCAGCCTCCTCTCAGGACCCTGTCTCCCAGGCTTAGGGCAGGGGAAGAGAGAGCAGGGTGGGGGAGAGGCTGAGGAGGGTGAGTTTTGGGAGTGAGAGGACCAGGTGGGTGCTTGGGCATTTACAGAATGATGGTTGTTTTGTATCATTTGATTAATAAAGAAGATGGAAAAAATGAAAAAAAAAAAGGTTGTCTCTTGGAAGGAGAGCTAAAGGCTGGGGCACAGAGGTGGGAGAAGACTCTTCAGTATGTACAGTTTGTTACCATGTTCATGATTCATTTACTTGAAATTAGTAACTTTTAAAAAAGAGAGTAAGAATCACAGGCACCACTGTGGAATCAATAGTGAAGAAAGTTCAGAATCTTGCCTAGACAGTTAGGCTTATCACATTTCTACATGTCTACATGTGAGATTTCAACCATGTTGAAGTCCTCAAATTACATCCTTACTGCCAAAATGCTCTCCAGCTAAGTCTCCAAAATCAGTCTTTGTGGAAACATAGGATCAAATTTCATGTACTCTGACGTCTTATTAAAGGCAGCTGATTAGTCTGTATCAAAGAACCATTAGGTAGGCTCCCTGACTTCAGACTATACTACAAAGCTACAGTAATCAAAACAGTATGGTACTGGTGTAAGAACAGATATATAGATCAATGAAACAAGACAGAAAGCCCAGAAATAAACTCATGCACTTATGGTCAATTAATCTATGACAACGGAGGCAAGACTATACAATGGAGAAAAGACAGTCTCTTCAATAAGTGGTGCTGGGAAAACTGGACAGCTACATGTAAAAGAATGAAATTAGAACACTCCCTAACAACATACACAAAAATAAACTCAAAATGGATCAAAGACCTAAATGCAAGGCCAGACACCATAAAACTCTCTTAGACAAAAACATAGGCAGAACACTCTTTGACATAAATGAGAGCAATATCTTTTTGGATCCATCTCCTAGAGTAATGAAAATAAAAACAAAAATAAACAAATGGGACCTAATAAAACTTAAAAGCTTTTGCACAGCAAAGGAAACCATAAACAAAATGAAAAGACAACCCACAGAATGGGAGAAAATATTTGCAAATGACGTGACCAACAAGGGTTTAATCTCCAAAATATATATACAAACAGCTCAAGCAGCTCTATGCCACAATAACAAACAACCCAATCAAAAAATGGGCAGAAGATCTAAATAGACATTTCTCCAAAGAAAACACACAGGTGGCCAAAAAACACATGGAAAGATGCTCAACGTCACGAATTATTAGAGAAATGAAAATCAAAACCAAAATGAGGTACCACCTCACACTGGTCAAAATGGCCATCATCAAAAAGTCTACAAACAATAAATGCTGGAGAGGGTGGAGAAAAGGGAACCCTCTTGCACTGTTGGTGGGAATGTAAATTGATACAGCCACTATGGAGAACAGTATAGAGGTTCCTTAAAAAACTAAAAATAGGACTACCATATGACCCAGCAATCCCACTCCTGGGAATATACCCAGAGAAAACCATACTTAGAAAAGATACATGTACCCCAATGTTCACTGCAGCACTATTTACAGTAGCCAAGACATCGACACAACCTAAATGTCCACTGACAGAGGAATGGATAAAGAAGATGTGGTACATATATACAATGGAATATTAGCCATAAAAAAGAATGAAATAATGCCATTTGCAGCAACATGGATGGACCTACAGATTGTCATACTAAGTAAGACAGAGAAAGATAAATACCATATGATATCACTCATATGTGGAATCGAATTTAAAAAATGATACAAATTAACTTATTTAGAAAAGAGAAACAGACTCACAGATTTCGAAAACAAACTTATGGTTACCAAAGGGGAAACATCAGGGGGAGGGATGAACTGGGAGCTTGGGATTCACATACACACACTACTATATGTGGAATAGATAACCAACCAATATTCTGTAATAACATATATGGGTAAAGAATCTGAAAAAGAATGAATATATGTATACGTATAACTGACTCACTTTGCTGTACACCTGAAACTAAGACAATAGTATAAATCAACTATACTCCAATTAAAAAAAAACAAAAACATTACGTACAGGTATTCTCTTCATAGTGTGATCCAGGGCTCTTAAGGCTGGAATATGAACAGGTAGGTCATGGTGGTTTTGTATTTCTGGCTCTCATGGGGAGCTCTGTGAGGTGAGAACATACAGCATTTAAATATCATGCTACTCCAGCAGAGGTCTTAGAGCTGTCATCTGCCCTTTTTCTAAGTTACAGCTGAGGGTGATCACTGAGATCCTCTGAGGCATTCTCTTACCACAGCATCTCCTCACGTCTTCACCAGAGTCAGCTTCCATTCCACTTAATGCCTGGCAGGTCAGCATTTCAACAGGTTAGGTGCATGAGCACAACAGAGACAATTTTGGATACAAGGTATATCATAACCTAGATTAATATGGCACCAGCCAGTAGCAGTTGGCAGCTCATTTGTTTGGTGTCTTGATCTTCCTCGGCTGGGGACAAAGGCCTCCTACAAACTGTGCCCAGTCCTGGTGCCCTGACCTACTATCTTGGGGTCGCTAGCCTTCCTTTCATCTCCAGTGATCTTTTGTGTACTTTCCATCATCTTTCCTCTCTCTTTTAGACTTAAACTTCTGCCCTTTACCAATTCCTGTTATATAGAATTACTTATACCTGTCCCCACAATTTAGACCCTGGCAACAGGCATTCCCAATGCTTCCATTTAAAATAAAATCAAACACATACCCTGTCAACAGTTCCCTAACACATACACAAATAAACCCAATTTTTTCACATCACAGAGCTCTCTAAGCCTTTCATCACAGCCTAGTGAATTTATCCGTCAGGGAGGGCTAGGTTCAAGTTTCACATGCTTAGTGAATTCTTCTTGGACCCTCAGTCCCCAGTGAGCCCTTCCTCTCCCAAGCTACTATTAAATGAAGAGAGTGAATTTGTCTGTTGCCTCAGTGGTTTCCAAACATTTACTTCCCCTAACCTCAACCCAGTTTTCAAAGGGAAAGCCTACTAGGAAAGCCAAATATGTAAAACACCAACTCTGGATGAAAATGGTACAAGCTCCAACTCTCTTCCCCAACCCCACAAGATGTTCACCCAGGCGGCTTTAAAACTACTGCTCTATTCTGCCAATGAATGTTGTCATTTCCATTTTTAGGTCATCTTCCCTGCTAGATTATTAACTCCCTGGAAGTACAGGCCCTGTGTTACTGACCTAAATTCAACTAATATTTCAGGATTATATACCAGGTACTGAGCCATTAAGTCCACAGTACTTTCATAATCTGGCCCTTAACACAGCTTATGAGGTAGGCATTTACCCCTACATTTTACACATAAGGTTAAGTGGAGCTGGAAGAAAAGACCCAATTTAATCAGCAACAGAGCTGCAACCCATACCTAGGTCCTCAGAGTCTAAATCCACCACATTTTCTATTCCAACCAAGCAGCCTCAGTCTGTTTTGGACTATTCTTTCCGGGGTTGCTGAGACAGACCAGCTGGTGCCAGGACCAGAGAGGCTACAATTAGTAGTGATCATGAAGACAAATTCAGTTATGAATTAATAAACTCATAGGGCCCTGTGACAATACTTAGTGTTCTCACTATTTCATGGCTCTGGGCTGCTGGGCTACCCCTAACAACTGTTTTCTTTTCCTGTTTATCATTATCTCCAACGCTAACCTGACAGGATGATGGCATCTTTCTACAAAATTTACAATTAAAATAAACCCAAAACCAATAAACAAAAACTTTAATGTGCCCAGGAATAAGTAGCTATTTGCTTTGCTTCCCTTTCCTCCTTCTCGACTTCATCTATAATTATTCTTATACCATCATGAAGATTACTTTTCTCTCCTAGTTAACAGAAAAGAAAGGAGAAAAGACAAATCGCTTATCAATAGACAACCAAGAATTAGTAAATGCCAGGGACCAGGTATACATTAGGATTTAAAGTTGCAGGGCCCAATCATTTGCAAATGATAAAAATTCACTGCATAAAAAATAAACCAGCTGTATTAATAATGGAAAGGCATTTAAATAAGAGACTGCAATCCAACTTTCAAATGTTTTATTTTTAGTGTTTTTAAACATTTTAATACAACAAAGATATAAAATAATATATATTAGTTAAATCTGGATTTAATTTAGAATCAAGATATTTACTTATATACAACACTGTGCTTCAAGGTATGGCTACCACAGGAACTTTCACATCTTCAAGTAATACTAGTATCTCTGCAGATTGGGTGACATTTAGGTAGCATTCTTAAAACAAAACATGCCCACTTTAGCCCAAGCTAATTTTGCTTCCCCCATTAAGTACCAGTTTCCACTCCCTTTGTTTCATATCAGAAATACTTCAACTGTCTTAACAATCTATAGATTCTTTGAATAAAAAATTATTAAAATTAAGCATTTTAAAGATGATATTACTAACTGGTAACATTGCTTGGCTAGTTCAGACAACCCAGTAGTTCAGATTGAAACAGACCTGAAATAACAACAAAATTAACATAGTATTCCTTCTCCTTCCATATTAGGCACAAAGCTTCCTTATGCTTAAACATGGAGTACACTGAATAAAAGTCCTTTGATCAATTTAGGGTAGAACATACTCTAAAAAAACAACTTTTGGGGAGCTGGATTATAGATTTCACAGATGTTTTCATTGAACTTGATGCAAAATAATTGGCCATATTTTAGTTACTTGAAATTGGTGGCATTTGCTGGGGGTGAGGGATAGGTGAAAGGCGAAACAAAACCTACTTCCATACTAATTTCAGTCATTCAAAGCTACTCAAAGACAGAGAAAGAAAAACCCTCAACCTCTTTCCTTTCTCATTGCTCACCTGTAGCAGTCTGACTTTTGGTGTTATTAACAATTTTCCTCTACAGCAGTGTGGGGTAATTCAGATTAAAACATTTTACAAATGCAAACTGTCTTAACTGCCAAAGTAAAGATGGCATTAAAGCTGACATACTTTGTTGGCTCTGAAACTATCTGAATGAAACCAACACTGTTTAAGAAAGCCATGGGACTATTGTAAAAAAAGAGTTTTCCTGTCTCAAATGCCTGAATACCGTAAAGAACTGACAAATGACTATTACCATAATTACTTTTAGTAAGGGGTAACTTAAGTCTACAAGAAGACTATCACAGAATTAAATTTATTAGAGAGTTTAAAAAAAGAATATGGTTAATGTTCTCAAACATTATGAACAAGAATCCTTAAAAAAAGTTTACTATGAAACTGATGATGAAATTGCTTTTTACTAATACCATCAAAGCAGGTTAGTGTTATGATTATGACTTTGAGTATATAAATAACATTTTCCAAACAGGTTTCCTTAAAACACATGGTTTCATATCAGCTACAAAAGGATATGATGCCTCTGTCCTTATGATTTACAAAATTATAAGATTTTTAGAATTCTAAGTATCAACACTCAGGCAGGTACAGGGCAGGGAAGAATGCCACGTGCAGTGTCAGAGTTACACTATCAGCAGGTCTCTAGCATGGGGTTCTTCCTGTGAACAGTCCACACTTATTTAACTGACTGGTTCTGTTGCTAAGCTCATTGCTTTCTGATTTAAAGGGATACTAATAAATAGATCTAGCATATGGAAGTTGTATTTTTACTCTAGCAATTCTAGCCACAGAGAACTATGGAGAAAATAGGCATGTTGAGAATTCTGCAGCCAAAAAAGGTTTCTCCCAAATTATCTGGTGATAATAGCAAACTTGCCTTCTTCTAAACCTGATTAGAAACTTCAATTACCCTTCAGTAACGCTGCTCTTCATGGGATTAAAAAAAAAAAAAAGAAAGGAAAAAAAAAAAACCAGGTAACGCTGCCCCTAGGAAGACAGAAATTGCATGGAGGACTTTCAATATAACCTCCAGTTTGCATCCCCAAACAAAAAACCTTGGTTCCTTCTATACTGAAATCTCAGTGTTTAATGATGTAAGCCTCTCACACGTTTCCAACTGTAGACAAGGTAAAAAATATGTAGATCTAAGGCATGTAGCTTCTCTACCTAGCCATATTCACACCCAAAATGTATATCCTACCTTCACTATGGTTTTAACAAGAAAAAAAAGACAAAATCTGGAAATTTCTGGACAAAACAAAAAGCAACAAAACTATAGGTTTTGTATTAAAAAAGAAATGGAAAAGAATTTTGTCTCAAAGTTTTCCAAGGAAGAGACCTGGAGATGATTAATATATGTAAACAATGCCCTGTAATAGTTATAACAATAAATTATAAATCTAGCTTACCTTTTCCTCAAAACAGATATGATAAATGTGAGTGTGCGAAGTTATTTTACAATCCTCATTGCAGTCTGCTATTAGGCACTCTCAGTATCAATAGATCTGCAAAGTTAGTTGCAATTTTTTTTTCTATTTTGTTCTAGAATAAAATCCATACGAAGGAAAGAAGATCGATGTTAGGAAATTTACCATTAAGTAGCTATTCAACATTCTTGACTTAATGTTGCCATGGATTTTTTTTCAAACATTTTCCCAAAAGCCAATGCCAGTCCCTCCCTAGCTAAATTCAGTCCTCTTCTGTCATCTGGAAAAAAATGGGAGTTACATATCTTTTGACCTCAAGGGTCAAAGTACTCTAACTGCATAGGAAACATCCTTCACCCTTCATGATTATGCAATTTCCTTAGATGAAATGTTGGCATTTTCATTCCCAACATGTAACAGAATCAACAATTTAAGATGTTACCAGATTCTAAAGTATGAGATTTAAAAGCATAATAAAACTTAAATTGCCTCGTGCCATTTTCTCAAGTGAAAAATAATGTTCAGAGTACACCCAAATTGGGATCACTCAGCACTAGCTGCAACTTGTTTGCATTATATTTGTTTCCTGCCCAATCCATTCAGGCTCCTCTGTAGCTTATATGGGGTAGGAATATGACTCAAAGTGCAAAAATAAAATATTTCACCATTTAAGGAGCAGGTTTCTGCTAAGTGGCCTAATTTTAGACCTCAATATGCCAGCACCTTTTTAACTCCTTGTTTTAAAACAGAATGTAAAAGCTATACAGTTAATATTCCAAGTGGCTAAGCTCATCAGCTGCGGTTCAAAGTCTAATTCTAGAACCAAACTACTCTCAAAACTACTGTACAAAATCATTAAAAGTAAAGTGACAAATGTAATCACAGAGGTCAAATTACTTAAGGTACTAAATTTCTAGTGTTGTAAACAGCAACTAAGTTATATCACTCCTGACTGCCAAATTAAAACTAAATAGAAAGAATGTATGTACACAATTGTTTTAAAAATAAAAAACAACAAAACCTTTTCATATCCAAATATGTCTGAAATGGCTTAGTTGTGATGGCCAAGAATGAGAAATTTCAAAAACCAAAAAGTAATGCCTGCAACCTGTTATAAACTTCAGAAAGAGAAAAATTTGCATGCATACCTCCCTACTTAAGGACACAGAACTTTAACATCTGATAAAACACTCCATTATTTTGCTCATTAAATAACACCATTAAAAAGCATAAAATTGGGCTGTCATCTGTCTAGCTAATAGTCACAGTACAAAGTTATTCCAGGTACTTTCATCACTAAAATTAAGCAAATTTTATTTTTATGGATGCAGCCATTTTCCCCTCATGCATACTTACTGATGATCATACTGAACCCTCAGAACAAAATAGGAACTGCACCTTTTGTTGATTTTGGTGAAAAATACCAGCACTATATTTGCACTGTCACCTTATGTTGGCCCCTTTCATTCTCTTCTTGTTTCAGGGATCCTGGTATATTCAGTATACTTTTCTTAAGGATGGTTCAGAAGGCAAAAATTAATTTGCTAGTAAAAAGGATCACTTTCCAGAGTTGCGTTTTTTAGAAAGACACAGAGATTAGTTCAAAGAACAAGTACTGCTCACTTGGTAGGGGTTTTTCGTTTGAAGAAAGTAACGAGCTTAAAAAATTATTATTATTATTATTTCTTGACTAGAGTCCTACTGGAAATTAAAAAATAAAATCTTTCAACCAGCAAATTGCTTAAGCTGATTTGCTTAAGCTCAATAGGTAAAGGTAAGAGACTGACTTCAATCATAACATTAAGTCTGCCTAAAGAGAAGGGGCGGAAGACATCTACTTAAGCTTTCTGTTCAAACAGATACCTAAGGACTCTTAATTATTCCTTCTTGCTTGCTATAATCACAGCCTTGATCAGGACAGGGAAATTTACTTTGTCAACATACAGGCCAAAAAGCAAGACATCCAGGAACAACCTACGGGGAGAAAGCAAAGTTACTCACTTTCAACGACGACTGTATATTTAATCACGAACACATTACAAAGACAGTCTTCATCCAATTAGTCTTTTCATTATTGCTGGTTTTGAAAATGGCCAACAATATTCATTTGGGACTGTACCATTAACATTGCATTCAAAAAAAGAAAACATGGGAAACCAAATTCTTGCTCTCCTACTCTGCTGATATGCTCTGGTATTGGCTAGAGTATGGTAGTACAAAAAGAGTCTCGTTGTGATATAAAAGGCAATAAACACATCAATGGAATAATGTTCATGGGCAGCCAAAATGAAGAAGATTCCAAAGAGGTTGAGAACCCAGGATAAAGTGTGCAAGAAATTCCAGCTTCTTGGTGTATCTGGGAAAAGGACAGAAAGATCATTTTAAAACCACACTTCTTCCAGTGTTTCTCAGTCATATGTTTCTTACATCAGTCTGTTTCTCCCATTCTTCACAGAATTTGATGCCCTTCCCACAGCCTCCTCTGCAGCTAGTCAGCTGATATGCATAGAAGCACTAAAGATACTTACATTCAGTGACAAAGAAATTCAGCATAGTTAGGACGACTGTGTGGCCACTGAACATGTAATCTCCACAAGTGTGAACACCAGTTAGGGTCATACCAAAGCCACTCCAAATGGCAAAGGCCCGGTGTAATTTCTCCCATACGCTGCCATATACCTATAAAGAAAGCTAAGAATTAGTGCTTCAAATGCTTAGGGCAGTAGAGGCTCCTACCACTCCCATTCAAATTCAAAGGCTGAATGACTTAGAAATAAGATCTAAGCAAAAGCAACCAGACTCCCAGTCTAATTAATTCCAGACACCAAGAATGGGTGGTCAAAGCTTGGCTGTACTCAGAACTATTTTGGTAATTTAATGAAATCAATGCAATTCAAACTTCTCTACTTGGAGTTCCTTTATAATGAAAAGGTTACTACAACACAAAACTATTTCCATGTTTTATACTCTATAATACAGTAGTATTTGCTTGGCTGTTCTTGTCAATAAGAAACAGGCTATGACAGCAACAATGGCTACCATTCAATATCCACTCTCCCTTCTTCACTGGTAATAGGATCTAAAATTTATGTGAAGAGGCAATGAACTCAACTAAAACACTGCATTTCCGTGGGCTTCCCTGGTGGTGTAGTGGTTGAGAGTTTGCCTGCCGATGCAGGCAAGGGACACGGGTTCGTGCCCTGGTCCGGCAGGATCCCACATGCCGCGGAGAGGCTGGGCCTGTGAGCCATGGCCACTGAGCCTGCGCGTCCGGAGCCTGTGCTCCGCAACGGGAGAGGCTACAACAGTGAGAGGCCCGCGTACCACAAACAAAACAAAACAAACAAACAAAAAAAACATTGCATTTTCCACCCTCCCTTGCAGCTAGGTGTCGCTACGTGACTAAGTTCTGTACAGTAAGATGTAAGTGGAAGTGTAAAAGATTTCTGGGAATGCTACTTATAAACGAAAGAGACAACAGCTTGGAGGAAGTCTTTTCTGCCTCTCCTTCTTCTAGCCTACAACTCAGACATGATAGCTAAAGTTCTAGCAGTCATCTGGGACCACAAAGTGGCTTTGAGGATGCAAGCCAAGTGTTAGGACAGGAGAGCAGAAAGACAGAAGAATCATGGATTTTTGATGACTCCATAAATTTATCACACTTGACCTGGATGGAGTACCTACTTTCAGACTTATGAGAGAGAATAAATCATTGCTTGTTTATTAAACTATAGCCATCGCGAAGTTCCTGTTATTAGTAGCCAAACCTAATCCCAACTCCCACGCATAAACTTAAAAAAGCAATCCATTTTGAGGAAGAGTTTGAGCAATGGTCACTTTTTTTAAAAAGGCATTTAACACATAATAATATAAAAAACTGCTGCAATTTTATGTGCATTTACTATGTGCAGCATGTTGCTATATGCTTTTGTCATTGCATTTAATTTCCACAAAAATCCTATGAGCTGATTCAACTGTGCAGATGAGGGAACTGGCTTCAGAGAGGTCACACAGCTAGTAAGTAACGTAATAAGGATGTGAACACAGGGTGTCCAATTCCAAAGCCCTATGTCTTAAAGAACAAAAGAAACAATCTTATTAGAATCACCATTTCATTAGAAATCTCACCTGATTATACACTACCCAGGCTTTCCCTTTCTGCCTCAGTTGATGGTAGGGAGAGAAATTCATTATTAGAGAAAAGGAAAGGGAAGGTACTAAAATATACATGGTTTGGTTCTTTCCATGACCTCTAATGAGAATAGGGTTAGAGATGTTATGCTCGTGAAAGTAAAAAATCAGGCAGTGAAGAACAGAGATTGCTAGGAAAATATCTCAGCCAAGGACAGGAAACAAGTGATGCCATGCAAAAGAAAGCAATAATTACACAACACTGTAAATCAACTATACTCCAATAAAAAAATTTTTTAAAATACTGTATCACAAAAAAAGGAAAGCAATTATTGCCCAATTACTCAAGTCTCCCCATCCTTTCCAATCTTAAAATGTCCCAAATATCCTTCCAGAAAAATAAAAATAAAAACTGAAACACAGCACAACAGAATGAATTTAGACACTCTGATGAGAAATTTGCTTTAAATGTTTCTTTTCTTAAGGTGGTTCCATTGTCTAATTTCAAAAACAGGCATATTCTTGGTTCTGTCTCCAAACCTACTACTTCTGGGAGTGAGATTTCAAGCAATTACTTTATTACAATGAAAATGCCCTACGGAGTTCACTGTAAGGGATGTGATTGCTAGTTAATATCACCTTAACTATCTAATTTTAATGACTGCTGCAAATACAGGTCAGTAAGTAGGTTATATTATAATTCAAAGCAATTAACAGTATTTAGGGCAGATTTGAATAAATATGTCCACATAAAACTAACTGATAATAAAAAACCATCATTAGAGACAGAAAAAGGGCTGTCCATACTGTAGCGGGATGGTATCTAATTTATTTATTTATTTATTTTATATAAATTTGTTTATTTTATTTATTATTTTTGGCTGTGATGGGTCTTCGTTGCTGCGCGCGGGCTTTCTCTAGTTGCAGGGAGTGGGGGCTACTCTTCGTTGCGGTGCGCGGGCTTCTCATTGCAGTGGCTTCTCTTGTTGCGGAGCACGGGCTCTAGGCACGTGGGCTCAGTAGTTGCAGCACGCGGGCTCAGTAGTTGTGGCGCATGAACTTAGTTGCTCTGCAGCATGTGGGATCTTCCCAGATCAGGGCTCGAACCCATGTCCCCTGCATTGGCAGGCGGGTTCTTAACCACTGCACCACCAGGAAAGTCCCTAATTTATTTTTGTAGCACATGTTGCAGCCCTATGTACATATATTTTTCTCTTTAGTGGCTGATCCACAATCAAATCCCTCAGCTACAGGAAATTCTCTTTTCATTATAATAAGCTTACGTATTTCTTCTTTTAAATCTCTTCTAATCAATTAGCATACTACAATAATTGGGGGTAATAACTGTTCTATCCCTCCTTCACACCATGCACAGAAATTCAATAGATTTGCTAACTAAAGAATGTCACTTGCCACCTGGTTCTACAAGAATTAAGTCATTAGCCACTGCAGTCGCTGACCTTCAACATACTCTGAAAAGACTTCAGGACACAGTCAGGAATGAGGCACTCTATGCTCTGGGAAAACTGACAGAAAAGGCCTTCAGGATAGTTAGATTTTTTCAGGAGAAAATTTTATGAACCCAATTTCTTGCATCTTCCCATACTTAGAAAAGCACTAAAATCATTAACTAAGACATTTGTTCCTCATGACTAGCAGCAACCTTCTACCAAGATGTGTGGCTTGACTGCATGTACACCTTCCCCAAGATCACATATATGCTAACCTTCCCCCTTACATCTTCAGCGTACTTCCTCAGAGCTAACTGAGAAGCTGTCTCCTGGGCTATAGTCCTCAGTAAGTCTCGAAATAAACTCACAGCTCTCACATTGTGCATTTTAATTAAATTTAAAATATAAGACCATAAAAGTCTCAGATATCATCTTTCATTCATCAGAATGGCAATGACTCCAAAAATTGTGCTGGCATGGTGATGGGAAAACTGACATGCACATAGTGGTGATAGTAGTGAAAAACTAGTCTTTCCTAGTGAAAATGTGAGCAATATGTATCACAATTTTCAGTGTGTATGTTCTTTAATTTCCTAACTCCACTTCCAGGAATTTATCCTAAGACGATTAAATAAGTGAAAAACCATAAATGTACAAGGATGTTTATGACAGCATTGTTTATAAATAGTAAGATTTGAAAATAACTTAAATGTACATCATTTGGAGACTGGTAAATTGTACAATGGAATACTCTGCAGCTATTAAAAAGGATGAGGTATAGCTATATGTATCTCTTCAGAAGAAAGTAAACAACACACTATTAAATGAAATATAAGCTAAAGTACAATGTCTGCAATATAATCCTATCTTCTGTTTAAAAAGTATCTATCTATATAAACTTGTATGAATAGGTAAGCATGGTTAAAAATAGTCCATGTGGTATATACACAACTATTAACAGTATTATTTATGGGGTGGGGTGAAAGAAGTGGGAATTTTGTGAGATTTTACTTTTTTAATTTATATATTTCTATAAAATTTGAATTTTTACAATAAGTTTATATAACTTTGTAACTAGAAAGAAGTACTTTCCCTTTTTGGAAAAAAAAAGAAGAAGAAACAAAAACAGCTTTTATCTTAAAAATAAAACATTTCCTTTACACTAAATCCTAAATGTCATTAACCCTTCCTCCTTTCTTACTGGTCAGTCTCCTTATACCTGGAGAAAGTTTGGTCACTCTGCAGCTCAGGACTATATTTTTAGTTCCTGATCTCCTTTGGCTGCTTAATCTTCCCTTGAAGGTATTTCAGCTATTTATATTGCAGTAGAAGAACAGACACTTAATTTTGTTTTACACTTTACAAACAACATTAAAATAACAAAGGTGTTAATACATCATTTGAATATTTGGGAACACATAACTAAAGCATGGAGGCTTAGAAAAGTAGGCTAATAAATTCTCTTGTCCAAATTTAATGGGTCACAACAGCCAATTTTATATATAAAGCACAGGTGATCTTCAGGGTTTTTAAACATTTTCTTATTTTTTACAGTAATTCATTACCCTGTTTTTTTTGTTCCCATCTGCATAATCTATCTTCTCTCAATTTAACCAGAAGAGAAGGTATGTCTACAGTATACCAAAACAAGCAACAAAGTATAAAACAAAAACAAAAAAGGTTAGCCATTATTTAAATATATCTCAGAAAGAGTAAAGTTTAGAGTAGTGGGTACTACATTTTAAACGGAATATGGTCCAACTGCAACATTTTTTAAAGAGGAGTGATGAGGACAGTGAAGGGGCCAGAGTCACGTCATATGAGGAACTAAAGATGTTGAGGATGGTGAGAAAGGGAAAATGATAATCGAAAGTTACTTTTTTTCTATAGCTCTACAGCATTGAACTAGTTAGTATCAATGGATAGAAGTAACAGGAAGGTAGATTCTGGCTTAAGATTTTTACCAAATTATTTCTAGAGGTTTATTACAGATATTGAAAATGCTGAAAAGCACATTTTAATGTTAAAAGCAAAGCCTTAGCCTTAGTTCGTATATGGTGCCATCAACACCAGGAGTAAGAGGAAAGAATGATAAAGAAGACAGTAGGCTACCTTTCCAGTACACTGTAGGTGCTGTCCTGGCACGGAGAGGGAGGTCACAAACATGGTAAAGCAGCGAAGCAAGAATACAGTGCCCATCAGACTACAAAGCCTTCGGAGAAGTATTGACCTGTGAACAGTGACCAAAAAGGGAGAAAGATCAGAAGAAAACAAACCAAAATACCTCAGGCATCTAGTGTTTACTTAAAGGGAGGACAAGCAGGAAAACCATTAGATTCTTTGAAGAGGGCAGAAATCTTAAGAGACCATCTAAAGCACTGTCCAATAGGATGATGGAAATGGACTATAACTGCACTGTCCAATAAGCTATATACATGTGGCTCCTGAGCATTTGAAATGTACAAGTGAGGAACTGAATTTTAATTTTATTTCATTTTCACTAAATTAAATTTAAATAGCCACATGTGGCTAGCACCTGCCATGCTGGACAGTGCAGACCTAAGAGCATCATTTCACTGTTAAGAAAATATGGCTAAGAGAAAGTAAGAGTTATGCAAGAGAGAAGTAAGATAGTACCTAGACTGACTCTAGCTTAGTGTTAGTTTTATTACTCATATATTGTCATAACTTATTTAATGAGAAGATTCTAGGGATTTTTTTTGCTCATTAATGACACTGTAAATTGGTTGACAGTAATTATATAATAAACATTCTTTAATTTCTCTTAAATTTAAGCTATAAAATACTAAGGTTTTTTTTTAAAACTAAGTTTTACATTAAGTATATCTCTAACAATTTTTTTAATGTCTTCAACCAAAACAGACTATATGATTCTTAAGTACAGAGACTTTACTTAAACATTTTTGAAATGCTCCTCCCACCCTCAAAAAAAAGTACTCAACATAAGGTTAGGTAAGTTTCAAACTTCAGTGTGTACACCTGGGATGGAGCTCAGGAATCTGCATTTTATTTTTTAATTTTTTTCACTTCAAATATACTTCTGTTTTATTTTCTTTCTCCTCTCCTCAAGGAACTCTAATTATCTATATGGTAAACCTTCTTCAGGCTATCCCCTCAGTGTCCCCAAATATTTCATCTATTTTCTATCTTTAAAAAATTTTTTTCTTCAAATTATCTTCTGATTCATTAATTCTCTCTTCTGCTGGATTCAACCTGATGTCATACTCATTACTGAATTCTCAATTTCAGGGATTTAAAAAAATGTGTTTACTTCTAGAGTTTCCATTTCATTCTCTGTTAAAATTATCTTGAACACAGTCAGCAGAATTACTTTAAAATCTGTATCTGGTACCTCCATTTTCTGGATCCACAGTGGGTCTATTCCATTATTTATTGTTTCTCTTAAATTTTGATCATTTTCTCTTACATACTTATGTACCCCTTTATAAGTTATTTACTTGAGTGCCAGATATTGTATATAAAAAATTTTAGGAATAGGGCTTCCCTGGTGGCGCAGTGGTTGAGAGTCCGCCTGCCGATGCAGGGGGAGCGGGTTCATGCCCCGGTCTGGGAGGACCCCATGTGCCGCGGAGCGGCTGGGCCCGTGAGCCATGGCCGCTGAGCCTGCGCGTCCGGAGCCTGTGCTCCGCGACGGGAGAGGCCACAGCAGTGACAGGCCCCCGTACCGCAAAAAAAATAAAAAGAAAATTTTAGAATTAAATTTAGGCCTATATTATCTTCCCAAAGAGAGATTTGATATCTCTTTTGGCAAGTGGTTATGGGCTTTAACAATCTGGGGTCACCTTAATGCAATTTTTGAAACTGAAATTATTTCAAGCTAGGTTTCAGTCCCTGCAGGGTTTGCTTCATTTCTGGTTCACTACTACTTCTAGAGTGTAGCAGTGGTAATGTAAAAAAAGAAGAAAAGAAGGTAAGAAAGAGAAAAAGTAACACTGAATGGAGAGGGTACCAACTCAAAGCAGGAGGATTCTACCACTTCTCACCTTTCTTAATAGCCCTGCTCTCCAATATTTTGGGAAAACACAGGAGCCTAAATTGAATATACTGTCATCCAGAGAAGAATTAAATTCGTTTCTTCTGAGACCCAGTTAGCACTACTGACTTGAGAACACTCTAGCCCATTCCAAAATCCACAGCTTAATCTGGGAGTCTTGGTATCAGCCACTCAACTTTGTTACATACCTAAGGCTTAGTCTCCTTATCTTAGCTCTGGCATTACAACCAGTGGAATGCTTTTTCAGAGATGCTTACTCATTCCTCTGATTGTACACCACAGATTATTTTTTCTGTGTTTCCTTTTTCATGTGTTTGTGTGTTTGGGGCTCTTGGAGATTTTCCTTTCTTCCTGCAAGTTCAGTGATGCAATCCTTTCTTAACACAGGATTTATGGTGAATCTTCTTACTATATGGTGGAAAGTCCAGAGCAAAAGTCTCTGCCTTCTTTTTTCCACGCCATCATTTTATGAGCTTTTTGAGGAAGACAACATGGAATCTGAATTTTAACAAGAGCCCAGGTGATTCTAGAAAGTGCTACAAAGACCACGCTTTGAGAAACACTTTCTTTGACTAATTAAACATCAAAACTTGCATTTAGGGCTTCCCTGGTGGCACAGTGGTTGAGAGTCCGCCTGCTGATGCAGGGGACACGGGTTCATGCCTCGGTCCGGGAAGATCCCACATGCCGCGGAGCGGCTGGGCCCGTGAGCCATGGCCGCTGAGCCTGTGCGTCCGGAGCCTGTGCTCCACAATGGGAGAGGCCACAACAGTGAGAGGCCTGCGTATCGCAAAAAAAACAAAACAAAACAAAAAAAAAACTTGCATTTAGCTGGTCACTGCTACGCTTTGCTAAACCTACCAAGGTTTCCTATATAAGGTAAACTCTTTCTTGTTTTGAAGAGTGGATAAATTCAAATCTACAGGGTCTTGTGAGGCAAAGTTAAACCAGAAAGCAGCAGTGATACATGTGTTTTTTTTGTTTGTTTTTTGTTTTTATTTTTTTATTTTTTTGCGGTACACGGGCCTCTCAATGCTGTGGCCTCTCCCGTTGCGGAGCACAGGCTCCGGACGCGCAGGCTCAGCAGCCATGGCTCACGGGCCCAGCCGCTCCGTGGCATGAGGGATCTTCCCGGACTGGGGCACGAACCCGTGTCCCCTGCATCGGCAGGCGGACTCTCAACCACTGCACCACCAGGGAAGCCCCGATACATGTGTTTTTAAACCACCTCTGGTTTTAAGCATTCCAGTTATAAATATTGTTGCAAAGTGAGAGAGAATGAAGTGCAATATGGCCTAAAAGTGTGACAAGAATAGCAATCATCAACCCTTCTTTTCACCTTCAAAGCACTGAAATAACTGCTGCTTAGGACCTAAAGCTCATCACTGTAGTTTACCTCAAGCACTCCCTGGTGAGGAGAAAGAATAAAAAATTCACGAAAGTGTCCCTATTCCTCTTCAGTGTCCAGAGACAATGGATAGCAGACCCACAACTTTATCAGATCTATTTTTTCTTCACTATGCCTTTTTTTTTTAGTTGAAGAATGGCTGATTTACAATATTGTGTTAGTTTCAGGTGTACAGCAAAGTGATACAGTTATATACATATTTATATATATACATACATATATATTTCAGATTCTTTTTCAATATAGGTTATTATAAGATATTGAATATAGTTCCCTGTGCTATACAGTAAATCCTTGTTGTTTGTCTATTTTATATACAGTAGTATGTCTCTGTTAATCCCATACTCCTAATTTATCCCTCCCCCCTCCACTTCCCCTTTGGTAACCATAAGTTTGTTTTCTGTCTGTGAGTCTGCTTTTCTTTTGTAAATAAATTAATTTGTATTACTCTTTAGATTCCACACTATGCTTATGTTTTTACTTGAATAATTTCCCCTCATTAAAGTAGTAAAGTAGCCTCCTCTTATGCTTCTCTCCTTTTTTTTAATGCAAAAAACGTCTTCCCTTTCTATCTCTTGTGAAAGTACAAAAGAAGCACCTTCCCTATTCAGCAATTTTCTATACCATCTGAAGTAAACTACACTTGCTAGATGTGCACGGTGTGCAAAATGACCTCTTTTTTAATGCGCCTCCTCCAAGCAGAGAATAATTTCTTCCACCCAAACATCTGACCAAAGACTGTCCCTTGGAGGAGTTTCTAGCCTTCTATAGAAAGTGACATTTCCGATCTGTTTCCAAAGAAAGGCAAGGCTAGACTTAGATTGTCGTGGTTGGCCCATGGCTGAATACCGCCATCTCTAATCCTTCCCTGCAAAATACCTTCAGAATATTACTAAATATGTAGGTACTACCTCAGGCTGACTCTTTTGTTGATCAAACCCAAACATTTTCCTATGTCAGTAATTATAATGTCACAATGACTAGAGAAGGAAAGTAACAAGGAAACAGCAAAGGAAGAAACAAGGTTTGATGACCTTTGCATAAGACAGTCAAAACACTTTCAGTCTTTTAATGGAATAAGAGAGGTACCTGTGCTTGTGAAGAAGAAGAACCAGGAGCCAAATATAGCACAGAATCATGCCACATACTTCTGTCATGGCAAAGGCCCATGGAATTCTAGGAACGCTGGAACAGAAAAAAATTTAAATTTTGGACAAGAAGTATATGTATGTAAATGGCGCCACCCTGTCAGTAAGCTACTCTGCTAATAATGACCTTAAAATTGTTTTCTTTAACTTTTTTAAAAAATTAATTATTTATTTTTGGCTGTGTTGGGTCTTCGTTGCTGCATGCAGGCTTTCTCTAGTTGCGGCGAGTGGGGTCTACTCTGTTACGGTGCGCGGGCTTCTCATTGCGGTGGCTTCTCTTATTGCAGAGCACCGGCTCTAGGCATGCAGGCTTCAGTTGTTGTGGCACGCGGGCTCAGTAGTTGTGGCTCATGGGCTCTAGAGCGCAGGCTCAGTAGTTGTGGAGCACAGGCTTAGCTGCTCCACAGCATGTGGGATCTTCCTGGACCAGGGATCGAACCCATGTCCCCTGCACTGCCAGGCAGATTCTTAACCACTGCACCACCAGAGAAGTCCCTGTTTTCTTTAACTTCTACCTCTTTTAGAAGATGATATCTGGAGACCCTGGGGAAAAAAACTGTTTCATAAAGTACCTCATTTACCAGGACCTCTTTGTTGTTTGTGATTCCCAGCCATGGTTCTCTGTAAAGAAATAACTTTTTTCTCCTTTCCCATAGCATGGCAGACCTGTATACAGGACTGCCCCAAAAAGACAGGGGGAAAAAGGCTCACTTCTTAAATGGTGTGCTCATTTCAGAATCCAGACAGTCAGGGCTTGAACTCAACTACTCTTTTTTTTAGTATATTTTGTTTTCAAGCAAGTAAATAGAGTTTTTGTTTTGTTTTACTCCTCTCCTTCTCTCTCTGCCCTCCTTTGTTCTATATTTGTTTTCTTCTATCTTTTCCATTGTTGTCTTTCCTCACCAAATCCACAGCTCCTGTGATTACCGACTAGTAAAAGACATGTCACATTCTCAATTAAAAAGAAAGAAAGATGGGGGCAGGGAGAAGAAGATGATGAAGAAAAAGAAGAAGAAAGAGGAAGAAAGAAGAAGGAAGAAGGAAGGAAAAGGAGAAAAGGAGGAGGAGGAAGAAAAAAAGGAGGAGAGTGGTGGAAGGGAGGAGATGGAAATGAATTAGTCCAAATAGGTCATCTCTGGGTGGTAAGATTATTGATAGTTTTATTTTTATTCTTTGTAAATTTACACTAAAAATTTTTACACAATAGCATGTTAATTTTATAACTAAGGAAATAAAGGTATTTTTTAAAAAGAAGACATGAGGGCTTCCCTGGTGGCGCAGTGGTTAAGAGTCCGCCTGCCGATGCAGGGGACATGGGTTCGTGCCCCAGTCCGGGAAGATCCCACATGCCGCAGACCGGCTGGGCCCGTGAGTCATGGCCGCTGAGCCTGCGCGCCCGGAGCCTGTGCTCCGCAACGGGAGAGGCCACAACAGTGAGAGGCCCGCGTACCACAAAAAAAAAAAAAAAAAAAAAAAAAAGACATTAAGTCTGAAAGATATTAACAGTCTACTCCAAACCTTATTCAGAGTAACTGAAGAGAGTCAATTGTCTCCATTCAGGGACTCATCTTTTACCTATTACCTCAGAAAATAAAGACTCCTCTTGTGAATTTTTAATCTATTGCTGCCTTATTTATCTGGCATTATGGGGGAAAGGGTTATTTCACATAATAGAAATTTTCAGATAAAAGATCCCTTTAAATGACTTCTAAAAATTTAAACTTTTTTAATGAACATTAAAAAAACCTATATATGTATGTATGTGTACATGTGCATATGTATACATGTGTATATACATATGTATATATTTTATTTTATTTTATTATTATTTTTTTTTGCAGTACACGGGCCTCTCACTACTGTGGCCTCTCCCGTTGCGGAGCACAGGCTCTGGACGCGCAGGCTCAGCGGCCATGGCTCACGGGCTCAGCCGCTCCGCGGCATGTGCGATCCTTCCGGACCGGGGCACGAACCCGTGTCCCCTGCATTGGCAGGCGGACTCTCAACCACTGCACCACCAGGGAAGCCCTGTATATATTTTAAATAGTTTTAGAGTGTTTATGGTAAAAGTAAGTTTTCTGCCCCACCCCCAGCCTAAACCTAATTCTTGCTCTCCAGAGATAGTCACTTTCATTCTTCTGGTTTATTTGACGTTATATCTTCTAGTCACACACACAAAAACACATATACACACATACACACACTCTCTCTTTCTCTCCCATGCTCTCAATATTATTTCATCATTTTGTTTAAAATAATTTTTGGCTTTTACTTGATGGAAATGTTTAAGTATAGTTCATAGCTAAGACAATGGAACGCAAAGATTAAGTCCCTTTCTCGTACAACTCCTTACAATTCTCCAGAGCTAATAACTTAAAAAAAAAAAAAAGTTTGTTCTGTTTCTTGTATGCCTATCACCAATTCATCTTCAGACTATTCTATCAATTTCAATGTTTCCTTTGGAGAAATCTCTCCTAGAGCTCCTTCTTTAGAAAGGCTGCATTATCTAGTCCCTCCTGCATGGCTATTTCTTGGAATAAAACTTAACCCTCATCTTGGGAATTTCTCTTTTCTATATTGGATCCTCTGTTTCCTGAATCCCATGTCCTCCTCTTTCTCAGTTTACTCCTTAGTTTTTTTTGTTTTTGTTTTTTGGGTTTTTTTTGTGGTACATGGGCCTCTCACTGCTGTGGCCTCTCCCGTTGTGGAGCACAGGCTCCGGACGCACAGGTTCAGCGGCCATGGCTCACGGGCCCAGCCACTCCGCGGCATGTGGGATCCTCCCGGGCGGGGCACGAATCCGTGTCCCCTGCATTGGCAGGTGGACTCTCAACCACTTGCACCACCAGGGAAGCCCACTCCTTAGTTTTGATATAGTGTATCCTTGAATTATTTTCTCAGAGGAGGGATGGAGGATAAACTTGTTTTTTTTGTCAGATTTACTGAGGTTTAATTTACAAACAGAAAAATTCACCATTTTTAGCTATACAGTTCAAAGAGTTTTTTTTTTTTTTTTTTTTTTTTTTTTGTGGTACGCGGGCCTCTCACTGTTGTGGCCTCTCCCATTGCGGAGCACAGGCTCCGGACGCGCAGGCTCAGCGGCCATGGCTCACGGGCCCAGCCGCTCCGCGGCATGTGGGATCTTCCCAGACCGGGGCACGAACCCGCTTCCCCTGCATCGGCAGGCGGACTCTCAACCACTGCGCCACCAGGGAAGCCCAGTTCAAAGAGTTTTGACAAACACATTCAATCATGTAATCACCACCGCAATAAAGACAACATTTTCATCACTCCAAAAAGTTCCCTTGTGTCCCTTTGTAGTCAATTCCCTTTCTCACTTCCAGCTGTGGGGCTACCACTGATCTGATTTCTGATTCCTATAGGTTTGCCTTTTCTAGAATGGCATATAAATGCAATCACACAGTATTTGTCCAAATACCTTTTGTATCTGGCTATTTTCACTCAGCATAATATGTTTCAGATTCATCCATGTTATTGCATGTACAATTAATTCTTTATCTATTCTTTGTCTACAATTTCTGTATCCATTCACAGGTTGATGGGTATTCTGGGCTATTTCCAGGTTTGGGTGATTATGAATAAAGACCACATACAGGTCTTTGCATGGACGTATGTTTTCATTTTTCTTGGGTAAACACCTAGGAATGAAACTGTTGAGTCCTATGTTAAGTTTATGTTTAACTTCTTAAGAAACTATCAAACTGTTTTCAAAGCAGTTGTACCATTTTGCAATTCTACCAGCAAAGTATGAGAGCATCAGTTGCTCTGAATCCTCGTCAGGCCTTGTCATTAGCAATTTTTTTCATTTTAGCAATTCTAGTAGCTGTGGGATTGGAGAGTAAATTTTTTTTGAGACTTGCAAATTTTAAAATACCCTTGGGTCTAGCCTTATGTCTATTTGGTAGTTTGCCTAGGCAGAACATTTTAGGTTAGACATTATTTTGTCTCAGAATGTTAGAGGCATTTGTTTCATTGTCATCTCACTTCCACGGTTGCTAAGAAGTGTGATGCTATTTGGATATCTAATCTTTGTGTGTTACTTGTTTTGTCTCTTAAGAAGCTTTTAGGATCTTCTGTCTATACCTAGTGTTCTGAAATTTTTCATTTCTTGTACTGGGTGCTCTTTCAATCTAGGAAGTCACATTCTTTGATTCTGAGAAATTTCCTTTTATTATAGCTTAGATAATATCTTCCTCTTCATTTTCTCTACGTTCTTCCTAAAACCCCTATTTTTTCCACTGCTGGGCCAATGGGATTGATCTTACTTTTTCTCCTCTACTTCTTATCTCTGCTTTACATGCTGGGCAATTTCATCAAATCCATGTTCCAATTATCCTGCTGGGATTTTTTTTTTTTTTTTTTTTTGCTGTGTTGGGTCTTCGTTTCTGTGCGAGGGTTTTCTCTAGTTGCGGCGAGCGGGGGCCACTCCTCATCGCGCTGTGCGGGCCTCTCACTATCGCGGCCTCTCTTGTTGCGGAGCACAGGCTCCAGACGCGCAGGCTCAGTAGTTGTGGCTCACGGGGTCAGTTGCTCCGTGGCATGTGGGATCCTCCCAGACCAGGGCCTGAACCCGTGTCCCCTGCATTGGCAGGCAGATTCTCAACTACTGCGCCACCAGGGAAGCCCATCCTGCTGCATTTTAAATTTCTACTTTCATTTTTTATTTTTCAAAAGCTTTTTTTCTCTGAATTTTCCTTTTTCATCGTCTACTGTTACTGTCTCATAGAATGCAGTAGCTCTTACCTGTGAGTATATCAATGGTTATTTTTGTTGAAGTGTTCTGCTCCCTGTTTTGTGTTTCCCAGTTTGCTTTTTTTCTATTTGCACTGATCTGTTTTCCTCAAATGTCTGGTGATTCTTGACTGACAGTTCATATTTGACAGGGAAGTACTAAAAAAATAATAATAATGTGATGCTCTGTATGCATGGACTGAGGTTGTGAAGTATGGGTTTCACTGTGATAGAACAGAGGTCTAGTTGATGAGATATGGATATCTCTCCTACCACAGTATCTATAGTCCTTTTCTCTTGTGCAGGTTTTCCAAGGAGAGGAATCTGTTCTCCTGCTTGGAAGACTGGGGCTGGGAAGTTAAGTCTGGTTACTTAAGGAAGGGAGCTGGAAGTCTCTGTGATCTAGATTTACAGTTAATCAATTTAATTACATTAAATCAGTTAATTTACAGTTAATCACAGAAAATACAATGAAAACAGGCACCTTTGTTCTCATCTGGGCATGGTGTCCCCGAGTCCAGAGTCCCTCACACTCAACTACTCTGGAGAACAAACCACCTGTCTTCTGTTGCAGTAGAACAGGTCTTAAATTGATTTTCAACCAGTTCTCCCATATTTAGCTCCTATCTCTACCCAGTCTTGAGAGATGTTTGATGCCTCCTGTTTTGAGAGTTTTTCTGGAGTACTGCAGTACAAATAAACTCACCTCTTGGGCACCGCTAGTCCCCACTCCCAACCTCACAACAGACACTTAGCTTTCTACTTTCCAAATTTTCATTATTATCACTGCTTCTGCCTTCATGGGATTACTGGGGGCCCCCACCCCCACTTCTTCTTGTTTCTTTTTTAGTGAAGTGTTGTAAGGAAATTGTCAAATGTGTTTTCAATATCTCATATTTATTCTGATGCAATGCTTTCTAAAATGCATTATACATGTTATGCATTTTTTTTCTGGATAAAATTTAATTTTCTTTCATAATTCAGAGTCATCACTGTGAACACTGATTATTACACTGGACATGGTAATGATCTCAGAGACTACTGAGAAATGAAAGGCAGTGAAGCCCCAGATTAATGTGGCTTTTCCATTATTTATGTGTGCTTTTTATAGTGCTTCTGTTTTCTCTATTATGGCTATTAGCTATCCCTCCTCACATATAAGTGGGCCTGCCTCTAGAAGCATCTCTATCTCCTAATTTTTTGTTTATGATGTGCTGAAGCTCTTGGAACTGTGTCAAGTAAGCTTCAGAAGCAGACTCTGAAACAAAGATCACTGTGAAAGTTATTAGGAATGTTCCCAAGGGAAAATATAGGGTAGTGGGAAAATGAGATCAGGAAGGCAAGGAAGCAAGGCAAGAGTGAGACGTCAAGCAAAGCCCTGTGGTAAACTCAGGCAAGGGTAACTTTGGCTCAATCCTGCAAGGAATCTGGGAGACAGTGTAGGTCCAACCTAAAAGTTGTCCTAATTAGGTCAAAGAGAAATGAAATATTTATACCCCACCTCATCAGTTATTGGTTAAGGGCTGCTGCTGAAGGGATGTAAATTTCCAAGTATGTTTGGCTCTCTTTTTAAGCAGGCAAAGTGTATTCCAGCAGCCCAAGAGCAGTTCTCCAACAAAGACATACAATTGCCGGATGTTGGGAGTATAAGTGTGCAAGAAAATGGAAAAGAGATCTGAGGGGATACAGGAGGAATGCTGACAGCACCTGCTACCATTCTCCTGTGAATAAAGTTTAGATACTTAAGAGCATGGGGCTTTGTAGCTGGTGGAACTGTAGACTGTTAGGCAAAATTTGGTTTCAAACCCCCATTGCAAATTGAAAACATATGTCTATACAAAACTTTGTATGAATGTTCATAGCAGCATTATTAATAGTAGCCAAAAAGTGGATACAACTCAAACCTTCATCAACTAATGAATGGATAAGCTAAATGTAGTATATCCAAACAATGAAATAATATTCTGTAATAAAAAGGAATGAAGTACTAATACATACTACTTATATGGATGAATCTTAAAAACATTATGCTAAATGAAAGAAGCCAGACACAAAATAAGGCCTCATGTTGTAATGGCCATTGATATGAAATGTCCAGAATAGACAAATCCATAGAAATAGAAAGAGAAAGTAGATTGTGGTTGCCAGGGTCTGGAGGGAGGAGGGAAATGGGGTATGACTGATAATGGATATGAGTCTATTTGGGGTGTTGAAAACGTTCTGGAATTAGTGGTGATGGTTGCACAACTTTGTAAATATACTAAAAACCACTGAATTGTACACTTTAAAATAAAATCCTCATGATCAATCATTTCCCTCTTCTTTCCCATTATGCCTTTCATAGTCATCTATAGAACCTCAGCATCCATTCTCTGATTTCTTGAGATTTTAGTTTTTGGTTCACTGTCACTCTCCAAAACTTCTCCTGTTGTGGTATATATCCTTCTCACTCCTCTTTTTACTTCTCCTCCTATGACCTTGTCTTTTACTCTACTTCAGCGACCCACCATCCACGGTTATAAACTGGATCTTGTCATTATCAAGATTATTCTTCATAATCTCAATGTCAAGAACTCTATACTAACCAACACCTCTTGTCTTTCCATCTTATCTAGTACTCCAACTTCAATAATTCTGAGACCCCAAATCCACAGATCTTATAACACTTGCACAGTCCTTCACCTACCTCATATCCTCCTGTCCCTCCTTATCTACCTATGCCCATGGTTAGTCATTATAATCACTCCCTTTCCTCTTTTTCCTTCATTGCATTGCCTAGCAAAACTTAAAGCCCGGGCTTCCCTGGTGGCGCAGTGGTTGAGAGTCTGCCTGCCGATGCAGGGGACACGGGTTCGTGCCCCGGTCCGGGAAGATCCCACATGCTACGGAGCGGCTGGGCCCCTGAGCCATGGCTGCTGAGCCTGCGCGTCCGGAGCTTGTGCTCCGCAACGGGAGAGGCCACGACAGTGAGAGGCCCGTGTACCTCAAAAAAAAACAAACAAAAAAACTTAAAGCCCACTTAAATCCAATTATCTACCTATTCTATACCTGTATCTGTGCAGTTGAGTGAGGCTGATAAAAACACACAATATCAACATGACTATTAACCTCAAGGAGGTCTTTAGTGCTGCTACTACATCACACAAGTCTATTCACTCATAGATGACTATTTTACACTTCATCCTTTCTCCGCAAACCTCCGACCTTCTCTCTCTTCTAAATCTCTGTTTCCAGAGGAAATAAAAACAATCAGCAGAGGACTTCCTCATGCTTTACCATCACATCTAGCAACCTTATATCTGTTTCCATATTTTCTGTCTTCCCCTCTGTTATGAATTAATAGACCCTGTGCCTAAGACCAGCCTCTCCCACCCACTAGATCCTACCGCTTTTCATCTACTCAAGGATATTATTCCATCAATTATACCCTCTCTTTCCTCTAACAGTATCTCCTTCCCTCTAAATTGGGTCATTCCTATCATCAGTACAACAATCATGCTATATAATACAGCCCATCCAAAACAAAACCCTGGTGACTCCATATCTTTTCCTCCTTTCTCCAATACAACTCCATTTCTCTGTTGCCCTTATAGAAAAACTTTTAAGGGCTTGTAAGACTTGATTGTTTCCAATTTCTCTCTTCCCATTCTCTTCCTCTCTCTCATTTCTTTACCCAATTTTTTTACTCTGAAAAATTCTGATCATAACAAAAGCTGAAAGATAAACGAATCATCACTTAAGTCTATCAATTGTTTACAATAATTAACATTTTCCCATATTTGCTTTACTTCCCTCTTTCTGTACAAACCTAAATACACATACACACTCTTGGAGGAGACTAAACCCTTCCCAAAATAAGTTGCAGACATTATGACACTTCTCCCCTAAATACTTCAACATGTATCTCCTAAGAACAAGGATATCCTCTTCATAACCCAATACACTATTACACCCAGGAAACTGTAACACCAATTTAGTGTTAAACTGTATCATTTAATATGCCATCCATATTCAAATTTTCCTAACTGTTCTAAAATGTCCTTTATAGAAGTATTTTTTTTTTTCTTGATTGAGGATTCAATTGAAGTTCATGTACTGCGCTTGGTTATGGCTCTTCAACCTCCCTTATAATTCCCTTGAAGAACTTCCCCTCTCAGTCAACCATTTTTTGTTTGTTTTGTTTATCACTATGGGTTCATAGATTCTTTTTCTTACTCAGTATATTATAATCCATTACCATCATTATGCATTTTTTAAAATTTATTTATTTATTTTTGGCTGTGTTGGGTCTTCGTTTCTGTGCCAGGGCTTTCTCTACTTGTGGTAAGAGGGGGCCACTCTTCATCACGGTGCACGGGCCTCTCACTATCGCAGCCTCTCTTGTTGCGGAGCACAGGCTCCAGACACGCAGGCTCAGTAGTTGTGGCTCACGGGCCTAGTTGCTCCGTGGCATGTGGGATCTTCCCAGACCAGGGCTCGAACCCGTGTCCCCTGCATTAGCAGGCAGATTCTCAACCACTGAGCCACCAGGGAGGCCCTCATTATGCTTTTTGATGTTCCAATTGTCCTAATTTGATCAATGGGAGCCCCTTAAAACCAGCTCATATGTTCTTCTGATAGGTTTCTACTTCCTTGCTTTATGGCACAAAATCTATTTCAGGCTAATTTTATGCTTACCATTCCCCAGACTTAAAATTAGCCATTTCTCTAAGGAGCCCTGGTCTGTTCCTTTAGTACAGATTGGTATTTAGAAACCATGATCTGGATGCTCATGGTGCTTCACAACTACTGAGTTTTTCCTACAAACCATTTCACATCAGTTCATAGAAATCTTCCTCATTCTTTTCTATGATTAAATAGTACTCTATTGTGTAGGTGTACCACAGTATATTCAAGCAGTTTTCCATGGATAAGCATTTAGATTATTTCCAATATTTGTAATTATTACAATTAATGTCACAATGAATAACTCTGTCCATATGCTGTTTCATATTTGTGGAGATATACCTTTAGGTAAATTCCAGTCTCACATTCTCTCTTGAACTCATTATAATCAGGCTTTTGGCCTTATTAACTCTTGTCAAAGTCAACGGTCAATTATCCTCATCTTACTTGACCCCTCAGCAGCATTTGACACAGCTAATTATAATTTATTCCTGTCTTCTTAAAATACTTTTTTTTTTTTTAACTTGGCTTCCATAATACTCTCTCACTCTCTCTGCCCTGACCTCCTCAGTCTTCTTCTTTACTAGTTTTGCCTTACTTTTCTGACCTCTAAACATTATACCTGTTCTTGGGCTCAATCTTCAATCTTCTTTTCCCTTCTAAACTCACTTCCTAGTAGATATTATCTAATATCATGGCTTTACCTACACTTGTAACTCCCAAATTTCAGCCTAGATCTCTCTGAACACTAACTCATCTTTCCATCTCTTACTTGACTTCTGATTTGGTGTAAAAGATACTTCAAACTTGACATGTCTAAAACCAAACCCTTACTTTTCTCTTCAAGTCAGGTCTTTCCACAGTCTTCCCACCTCTATAAAGGACAACTCTATCCTTCCAGATGATCAAGTCAAAAATCTTGGAATAGGGCTTCCCTGGTGGCGCAGTGGTTGAGAATCTGCCTGCTAATGCAGGGGACACGGGTTCGAGTCCTGGTCTGGGAAGATCCCACATGCCGCGGAGCAACTAGGCCCAAGAGCCACAACTACTGAGCCTGCGCGTCTGGAGCCTGTGCTCCGCAACAAGAGAGGCTGCGATAGTGAGAGGCCTGTGCACCGCGATGAAGAGTGGCCCCGGCTTGCCACAACTAGAGAAAGCCTTCGCACAGAAACAAACACCCAACACAGCCCAGGATAAATAAATTAATTAATTAATTAATTTAAAAAAAATCTTGGAACAATCTTTGAATTCTTTCTCTTACACCTTACATGCAAATCCATAAGCAAATCTTGTTGCCTGTATGTACATACATACCCACACACATATATATACATACATATATGTATATCTACACACACACCCATATATATGTATGTACCACTACTCTTCTCATCCAATCCACCCCGTCTTTGTCTAGAGGAATTCAGTAATCTAACCTCTGCTTTCCCATCCCCACCACCGAGCTATTCTATTAGCAACAATTAGAGTGACCTTTTAAAATGGAAGTTAGATTGCTCTACTCTTCTCCTAAATGCTTTCCAATGGCTTCCCTTTTCACTTAGAATGAAAGCTAAAGTCCTTAAAATTGTCTACAAGTACCTACAAAATCTGGACTCCTGTCTCCTCTCAGATCTCATCTCCAACTGTTCTCTCCATCTCTCACTTGCTGTTCCTTAAACATGCTAAGCCTACTACCAATTCAGGATTCCTGCACCTTGCTGTTTCCTCTGCCTAGAGTACTGTTTCATCAGATATCCACATGCTGTCTTCCTTACTTCCTTAGGGTCTTCTGTTGGAAAAATTGTGCATGATAGAACAGGGTAGGAGATATAGGGATCTAACAGCTTCTTAAACAGCTTTCTTATTTTAGCACCACCCTTTCACCCACAGTATCCAGAGCTTTGAGAAATCTGCAAGATAGTTTGGGTTGGTTCTCAGTTTTCCCAACTGCTGCTTTAGAATTAGGTTACTTTAGCTCTGCTAGTTGCCACTCACCCATCTGCTTTTCTTTTCTTTTTTAATATTCATTTATTTATTTGGCTGCGCCGGGTCTTAGTTGCAGCATGCGGGATCTTTTATTTGTAGCATATGGGATCTAGTTCCCTGACCAGGGATCGAACCCAGGCCCCCTGCATTGCAGTGGGGAGTCTTAACCACTGGACCACCAGGGAAGACCCTCATCCACCTGCTTTCAAACTCCCAAAAATGTATGGCTGTTTTCTCCTCTCTTATCTACCCTTTCCTTGTAAGTTTACAACTTAAGACCAACAAACAAACACAACTTCTTTACTATACTTTTAGTCAGGGCTTGAGAGAGAATAAAATGTTATATATATGTCATTCTGCCATCTTAACATGGACATTTTAATTCATTTCATTTTTGAAAAACCCATATACTATAAGGAACTTTCAGAAGGGCACAACGTTTAGCTTTGTTTTCTTAAACATCTTTATTGGAGTATAATTGCTTTACAATGGTGTGTTAGTTTCTGCTTTATAACAAAGTGAATCAGTTATACATAAACATATGTTCCCATATCTCTTCCCTCTTGTGTCTCCCTCCCTCCCACCCTCCCTATCCCACCCCTCTAGGTGGTCACAAACCCACCCCTCTAGGTGGTCACAAACCACCTAGCTGATCTCCCTGTGCTATGCGGCTACTTCCCACTAGCTATCTATTTTACGTTTGGTAGTGTATATATATCCATGCCACTCTCTCACTTTGTCACAGCTTACCTTTCCCCCTCCCCATATCCTCAAGTCCATGCTCTAGGAGGTCTGTGTCTTTATTCCCGTCTTACCCCTAGGTTCTTCATGACTTTTTTTTTCTTAGATTCCATGTATGTGTTAGCATACGGTATTTGTTTTTCTCTTTCTGACTTACTTCACTCTGTATGACAGACTCTAGGTCCATCCACCTCACTACAAATGACTCAATTTCGTTTCTTTTTATGGCTGAGTAATATTCCATTGTATATATGTGCCACATCTTCTTTATCCACTCATCTGCTGATGGACACTTAGGTTGCTTCCATGTCCTGGCTATTGTAAATAGAGCTGCAATGAACATTTTGGTACATGACTCTTTTTGAATTATGGTTTTCTCAGGGTATATGCCCAGTAGTGGGAGTGCTGGGTTGTATGGTAGTTCTATTTGTAGTTTTTTAAGGAAACTCCATGCTGTTCTCCATAGTAGCTGTATCAATTTACATTCCCACCAACAGTGCAAGAGTGTTCCCTTTTTTCCACACCCTCTCCAGCATTCATTGTTTCTAGATTTTTTGATGATGGCCATTCTGACTGGTGTGAGATGATATCTCATTGTAGTTTTGATGTGCATTTCTCTAATGATTAGTGATGTTGAGCATTCTTTCATGTGTTTGTTGGCAATCTGTATATATCTTCTTTGGAGAGATGTCTATTTAGGTCTTCTGCCCATTTTTGGATTGGGTTGTTTTTTTGTTATTGAGCTGCATGAGCTGCTTGTAAATCTTGGAGATTAATCCTTTGTCAGTTGCTACATTTCAAAATATTTTCTCCCATTCTGAGGGTTCTCTTTTGGCCTTGTTTATGGTTTCCCTTGCTGTGCAAAAGCTTTTAAGTTTCATTAGGTCCCATTTGTTTATTTTTGCTTTTTATTTCCATTTCTCTAGGAGGTGGGTAAAAAGGATCTTGCTGTGATTTATGTCATAAAGCGTTCTGCCTATGTTTTCCTCTAAGAGTTTGATAGTGTCTGGCCTTACATTTAGGTCTTTAATCCATTTTGAGTTTATTTTTGTGTATGGTGTTAGGGAGTGTTCTAATTTCATACTTTTACATGTAGCTGTCCAGTTTTCCCAGCACCACTTATTGAAGAGGCTGTCTTTTCTCCACTGTATATTCTTGCCTCCTTTATCAAAGATAAGGTGCCCATATGTGCGTGCATTTGTCTCTGGGCTTTCTATCCTGTTCCATTGATCTATATTTCTGTTTTTGTGCCAGTATCATACTGTCTTGATTACTGTAGCTTTGTAGTATAGTCTTAAGTCAGGGAGCCTGATTCCTCCAGCTCCATTTTTCGTTCTCAAGATTGCTTTGGCTATTCAGGGTCTTTTGTGTTTCCATACAAATTGTGAAATTTTTTTGTTCTAGTTCTGTGAAAAATGCCAGTGGTAGTTTGACAGGGGTTGCACTGAATCTGTAGATTGCTTTGGGTAGTAGAGTCATTTTCACAATGTTGATTCTTCCAATCTAAGAACATGGTATATCTCTCCATCTATTTGTATCATCTTTAATTTCTTACATTAGTGTCTTATAATTTTCTGCATACAGGTCTTTTGTCTCCTTAGGTAGGTTTATTCCTAGATATTTTATTCTTTCTGTTGCAATGGTAAATGGGAGTGTTTTCTTAATTTCACTTTCAGATTTTTCATCACTAGTGTATAAAAATGCCAGAGATTTCTGTGCACTAATTTTGTATCCTGCTACTTTACCAAATTCATTGATTAGCTCTAGTAGTTTTCTGGTAGCATCTTTAGGATTCTCTATGTAGAGTATCATGTCATCTGCAAACAGTGACAGCTTTACTTCTTCTTTTCCAATTTGGATTCCTTTTCTTCTCTGATTGCTGTGGCTAGAACTTCCAAAACTATGTTGAATAAGAGTGGTGAGAGTGGGCAACCTTGTCTTTTTTTTTTTTTTTTTTTTTTGTGGTACACGGGCCTCACTGTTGTGGCCTCTCCCGTTGTGGACCACAGGCTCCAGACGCACAGGCTCAGCGGCCGTGGCTCACAGGCCCAGTTGCTCCGTGGCATGTGGGATCTTCCTGGACCGGGGCACAAACCCATGTCTCCTGCATCAGCAGGCGGACTCTCAACCACTGCGCCACCAGGGAAGCCCCAACCTTGTCTTGTTCCTGATCTTAGTGGGAATGGTTTCAGTTTTTCACCATTGAGGACGATGTTGGCTGTGGATTTGTCATATATGGCCTTTATTATGTTGAGGAAAGTTCCCTCTATGCCTACTTTCTGCAGGGTTTTTATCATAAATGGGTGTTGAATTTTGTCAAAAGCTTTCTCTGCATCTATTGAGATGATCATATGGTTTTTCTCCTTCAATTTCTTAGTATGGTGTATCACGTTGATTGATTTGCGTATATTGAAGAATCCTTGCATTCCTAGAATAAACCTCACTTAATCATGGTGTAGGATCCTTTTAATGTGCTGTTGGATTCTGTTTGCTAGTATTTTGTTGAGGATTTTTGCATCTATGTTCATCAGGGATATTGGCCTGTAGTTTTCTTTCTTTGTGACGTCTTTGTCTGGTTTTGGTATCAGGGTGATGGTGGCCTCACAGAATGAGTTTGGGAGTGTTCCTCCCTCTGCTATATTTTGGAAGAGTCTGAGAAGGATAGGTGTTAGCTCTTCTCTAAGTGTTTGATAGAATTCGCCTGTGAAGCCATCTGGTCCTGGGCTTTTGTTTGTTGGAAGATTTTTAATCACAGTTTCAATCTCAGGGGCACAACGTTTTATAAAAACAGGACAGCACTACAAACTTTCAAAAGATTTTTTAAAACCACAAATATAAAAACTAATAGTTTTGAGTTTTGTTCTATTCTTATTTTTCATATAATATACTATATTCTTTTTTATGCATTCAGTATTTATAAAAACAGAATACTATCCATGAATTAGTTTGTATTTGTGATAGTTCTAATTTATTTGATGATACATGAGACCTCCCCATATTTTTAAAAGAAGCAAAACCCTGTTCATCTTTTTTTTGAAAAAAGTAAACAAATTCCATTTATTACATATAACATTCCAGGAAACCCTTTTAAAATCTGAAGTGCCCAAGGAGCTATAGCATAGCTGTAGAAAAATAAATTAAGCAGTGGTTCTTCCTACTCATCTAGGCTTAAGGTCTAGTTTACTCTAAGGGAAAAAGGTAATTCTAAAGCATATCTTTATATAGTACCAGATAAAGCAAATGGGAAGTATATATCAACCAAAACAACAATAATAAACAACGTAATTATCATGAATATATCAATACTATTGTTAGTACAGCTATCTTCTACAAACTTGGCAACTAGAAACAAAACTTACCTGTCTAAGAATATATCCGGGAGTGGTGGATAGGTCTGCATGTCAGGCACTCGCTCGTGGACTATAACCATTATGAAAGATGTAAATCCGAACACTATAAAAACATATATACAACTCAATATGGTCTTCCAATACTCTGGGTCCAATCTTCGAATAGAATGTTTGTTTTTACCATTCACATACTGGTATTGATCAGAATTCAAATCAGTTATGGGTCCGTCACAGTCGTGTGAAGGTTCCCCATTACAGAGCCACTCTGCACTCTGAAGAGCACTGATGAAAGGGCTCATGGAACTCATGGGACTGTCACTGTTGTATCCCATCTCTTCTAAAACATCAATATGTATTTTCTGCAATTTTCGGACTGACAGCATTAACCTTTTAATGTCCCCTAAGACTTTGATTTCCAGAGGAGGAGACCGGAGATCATATTCAGTCAGCGTTAGCAATGTGATTCCATCAAGTCGGTGCTTATTGCATAAAATGTCCACATACTCAAAAAAGCCTTCATCCTTCAGCCAAACAGCTACATGCTTGGTAGTCCAGCGGCGAATGCAGAGCTGATTAGGAAAAGCCATTTCCTCTTCCACTGCCTGTCAAGGGAAAACAGGAAAATAAAACAAAAATTTCAGGGTGTCCTAACAACTCCTTTGAAGACAAAATACACGTAAACACATCAGAAACAGTAATTCATCTACACTGCCCTATTGGCTTCCAGACAAGGGTAAAAGAGACAAAAATTATTCATTAACGAGTAGTTTTCAACAGATTAACATTCTAATTATTATATGCATATAACCCCAATAGCAGAAGGAAAGCTAATGACCGAACATTTTTACAAAATGTTTTTTTGGTAATATTTTACAAATGGCTTTTCCACACCACAGCAAGCCATAACTTAATTACAAAAAGCCTACTGGTGAGAACAATTGAGAAAAATAACTCAACACTTTTCATAAAATGAGATATATAGAAAGATTTGTTATATGTAAAAATAAATCAAATTTCAGAAATCTTCATGTTCATGGAATAAGTATTCCCCCCACCCCGCCTCCAAAAACAACCACAACCCCACAAAGGCAGATAGATAACTAATTGCAGGAAACCCCTTAGATTAAGCATATTTCTATCTACTATACAAATAATTTCTACAACAGATATAAAGCCTTTACTAGATATAAGTATCTATAAATATCTTAACAGCTCATTTCTTTCTATACCTTGAATATTCCATTACAGAACTGAAAAAGGAAGTTTCTTCTTAAACTATCATTGAGATTTAGTGATAAAACATTTCAATGTACCATAAATTTGAGGGGCCATATTTTATACTGCAATTATAGTATTTCCTTTTTTTTTAATTTTAATTTTTGCCCTCACCACGTGGTTTGCGGGATCTTAGTTCCTTGACCAGGGATTGAACCCGGGACCTCAGCAGTGAAAGCACGGAGTCCTAACCACTGGACCCCTGGGAAATTCCCTATACTGCAATTATAAAAGGCCAATAATGTACTGTTTCAAAAAGTACTAATAATTTTTACTACTTTGATCCCACACAGTTCTGTTTATATTATTTTTCCATTTTAAAATGTTCAGTAGCTTGGGCCTATATCAGGTTTATAAACTTTATCAGATATACAGGAGACAAAGGCCTACATGGAGAAAAAACCTAGTTCCCTAAAGTACTTTCTCAACTACTAAAGCCTGTGGGCTTTCTGACATTTTCCAGATCTCTGAAGACCATATTTCCTTCTGAGATGATTTTTAAAAAACACAGTAAGGGGACTTCCCTGGTAGCACAGTGGATAGGACTCTGCGCTCCCAATGCAGGGGGTCCGGATTTGATCCCTAGTCAGAGAACTAGATCCCACATACATGACACAACTAAGGAGCCGCAACTAAGACCCGGTGCAACCAAAATAAATAAATAAATATTATATTTTTTTTAAAAAAACCCACAGTAGGTAAACTTTAAAGCATTAAAAAAGAAGAAGAAGGAGAAAGAATGATACAAAAACACCTATGTGCCCACTACCCAGCTTGAAAGAAAAAAAAAAAAAAAACCAAACAGTTCCAATACATATGTTCTGTTTCTTAATCTGGGTATTAGTTATACAGGTGAAAATTCATCAATCTGTATACATATGATCTACACTTTACATATGTTGAACTTGATTTTCAAAGTTTGCTTTAAAAGCAAAACAAAACATCAATACAAGTGAATGTCCTTCCCTGATAGCAACCCCTTCCTCTCCTCTCAGATGTAGTAATTCCTAATTTTAGTGCTTATCATTCCCTTACAACATGCATTTTTTGGCTATGAAAAACTTTCTATGCTTCCTTATGCTAAGGAAAGTAAAAAGCTGCTACTTCTGCATTCTTCTATCCACACAAACTCTTGCCACGAATACTTATACTCATCTGAAAAAGGCAGATACTCAACTACCTAAGTACCTCTTATACCATCAAAAGTATTCAGCCAACAAGAAACATGCCCATTAAATATGTTTCTTAATTACTAAAAAGCAATCCTAGTTTTTGGAAACCTTAAATCACAGTGTTTCAAAACAGAGCTTTTAATAGTATTAATCCACAATAGCTTTTCAGTCTTAAAAAATTAACAGTACATGCATCTGTAAGGACATGTTTTATATACTGCAGAGCTACAAAAAATCATACTCAACTTTTAAATTTTTACCTACAGTATATCAGTGTCATCCCAAAGGCCAAGGAATTATGATTTATTCACTTTCAACTCATGGAATTTATACACATTGATATATATAATTTTATATCATGTATTACATATATATAGTTCCATTTTAAATGATTTTGCTATGTTTTAGTCTATATAGATAGCCAGATGGCTTCATCCTACACACTACATACATATCTCTTCCCCAAGGTATTCTCTGAATAAATTATTTCATCCCTGAATATCCAACAAACACATGCTACAAACTCTGCAACAATTACGATGTAATAAGTATGAGAAGCTCTTCTCATACAAAATAAGGCCAGATTCCTTCTGTCATTTTACTTCTGTTCTGCTACCTTTCTCCTTTTTCTAACAGCTTACCACCAACGGGCTCCAAGTCACCCCCATCCTTTTAGCCTTATTCTTCAGTAGTTTCATCTCACACACTGCTCAAAATGATCTCTTTCATGGTTATTTTTTTTTCTGTCTTATAGCACCTTCAATCTGGCTAACAATCTGTTCTTTACACCCTCAATCTGTCTAACAAACAGGCTTTGATGCTGGCGTTTTAGCTGCTAGAAAATATGAGTTATCATACAAGAAAGCCTCCTGGAAGTCTTTGAGCCTGCTGTGGCAATGCCCTAAAAGCATGACACACTGCACTGTTGTGCTTCATCAGGTCAGGGCACACCCGTTAATTGTATGCTACTACATACAGTCAGAGGCCCATATTTAGATAACACTATGAAAACCTGCATTAAAGAGGTATATTAACAGATGATAAAAGGCTTCAAGGCAATTTAATATTTACATTGTACCACAGGAACTACAGGGGACAGGAGACTTTTAACGAAGAATATGACAGCTATAAGTTTCATACAAATATACATAATGAAGAAATTTAGGTAAGTAAATGTTTCAGAATACTTTCAGCTTTAACCAATAATTAATATGAATCAACTATCAGTTAAAGGGACTTCTGCTTCTGACCAAGATGCAATAAGAGAAACCAAATTTACTTTTCCACCTGAAACAGCCAGAAAATAGATAAAATATATGGGGAGAAAACCAGTTTCAAGACAGTGGGCACCAGAAAACAAAGGAGATCCTTGAGAGTAGGAAACAAGGTGAGCCCTACTGCCCCAGCCATGAGTGGTACAGGATATAAACTGGGTGAGGCCCAGCAGGCTTAGTGAGTTGAAATGGAACGGAGAATCTAGGGAAATCAAGGTGGCTAGTGTACCTGGGATAGAATACTAGAGAGGAGAAAGATACACAAAGAACTTGTTATGGACTGAATGTTTATATTCCCCCCAAATTCATATGTTGAAATTCTATGCCCCAATAGGATAGTATTAGGAGGTGATTAGGTCATGAAGGCAGAACCCTCGTGAATGGAATTAATGCCTTTGTAAGAGACACCCCAGAGAGTTCTCTCTTCCCTCTGTCATGTAAAGACACAACTAGAAGATGACCATCTATGAACTAGAAGCAGGTCCTCACAGACACCAAAGCTGCTGGCACTCTGATCTTGGACTCCTCAGCCTCCAGAACTGTGAGAAATAGATTTGTTGTTTAAGCCGCCCAGCCTATGGTATTTTTGTTATAACAGCCCAAGCAGACTAAGACGGAACTCCAGAGATTTGCAAAGGATCTCCCTTGAATAGGCAGCTGAATGCTGATCAGCACATATATGTGAGGAAGCCAAACAAGACTGAAAAAAGAACCACCCAGAAAGATTAGAGGCAATAACACCCAGTATTCACACAAGACCACTAAAAGTGCCTACTATAAACAACCAGACTGGAAAAAAATGAAAAATCTCATGATTCATGGGGCACTGGGTAGAGTACACAATAAGATCTTTCCATAGTAGTAAGGCAAAATTAACCCTAAAAACAGTAGTTCTCAACTGAGGGCAATTTGCCCCCCCCAAAATATTTGGCAATTTCTGGAGACATTTTTGGTTGTTGCAACTAGGGGATCATCTAAAGACTAGAGGCTACGGATGCTGTTAAACACTCTACAATGCACAGGACAGCCCCTCACAACAAAGAATTATCTGACCCAAAGTGTTATAGTGCTGATATTGAGAAATCCTGCCCTAAACCTAGACATGTCTCTGGTCCAGCCAAACAAATCTTAAAAGCAGAACCAAAAGGATCAAACTGTTTTTAAGTAATTTAACTACATCCCACAACAAAGCGGAAGAATATTAATAGGAATAAGTATTCAGCACCCAACAGATAAAGTCACAATGTCTGGCAACCAACCAAAGATTACCAGGCATGCAAAGAAGTAGAAAAATTCATCTATAATGAGTAGAAAATCAACTGAAATTGACCCAGAACTAACATAGATAATAAAATTATCAGACAAGGAAATTAACATAGTTATGATAACTGTATTACATATGTTCAAAGAGTTAAATAGAGATATAGACACATAAAAAAGATCCAACTCAAACTTCTAGAGATGAAATTACAAGATATGTAATAAAAAAAACACACTGGATGGGATTAACAGCTGATCAGATATTGCATAAGTTTAGTAAACTTGGAGACATAATAGGAATTATTCAAAATGAAACACAGGAAAAACAGAATTTTTTAAAATGAAGAGAATATTATTCAGCCTTTAAAAGGAATCTTGAAGACATTGTGCTAAGTGAAATAAGCCAGACACAAAAGGACAAATATTGTATGATTCACTTGGATGAGGCAGTCAAATTCATAGAGACAGAAAGTAGATGTTGGTTTCCAGGGGCTGTGCAGTAGGAGACAAATACCCATTATTGTTTAATGGGTACAAAGTTTCCATCTGGGATAATGAAACAGTTCTGGAAATGGATGGTGGTGATGGTTGCACAACAATGTAAATGTACTTAATGCCACTAAACTGTGCACTTAAAAATGGTTAAAATATAAGTTTGTTATGTATATTTTACCATGATTAAAAAAAAATGAAGGGCTTCCCTGGTGGCGCAGTGGTTGAGAGTCCGCCTGCCGATGCAGGGGACACGGGTTCGTGCCCCGGTCTGGGAAGATCCCACATGCCGCGGAGCGGCTGGGCCCGTGAGCCATGGCCACTGAGCCTGCGCGTCCGGAGCCTGTGCTCCGCAAGGGGAGAGGCCACAGCAGTGAGAGGCCCACCTACAGCAAAAAAAAAAAAAAAAAAAAAAAAAAAAAAAAAATGAAAATGAAAAGAATATCAGTGAGAGGTGGGACAACTTCAAACATCTTAATAGATGCATAATTGTAGTCCCCAAACAACAAGAGAGAGAGGAGAGGACAGAAAAAAATATCTGAAGTAACAATGGCTAACATTTTTCAAAATTTGATAAAAACTATAAACACAAATCAAAAAGCTCAATAAACTCCAAACATTAGAACCACACAAAAAACTATACCACACCAGGCCTTCCCTGGCGGCGCAGTGGTTAAGAATCCTCTTGCCAATGCAGGGGATATGGGTTCGAGCCCTGGTCCGGGAAGGTCCCACATGCCGCGGAGCAACTGGGCCCGTGCACCACAACTATTGAGACTGCGCTCTACAGCCCATGAGCTATAACTACTGAGTCCACGAGCCGCGACTGCTGAAACCCACACGCTTAGAGCCCGTGCTCTGCAACAAGAGAAGCCACCACAGTGAAAAGCACGTGGACCACAACAAAGAGTGGCCCCCGCTCCCACAGCTAGAGAGGGCCCGCGCACAGCAACAAAGACCCAACGCAGCCGAAAATAAATAAAAAACAAACAAACAAACAAAAACAACTATACCACACCATATCATAATCAAATTACTCAAAAATCAATGACAATGAGAAAATCTTAAAAGTAAAAAGAGAGGATACACACATTATACACATAGGAACAAAGATAAGAATGATAGCAGATTCCTCACTGGAAACGTTGCAAGCTAGAAGACAGTGAAACAATGTCTTTAAAACACTGAAAGAAAAAAAATGATCAACCTATAATTCTATGACCGGTAAAATGTCGATCAAAAACAAAGGTAAAACAAATACTTTTTCAGACACACAAAAGCTGAATAATTTCATCTCGAGCAGACCTGAGCTACCAGAAATGTGAAAAGGAAGTCCTTCAGGCAGAACAAAAATGCCATCATTTGAAAATATGAATACCAGAAATGGTAGATATATGGGTAAATATGTAAGTAAAATATGTCAACAATAGCACAAAAGTTGGGAGAAATGGACTACTAAAATAAAACTCTTCCAGAAGAGGAGGGAATATTTCTGAATTCATTCCACGAGGCCAGTAGTACCCTGATACCAAAACCAGACAAAGACATTACAAGAAAATAAAACTACAGCCTGATAGCCCTTACGAACATGAAAGCAAAAAATTTAAACATATCTTAGCAAATCAAATCCAACAATATTTTAAAAGGATAATACAACATAACCAAGTGATGTTTATCTCAGGAGTGCAAAGTTAGTTTAACACTTGAAAATAAAAATAATTCACCATAGGCTAAAACAGGGAAACCACACAATAACTCAAAAGACACAAAAAAGCATTTGGCAAAATCCAATATTCATTCCCGATGAAAAACTCTCAGCAAATGAGAAATAAAGAGAAACTTCATCAAGTTGATAAAGGACATCTTTGAAAAACCTATGGTTAACATCATACTTAATGATGAAAGGCTAAAGGCTTTCCCCTTAATATCAGGAACAAGGCAAGACTGTCTACTCCCACCATTTCGGTAAAACACTGAGCAATCTAGCCAGTAGAATAAGGCAAGAAGAAGAAATAAAGGGCATACGATTGGAAAGGAAGGAACAAAACTGTATTTGCAGACAATATGATAATCTATGTAGAAAATTCAATGGAATCTACACATACACACAAACACAAGTTACTAGAACTAATCATTTAGTTTAGCAAGATTGCTTAATATCAACATACAAAAATCAATTGTATTTCTATATACTAGAAATAAACAATAAAAAAATTGAAATTTACAAAATAATACCATTTACAATAGCACCAAAAAATATAAAATGCCCAAGGATAAATCTGACCAAACATGGGAAAGATCTGTACACTAACTATAAAACATTGCTAAGAGAAATTAAAGATCTAAATAAATAGTGACATGGGTGGGTCAAAATATTCAAATTTTTAAGAAAATAAAAATGCTGTGAAATAAAATTCATATTTTATGTCCAGACAAGGAGAATTCAAACATAAAATTTTTTTCTCTGCCCTTTGGCCTCCTCTCTCCCCACTACTGAGAACTGTGTATCTGTATTACGCATCAACCAAACCTCCCCCGTTGGCAATAATTACCTGCTCAGCCATAAAGAGCAACATTCTCCTAGTACCAGCAAGACAACTCCTTAAAAGATAACATTCCTTCTTGGGACTTCCCTGGTGGCGCAGTTGTTTAAGAATCCACCTTTGAACTTGGTAAATTGAATCATCCTTGTCCCCTCTCTTTCTCTTATCCAACAATCAGCCTATCAAAAATATATCCAGGGGCTTCCCTGGTGGCGCAGTGGTTGAGAATCTGCCTGCTAATGCAGGGGACATGGGTTCGAGCCCTGGTCTGGGAGGATCCCACATGCTGCGGAGCAGCTGGGCCCGTGACCACAACTACTGAGCCTGCACGTCTGGAGCCTGCGCTCCGCAACAAGAGAGGCCGCAACAGTGAGAGGCCCGCGCACCGCGATGAAGAGTGGCCCCTACTTGCCACAACTAGAGAAAGCCCTCGCACAGAAACGAAGACTCGGCACAGTCAAAAATAAATAAATCAATTAATAAACTCCTACCCCCAACATCTAAAAATATATATATATATATATATATATCTCCAGGACTTCCCTGGTGGTGCAGTGGTTAAGAATCTGCCTGCTAATGCAGGGGACACGGGTTTGAGCCCTGGTCCGGGAAGATCTCACATGCCGCGGAGCAACTAAGCCAGTGCTGAGCCTGCGCTCTAGAGCCCGCGAGCCACAACTACTGAGCCCATGTGCCACAACTACTGAAGCCCATGCGCCTAGAGCCCGTGCTCTGCAACAAAAGAAGCCACTGCAATGAGAAGCCCACGCATTGCAACGAAGACGAGCCCCGCCACAACTAAAGAAAGCCCGCGTGCAGCAATGAAGACCCAATGCAGCCATAAATAAATAAATAAATAAATAAATAAATGTATAAAAAAAAGAAAGATAACATTCCTTCTTGATCTTGTAAGGGGCCACACGACTTTTAGATCCAGAGTGTGTAACTGTCAATAAAACATCATTTAATGTACAGCCCTCTGTCTCAAAAAAACTTATCTAACTATGCCTACACTTCTTATTGGTGGAACAACTCTGAGAGCTTTCTGATGTGCTGTTCTTGGGTTACAGTGCTCAATTTGGCTCAGATAAAATTTTCCGTTTCTTTCTTAGATCGACTGGTTAATTTTTCATTGACATCCGTCAATTCTTTCAAAATTTGATCTATATATTTATGGAATCCCAATCAAAATCCCAACAGACTTTTTTATAGATACTGATAAACTTATTTCAGTAGTTGATATGGAAATGCAAAGGACACAGAACAACCAAAACAACCTTGAAAAAGAATAGGATTAGATAGCTAATTACAAGACTTACTATATACAGTGCTTGTTTTCTACTGCTGTGTAACAAATTACTGTAAATTTAGTGGCCAATGGCATTCAGGGCCTCCTCCTATTCAGAAAACCAGCAGCTTTTTCTTTGTTGAATGCCCCTTGTACTTAGAATCTCTTTCTCCAGGAAAAGCCCAGTCCTTTGCTCACTGATTAGGTCAGGTCCACTAAGATAATTTCCCTTTCTTAGTCAACTGTGCCATATAACATAATCAGAGTGATAATCAGACTCACAGGTCCTTCCCACTATACAAAGGTCACTGGAGGTCATTTTAGAATTCTATCATACTACCCTAATTAAGACAAAGTAGTACTGGCATAAAGATAAACAAATCAATGGAACAGAATACAGAATCCAGAAATAGACCTACGTACATATGGATATCTGATTTTCTACAGAAGTGCAAAGGCAATTCAGTGGAGAAAGGATAGCCTTTCCATCAAATCGTATTAGAACAAGTGAATATCCATATGCAAAAAAAAAATTAATCCATACCTCTCACCACATATAAAAAATTAACTTGAAATGGATCACAGGCCTAATGTAAAATCTAAAACTAGAAAACTTCTAAAAGAAAACACAGGAGAAAAAAAAAAAAAAGGAAAACACAGGAGAAAATCTTTCTGACCTTAGGTTAGGTAAAGATTTCTTAGATATGACAACAAAAGCAAAATCCATAAAAGAACAAGTTGATAAACTGGACTTCATTTGCCTAGGTAGGTGACTGAAGGACTTTTATAGTTTGTAGTCTACAAATTTCTGCATTGTTTGGATCTTTTAAAGTAATGCACTTCTACAATAAAAAGACAGAAAAATATATAGAAGCGATACATATTTGTTGAAGAACATTTAAAATATAATTTCAAAATTACCCCCCAGAGAACTAATGCTTGTAATTTTTTATTTATCCTTCATCCACAGAATTTTCTATAGAGAAAATTTCTATAGGGAAATCATACCATTGGTAATTCTGTATCATTTTTACTTAACATTATTGCATGAGTCCTGTCTAATGTTATCAAACTATCCTTTGAAAAGGATATTCCATTGTATGGCTATACAATAATTTGTCCATTTCCCCACTGTCAGCAACTGTTCACAATTTTATTACTATTACAAATAGTACTGCAGTGCCTTGGGTTAGATTTATAGAAGTAGAATAATAGAATAAAAAAATCTGACATATTATTTAGACACTCACTCCTAGCTACGTCATTAAAGTTTGATCCACAACAAAAAGCACTGCATGCAAAGCATGGTACTTGTCCAAAATGTTAACTGCTACGTAAAGGAAACATTTCAATTTGAGATAAAATTTAAAAGAAGTTTATTCTGAAATCATGAGCAATTACGAAATTAGTTATCAAAGGTCAATATGTTATTATCAAGGCACTGAGAGAATAGTCCACTCATGCAGAATCTTACCATCAAGAGGCATTGCTCAAACTTAGTTCCAACTCATAGATAACAGATAAACTAAAGTAGCTGACTGTTCTGTACAGAGTGGAACAAAACATTTCTTATCTTTTGGATGGACTCCGGTGAGAAATTTTTGAAAACTATTTTTTTAATATTTATTTTTATTTATTTATTTATTTGCTTGCACCAGGCCTTAGTTGCAGCAGGAGGGCTCCTTAGTTATAGCATGCCTGTGGGATCGAGCTCCCTGACCAGGGATCAAACCCAGGCCCCCTGCATTGGGAGCGCAGAGTCCTAACCACTACGCCACCAGGGAAGTCCCTTGAAAACTATTAAAAAATGCAATTTTCAGCACATCAACTTGTTCATTTACTAGAAAATTTCTTTTCTCTCCAAATTTAATTCATACTAATTAAAGATGTCAGCAGCTTGACAGCAAAAGAGCTCAGCATATTTCCCATGATCTTATCTCCATACTTAATACAATGAAAACAGCTTATCTGGTATTTCTTAACAGTAGCATGGCTGTTCTTTAATCAATGAGCCTTTAATGCATACCAATGGAGTGATATGCATTAAATTATCTTCATGATAATATAAATAACTCATTTACTTATTAAAACTCAGTTACCATAATAAAACTGCAAATACTGTATATTAGGTTTAACAAACTAAGCACAATCAGCCCAGAACTGCAAAAGGAGACAATAACTATCAACAAACTTTTTCCCTATTCTGCCTCACTGAAGCTATTTGTTTTGTCCTATCCTATCTTTGTGACTGACCAGCTGCAGGACAATCTGGCCAACTACTGGAAATGATGACTTGACTACAAGGAGCATCACCATCTATGAATCACCATTGACTCAGTGCCTGTGACAAATATGATGAATTGGCACTTGGGATCCTTTCCAATCTCCCTCTAGTTGTCTTTTGTACTACAGAGGTTAAAAAGGTAAAAATTATTCCCCAGGATCCCTTGCAACTAGGGTTCTAAACGTGAATTAGGTTCAGCCAACTAGATGCTCTGACATGAGAGGAAAGCAGAAAGTGAAGTAGGGGCCATTTTCCTGAAGTTTTGGGTATCCACAAGAAAGACTATTGAAATGTTGGTTGTATGTGAGTGTACAAGTAATTCTCCAGTTTCTAGTCACTGACTTTGTGTCAGGAAGCAGCTGCAGTTGTAGAGTGGCAGTACTGGCTTTCTAATGCCTGCATCACAGATATGATTATGTGTTCTTTGTGTGTGTGTGTGTGTGCATGTGTGTGTGTTAAACTATACATAACTGAATATTTACTATTTTAACCATTGTTAAGTGTACAGTTCAGTGGAATTAAGTACATTTACATTGTGCAATCATCACCACCATCCATTTTTAGAACTTTTTCATCATTCCAAATGGAAACTCCATATTCATTGAACAATAACTCCCCATTGTCTCCTCCCCTGTGCTCCTGTCAACCACCATTCTACCTTCTGTCTCTATGAATTTGACTATTCTAGATACAATAGTGGAATCCTACAATATTTGTCCTTTTGTGTCTGCCTTATTTTCCTTTGCATAATATCTTCAAGCTTCATCCATGTTGTAGCATATATCAGAACCTCCCTCCTTTTTAAGGCTAAATAATATTCCATTCTATGTATATATCACATTTTGTTTATTCATTCATCCATCAGTAGGCACTTGGGTTGCTTCTAACTAACTCTTAGTTATTGTGAATAATGCTGCTATAAACATAGGTGTATACAAATATCTTTTCAAGTCCTGCTTTCATTTTTTAAAATTATCTATCTATCTATCTATCTATCTATCTGGCTGCGCCTGGTCTTAGTTGTGGCATTCGGGCTCTTAGTTGCAGCATGTGGGATCTAGTTCCCTGTCCAGAGATCAAACCCGGGCCCACGGCATTGGGAGTGCAGAGTCTCAACCGCTGGACCACAAGGGAAGTCCCTGCTTTCACTTCTTTTGCGTATATATCCAGAGGTGGAATTGCTGGGTCATTTGGTAATTCTGTTTAATTTTCTCAGGAATCACCATACCATTTTCAAAGCAGCCGCATCATTTTACATTCCCACGAGCAACACACAAGTGTTCTAATTTTCCACATCCTTACCAACACTTGTTATTTATTTTTTTTAACTAATTAATTATTTCTTTTTGGCTGCAATGCGTCTTGATTGCTGTGCTCACAGGCCTTCTCCAGTTGTGGCGAGTGGGGGCTACTCTTCATTGTGGAGCGTGGGCGTCTCATTGTGGTGGCTTCTCTTGTTGCGGAGGATGGGCTCTAGGTGCGTGGGATTCAGTAGTTGTGGCGCTCGGGCTCAGTAGTTGTTGCTCATGGGCTCTAGAGTGCAGGCTCAGTAGTTGTGGCACACAGGCTTAGTTGCTCCGTGGCATGTAGGATCTTCCCAGGCCAGGGCTCGAACCCATGTTCCCTGCACTGGCAGGTGGATTCTTAACCACTGTGCCACCAGGGAAGTCCCTATTCAGCTTTAAAAAAATCCCATCAAAAATTTTTAATCCTAAATTAAAATCTTTTCATTGAGCAAACAAAAACTATTATATTCCCTTTATAGTTATCAAAAGGTAGTTTACTTTTTCTTAGTAAGCAATGTTTCCAAGTATCTGTGAATCTGCTATAATTACAAAACAGTTTCAAAGACCCAGAACCAGTTCCTACCAGTTTTGAAACTCTAGCAGTGATCTTCTACCATTTTACTATGTCCCACTGAGCAGCAGGATTTGGGGTAGCACATTTGAAATAAATTAAAGTGTTTCTTCAGTTACATTATCATTCTATTGGCTGCACTTTAGCCTTGGGACATTTTTTTTTGCTGCACAAACCATGCACTCTTATATACCATTATAAAAAAGGTTGTCATGTATACCAAAGAACACAAACCTTTTCTGACTCCAACTTGCCTTTAAACTAAGATTTCCACTATCTGGTTGTACCTAATTCTCTACCACATTCAGAACTGTCTCAGTTCAATGAATAAGAATCTAACAGGCAACACTGTGCAGGTTATATCCTCAGTTGCAGTAAAAGTTTTTACACAATGGTCAAAATTTAGTGGTAAGTTTGATGAAAAATCCTTAACCTGGCAAAATGCCAGAGCACACCAGTAAAGAAGCCAAGTATATAAAATTCAAATTTTTATTCTAATCATTAAAATAATATTTGGGCAGGCTAGTAGTGGTCTGACAGATTGACTGGTAAAAATCTTCATTTTTAAATATGCTACACCCCCAAATCAAATCAACATAATAGAAAATGAGAAACTTTCTCAAGACTTCAAACTCCATTACAATATTGTGCAAATATACTGGATTTGGCCCCAAAATTTAATGTATGGTCTGGCAATCTCTGACTTTCATACCAATGTTGTATTGATGAAACTGACATAGATTTAATTTAGTCTCAAAGTTCCACACTAAAGCCAATTTGTAGGCATTTCCAATAACTCAGTGACACAGTTTAACTTACAGGAAGACCCTAAATTAGCAGAATTCATGGTTCTCACCTCCTACTAGAACTTACCTGTCAAGAACTTTAAGAGAACAGAAAAAAGGGTCAAGATAATAGATATAGGGCTTCCCTGGTGGTACAGTGGTTAAGAATCTGCCTGCCAATGCAGGGGACACGGGTTAGAGCCCTAGTCCGGGAAGATCCCGTATGCCGCGGAGCAACTAAGCCCATGTGCCACAACTACTGAAGCCTGTGCACCTAGAGCCCGTGCTCCACAACAAGTGCAGCCACTGCAATGAGAAGCCCTCACACCGCAACAAAGAGTAGCCCCCTCTCACCACAACTAGAGGAAGCCTGCGCGCAGCAACGAAGACCCAATGCAGCCAAAAATAAAATAAATAAATAAAAATTCCTTGCCCCCAGTGCCAAATCTAAGAGCATTAAATAAATAAATAAATAAATAAATAAATCTCTTGTCCTCAGCCACAATTCAAAAGCTACACTAAGCCCACAATAAATATTCAAGACAAATACAAACATAGGTCTCTGCCTCCACAACATTCTTCTAAGGTACATATCATAAAACACTGTTTAACGGTGAAACACCGTGCTGAAACTATTATGACGAAGATTTCCTAGTTTCTACCATCCTAAACAAAAGCCAAGATAGACTCATATTATGTTACATTCTGCAGTGAGGTGATTTTATTACTAGTAGGGCCCAGCATTTAGTAAAGTAACAAAATATTTCAAATATGGAAGCCTGAAGTCTAGACTCAGCTAGGTTAAGATCCACTTATGATGGTGCTATGTGTATGGGAGGAGGGGGTACAGGTCTGTCACAAATCCATATGCACATATTCAAATGACAAATTACCAGTGACAAAGGCAGCATGTAAACACTGAATTGCTCTCAAAGGGTGCCTGGCCCATGCTCCTCTAATTTTTAGTTAACCTCCTGATTTCTCAAAGCCAAGAGAATCATAAGACCTAAAGTAAGAATCACTATTATGATTAATGGCTGTGCTAGGTACATCCTACTATTAACACCATAGTATTACATCAGGCCTGGAGGTAAGCATTTTGAAAGAATAACTAGTTAATATGGCCATTCTTATAAGACAAAATAATAATGATGATATTCATTAGAACATCTGTGATTCAACATTTTCCCAAAAACAATGTTCAAATTTCATTTCTCAGAAAAGTCATGAAAATGTCTCTAAGTCAGCTACGGCAAAGTTCTGAAAAAGCACTGAAGATCTTAGTGATTAACAAAATAAAAATGTTTACAAGTAGTTGTGCAAAGTAAAGAGTCTTTGCAGAATGGCGATGATGCTACTGAAATCAAAAGTGATTATCTAAATATATCTGCATGTTCTGCCACAGCAGTCATAATGGCTTCTTCTGGAGTAATATACATTTTCTTGCCTTAGAGAAACTGCTCTACCATAAAACTGATTTTATTTACAACTAAGTGGCTGTGAAAACTGTCAAGGCAAAACAAAGACTAACTATTAGGGACGCTAATGTATTAACTGTACAAATTCATGTAACAGTTTCTTTAATCTTGCAGTAACATTAAGATATAACCTTAATAGAGAGTTCTTATATTTTGGTTCAGTTCAGCAAATTTTTACATGCCAAGACTTTTATTTAGAGCTAAGTATGAAGACAAGGTCTCTAGAGAATCTCAGTCTAGTGAGGGTAAATAAACATAAATAAACAATAGTAATACTATATATACTTCTTCAACTAAAGACTGTACTAATTTAAAGAAAAAGGAGTTAATCTTTTAACAATAGCTAAAAGCAAAGTTAAGAATTCACCTCTCCTTTGAAGAAATAATTATTAGTCTACTGAGCATTTGAAGATATGACATATAGTCAATATACATAAATTAATTTAACAGCTTGCTGCAATCAGTAAATAATCATCTCATGAAGATTAAACCGTTGGATACCCATTTAGACTAGAAATACTTGATTAAAAGTTTGTTTTGAAATGCCAACAACTTTGCAAACCTATAATAGGATAAAAGGTTGTAAAAGTAAAACAACATATGAGACATGGCTAAAGTCAACACTTCACAAAGACATGTTATAATTTAACAATTACAAAAGAAAATTAACCTATTTCAACTAAAGAGAGTATAAATACTGCAATCATTATTTTTCTGGCATAATTATGGTTTTGGTACGATGTCTTCTATAAAAGGCATCTGTGTACCCACCTATCCCAGTTCTGTTAACTGACAACTACAAGCATCGTCTATTCTTATTCTTCTAGATAACTCTACTAAAAGTATTATTCATACAACATCTGCAAAGCATTGGTCCTGCAAATCTGTCAAGGTACCCTCCTTCCAATTTTCAAGACACAACTCCAATTCTGGAGTTACAGGTGAGAGGAACATCTGGTAGCCTCCTGGACTGTGGTGATTTCACATACCGTTTTATGTACCTTTTTAACCCAGACACTTGTATTGACCGCATCTTTACCCTGTGGCCAATATGTGTCAACTCAAGCTACCAAAGTGAAATCAGTTGATACTGAGTATCTGTAAAAACTAAGTGTCCAAATTCTTGTTTCCAGTTTAGTTTTTTTAATTTAAAGGTAATGTATTAAATCTTTTTTTTGAAAAAAGATAGTCTAAACTTGTCTGGTACTTAAGATAAACTTAAATTTAAGAAAAATACAAAGAAAAAAAAAGAAACGCACTATTACTGTTAGAAGAAAGCCAAATGATTATCTTTATTTACAGAATCACTCCTTTCACTATCTTTTCCAAACATCACTTCCTTTTCACTACTCCCCCTAGTCCTCTGGGCAAATCAGTGTTTAACATCAACCCTCCCACCCCAGATTCTTAAAAGTATTCACTGTCCACAAATGAGAAAGCCCCATAACCCAAATACATTACCCTAGTGATCTTCCATACTTTGAAAGACACCTGTGAAAATGCCAAAGCCCTAAATCTGAGCCTCCAAGGGCTCCTTTTCTTTCTTGACCCTATTTCTCTTTTTCTGGCCTTTAAAGCCAGACGACTTGCCACCCAATAGCCCTTTCCTATTCAAGCCTAAATCCTTCCCCTAATTACCACCATCCACTCTGGTCAGAGATCTCGTCAGTCCCACCCCGGTTCCCTCTCTCTGACCCGGTGGTAACATTGACCCTGGTCCGGCTCCTCTGATTCCGCGCCCCCAGTGCCAAATCTCAGAGCATCTCTTCCCCCGGTCCCATATTCCCGCGGTACCCCTTCGGTCTTTTTGCCTCACTACCCGGCTTTCCAAAACCTTCAAGCCCCTGCCTCTTCAAGGCCACATTTCCCTCAGCCTCCCACTCCCTCTCGCTCTCCCCTCGACCTCTCCTTACCCCTCTGTCTCGGGCCATCGTCACGCCCCTCAGGCCCTCGGCTCAACAACCTCCATTTCCATGCTAAAGGGGACTCTCCACGTTCCCTCAGCGGTCTCCCGGGGCCCCTCCGGATCCCTGTCCGTGGCAGCCCCCGGCTCCATCCCCGACTCTCCACTCACCCTTGGCTGCAGGCGCCTCCCAAACCCCTCTTCCCCGCCTCAGCTCCTGCTCACCTCCGCGGTCCGAGTCGGGCTCCCCAGACCCACCTCCGAGTCGGCGTCTGAGCAGCTGTCGGAACCCAGCGCCCTCCGAGCCTCGCCGGAGTGAGACGCCTCAAGAAGCGGCGGTGGAGCCCGGGTAGGAGAGCCGAAGTGGACCCTGGGGCGGTGGCGGCTGCGTGCAGGCATTGCTCCGGCCGGCCCTGGTCTCAACCGCGCCGACAGCCGCTCGAATCCGAACCGGAACTGCTTCGGGAGGCGGGGCCCTACCGGCGGGAGGTGGAGCCCTAGGGCGGGGGCGGGGCCGAAACCGGAAGGGACGCGGGGCTCAAGATGGGCGCGAGGGGAGAACGGAGACTAGAAACCGCAGCAAGGAAACCCGAGAGCGCATGCGTCAGACCCAAAGCCGAAGTGTGAGAAGATGAGGGGCTAGCAGAGATGGGGCGGGGCTTATGGGAGTAGCAAAGAGTGTTTGGGGGCCAGAGGAGGTTATCCTAATTCCTTTGGAGGGAGCCAGCTCCTCTCCAACTGCCAACCTCCAATCATTGTTACCATTTATTACCCCTTTATTCTCTGATACTCCCTATGCCAAATGCCATATAAATATCTCACTTAATCCTTGTGCCACCTCTACAGAGTATTACAACACAGAAGGGCCAAGAAACTTGCCTGAGGTTGGGCAGTTAATATGTGCCAAAGCCAGTATTCCTACTCAAATCTGCCTGACTTCAGAACCTTTGCTCTTCTCACCTTACTATACTGCCCCATCCTGAGGGAAGCCCCCAGCCCCCAGCCCAGGCCTAGCATTGGCGTAAACCAAGTCCAAAACCACCTGCGACCTGGGCTCCAGCCCCTTCTTGGCCTTGGTTTCCCAGGCGGTGCAAGGCAAGACTTCAGTGGCTCTGATGGGGGTGGGGACAGGTTCTGGGGTGGACATGAGTGCAAACTGCTACCATGGAATGCCCTGGTGTGGCCTTTACCCTCGAGCCAGACTCAAAGCCAGGGGCAGCTGGGAGCCTCCCCACTGCAGCTCATGCCCCGGATCAAGCCTTCATGAAGTAATCTGAGAGCTGGCAAGACATCTCACTTCTTCATCCCATAACTAGCTCTGGCAGAAGGACAGATACAGACCTTTCTGTTTCTGTTGTGAAGACCAAAGTCCTTATAGGCAGAGGACTCTCCCTCCCCCCCGCCAAATATTTCTGATGACAGCCCTTTGGTTCTTCAGAAAGACTAGGGGAACTTTCATCTCCCTTCTCCCCGCTTTGAAATATGTGGCCCATTTTAGCCTTCTCTTTTGAGAAATCAGCCATTTTCATAACAGAACCACTGTTCAAACCTTCCCCCATAAACCCTGTGGGCACCCTTTAGATGAGGTCCTCCATGCCTCCTCGCCACTTTTCTCCGACTCTATAACGCAGGAACCCTCCCCTGAGCCCCATAATCCAGAAGCTCATCCAATAGCCATACAATTCCCACTTAGTTTGTGACCCAGGCCTGAAGAACTTTTCCTATCACGAATCCTTGGAGGCAACCACCTCCTCTGCACCCCAGATCTCTACTTTAACTCAGTCCTCAGAACCAAATAGCCTTACACAGGAGTCTAAATCTATTAAACATTTATTATGTGTCAGATGCAGAATATCCTTTGTTTCATTTAATCCTCACAATTATCCTTACGTTAGAGGTGAAGAAACTGAGGCTGAGAGGTGACTTGCAGAGGTATGTCTGATTCCATGTTGTCATGGAATTTGGGGTTAGGGGGTGGCTTGGGGAGGAAAATGTCCTGTTCTCTCTAGAGGCCCCTGTGACTTGCTGAGTCACTTGCTGCTGTCTCACCTGTCCCTGCCAATCTCTAGGAAAGGAATGACACTGGAGAGGCAGAGAGGAGTGACCGCAGAGACAGAGGGGCAGGTGGGCTGGCCCATGGCGGAGGCCTCGCTCCCACAGTTGAGGGGAGATGCCGAAGCCACGCCTTGCCCCAGTGTCCTGGAACTAGAGGAGCTCCTGAGGGCAGGGAAGTTTTCTTCCAGCCGCGTGGATGAAGTTTGGCCCAACCTTTACATAGGAGATGCGTGAGTGGTAGCTGACTGAAGGGATAAGGGGGTGGAGACAAGGAGAGACAGTTCCTGGGGTCTTCACCAGAGATGGGGGTGGTGTGGGTACAAGGGCAATAGTTCTCTGAGCTTCCCAGGCCAGGGACTTTCTCCAGTACCCCTCTGTACTGGGGACAGTGCAGTGAGCAGGTTCAGCCACCAGGGGGAGCAGAGACTTTGCCTGCCTGAAAGAAGGGAGCTCCCAGAGGTTCCCGGAGTCTTCTGGCACATCCAGAACAACTGGAGGGTCCGGGGGCGGGGGGCAAAGGACTGGGGAATGGTGATTTGGGGTATGAGATGAGGTGGAGAGCTCGCCTTTCCGATTCCAGCCTCCCTCCTCTGGACACAGAGTGGGTGAGGAAGGCTGACTGAAGGTGAATCAGGGGAGGTGTCACCTTTAAATATTTGCAGATTAGAAGCAGGTATGGGGCTTTCCTGGTGGCGCAGTGGTTGAGGGTCCGCCTGCCGATGCAGGGGACACGGGTTCGTGCCCCGGTCCGGGAAGATCCCACATGCCACAGAGCGGCTGGGCCCATGAGCCAGGGCCGCTGGACCTGTGTGTCCGCAGCCTGTGCTCCGAGACGGGAGAGGCCACAGCGGTGAGGGGCCCGCATACTGCAAAAAAAAAAAAAAGCAGGTATGAGGTAGTGGCCAGGAGAGGCCAGATGTGCATGGTAGGGCATGGGGCAAGAAGGGAGGTGCAGCTGGGTCCCAGGGCCGAAGCAATCCTTTTCCTTCCTGTCCTGGCCAAGGCAGGGGTGGATTGCCTCAGGAAGCAAAGAGAGGCTAAAGCTAAATCCCTTTACCACCAGCTCCCCTACCAGAAAGCTCCTAGGGTGGGGCTGTGAGCCACAGACCCCATGGGTTCCTTCTGGCTCCTTTTGGACCCTAATGGATTCATCGCTCAGAAGCGGGGGTCCAGACAAAGCCTTCCCGGACCTCATTGCTCCCCTTCCTCCCCTCCCCAGGGCCACGGCAAATAACCGCTTTGAGCTATGGAAGCTGGGCATCACCCACGTGCTGAATGCTGCCCATGGGGGCCTCTACTGTCAGGGCAGCCCTGACTTCTATGGCAGCACTGTGAGCTACCTGGGGGTGCCAGCCCACGACCTCCCTGAGTTCGACATCAGTGCCTACTTCTCCTCTGCAGCTGACTTCATCCATCGTGCCCTCAGCACACCTGGGGGTAAGACTTGGGGTCTGAACCCATATCCCATCCTGCTCAGTCATGGGGGGATGTCCAGTTTCCCCTTAAACATCAGTGTCCTCACACCCCTAGTTTTTAAAGGGCCATCCATCAGCTTTTTAAAACTCTCTGCTCAGTGTTCCAGCACTTTATCCAACAGCATTGCTTCACAGATAGGGAAACTGAGGCCTAGAATATAAGGTCATGCCACGAGTTAGGAGCAGCCCTGGGGCTAGAAGCCAGGTCTCCCAAACAACAAAACAGTTCTTTCTGTATCACTCAGCCTTGGGACATTGCCATCTGGTACCTAGATGTCTGGCTTCTGCCCCAAAGTACTTTCGAATGGAAAAAATCTTCTAATACCAGGGGTACAACAAAGGAGCCTGGGGAAGCTGCTTTATGTTCATCCTGGGTGAGAGCCATGCCCCTTGCCACCTGACCCCGGGTGAGCGTCTTCTCTGGACTTCAGTTTCTCCTCTGTGTCGTGGGAAAGACAAGACTATGGCTCATAGCACTGTTCAATCCAAGGCACTCTGACATTCATTTTCCGTCACCATTCATTCACCAACTATTATCTTCTCTGTGCCAGCCACGGAGCTAGATACTGGGAATCCACACTTAGGCAAGGCAGGGCCCCTGGTGGAAAGACAGTCAAACTGTGAATTATTACGAGCGCTACTCAGATGAGTGAGCAAATGTGAAGAGCAAAGGGAGGTGAGGGGGGGACTTCCCTCTACAGCAGTATTCACTGGGCCACATGCAAAAAGGATGAGCTGCTCTGATTCAAGTGATACCGTGAGTGGTCAGGAAGCCATGTCTCAGCCAAAACCTGACAAATGAGTAGTAGATGTTCGTCAGACCAAGAGAAGGGGAAAACTTTTACAGGTAGTTGAAATAGCATGTGGTAAGGCTGGAGGCCAGGGACCATGAGAGCTTCAAGGAACTGAAAGTTACCCAGTGTTCCTAGAGCTGAGGGTTGGTGGGGGACAGCCTGAGGTGAGGCTGCAGGGTCAGCAGGGGCCAGTTCACAGAGGGTCCTGTGAGCCACGTTGGGGAGTGTGGACCCCATCCCAAGGGAAGGCATAATAGGTGCTGGTGTGCCCATTTGACAGAGCAGGAAATGGAGGCCCATACATGCTGAATGATTTACTCAGGGTCACAGAACATACCCAGGGCAGAGGAGGGAAAGGAACTTGGGTCCCCACCTCAGCCCCTGGGTGGGCCGGTGGGTGGGAAAGGGTCTTTCAGCAGGATGTCTTCCTCAGCCAGGGTCCTGGTGCACTGCGTGGTAGGGGTGAGCCGCTCTGCCACGCTGGTCCTGGCCTACCTCATGCTGCGCCAGCAGCTGTCCCTGCGCCAGGCAGTGATCACCGTGAGGCAGCACCGATGGGTCTTCCCCAACCGAGGCTTCCTCCACCAGCTCTGCCGGCTGGACCAGCAGCTGCGGGGTGCAGGCCGGAGCTGAGGGGCCAGGTGAGGGTCGGGCAGGGTGTGAGGGGCCGGGGCTGGGTGCAGTTAGCAGTGAGAGGTCAGGTGAGGGCTGGGCAGAGGGCGAGGGTACAATTGGAAGTAAGGGGTTGGGTGAGGGCTGGCAGGGGACATGGATGGGACCAGTTCAGAGGTTGGAGATCAAGGCTGTGTGTGGCTGGAAGAGAGGGTTGAAGGGGACCTGGCCCGTTCCCCAAGCTGCTGGGCTCCCTTCACCAATCCAAGGTCTCACCTGGGACTGGCTGAGGCACCCCTCTCGTAGGACCCTCTTCTCCAGCCCACCCAGATTCTTCAGATCCAGAGAAGATGGAAAGGCTAGGAAAGAAAGGGGTGGAAAGCATAAAATGGAAGAAGTGAGGCCTTCCAACCCGGTCCTAATGCTGATCTGTCCTGCCTCCTTGGCTGAAAGCCTGTGGGGCTCACCTGAACCCCACCGAGGCAGCAGCACAGCCAGTCCTGCACCTGAGGGCTGTCTGGCCCTTCCCACGCCTCTGCACACCCTCCTCTCAGGTCTGGAACCCAGCTCTAGGGGAAAGGTGTCCTGCAGCTATTGCTCCAAGCTTAGTTAATTCTGTCAGCCCTGCGCATCCATTCCCACCATGGGGAAGGAGAACAGGTGCTCCTGCCACCAGCCATGACCTCCTCGCACAAGCCCTGCTTGATATAAAGTTCTTCTGTTGCCATGCCGTTCAGTTCTCTGCCTTGGACCCAGCACCCCACTCTCTACCTTCACCCCACCCAATGTGATCTCAGAGACCTACAGAAGGACCCTCCCTAACCTCCCTCCCTCTCTGGTCCTGGGGACCCCTTTAGGACATAAAGGTTTTCCTGAAGTCTGTCCATTTACCTTCTGCCTTCCTCCTGTTCCATGTTCAATGCATTTGGAGCAATAGCGCCCGGTCTTTAAGCTGCCTAAGGGGAACAGATCCCCAATACCTCCTCTTCCCAAGCCACCTCCCTCCCGCTGGAGGCCCCAGCGTCCCCAGCTGCCCAGTAGAAGGAGTTGGGCTCCCCTAGCAGCAACAATGCTTCTCAGGCTCCCAGCCCACAAATGGTTACCAAGGTGCTGCTGCAATTTCTTTGGCGTCAGCTCTGTGTTTTCCTCCAGCTCCACGGAGAGGCAGGGGTGCCTCTTTCTGGGGTCAGTGGCTGTGAGGGTACCAGATTGTGAAGGAGCTGCAGAATTCCTACTGCCCATCTTCTCCCATCATGTCCAGGCTGGGACTGTCCCCAACAGCCATCTTCCTCACACTCACATCCCCACCGAGGGCCATCGGTGGAAGGTTAAGCCTCCAGAGCTGCTCTCCACTCCCCCTATCCGGCCTCCAGCTCCTGCTACCCATACTGCTCCTTCCTTCATCTCTCCTCAACCCTGACTTTGGCTGTGCCCCACCACCCGCTGGCTCAGAAGGGCTGCCAGGTGGGAGTGGGGCACTGGCCTAGGCTCTCCTGGGAGTTAGAAGAGCAGCAGCTTCCTCCTCCTGGCAAGAGCTTCCCTGGGGCATGGACTGAATCTCCCCCTGCCCCCACCCATAAGAGGTGCTTTCGTCTCCGAATGCACAGCCAGCCCAACCAAGGGGAGCGTTTGAGCAATATCGACCCCTTCCCACATGCTGTCAGGACGATGAGCATCTTGGGGTCGGAGATTAGGGCAGGATGGAGGGCGAGGTTTAGAGTTTGGGGCTGAGTGTAAAGGAAGAAAATGAGAGTTGTAGCTGGCGTTGGGATTAGACCTGGGGTGAAGCTGGGCAGGAAACTGTCGTGGGGAGCTCTGCAGGTGTGGGAGCCAAGAGGCGGCCAGGAATGGCATGTTCCCATCCTGCTCTCTTTCCTCTAAACAAGGTTTGGGAACCTGGGAGAACAGCAACTCTCTGATCATGCCCAATCATCCCACTTCCTCGGCCTGGGGCCCTTAAATACTCTAACCTCAGCCCTCAGCATCTCTCCCTTCGGGCAGCTAGCTTTGGGAGAATCATCTGGACTACAGCATTGCACAATTACTGGGAGTGCATCCAACAGCTGGAGCCCCAGGAGTTGTGCAGTGAGCAACCTGTGTGAGTGTACACAGCAGCCCTGGGGCTGGGGACTCTGAGGGATGAGGGGGCTTTGGGATGGTCATCTCTCTCCATGAGCCCTGGGCCCCAAACTTGCCTCATCTCTCCCGGCACCCGTACCCACTTGACCTTACACAGAGGCTCAAGGCAGAAGCAGGCTTAGCTGGCAGCTCTTGTCCCTGCCCTGATGAGTCCCGGCCAATCTGAACCGTGGTTTACCTGCCTGTAACATGGAGCTCATCTCTCCCCCAGAACTGGTCCTTACTCCCTGCCACAGGGCTCTGCCACTTTGCCACCCTGGCGCTGGCCCTGCTGGTGCTGCTGGAGGCTCTGGCCCAGGTGGGTACCCAGAAGATGGTAAGAGACCAGTGTGCGGTCCGCCCTAGAGCCTGCAACTCCATGCGCTTCCTCCTGCTGCCTGCACCCCCTCTCAGCCACTGTCTCCAGTTCTCACAGGTGGGAAGGGGCTGCCCTCTCAGCCAGGCCCTGAGGCGCCTCAACCAGGAGGCCCAAGTTCCCTCAGGAGTGGGGGAACACGGGAGGGGGGATTCTAAGCGTTTATGATGGCCCCTGGCCACGGCCGTCTCCACCAGCTCTCCCCAGGGCTCAGGGAGCTCCAGCAGGGGCCAAGCCCTAGCTCCCTGGAGCTCGGGCTTCAGAGACCTCGTGGAGGCGTGGCTACGGGTATGCATACGTCTGTGTGTGTGTCAGTCATCTGGGAGTATGAGTGGGGAAGGGTATTAAAGTATGAAGAGGGTCTCTGGAGAGCAGGGAGTGTTCTTAATAGGCCCAAATCCAAGGTCCCTCACTGAGCCGTTAGCCTTGGAAGGAACTTTAAAGACCATCTCACTGGCCTCAAGGAGCAGTGAGGCCTGTGCAGGAATGTCTTCTGGGGGAGGGAGGAGCTTGGCAGAGGGCAGAGTGGTTTGCGGACACACAGCTTCTGACTGAAGGCCGGGCCTGCTCCAAAGACCTGCTCTGAACTCCACTTATATCTCTGTCTGCCCCCACTTCCCTCAGCCTGAGTCTTCTGGATCTTTATCCTGGGCCAGTCCTGTAATCCTCGGCTCCCAACTGAGGGCCCCTGGACCTGGGTTCTGATGTTGGCAATGCTGCCAGTGTGCGTGTGATCTGGCTGTTCTCTTCCCTGTCCTCCTCCATGGAAGATCCTTGTAGCTTTAACTTTCTGCCCACGCTCCACATCACCCTTGAAGGCCAACTGACCTTTCAAAATGGCTTATTCAGTCTTCCTTCTTCCTGCCTCACAAGCAACATCCACATCCACACATACCACAGGCAGACCCCTGCCAGACTGCCTCTGCTCCCAGCAGGGCCAGATGCCTGGCTGGGCTTGGCACTGACCATGCCAGGGGACCAGTGGGTGAGTTGGGAGTGGCAGGGGGAGGCCAGAGGAGGGGAGCAGCACATCATGCTTTATAATTAAACTCCAATCAAAAAATAGAAACAGCATCAAGCGTGCAGAGACAGGCGGCTGGAAGCCGGGAGCAAAAAGTGCCCGTCAGAGAAGACCTCAGCCTGGGCCAGATACCCCCACAGGTGGGTGAGTGCCCCTATTTCAGGGGGGCTGCAGAGCATGCTGGGTAATGAGGGCCAGGACACCTGTGCCTGTGTGTGTGTGTGGGGGGGGTTAGATTTGGGGAGGGACTGGGTCAGAGATAGAGGCACAGACAAAGCAGAGTAGTCAGAATGACCTGGGCTTGAATCCTGGCTCCCACGCCTATTGGCTGTGTGACCTACGGCATATTGTTTAATCTTTCCGAGCCTCGGTTTCCTCATCTGTAAAATGGGAATGATAATATCATCTGCCTCATAAGGGTACTGTGCGGATTCAGTGAAAAAAAACGTAAGCATTTAGCTCTGATACATAGTACGTTCTTAGTTAGTGGTGAATATAATAATTATTGCTGGACAGAGAAAGAAAAATCAAGAAATAAAAAGAGTTAGAGACCAAGCCTCATTGGCCCATGGGATATGGCTGAGGCTTGAAAGGGAAAGAGTAATAATGGCGATGATAATAATAGTAAGATGCACCATTTATGGGGCACCTACCAGGAGGAAGACCCCGTGGGAGGTGCCTTGAACATTTCTTTTTTTTTTTTTTTTTTGCGGTACGCGGGCCTCTCACTGTTGTGGCCTCTCGCGTTGCGGAGCACAGACTCCGGACACGCAGGCTCAGCGGCCATGGCTAATGGGCCCAGCTGCTCCGCGGCATGTGGGATCTTCCCAGACCGGGGTACGAACCCGTGTCCCATGCATTGGCAGGCGGACTCTCAACCACTGTGCCACCAGGGAAGCCCTTGAACATTTCTTATCTCATGGAATTCTCACAGCAGCCCCACTGAGAAAACTAGCTCAGAGAAGACTACACAGAAACAAGTTCCAGACTTGAGAACTCGGCTCAGGTCTGCCCTCTTCCAAGGCGTGCACACAGAGTGCAGAGTCCCAGGCAGCTCACCACAGGCCACCCCTGCCAGCCACCTTCCCCAAGGCTTCCTTCACCAGACTCCTCACTTGTCCTGCCCTGAGATGTCCAGCCCCAGCTGTCCTGTGGCCACAGTCCCTGTGGTCTGCCTTGGGGGGAGGAGGAGGAAGCAGGGAGAGTGAACAGGAGGGACGACCAGGGGGAGCACATCTGGACCTTCAGGGAGAAGGTGGATGGCAGACAGAGGCCCCCTGCCCTGCGGAGGCCTGGACCTTGGCCTGAGGCTACGGGCGTGCTGGGTGGTGTGTTGAGAGGCTGTTGGAGGAGCACAAGCTCCTGTGAGAGGCGGGGAGACAGAGGCAACCGGGGAGAGTGACACAGAGGGGAGGAGAGGCACCGACAAAGGCAGAACACAGGTGTCTGAGCTTGTAAACAGCAGCGACTCAGGAAAACCGTTGCCCTCGGAGGCAGCTGCTCAGCTTAGGGAGGAGACACAGGAAGGTCACAGGAGGAGTACCAGAGGGAGTGGGGAGAAGAGCCAGGTCGGCCCTGTCCCTGCTGGATGCTGGGCCCAGGCTTCACCCTGCGGTGGCTGAGGAGATGCGGAAGGAGGTGTCAGGCCGGGCACTCGGCATTTAGGTCTGGGGATGGCAGAAACCAGGGGGCTGCTGCAGCCACCAACTCCCCTTCTTTGGGTGTGCCCGGAGCTTGAAGGATGAGTCGCTGGGTGGGGGCTAGGTCTGACTTGACTGAAAAGGTGGGCTGGACCCTTGTGGGATAGAGCAGACAGGTAGGGGGTACATCCATGAGCGTCAGGTGTGAGGTCCAACGTGAGGCCTAGCAAGGGGTACCCCTAAGTCCGAGGAAAAAGCCCCCTTCTCCAGACCTGGGCCTAGGCCCCGAAGAGGCTGAGGCGTGAGCCAGTAGAAGAGGCTGGGCCAGTAGAGGGGTCAGCCCTCATCCCTGACCCCTCTACTGGCTCCTTCTCCTCCCAGGAGCCTCCAGGAGGAGCAGGGACAAGTTCTGTCTCAGCTGGAGCCTAGCTATCCGCGCCCAGGCACCGCTGGGCTGCAAGGCACCCATTAGCCACTGGGTGGCAGCCTTACCCCACACCAAGCTCAGAGGCCTGCAGCGGCACCTGCCAGACTTCCCAAAGCCCCATCGCACCCGACCTGGGGCTCCTGCAGGCCCAGCTGGTAGCTCCAGACCAGTGTGGCTGTTGGACTCTCCCCACCCCAACACGATACACTGTGCTGTACCCTGCAGTTTTTGCAAACCCAGCCACTCCTCTCTCATTCTCAGGTCAGACCCTCCAGAGATTCCTTAAAGTCAGGCAAGGCCAGCATCTTTAAGTTGAGAAAGAGAAACCGCGGCCCAGATAGGAGCAAAGACTTGCTCTTGACCTCAAAATTAGCTGTGGCCAGGCTCTCCACCCTCCCTCTAAAGTTCTCTTCCCACCAGTTCACATAGCCTCCCATCTCCATGGGGAGTTCCAGGGCCAAGAGCCTTTAATCGCAAAGAGACACCAAGCAGAGAGGGGTCTGGGCGTTTGGTAGGTCTGCACTTCAGTCAGCAGTGGCCTAGGTCTGCTCTCAGGCCCCACCCCCACGGGCTCCAAGGGGAGGACCTGGAATTCTAGCTGCTTCATAGTGTTTGTGTTCCGGGCGGAACCTGCCGCAGCCCTGTTCCGCTCATGTGCTGAGTCCTGTCCATCCACACCTCAACTCCCAGCCCCAGACCATGCCCTAGGTAGGAGGCAGGCAGCTCAGCCTGCCCTGAGAGGTCACAGTGGGGGATGAAAGGGAAAGCCGGGTCTTCGCTTCCGCCCTGCCCTCCCACTGCTCGCTGGGTGAACTTGGCCAAACCGGTGGCCTTCTGGGTTCCCATTTCTCTTCCTGCTCCTGGCACCGCCTACCAAAGACCAAAGAAGTTCTTCCCAGTTTGTACCTTCCCTAGTTACTGGTTGAGGGGACCAGGGACAGTTAGCCAAGAGAGACACTCCTTCCAAGCCCAGCACAAGACCCAGGTTCTGGTGCCACTGACATCCCAGCTCTGCAGGGTCTCGGACCCCCTCAGCCAGCTGACTCCTGACACAAGCCAACCCACGTGGGTGAGGCCTGACCTGCAGCACTGGCCTGAGTCATGGGGGTAAGGAGGGAAATCCTAGGGCCTATAGGAGATATGGAACAGCTACACTAGGATTCCCTGTAGACACAGATGAGTTAGTGACCACCCTCTGGAGTCCCTGAAGGTGGTAACTCGAAGGCTTGGGGATGGAACTGAAGGAGCACAGAACTGGACTGAAACCCAGGCCTTGCTCCTTAACAGCCATAAGACTTGGAGCATTACTTAAAAATTATTCTCTGTGACCTTCATGTTCCTGCTTCAGCTTCCTCCTATGTATGACAGGGACCTACCATGCGTGAGGCACCAGGCCCCTAAGAGGCATTAGCTCATTCAGTACTGAAGTGCTAACAAATGTCAGTTCATAGCCCAGGCCCCTCCCTCCAGAGATGGGCTCTGACCTTCAAGCACCTGAAGATGGGAAGGGATGGGAGTCTGAGGACCAGCCCTGGAAGTAGCAGAGAAGGGGGCTTGAGATGAGCTGCCCAGTTGGCGGGGGTCTTCCTAGGTGCCCTCTGAGGGCCACAGCCATCTGGAGTCCCCACCCCTACGAAGTCCCAAGTAACCAGAGACTTAAGGGGTGGGGTCTGCACTGGCTAGTTGTTACAACAGGGAACTCCAAGAGCCCCTTGAAAAAAGCTTCCAACATCAGGGGCCTCTGGAGAGGGCAGGAGAGAGGGCTTACCAGCTCCACAGCGGTGACGAGGGGTTGATTCCCTTGTTCCCTGGGGAAAGGCCTCAGCCCCAGCTGAGCGGGTTAATAGCCTCATGTGAAATAACTGAGGCCCTTCTGAAGCATCCTAGTGGCACCTGGGCACTGCACCATGCCTGGGCCTCCGTGTCAGCTGGACCCACCTGTGGGGAGCCTGCCCCTCGCCACCACAGTTTCCACTCTGTTCCAGGATGGACTCACTGCAGAAACAGGACCTCCAGAGGCCCAAGATCCACGGGGCAGTCCGGGTGCCCCCCTACCAGCCACCCACGCTGGCCTCACTGCAGCGCTTGCTGTGGGTCCGTCGGGCTGCTGTGCTGAGCCACATCAACGAAGTCTGGCCCAACCTCTTCCTGGGAGATGTGTAAGTACGATCCACAGTGGGTGTTGGGGAAAACAGAAGGGGAGCCCCTTCCAGAGCCAAGGGGCAGAGTTGGCACCCTCTTTGCCTCCAACCATCTCTTTCCACCCGTTTACTTCCTTTTACATTATTATTACTTTGTGGAAATAGAACACACCTAAGAAAAGTGCACAGAGCATAAACGAACAGTTTCACCCCCCAGGTCAAGAAATAGGACATTAGCTGTGCCCCAGAAGCGGAACCCTTCTCATCATAACCCTTTTCCCTGTAGATAATCACTGAGTACTGAAACAATAATTTCCTTGCTTTTTTCTTTTTAGTTTTGCCATTTGTGTTAGTTTTGCCTATGTTTTAAAGTGATAGGAATAGAATCATATTGTGTATTTTGTGCCTGGCATCATTTGCTCAAAACTGGGAGATTCGCCGACATTACGTGTAGCTATAGTTCATTCATTTTTGGTTGCTATATATTATTCGTTTGTATGAATACACCATAGTTTATTTATTCTATCTGAGTTGTTTCCACTTTGGGGCTATTATAAACAGTGATTCTAGAAGCTAGTACATGTGCCCTGGGAACACACACACGTTTCTCTAGGATGTATATATAGAGTGGAATGTGAGTCATTTTCCCCAAAAGTTTTCTTAAAATTTAGAACATATGGATGAATATATGTGGATTTTATGTTTTCCTTAATATTTAGAAAATATAGATCAATATCCTATTAACAATATGGCAAATATTATCCCCCCTACACACACAGATAACCAATAATAAAATCCTTGTTGACTTTTTAAAAATGCATACAAAAATGGTATCGCTTTATAATCCCATCTTGTAATCTGCTTTATATAGAAAACTTTTTTAATGGAATTGCACAACATACTTTTAAAACACTTTCAAACAATGTTCTGTTTTGTTATCCTCCATTTTTCTCAATATAGCACCAACACCTTTCTTGGTTCACCAGCATCTATCTACCACATTTTAGTGGTTGTGTAGTATTTCTTTATCTATACCATAGTCAATCTTCTCTTATAGGCTATTTAGTGATTTTTTTCCCCACTTTTTCTCTATCTTAAACATTAGATCCAGTTTACATTTGTCTGTGAGCACATTTGGGATTCTTTAAGTCCCTAGGAGACCTGCTGGGGCACAAAGTAAGTGTACATTTTTGAGGCTTCTGATGCCATGTGGCCGACCTGCCTTCCAGAAAAGTTGGGCTGAGTGAAAGGGAGTCTTGAACTCTTACTAGAGGAGCCCCTTCACCCGAGCCAGTTCACTGGTTCCAGTCTACCCTTGGAGGAGGATGGCAGAGGAGGCAAGGGGGCAAGTTCCAGGCCAGCCAGAGCTGACCCAGTGAGCTCTATCCCACCTCCCAACTCCCCCCGTGCCCCCCGCCTCCAGGTACGCAGCCCGGGACAAGAACAACCTGACCCAGCTGGGCATCACCCACATCGTGAATGTCGCTGCAGGCAAGTTTCAGGTGGACACGGGTGCCAAGTTCTACCGTGGAATGCCCTTGGAGTACTACGGCATTGAGGCTGATGACAACCCCTTCTTCGACCTCAGTGTCTACTTTCTGCCTGTTGCTCGATACATCCAGAGTGCCCTCAGCATTCCCCAAGGTCAGCTGCTGGGGAAGGCACTGGGGTGGAGGTGGGGTGCAGGCAGGATCTGGGGCTATCTACTTTTCCAGTAGCATGGATGGTGGGGTCCTTCAGCAACCCTCCCACCTCATGGGGCTCACTACTACCATTTAGTGAGCATCCCCTTCAGGGACACCCTGGAAACCAACAATCATAGATATAACTAAGGTCCAGTGTGGTCGTCAGGGTAACCATATCGCTTGGTAAGAGGCCAGGTGTTGGGCAGAAGGTACAGGACCTAGAGAAAACTGCTCAAGAGCCTTTGCTAAGGTGAGGCCTCAGTGTAGAGCTGCAGGGGCTGGGGAGAAAGCAGAACTGAGGGGAAAGGGAGGGAGGTGGACACCCCCTGTAATCTGATGCAAACCCAGGGGACTCCAGGAGTACTGACCCCCCAACATGCTAGAGTGGCAAGGGATGCCAGAGGAGGCACCTTGCACCAGGAGAAGGGAGTCCCAGCTGCTAACCTTCGCCCTGCCACTAACTTGTTTTGTGACCTTGAGCGAGTCCCTTTCCTCTCTGGGCCTCAGTTGCCCCATATGACAGTGAGGACAGTGTCAGTATTCCAGGATGCTGTGATAGGTGGGCAGAAGCATCCCTGATTCCCTAAGAGGCAGGAGGTGTGTGAGAACAGGTAGCTGATGCTAGGTTGGGTCTCCCCGCAGGCCGCGTGCTGGTACACTGTGCTATGGGGGTGAGCCGCTCTGCCACGGTTGTCCTGGCCTTCCTCATGATCTGCGAGAACATGACGCTGGTGGAGGCCATCCAGACAGTGCAGGCGCACCGGGATATCTGCCCCAACTCAGGCTTCCTCCGGCAGCTCCAGGTTCTGGACAACCGACTGGGGCAGGAGACGGGGCGGCTGTGACCTGGTGGGCAACCAGGAACCCTGACCCTCCAGCCAGCATGGCCCACCCAACCAGCCTGGCCCTGGGAACCTTGCTTCCAGTGACCTTGAGATGTAAATAGTAAGTGGGGGCTTAGCTGAGGCAGAGGCAGGGAGAGCTGGGTGGTGACCTTTAGCAGGTGGATCCCCCTGACCCAATCCAAAGATTCTTTATGCAGAAAAGAGTTCAGTCTGTCTCTATAATAAAAGGTTCATCATAATAAAGACAGGAGACCTTCTGGTGGTTTGTGGGGCAGTGGTCACGAGGTTCCAGAAGGCTTGCCAGCCCATGATGGCAGCCTAGAGGTGCAGTCTGAGTCAATTGTCTGAGTAAAGACCAAAGTTCAATGCATCACCATCCTTTCCATGCCCACCCTGTATCAAACACCGACTATCAAAACTCACTGTGCACAAACAGCGCCTCCTGAATCCGGTCAGTCTTTTCATTTTCGTTCTTCTTTCAAAAAGGACTGACTAAAGTCACAGAAACCTAATAGAAGCATTAAACGAGAGCACAGGGGTTGGGGAGGAGACATGCCAGAATTCCTGGTGAAGGACGGTTATATGATGGGGCAACATTTGGCTCTGAGTTTCTTACTGATTGTACCCTAATAAAACAAAACAATGTCAAAAGCCCATAGGTTCCTCACCTGTACGTGAGGTATTTATGAGGATCAGATGGGCTGGCATTCCTTCTCCCTCTCTGGCTGTTTCCATGTAGCCCTGGCCTCCTCCGCTGACCCTTAAACATCAGGGTGTCCGAGGACGCTGGCCTCTGCCTCTTCTCTCCTTCAGTGTTCTCGCTCTCCTGGGGGTCCTCTTGTTCCCACAGCCTCAGTTCACACCTCTAGGCTGATGGCTCTCAGACCCCTATGGTGGCCCAATTCTCTCTTCTGAGTTCAGAATCTCTGTATCCTACTGGCCACCTTCACTTGAATATTGAACCTGAGCTTGAAACTGAACTTTTCATCACCTCCCACCCAGACCCACTCCTTTTCCTAGTTCCCATTTTAGTGAAGGGTTCTGATAGGCCTTGTCATCCAAGTCAGTGGTGGACTTCTGCCACTCTTCCACTTGGCCTACCAACTCTACCTCCTAAACAGGGCTCATACCTGCTCACTTAGCTTCATCTTTGCTGACTACCCAAGTTCAAGCCACCTTACCTCTCACCTGGATTCTTGCTCAGGCCCCTGATGGTCTCTCTGCTTCTAGCCTCGCCCCCTCCAATCTCCATGCGGGCCCCAGACAGCTTACTAAAAGGAAAATCTCATCACATCACCCCAACACTTACAACCCCTGAAGGACAAACACCTTGACAAAGCATAAAGATCCTTCATTTTCTGAGACCATTTCATGTCTCCAGACATATCTCTTCTAATTCTGTTCCCATACATGCCATGTAATTAAGAAATGCTAAATACACTTGCAGTTTCCAGAATGTACCACCCGCTTACCTCTTGGTGCTTTGCACATGCTTCAGGTTGCAGCACCTGAATGCACATCCTCACCCATTTTTGTTGGGGTCTCTTTGAGGTCTCAGTTTAGATGTCACTTCTGGGGACGCCCCTGGACCCAGCAAACCTGAGTGAAGTGTTTTCCCTCATGCTACCAAAATGTCCATCCACCCCTTGTGGTATCACCTGTCACTCTGAACTATAATTGCTTGGTGCCTTGTCATTCTCTTCTAGCTGGCTGTCTCTCACCAGGCTTTCCCTGGGCTCAAGGTCCCCATGACTCCCACACTCTCTGGCTATGACCCTGCCATCAGGTAGAGTTCCGTGTTACTGGGCCCTCTCTACAGGGGAGCGGACTTGCCCCTGGGACTGGGCCAGCCTCCAGAGGGCACCTCGTCTCCCCCCAGCTCCACCTGCACACAGCATCTCACCATTTGGTTACCCTGACACCCTCTTCCCAGCTCATCTTGTCCCCTTGGGCCACCTTTGACTTCCCTCTTTGCTCCCCTGCCAAGGCTCTCTGGGAACAGCCCTGCCTTCTCCTGGGAACTTAAGGCCCTTTGCCCTTCTCCACCATCTGCTCTATTTCCAGAGAGCAAGTGCTTTTCCTTCGTGCAAATCCAAAAAGGGGCACCCTCTGACCAAACCAGCCTTTTAGGCAGGAGCACTCCTGGGCAAACAGTTTGGTCAAGAAAAAGGTGTCCCTTCCTCCCAAGTAGATGTAGTTCCAAGTTATGGTGCCCAACTCAGTGAGCTGAGCACAGGCTGGGTTTTAGGCCCCATTTACTCCTTCTGCAATTTATAAACTGCAGAAACGTAGACAGCCCTCTCTGGGCCATAGGGATTAATATCCCCATTTTACAGATGAACAAACTGATGCTCAGAGAAGCTAAAATGAGGCTGGATGTTGCCTCCTGGATCCAGGATCTCTGGGCTCTGGCCTCAAAGGGCAGGTACTGCCCAGCAGATCCTCTGCTCTGCTGCCTGCAGTGCTTGGTCCTAATCCCAGCTGGCTGTTGGCTACCTAAGGTGCTCTCTGGGCCTTTTCCAAAGGGTAAACACATGTCCTCACTGGAGTTTGGCAGGAGGGCTGGTGCTGCTGTGCCCAACCAGGCAGGATGGAAAACTTCTCAGTTCATCCTCAGGTTGGTGGGGCCTATAATTTTCCCGAGCAGACAAAGCTAGTCCCGTCAGTAGTCTGCCCACCCCCAATTCCCTTGGATCCCCCGACTCAGCCTGACAACTCAGCCCTTGTTGCTATCTCTTGCTTATGCATGGTCAGCAGGATCCAAAATAGTGGCTCCAGAAGCCAGTCTCTAAATCAACATCTGGGTCTATGACTGTGGGCAGCCTGCCCTTGCTGGCTGGGGTAGAGTGCCCTGAATCTGGGACAGAGACACACCCTGGGCCTGGGGCTTGAGTTTCAGCAGGTTACCTTCTTGGAGCTCCGAGGGTTGGGCTCAGATTCTGGGGCTACGGGGAGAAGGCAGGGAAAGCCAAACATTCCCCAGAGCACACAAGGAAACAGAGGTTGAGCTCCAGACTGACACCTCCACCGGGAACCCTTCCTGCCTGCCACACTTGGCCCAGGAAGTCTGCGATGATGCATCTACTCTTCCTGTTCTATAGAGCAGCCTCGTGAAAGGAGTGAGGTATTGTTAAGACTGTGAATTTGGAGCCAGACTGCCTAGGTTCAAATTCTACCTCTGCCCCTTACCAGGTGTGTAAACTCAGTTAACCTTTCCATACCTCAGTTTCCCCATCTGTAACATGGGAGTAATAATAGCCAACATATAGGACTGTTGTAAGGATAAAGTGGGGCATATAGAAAGTGCATTGTACAACATGTGGCAAGCTCTCAAAAATGAGAGCTCTGACTATTGTCATAGTACATAGTACAGGGGTCCCTGGCATCACCTGCTGCACAGGAAGTCCCAGTCTTGGACTAAAGGCTGGCAGCACTCTCAGTGAATTGAATGAATGAATGATTAAAAATTAGCTGACCTAAATGCAACATGGTACCCCGGACTGGATTTGGGCACAGCAAAAGACGTAAGCAGAAAAACTGATGAAATCTGAAAAAATTCTGTGGTTTAGTTAATAGTGTTACACCAATTTTAATGTCTTTGATAAATGGACCATGGTTATATAAGAAGTTAACATTAAAGGAAGCTGGGTGAAGAGTATCTAAGAAATGTCTCTGCTATCTTTATAACTCTTCTATAAACCTAAAATTATTTCAAAATAAAAAGTTTTAAAAATTTGTTGACAATTACTGACTGCTTTGCATATGCCAGGTACTATGCTAAATGCTTTAGATACATCATACACCTTTTTTTTTTCCAGTTTCATTCGTGATGTTTTATTTCTTTATAAAAGACACAAATCAAATACGGCAAAATGTTAAGATTTGACCATCTTGAGATTTGGGAATATAGGTGTCTGTTAATTTTTTTTGTATTCTTAAAATATATCCTAATTTTAAAAATCAAAAATAAATTGACTGACTTTTAAAATTAGAAACATTCTATTCTCTATATTTAGGTTTTGAAAGCCATCAGCAAATGGGTTTTAGGAACTATTCTGAATTAAAATGGTGCCATTATTATTGGCTTTAGGCCTAAAATACTGCAAATTCATGTTATCCTTTTAAAACCTTCAAGAGGCTTGATTATGGATAATCTTGCTTCAAGAAAAAGGTAATAATGACCATTTTATAGAGTTTAGATGAAATAACTGTGATCAAAGGGAAGCTAGGCCAGTAAGTCAAACTATACAGTTGACCCTTGAACAACGAAGGTTCAAAGTTCAGTTAAACCTGTGCGGGTCTGTTTACACACAGATTGTTTTCAATAGTAAATATTGTAGTACTACATGATATATAGTTGGTTGAATCCACCAATGTGAATCACTGATACAATCCAGAGGCACCGTGGATATGGAGGAACCATGTGTAAGGAGAGCCAACTATAAGTTATACACATGAATTTTCAACTCTGTGGAAGGGTCTGTGCCCCTAACCCCCTCATTGTTCACAGGTCAACTGTACATTTCATTTAATCCTCACAACCCTATGGGATAGGTCCCATTATCACCCCATTTTACAGACAAGAACACAGGTGGGGAGAGGTTAAGCCAGATAGCAGCTAACTTTGAGAGCTTATTATGTACCTGAGGGTTAGTCAGGCTTGTGGCTCTGACAAACAAAGCTTTATTTCTCTCTCACAACACAAGTTGATGGGTGCAAAGGGGAGCAAGCATGGAGGATGTAGAGGCCAGATATATTACTTCCCCTCTAGTTTCCAGGACCAGAACTCAGTCACATGGTCACACCTAACTGCAGAGGCATCTGGAAAATGTGGTCTAGCAGGGTGCCCAGGAAGAAGAGGAAACTGCAGATATTGGTGATCTTGAGCAGGTGTTTCCAGAGCAGGCATTGATAAGATATATATATATATATAATCGTTTAATTCTCATAAGCCATAGCAGTAGATACTATTATTAATATTCCCATCTTATAGATGTGAAAACGGAGGTTCAAAGAGAGCTTAAGTAAACTTTCTCAAGGTCACTTAGCTAGCACTTGTAGAACCATATTACAAACTCAGTCAGCAAGCCTATTTTCTTAAACACTTCCTGAGCCTTCATTCTGCGCTGGCCTTTAGTGACTTGCTTGCCAATAGAATTTGGGGAAGGAGTAACATTCTGCAACTTCTGAGGCTGGGTAATAAAATGCCTTGCAAACGTCTGCCTGGGGCAGAACATGCTCTCTGGGAGCCCTGAGCCACCATGCAAGAAGTCTGACTCCCCGAAGGCCACCAGGTTGCAGAAGCCATGTGTAGGTGAACTGGTGTAGGCCCTGCTGAGTCCAGCCTTCTAGCCTCCCTGCCAAGACCCTAGACATTACAGTGACCTCAGCACACCTGCCAGCTGAATACCACTTGAAATAGGTGTCAGTGCCATGTGGAACAAAAGAACAGTCCACTTGAACCTGCCTGAATTAAGGGCCCACAAAATCACAAGCTAAAACAAAATGCTCTTGTTTTAAGTCACTAACATTTGGGGTAGTTTGTTATGTATCAGTAGATAACAACGGTGGAGCCAGGTCTGAACTAAAGTCCCAGTTTTTAATCACTGAATCAGCCTCTGGAGGAATATGTGAATGAGAAAAGGAGAGAGCAACCACATCAATCCACTCCCATGCCAAGTGCATGAAGATGATGTCACAGCTACAGAGGAGTACAGATGACAATAGAGCCCTGGCTTTTATCTGTCCAGAGCCCCACTGGAGACCAAAGATGGTTAGGGGCTCAAGGGGAATGGTGGTGGCACAGGCTTTGGGGTGGGCAAGGTGGGGAGGAATGGGGCAGGAATGGAACATTGCCCTGTTCTCCCAAGCTCTGTCATAAGCTCCGGCCGCCCTACCTTCCAGGCCAAAAGACTCCTGCTGAGTGGTCCAAGACTCCTGGTCCCCAGGAGGCCCCTGTGGGTCTGCTGGCCTCTAGCTCACAGCCTGGCCTTGACACCTGCCTCCTCCATTTCCTGGGGAAGGCAGCTGCGGTATGAACTCTGCAGCCACTGGGGCCTTGGGGAAACCTCGCTGGAGGAAAACTCAAATACCCCACCCCACCCCTACCTACCCAGGTCCCGCCTTCCTGAGTAAGCAGGAGGAACAGGCTACTGGTGTTCTCCCTTTCCCTGATCACTCAGCTCTTCTTAGGTTATGCTCCCAGGTTTCTGCACTAATCTCTTCATCTGTGCTTCCTGAGCCATTTGATGTCTGGTCAGCCTGGCCTTCTCTCCTTGGGACCTGCTAGAATTTCCCCTCCTCTGAGATTTCCTGCACCCCAGCTCCTACTTCAGAGCCTTCCATCAGCCCATCCCTCGAAACACTTCCCCTTTCACAGTCCTGCACAGGTATTCAGACTTTGTCTCCTGTACCCTCCTGGCCCACAATGGGATTCCTGGGACCCCATCAGACTAGTTTTCAAGCTTCTCAGGGCTTAGTGCTGTTGACTGCTCAGGCCCTCCTGGTCCTGGTAGCAACTAGGGCGGAGGTTTGCTCATTAAGCAGACACGAGAAAATATACATGCAAGTATAAAGAATTGAGGATAGGTTAATTTCCCCAGGATCACATGCACACTTTAAAAGGGGTGCCGGAAAAAAGACATACAGATGGCCAGTAGGCACATGAAAAGATGCACAACATCACTAATTATTAGAGAAACGCAAATCAAAACTACAGTGAGGTACCACCTCATACCGGTCAGAATGGCCATCATTAAAAAGTCTACAAATAGCAAATGCTGGAGAGGATGTGGAGAAAAGGGAACCCTCTTACACTGTTGATGGGAATGTAAGTTGGGACAGCCACTATGGAAAACAGTATGGAGGTTCCTCAGAAAACTAAAAATAGAATTACCATATGATCCAGCAATTCCACTCCTGGGCATATACCCAGATAAAACTATAATTCAAAAGGATACATGCACCCCCTATGTTCACAGCAGCACTGTTCACAATAGCCAAAACATGGAAACAATCTAAATGTCCATCAACAGATGAATGGATAAAGATGTGGTACATATACACAATGGAATACTACTCAGCCATAAAAAAGAACAAAATAATGCCATTTGCAGCAACATGGATGCAACTAGAGATTATCATACTAAGTGAAGTAAGTCAGGAAGAGAAAGACAAATACCATATGATATCACTTATATGTGGAATCTAAAATATGGCACAAATGAACCTGTCTACAAAACAGAAACAGACTCATAGACATAGAGAACAGATTTGTGGTTTCCAAGGGTGGGGGAGGGAGAGGGATGGACCGGAAATTTGGGGTTGGTAGATGCAAACTATTACGTTTAGAATGGATAAAAAATAAGGTCCTAATATATAGCACAGGGAACTATATTCAATATCCTGTGACAAACCATAATGGAAAAGAATACAAAAAAAGAACGCCTCTATGTGTATAACTGAGTCACCTTGCTGTACAGAAGAGATGTGCACAACACTGTAAATCCACTGTACTTCGGTAAAAAACAAATAAAAAATAAAAAAATAAAAGGGGTGCAGGGAAGGCACTGCTTCACTTGAATGTTGAACTTGCAGGCAGGGCTACAACGGGGAAACTTGCGAGTGGGTGAAGGGGCTCTCACGGTCCCTTAGAGACCATACCACACAGATAGCACTCTGTACAGCCCATGCAAGGCCCCCATCATGCCAGCACCCCTTTCTGAGGGATTCCTGGTGTCTCCCACTCTCTGTCATATGACTCTGCTGCTCTACTGTCCTAGCCATAGATGGTTGCATCAGGATGGGTCCCAGGGCATGGACTTCTATTTGCTCCCCATATCCAAGTGACTATGTTCCGGCCAATTGGATGTAGTGGAATTACTGTGTGGAACTTCTGATAAGTCTCCTTAAAGGGCAAAGTGTGTGCCCTTTGACCCCCCACCCCACTCCATGGTGCCACTTAGAGTGTGAATGGCACTGGCTGGGCTCCCTGCTAGCCCTGGACTGCTCTGCCTCCACACTTCTTTCACATGAGAGAGAAAGAAATGTCTGTCTTGTTTAAACCATTGTTTTCCAAGTCTCTGTTACTTGCAGCCAAACTGGTCTGATGTAAGAGGCTGTCACTGATGGGTGTTCTGTCCTGGGCAAGGCTACCGATCCAATGAGGTCCTCTCTCCTGGGCAGTCTAAGTGGGAGGTAATTACCTCCTGGGCGGTGGGTACCTGAAATCAGGGAGCAGGAGCCATGCGCAGCAGAAATGACAAAGCGGAGAAGCAGAAGAAGTCAGCTGGTGGTGACAGCAATATTAGAAGCCAAACAGAGAGGGGCCAGGTCCCCGTAAAGCCAGAGCCCTGGAGTGAGGAGCAGCCCACACCTGATGAGACCCCACATGAACCTGGTCACTGGAGTCGTGCTGTATCCTGGGAGGTATTCCCATTCTCCGGGAGATTCATTGCTTTCCAGTATGTTCTTACAATGAATCCCTGAGGTCACTGGAGAGAGAGTTTATCTTTGGGGACCCGAAAGAACCTCATCTATTCACTTCCTGAACTTCTGTAAGACCACAAGCATCCCCTGATGAGAATGAGTCCCTTGGGCAGGACAATGGGTCAGTGGAGGCAGTCCTGTCTCAGAAACGGCCACCATACAGAAGGGGCTGGCCTGAGACCCCTCTCACTCTCAGTCTGGCTTTGTGGCTCCTGAGAAGCAGCACTACATCTCTAGGCAAGGAGATCACAACAGACACCGCCACCGCTGAGCTGAGTGGCCTGGGGTGGGAAAGGGGTGGCAGGGAGGACAGGAGCCCTGGACACACATGGACTCCGGTTTTCTTTCCGGCTCCATCCTTTAACCAGCTATGTGAGCCTGGGCAGGTTAGCTCCTCCGAACCTCACATCCCTCAAGTGTAAAAATGAGATGGATCCCAGCATTGCACAGGGCTGTTGTAAGCATGGAAACAAGAGAAGCAGCCCAGTGCCTGGCTCATAGTAGGACCTCGAAGAAAGCTTGTGCTTCTTTCCTTCCTGCTGAGAAAGCCAGGAACTTGGGAAGGAAGGTCTGGATCTCCATCCTTCCTGGGTGAGGGAGGGGAGGGCTGGTCACACAGACCCCAAGAAAGATGCAATTTTTTCCTGCAGCTTCTCAGAACAGCAATGGGGTGACCACAATCAGCCTGTTTCTCAAAGGCCGTCATCTGGATTTACTTTCACATTCTTTTAAATAGATGTATATGATTTATAAACTTTTGCCAAGCAGTTTTACACATATAAGAGGCTCTGCATTCTATCACAGGTTTCTTAGATATGGTTGTAAACTTACATTAGGATATTAGACTGTAATGACAAATGTAGCCCTCTTACATAAAGCCCTGGTTCTCCAAACACTAGAATATTTGCTTAATGAAAAGAGTTTTACAGGCTCTCCAGACTGCCAGTTCATCTTTATTCTGGTCCTTAACTTAGGAAAGAGAGAAAAGTTAAATGTCACACACACACACACACACACACGCCTGAAGCAGGCTTATGAGAAAAATCTGGAATGTCTTGGAGTTTTTTTTTTTTTTCTTTTCAATTACAGCTCAATAAAAATGCCCTCATAAAAGTTCTAGGTAAGCAATAGCTTTGCCAGCAGGATGGGTCTACCCACATCGCAGGGAGGCCTGCCTGGTGTGATGGGTGGGGTGTGTGGGGGAGGGCAGGAAGCCAAAGCTGGCTCCTTTACCATCCCCCTCTCCATACAACACACACACGATGGACTCCTCGGAGGAACTGGGAACAGCCCATGCTAGGGAGGAGGTGGCGGGGGGCAGCCTCCTTCTTTTGGAAGGCCCTCTAAATCTGTCCAGCCAAGAGGCCAGCAGGAGCGAAGCCTTATATTAGGCATAATATTTTGAAAATACTAAATGGCTGTGTTTTTCATCCCTCTCCCCCATAATCAAGTTCCCTAGAAGCAGGATTGCCAGATAAAGTACAGGATACCAGTTAAATTTGAATTTCAGATAAGCAACAAATAATTTTTTAGTATACGTATGTCCCCGAATATCGCAGAGGACATACTTATACTAAAAATGTATTTGTAAATCAGTCAACCCTACCTGGAAGTCACTTCACTATTATAGCCCCTGATAAATGGGAAAAAGAGGCCAAATCCAGAGGATGTTCAGGTAAGAAAGTAAAAGTGAATGACTGAAGAGAACAAGGCATAAAGGAGGGGGCAGGTGGCAGTGAGGCCTAGAGGTGGTGACCTCTGTTCTCTAAGACAACGCCCCAGGGACAGAGTGAAATGTGCAGGGAGTGCCTTGCTCTTTACCTATTTAGGCTTCTGGAAGGAGACCATTTTGCCCAATGAGAGCAGCAGCCAGGCTCAAGGGGTCCTCCAGCATCAAGGCTCCCTCCCCACCTTGGTTCTTGCAATAAACCCCGATGTACATCCACAGTCCATCTTGTGCAACAGAAGAGGATTCTGAGAGTTTGAGCTTTTAACTGGGAAGAGGCTGGGATATTATTACTTAGCAAATTTAAGTGTCTGCCATTCCCAGCAGATAGGGAGGGGCTTGTGGGAAAGATTAGAAGAGCTAAAGAAAAATAAAGACACCTCACTTTCTTTGTACATCCCAGTGAAAAGAATAACAGCAACATGAGGGCAGTGACGTAGTATACCTTGTTGTTGTCTTTCCCTCCTTTTCTAGAACACTGCCCAGCACATGACAGGTGCTCTACTGGGATGAGCAGAGTGAGTGAATTTTCCACCCATTCCAAGCCAGACTGACTGCAGCAGTGAGGGTCTCCCCGGGTCCTGGGCACACCTGACCTCCCTCCCTGAGAAGTGGCCTCAGGGACAGTCTGAGACCATGTGCACAGACACCAAAGTGGTGAGTCGCTTAATAAAACATGAGTCTCTTTCCTAAGATCCATCAGCATCTTGTGCAGGAAAAAGTTACCTCATCAGAGTCATAGAACCTTTATTAAAACAACAGTAATACTGTGTGCTAAGATCTGTGTTAAGCACTTTATTTCATTTATACCTGAACATACAACAAATACCTCAAAGTCACCAGCTAATTCTTTATAATCTGCCATCAAAACATATCTGGAACGTGACTCCCCTTCTCACAAATTCTGTCTCTGCCATCCTTGACCAAGGCACCAGCATCTCTTCCCTGGACAACCAGAGCAGCCCCCTCCTTAGTTCACTTTTTGTTCACCACATTCCATTCCCCACATACCAGTCAAGATGTTCTTCTTAAAATGCAAATCAAATCATGTAAGCATCCTCCCTAGAAGAAAATCCAAACTCCTTACCATGGCCACAAGGCCCCACGATTATAGGCCCTCACCAGCCAACATTTTCTCCCTCCTTCACCCTGTTGCAAACACACTAGCCTTTGACTGCATTAGGGTCCAGGCTAGGTTACTGTAACCGAGACACCAAAACACAGTGGCTTAAACAGACAGCTGCTTATTTCTCTCTCATGTCACTGTACAGAGGTAGGAGGGCAGTCCAGACAGGTGAGGGGACTCAGCTCCAGGAGGTCAGGCAGGGACCCAGGTGCCTTTCTACCTCACTGCTCTACCAACCCCCAGAGTGTTGTCCTCGTCTGCCTGGTCGAAGCTGGGTCGCAGCCACATCTGTAGCCCCTGGCTTTCCACTGTTGCTACTTCCTGGGTGCTTCGGTATCCCTGGTTTGTTCCCTTAACCCTGCTCACACTCTGTATGTAGGCCATCAATATCTTTTCATTTAAACCATCCCTGGTGAATTCTGTCCCTTTTTGACCCCTGACTGATAAGGGTTCACTGCACACAATGTGTCAAAGTCAACCCCTTCCTAAAATTGAGCCTAGTTCAGCCCATATATATATGTGTGTGTATATATATTTCTATATATATGGGTGTATGTATACATATGGGTATGTGTATATATATTTGTATATATGTGGGTGTGTGTATATACATGGGTGTGTGGGGTGTGTGTATGGGTGTGTGTATATATGCATGTGAGTGTATGTGTATATGTGTGTGTTTTTCCCCATCCCAGATGATGCCCCCAGATCTAAATGGAATTGGTTCAAGGTACCTGTCATGACTAAACTATCATGGGTTGGCTAATGCCAATGATTGAACTAAAAATGTCCATGACAGTTTGTTGAGTGCCTACTGGGTTCATGGATGACCAGCACATTACCACGGGATACTCCCATCAAGCCTTCTTCCCCCATTGCCAAAGTTGGCCTTCTCGGACATTTTTGAGTTTCCGGGCTCTTCTGGGCAACCCTGGCCCCTTATGCACCCCCAACACAGCCCTTGCTCACCAAGCTGCCGGTGGGTGCTTAGAGGTCTGTTTCCCCACTGCACGGTGAGTTCACCCAAGGCAGGCCCTGATTTCCTGCCTCCGGTCCCACCACCTGCTTCTACAACAGGGCCTGGACACAGAGTAGGGCATCACTTCAACAAACATCTGCTGAAACCAGAGGGGGACTTCAGCTCCTAACCTAATGGTTTATTAATTTAATCCTCTTTAGGGATTTCTTAATCCATCCAATGGGAGATAAAACAGTTAACCAGAGTTGAGGGTGAATGAGAAGAACATCGATGCTTCTTCCAAGCCAAGAGCTTCATGTGCATTATATTATTTAATCTGCATGGTAACCCCATAGGTAGATCCTGTTATTAGTCCCAACGTACAGGCTCAGGGAAGTTAAGGGACTTGTACCAGCCCAGAGCTAAGTGGCAGGGGCAGGATTTGAACCCAAGTCTTGATGCTTTGAAAGCACATGCCCGTCCCTCCCCTGCTCTCCTGCCTCCCACACACGAATAATCACACTGTGAAGCCTCATCAATGTCACTTTGATGCACTTACAGGCCGTGAAGAGGAAACAGCCATCTATCTGTAAAATAAATAAGTCCTGGCGTGCAGAGAGAGGTGCTAATAGAGATGCAATTTACCCATTTGCTGAGATCACTGACAGACTTGAGCAGGGCTCAAATGGCAATCTCCTGGGAAAGGGGGGAGTTTGGGAGGACCACGACCCACAGCCCATGCCCTGGGTCCTAAGGGCTCCAGAGCCCTCCAGCAGGAGGTTGGCAGCAGGCACTCCAGTGTTTTGACAGCCAGGGAGATAAACAGAGGTATTGATTTCAGAGAAACATCCTTGGCCCTAGGCTTTCTTTCCAAACATGAAGTCCTGACATCGCTAGGCCATCAAAGTCAAGAGTGACAGCTCCACAACAGACGTGGCCCTGCCGGCTGCCAGCAAACTCCCTGGAGAGCCACAGAAACCTCCAAGGCACCCACACAATGGGCTTCAGGAACGGGGGGCAACCCAGGCTGGAAGGAGGTAGGTCAGGTCTGGGCAAGAGGACAAACAGAAATCCCCATCCTGATTCCCATTAGCACAATGACTTGTCTCACTCTCAGTGATCTAGACCTCGGCTGTCCAATATGGGAGCCCCCAGCCCCGTGGGGCTATTGAGCACTTCAGATGTGGCTGGTCCAAGTTGAGATGTGCTGTAAGTGTAAGATACTCAGATTTCACATGGAAAAAAGAACATCAAATATCTCAATAATTTTCATATTGAGTATTGAGTATATGTTGACATGATAATATTTGGGGCATAGTTAAATAAAATATATTATTAAAATTAATTTCACCTGGGGGACTTCCCTGGTGGTCCAGTGGTTATGTGCTTCTACTGCAGGGAAAGGGGTTCAATCCCTGGTTGGGGAACTAAGATCCCACATGCAGTTAGGCACGGCCAAAAATAAATAAATAAATACACAGATAAATAAATAAATAAAATCCTGCCTGGAAAATTAATTTCACCTGTTTTCACTATGTGGCTACTAGAAAATTTTAAATTGCATACATGGCTTGCATATCTGTTGGACAGTGCTGATCTGAAGGATCAAAAATTACATGTAATTGAGGTCTTTCCTGGTGGCACAGTGGTTAAGAATCCGGCTGCCAATGCAGGAGACACGGGTTCGATCTCTGGTCCGGGAAGATCCCACATGCTGTGAAGCAACTAAGCCCGTGCGCCACAACTACTGAGCCTGCACTCTAGAGCCCATGAGCCACAACTACTGAGCCTGCGTGCCTAGAGCCCATGCTCCGCAACAAGAGAAGCCACCGCAATGAGAAGCCCATGCACCGCAACAAAAAGTAGCCCCCGCTCGCCGCAACTAAAGAAAGCCTGCGCGCAGCAACGAAGACCCAATGCAGCCAAAAATAAAATTAAATTTAAAAATGTAATTGAATTCAAAGTGAACAAAGGTAAATTTTTTATCAAAATGCAAGTCAAATGAAAACAATAAAACATGAAAAACATTCCCATGTACATTTTCAAAAGAGTTCTTTTTCTAAAATATTCAAAGTTTCTATTAAAAGTAAAAAGGAATATGTAATTATTGAATATCAAAGTTTTAAATCAAAATGATCTAAGTAAACCTCAAAATCTTAACTCACGTCTTTGAAACCTTTGTTAAATCTTATAAACAACTGTTACAAAATGCACCAAAATATCCCTCAGCTGTTGTGTGACTGTTGGGAATACCACAACGCCAGGTCACCTCCAGGGCCCTGGAGCAGAACACAGATGCACAATGGATGCTCGGCGCTCGCTACCAGGTTCAGCCGGATAAGCTGTCTGTTCTATCGGCCACGGGCTTCCACAGTTCCAGTCCTCCCTGGACCCCAGATTAGCAGCAACACCACCCACCGACCTTCACCTTCAAGGAATTCAGACCAGTCACCTTTTGTTTTGAGGACACAGAGTAAGGGAAGGGGAAACACACTCTCTGTGGCCTAAGTGGTGTCCGTCACAAAAGTGGATAGAGTTACAGGTCACTCTTTGTCTGTGCCGAGAGCCAAATCCCAGGTGAATGAGGCATCCATATCCTTTTTATTTTTAAATTTAACATAGCAAAGTTCACTCTTCTTAGTTTTACTGACAAATGCGTATAGTTGTGTGACCACCGCTATGACCAAGATATAGAACATTTCCCCACCCCAAAAAAATCTTACCCGGGTTTGGTATTGCTGGGTTCTTGTTTGGTTTTAGCTATTCTAATGAGTGCTCAGCAGCATCTCAATATGTGTGTGTGTGAGAGAGACAGAGAGAGACAGACAGACAGATGCATGGACCTCTAAAAAACAAGCTCAAGGCAGGGGCTCCTGCCTCCAGGGTCTGTGGATGATATTGTCTAAGGGAGTCAAAAAATTCCCCTCTTGGATTGGTGATGGTAACTCATCTAGGAAAATGCCATGGTGGGCTTTTTTTTTTTTTTGCTGTACGCGGGCCCCCCACCACTGCAGCCCCTCCTGCCGTGGAGCGCAGGCTCAGCGGCCATGGCTCACGGGCCCAGCCACCCCGCGGCATGTGGGATCCTCCCGGACCGGGGCACAAACCCATGCCCCCTTGCATCGGCAGGCGGACTCCCAACCACTGCGCCACCAGGGAAGCCCCATGGTGGGCTTTTTGATGAGAAAGGGAGGCCCCTAGCTTAGCCTGCTTGGGAGGCTGAGACTAAGAGGGAGCTGACCCGTTCGGCATAGTCATCAGAGAGGAGGAATCTGGAGCCTTCTGAAGGAGCTCTAGAGAAGAGGGGGAGAGGCCCAGAATGGAGGAAAAGGAAAGTGGAGACGATTGTATACACAGAGGGGAGCCTCGTGAACATGGCAGGTACAGGGACAATCATCGCTAGAGGGAGAAATTCCCTGGAGAGGGGGCCCAGACAACAATTTTATAAGAATAAGGAGCTCAGACATTGAATTTGGAGTTGTCTCCTGTTCTCTGCTGTGGTCCCCTCTGCCGCATACAATGGCGCTGGGTGGGTGGTGCTTTGGAGGAAGAATAGAAGAGGGTGGTGTCGCACTTGGGGTGAGGTTGAAGGAGGGCAAGGCTGGCGGGTGCCAGTGAGGTGGAGTGGCAAGAAGGCTACAGGGAAACTGACTCAGGAGAAATGAGAGCCATCCTACCTGTACTTCTCCCAGAGGAAACCAGTCGTTCAAGATGCCGTGGACAGTTCTGGGTGGCCTGCGGAACATGGGCCTCAGTCTGTTTGCTTTTCTTCTTAATATGAAAGAAGAAAGACACTTCTTGGAGGGCAGGGGACTTATAGCCATCAGACTACACACATCTGCAGCCTAGGTGGGAGTGCACCCTCTCCCCTGGGCTCTAGCTAGATTCAGCATCCACATAAAGTCAGGTGCCCACAGAGCACTAGAAGCCTCTGGAATTTTTCAACCCAGAAAAGTCATGCATTATTAAATCTCACGTGTTAGTTTCCTGCTGCTGCTGTAACAAACCACCTCAAACTTTGTGGCTTAAAGCAGCACTTATCTTCTTACAGTTATGTAGGTTAGAAGCCTGACGTGGGTCTCACTGGGCTAAGTCAAGGCGTTGGCAGGACTGCAGTCCTTCTGCAGGTTCTGGGGGAGAATCCGTTTCCTTGCCTTTTCCAGCTTCTAGAGGCTGTTCTTTGGCTTAGGGCCCCTTCCTCCATCTTCAAAGCCAGCAACAGGGAGTTCAGTCCTTCTCATGTGGCATCACTCCACCCTCTTCTTCAGTCTCTCTTTCACTTTTAAGAGCCTTTCTAATTACATTGGGCCCACCTGGGTGATCCAGGCTACTCTCCCTATTTTAAGGTCAGATGATTAGCAATCATTGCTAATGATTGCAGGTTCCACCTGCAACCTTCATTCCCCTTTGCCTTGTAACATAACCTATTCACAGGTCCCAGGCATTAGGATGTGGACATCTTTGGGGGTGGGGTGGGGGTGGGTGTATTCTGCCTATCACACCTTGTCACTGGGCCTAAGTGGGATTCTGATCCAGAGAAGTTGGGACAAAGAGCAATGTCTACCTACACGTGAAAATGGAGAAAGTAGAGGGAGATTCTGGGGGAAGGACGTTTGCTAATGAAAATCACATGGGTCAGAGAAGGCGATGGTGTCGGGGAGAAACCTATGTCAAATGTTGCCGTATGTAAGTTCCTAAGAAACTACAATGAAAATAACAGCTGTTTCTACAGATCACAGTTTATCTGCACTAGGGCAGCTTGCTGTTGCACAGAATCCTGGTGGACTATGTCTGGAGTCTTGAACAGTTGGAGACATCTCTGAGTCCAGCTGATGGTTACCCGGCTTGCTCCCATCCTTGCATAATGGTGTGTTTGCTGCGTCCACACAAGGCAGCTCTTGGGGCATCTACCCACGGCCTGAGCTCTGCCCTGAGAGTTGCGCAGAGAAGGCTGTTGTTTCTCACAGGTCAGCCCTTCAGCTGCTAGAAGACGGACCAGGTGTCTGTTGCTGCTAGCACCACTCTTTTCTAAAAGCCTCTTCCCAGGGCTTCCTATAGTTCCTCATAATTAATGATGTTTCCACCCTTCCCCACCCTGGTCACTCTCTTTTGGGCATCCTTTAATGTGTGAAGGATTGGGGACATGCGGGGTATGGGGAGAGGGTCACCAGTCTTCTGGTCACAGCATTTAGGGGCTACTCTAATGGAGGTGATAATCCAGCAACCCACCTCATTCTTTTCTTGGCTTTATTTACTTGGCCACCCTTCTAGACAGTGTGAAATATTATCCCCCTCTCTTATCGGTTATCTATCAACCTATCTATCTATCTGTCTATCTCAGATGTCTTTAGCTATTTGGTTTTTTGCCCCCTCTCAACTTATATCTTCAGCAGCTCCTCCTGCCTCCTTAGCCCTTACCTTGGGCTGGGGTTGGGGCTAGGGCTGGGACCGGCCCCCCAGGCTCCCAGCTAGATGGAAATCTTTGTTCAGTCTTTGTCAGATCCAGCATCTCTGGCTCCTCTAGTTCTTGGGGTAATTGCACAAGGGCCTTTGACCCTGCTGCTCTCACTCCAGCACTTGACAGCAAGGACATTTGGACCCTGACATTTTGACCTCCTTGTACACTTAGATCCTGAGAACTCGCCTTGTGAATATTCTCTGCACCAAGAAATCAATAGAAGCAGAGTCTTTTCAGAAGTTTCACAATGAAAAATAGCAGAAGAAATAGTCACCCTAAATAAAACTGCCAGTAGCTAAACATGCAACTTGTGAGGAAGATCTTTGGTTTGCCGAATACAAAGTTGCAGAGGCCAATATAATGACCCCAAAATAAAAAGACTCTACTGAGTGAAGGATGTGGAGAGACTGGGGACCCCCTTCCCACTCCCCCTAATCCTTCACACATTGAAGGATGCCCAAAGAGGGTGAAAGGATGGGGAAGGATGGAAAACCACGTCATTCATTAACAGGAACTGTAGGAAGCGCTGGAAAGATTTTACTAGAAAAATAGAGGAGCCTGGACAGGACTACCCCTCTTCAGCCCTAAAAAGGAGGACCACAGTGGTAGGGGTGGTGGTGGGGATCCTGGAGCAAAGAAGGCTGGAGCTAAAGAGGCAGGAGGTTGAGAGAAGGAATCGCCAAGAAGAGAGACATGGGAATGACTGCTGAATTGGGAATATTTTTGGCACCCTAATACCATCCAGCATTTTTTAAATGTTTAGCATGTGCCAGGCATTGTGCTAAGTACTTTCCAAACTTTATCTCATTTAACCCTCATAACAACATAAGAGGGCAACATTATGATTATTTTCCCCACTGAAGTCCAGATGGATTGGACACTTGCTGGAGGTCCCACAGGAAGTGACACACTGCAAATGAACCCAAGCTTCCAGAGTTTCTCTGGAAGGCGGAGGTGTTTCATTGATCGCCCTGCATGATGTGGCATTCATTCCAACCACTCTCCAGAGATGGCTCCACAAACTCCCAGAAAAGACTGGAGTGGAGAGTTCTCCAGGCTGGGTGCCCCCCGACCCTCCAACAGGCTCTGTGCCAGTGGGCAAACCTCCCCCGTTCCAGCTGTTCCAGGACAGAGCCCTGGGCAGGGCTGAGCAGCCACCTGGCCTCGTCCATCCCAAGAAAACAAAGCTGGGGAATTCCCCCTGCCTGTCCCCGCCCTGGCGCCTGCGTGTCCTGCCTCTGTAGCCGGGCCAGGGACAAGCGTGTGGGCTCCAGGTACAGAACTCCCGAAGTCAAGAGTTTCAGGTCACACTGGCAAATCATTTTGCGAGCAGATGCCACGGGTCTCTTCTCAGACTGGGCAGCACACAAGGTCAGCGTCAGCAGATCTGACCCTAAAAATAGGCTCTTGGATGCCAGTCGGGGTGGCTGGGTGTGCTGCTGCCACACGCCCCACGGACCAGCACCTCCTGACCTGGCCAGGACCTGGCGCGCAAAGGTAAGCCCCTTTGGTGGGAGGCTGGCACCTCTTGGGTCCAATCAAATGTTCTTTGGGGGCCTGGGTGTGGGGATTAGAAGACCCCTTTCCACCCTGTTTCTGGAGCGGCAGAGAACAGCTGACATCTTTTCCGTTTGACAGGCTGCTTCTTGCCCCGTCTTTCCCTAGAGACTCCAAGAAATTTTCTCCACTTCCCTTCCTCTAAATCTAGGCTTCCAGTTCAATGACCATTTCTAAAGGATAATAGGGCAGGTTAAAGCTCATCGGGCCCTTCTGAGGCCCTGGATGCATTGTATCGCATATCATATTCCAGCAAGGTTCTCCATTTATCCATTTAGCCAGGAGAGGGGAAAAAAATCTCAGTGGGAGGTGGGGGCGGAATGGAGACACCCGTAGTGACTCACATCAAGCGTAGGGCAGCACAAATTACAACTAAGTACTCCAAACCCTGGGGATGAGAACTCTTCCTGTGTCCTGGGTAACACTGAGCATCCTTTGGACAGAGTGACTATTTTTGAAGCTTTTCCCAGTCCTGGTGGGAGGATGGGGTTGAGGATGACTGCTCTGGTAGAGACAGGGAGACGGGGTCACCGAGGGACTTGGCCTCTGGACCAAGACAGCAGCGCGTGTAAGCAGGATGGTGGGAAGATGTCTTGTGTCTCAGACCAGGGCTCTCCCATTAGATCCTGGGCCCTTGTCCTGAGGCCCCAGCGGCCCCTCACGGGCCGGGAACCCAAGGAGTGGGGGGCTCTGACTGTTCAGAAAAGCTGAAAACATTCCAAGGGGAAAAACTGCTGAGTAAGATGGGAGAGGGCATGGGGTGTATGTGGGGCGGAGTCTCCTCGCTTCCGATCCCAGCATCTGAGGGGCTCTGGCACTCAGTGTTTGTTCTGTTGCCCTTCCATTGTGACGCCCTCCTTGTTTTCTTCATGGCACAAGCAGTTTGTTTCCACCAAATGACATTTGCAAACAACACCTGAAGGGCTTCTGGCTGAGTCCCGTACAAAGGAAGAGCCTTAGGTACTGGGGGGCGGGGGGCGGGGGGACGTGGGAGAGGGTCTGAGGAGTGACGGGGAGGTCAGAGGTTGTTCGGGGGCAAAAGCTGATCTGGGCTGAGGGTGAGTGGGGGACATTGGTCCTCTACCATCTGATAAGCTGGAAGCCCTCACGGGGGACCTTTCGGTCCTGGGGTGGCACTGGGTTGGAGGGCACTGAGTCCTGATGGAGGGTGGAGTTCCTGTGGCTGTTGACAAACTCGAGGGGGACGAGGACCAGAGAGGGGCCCTGAGGCCAGGGGCTTGGCTGTTAGTGTTCCCTGCAACCCTGGTGACGCCCAGCTGGGTCCACTTGGGGAGGGGGCAGCCTGCCCTCCACGGAGCCAAGGTTGGCCTTCCCCCGACGCCGTGCAACCCCGTGAATCGGTAAGGGGCCCTGGCTGACCGTGTGCCAGGCACGGTTCCGAGAGCTTCCCTTCTGAGTGGTAGCTCACGTACTTACTCCTCAGAACTGAGGCAGCCCTGGGCGGGGTGTACCTTGTCGACGTCACTTCAGATGAGGAAACTGAGACACAAGGCCGTGGAGTGCTTTGCCCGACATCACACAGCCCAGACCATAGTGAGGCCAGTGCGCCTCAGGGCGTGACGGCAGAGCCACTGTGCTTGGGTGTCCCGCCCGCCCGTGGGGTGAGCTGGGGGCGGGGGCACACCTCTCTCTCTGGCTTCCCCCCGCTGCCTGAACTCCCACCTGGGCCTGGGGGCGGCCTCTCCAGGTCCCGGTGCCGGGGAAGCCGGGCTGGGAGCGCGCGCGGGGGTAGCTGCGTTCGTCCTCTTCAGCCTGACTCCAGGGCACACACGTGGTGCTTGACTTTTCACTTCAGGTGAGCCTTGATGGTTCTGGGCCTACCACTTGCGCAGTAAACAGGGGATCAAGTCTCATCACGGCCTGGCATGGCCACCAGGTATCAACAGGCTGGAGAGAGACCTTACTCCTCCTCCCAAAAGCCTTGCCTGTACTTCACCCATGAGCAAAGGAGCCCCATCACTCAGAGGAGGATGTTCAGACTCATTAGCGCCCCAACCCATTTGCCACAAGTACAAAACCCCTTAGTCCCTGCCAAGCTGCTTTACCCCACTCCCTTACTCTCGGCTCAGCACTTAGCTCCCAACGCAGTTGGGAATTCCCCACCCGCCCCCGCCGCTCCTGTCCCTCTACATGACACACTCTCCGAGTCCACGTCCATGTGTTAAGAACTCACGTTATCTTCTTTAACCAACAAGCAGGGAGGCGCCGATGTTATCCCCATTCTGCAGATGAGGAAGCTGAAGCCTGGGTATGTGAGCCCCCAAGGCCTATGGGGGCTCTTCCACAACTTCCCACTGCTCTGGGGTTCACGTGGGGAGGGAGGCCTAGGCCCAGGCCCGCCCTCAGGAACATATACCTTGTGACTAAGATATAGTGACCTATCTAGTGGCCTGGGTGGGGATGCTTGGCTGCCTGGGTTGAGGCCCAGTCATACCACTTACTAGCTTGGTGTCATGTGACTAAACTCTCTGACCCTCATTTTTCTCATCTGTAAAGTGGGGGCAGCTATTCCCTGTCGAGGAGGTTTTGAGAGTAGATAATCACCAGGCACATGTTAAGAGTCACCGAGTGTATTGGTCATTTTGCTGGGTCCTGCCAGGGCCTGGGTTTCTCAGTGAGCTTTTGTGGCATCTTTAAGAGGTGGGAGCATGGCCTCCAGCCTTCCCAAGGTCCAGAGCCTGCCCCGTGCAGCACTGAGACACCGGCCTAGTGAGTAACAGTGGTGGGGACAGGAAGTGAGAGGTGGTGAGACCATGGTAAGGGCTGCACCCCGCCAGTCTACCCCCCCCATCTTTCTCCCACACAAGGAATCCTCATGTTCTGAGGTGACACAGAGTGGGCAGTGATTCTCGAAAGAGCGGGGCTAAAAGGCCATCTGTTCCTGAATTCATGAGCTGTGTAATTGCCTGCAGTGTTTCCACCACAGCTGGCCTGGTCAGACATCATGGCCTCTTGTCTCCTGACCCAGAGCTTCCTCAGCCCCACTGGGCCGACCACAGAGATCAAGTCCATCCCGGCCGGCCGCCTTGTCTAAGAAGGAAGCCACATGTGAGCATTCAGCTTCCTCACAGTTTCCAGGAGGCCCAACTCTGCCAGACTGAGATTGGAAAAATCAATTAGGAGTTCATAAATTACCACCCCGAAGCATTTTGAAACCATCTGAAGAGTTAATCAAACAAGTTAATGACATCAACACCATCTTAGAAGAAATATTAAATTACCTCTTTAAATGAAGTCATTTCTGTTTTTTAAATAAAAGGATTTTCTATTAATTCACATAATTGCCTCCTATTAACATACTTGCCAGAATCCAAAAGAAAAATGTATCTGTTAAACTTGGATTGTGTCTGATACATTAGGAATTAAATTATAGCAACAAAAAATTCCTAGGGTTTTTACAGCCAGGCTTTAATTTTTTTTAAATCCCACAACTTTTATTTCCTAGTTGGGATCGTTTTTGTAGATTTAAGATGAGTAAGGACAAGCATGACTTGCAGTAAATTAAAAATATGTATATGTATATATGTATACTGCTGCCAAATTCTGCCCCTCCACGTACCCTGGCAGTAGGTATTACTCTCCTAATAGAGTAATTTTCCCAACCACAATAACATTTGTACCCTCCCTCTTCTTTCAAGGCACATTCCAAACCCAACTTGGGTGGTGTCATGGAAAAAATGTGGTATGCACGCAACACACACTAACTTTCCCCCATGAGCCCAACGCATCAAGGAACGTAAATATGTGATATCCACAGATACAGAATACCTTCAAAGAAAGAGGACACCTTTTTAAAAGATTATATTATAAATGCTCTACTAGACCAAAAACTTGAAGAAGGCAGAGATCTCTCTGGCCCAGCCCATCCCTGGCGCTGAACAGAGGGATGTGGAGGCATGCGGGGACGGGCAGGGCCAGGCCGAACATCTGAGGTGAAGTAAAAAAAAACAAGGGAATTTCCTGGGTCCAGTGGTTAGGACTCTGTGCTTTCACTGCGGACGACTCGGGTTCAATCCCTGGTTGGGGAACTAAGATCCCACAGGCTGCACACGTGGCACGGTCAAACAAACAAACAAACAAAACAAGGCCACTTCCCATGCCCACTCATGACCCACCAGAGCACCCCTGATGTTGGCTGACTTAGCCTAAACCAAGACCAGGGTAAGGCAAGTCAAAGAGCCCCAAGGGATGGGGAGGGATGCTGCCCTCTTCATCTGAGGTCTGCCTCCAGTCAAAGGGGAAAGAATCTTCTTTCAGAGGTGGATTTACCCCAAAGCTTCAGAACCCCTTGCACCAGCCTCTTCTAAGGCCCTGCACCTATTTGTTTGTCTTTTTCTTAAAGAAATGGTATAAATTTCAGGAGCCATAAACCTTGACTCCCTTCTGGTTTCCCGGGAAGCACTGAGGGACTAGAATGACTTTGTGACACGACCTAGGCCAGGTTCTGCCACCAGAGGGCTCAAGGATGACACAGGCCTGCCTTTGGGGAGCTCACACTGACAGGGAGGGCACTCAGTGCCACATGTGATGTAAAGAACACCTGGTTAGGCCTTGTCCTGAAGGCCACCTTCCTGTGCCTCAGCCCGTAGGTTTAGGGTGCGCATCTACTACATCCAGAACAGTTCTCAAATACAACTTTCACAGGCTTTTTTTCCCCCTCCATATACTCAAGTAATATATGTTCAGCACAGAGATTTTTAGAAAAGATGGTTCCTTAAAAAAAAAAAGAATCACATATAATTTCATCATTCTAAAATAAACATAGAGCCAGTGTTAATATTTTGGTGACATGTATTTTTGTATAAGAACAGAATCAGACTGTCCATGCTGCTGCATAAACTTCTGGTCTCTTCTCTCTACCAGCACAAGCCTCTTCCCCTTTGATTTCTCAAACCCACCACGAACACAGCTGTCTGTCCTAACAATTTCACTGAAGGTTTGGGGTGACAAAGAGAGGGCTGACACTGCCAGGGGGCACTGCAAAGTTAGGCATTAGGATCACTTTTCTCAGGAGTCCCGTGGCTGTGTGCCCTGGATGCTCCTCACCTGGCTGTCTCTGGCCCCAAGCCCTCCCTTCGCCACTCCGCAGCAGGGTCCCTCACATCCCTTCCGGGGATGTTCTAGAGGCTTGGAACGCCCCTTGCTTTCTTGCACAGAACAATTTAGCTCTCTTTGTTCACTCCATCACTTTCTGAGTCATGCTTTAGGACTTACCTTTTCCCCAAGGAAAGGATCCTTAAATTGTGTTTTTTTTGTTAAGCAGGAGGCCTGTTCTGTGGCTCACACTCCTGGGCATGGCTGCCTGGCCAGTCTCTGCAGGCTCAAGGGGTCCACTGAGGGGTTTAAGTTTCCCACTCAAATGAATGATACATCTCTCCACTGGGCTTCTCCCATCTTCCACCTTAGAAAGCAAAATAATTCAGGTTGGGTTTTTGTTTGTTTGTTTTTAAAATCGCCTTTACCCCTCTTGTTACAGCTCCATTTTATTAAAGAAGAAAGCGAAGCTCAGGGAGGATAAGACGTGTAGATCTGAGTCCTCAGTTATTGCTGGGGCTCTGAGAGCAGAGAAGAGCCACAAGCCAGTGAATGTGGGGAGAGAGGGACAGAGAGGTAGAGGAGCCCCAGGAAAGAGCCAGGTCCTGGGAACACGTAAGATGGAGTGAGAAGTCACAAGCAGCTTCCAGCCCAGACTGTTCTATTTGGCCAGCATAGTTAAAAAAAATATAGACATGGTTATTTATTATAAAATAGGATTATTTATTAAAAGAATCCCAAAACAGAAGACAGGGAAAAAATCTCCCTGAGTCCTGCCACTTGCCCACAGTATTGACATTTTGCTGGGGTTTTTTTCTTTTTTCTAGTTAAAAACAAGAACAAAAATATACAAGTTTGTTTTTTTCTTAATTGAAGTATAGTTGATTTACAATGTTGGGTTAGTTTCAGGGGTACAGCACAGTGATTCAGTTATATACAAGAATATATATATATATTTTTTCTTTTCTTTTTCAGATTCTTTTCCCTTATAGATTATTACAAAATATTGAGTACAGTTCCCTGTGCTATACAGTAGGTCCTTGTTGGTTATCTATTTTATATATAGTAGTGTGTATGTGTTAATCCTAAATTCTGTAAGGGTTTTTTTTTTTTTTGTGGTATGTGGGCCTCTCACTGTTGTGGCCTCTCCCGTTGCGGAGCACAGGCTCCGGACGCACAGGCCCAGCGGCCATGGCTCACGGGCCCAGCCGCTCCGCGGCATGTGGGATCTTCCCAGACCGGGGCACGAACCCGTTTCCCCTGCATCGGCAGGCGGACTCTCAACCACTGCGCCACCAGGGAAGCCCTGTAAGGGTTTTTTTAATATAAAGTCAAATCATGGTGTCAAAACTATATTTTTGAATTCAGATTAAAGCCTTTCCTCACTGGGCAAGGGAAACCTTTAACCAAAACCTTTAACCAAACCAAACCTTTAACCAAACGAGCTATACCATTGAAAAGTCTGAAATGGAGTCAGGATAGGGATCCCTATTTTGATTATTCCTGGAAATAGCTCCTCAAAGGCAAGGGCACTGTTTCACAGAGGAAAATGGCACTCCATATCTTATGGGTCAAGTAACACTTGGCCCTGCATTCTCTGTCATCACAGTGTCTTTAAATGCTTTAAAATTAACAGTATCTTAGTTTGGGTTCCCTCAAAGGTGGACGCTGAGACCAGAGTTTGGGAACAAATTGTTTGTGAGGTGTTCCAGGAAGCAGGTAACTCCCTGACCAGCACAAAGACCAGAAAACAGCTTCAATCAGGGAAATACAGGGGCTTGAGTGAGGAAGCCTTTTGTGTAAGGGAGCTGTCCACTTATACCGCAGTGATCTCAGCTGAGGAATGTGACAGGACACGGATAGCCTCTGTTACAGCTGCCTACTGACTTAAAATTTTAAAATCAGCAGATTTCCCACAAAACTCTGGCTTTCTGACTTTTCATAAGACTATCCGACCATCTGGGCTTGCATTCCCACATGGAATGGCAAGATGCCACCCCCTTCAGTGGGGGCATTTGCTCTCTACTCTGCCACAGTCCCCACCACTCCCTGATGCCTCCTACCTGAGGCCAATAGTTAGGTTCTTGCTTGTTTGTTTTATTCTTTAACACCCAATGCACTTAACTCCTCTATGTTACCTGCCTGGCCCGTCCAGGAAGGAGCCTGAGTCTGCTATCCTTTGAGGAAGAGGTAGGCTGCTGCTGCACATATAGGCCACATAGCCTTCAAGTTGGCATTTGGTTTCCTGGGACCAAACCTTTAAATATGAAGCTGTAACAGGAACCTGGAGGCCTCTCTTGACAACCTGCCCAGCTCTCATTATGACATTTAGCCTGTGATTGATATTGTATGTGTCATCAAGACCTTGGCAGTTAATCTCTAGGTCGAATCTATGGAAACCAAACAGAACAGATTTGTCTTCCCCTTCCATTTTGGCTGTGATCTGGGAAACAGACACTCCCGGCCCTTCTGAGATTCAAAGATCTGGGAGCCATGCAGAGAGGGATGCACACAAGCCGCCTTCAGGATTTGGAAAGATTACAGGTCTGTGGTTTCTGGACGGCTCTGTGCTTTGTTCTCGTACCCCATCCAATCTGCATGCTGGAGGATAATAGATCCCAGAGCTCCCTCTGCGTGCCAAGCTGCTCTGGGTAGACCACACCACTTCCTCTTCTGTCTGGAAATCCAGCCGAGGCTTTCAGCACGGAGATGGGGATGGGGATGGCTCCTTCCACAGTATAATGAAGGAGGACCAGCCTCGGCAAGGGTGAGGTCAGTTTCAGTAATACAAGGAGGCGGGCAGAAGGTTCAGCATGCAGTTTCTCCAGTGTCTCCCTAAAATCCCTTCTTCTGAAGCCTCCTTTGGTGGCAGGCAGGGTTCAAAATGGCCCAAACCTCTAAATTTAGGTAAATGGTGCCCAGCTTTGACTCCCTTGGAAAGAAGAAGAGCTGGTGCCATAGACGGGCAGAACTCCAGACTTCTCAAAGTCAAGGCGCCTCAGGCCTGCAGCGGGGAGGGCGTGGCCACTCTCAGGAGACTGAGGTGTCTGGACTGGCTCTGCTGCAGAAGTTTCAGGCCATCCCTTAAAATAACACCTCCTTCGGCGACTGCAAATGCCAGCCGCCAGGCCCCAGAGTGAAGTTCGGGTCTAAGCAAGTCCCTGCTGCAGGGGACTGTCCATCCTGTATTCTGCTCCTCACTCACCTTCCCCCGCCTCCAAATTAGCCCAAGGCTCCGTCCTGCCTCATCAGCTCCAACTGAGCCCCTAGCACAGGCCCCCCAGTCTTGCTCGTTCACCCCGAGTCACTCCTTCTGTTCATTCACTAGGCCATCCCCTCATTCACCTTCTGAGCACCTCTTATGTGTCAGACACCGAGGCTGAAAACAACATGAAAGAGCATCTTCAAGGAGCCTTGGAATAAGGCTGTCCAGCCCTTCCCTCGTCCCAGTCCCACACCCTTACTCTGGGCTAAAGACCTGGGTCTGCACGTCAATGAGAAGAGGGAAAGCATATTGAGTACCCCTCCTACCCTTCTCTTGACTCAACAGCTCCTTGACTCTTTTTTTTCTTTTTCTTTTTTGGCTGCATCAGGTCTTAGTTGTGGCACGCAGGATCTTCATTGAGGTATGCGGGCTCTTGGTTAAGGCGCATGGGCTTCTCTCTAGGTGTGGCTCGCAGGCTCCAGGGCGCGTGGGCTCTGTAGTTTGCGGCACGCGGGCTCTCTAGTTGAGGCGCACGAGCTTGGTAGTCGTGGCGTGCGGGCTTAGTTGCCCCGCGGTATGTGGGATCTTAGTTCCCCAACCAGGGATCGAACCCGCGTCCCCCTGCATTGAGAGGCAGATTCTTTACCACTGGATCACCAGGGAAGTCCCAGCTCCTTGACTCTTGAACCACATTCTTGGGCAATTATTATCAAACTTTAGTGAGCAACAGACTCACCTGGGAATTTGTTAAAATACAGACTCCTAGGCACCACTCTGGCCTAGGGTGCAACCCAGGAATCTGTATTTTTAGCAAGTGCCAGATGATTCTGAGGGAGGTGGTCTTTAGATCACGCTTTGACAGACTCCAAAGAAGGGTGGGCCTCTGCAGCCCATGGCCCCCCCATACCTCAACTCAGGATTCTGCAGGAGGAAGTCACATTTGGCTTCCCCCAAAACACTGCTAGCCAGTGATCCTTTAATTCACCTACTGTGAACTTGGGAGAATCAAATTTCCCAAAGCGGTGGTTTCAGCCTTTTCCTGTTCTTTTAAAAAAAAATGTAATGGACAATTTCAAACACAAAGAGGAACAGAATGACTTGCAGCCATCATCCTTGGCAAATCCTGCCTCATCACACCTCCACCTATACCCCTCTCCCCGACACAATATATTATTGTATTTTCCAATAGTATTATTTTTGAAGCAAATCCCAGACATTATATCATTTCATCTGTGAACATTTTACTACGTATTTCCAAAAGATAAGGCCCTGAGGTATAATTTAACTGTCTTCTGAATCTCCTGCAAATTGGTTGCTAGATCTAGACTCTGAGGACTCTGATCAAAGATCCAGGTCTTCCTTTGGCGAGGCTCCTTTCGTGGTAGCGGTAGTGTGTTCCTCCATCAGAAGGCCTGTGACGTCTGACGTCTCTTATGCTGCCAGCAGTCAGTGCTCAGTGCCTACATCCATTAGCTCATCGGGTGTTGTAAAATGGTGCTTCCTTCCTTCTTTATTGAAGGTCTTCTATAAAAGAAAATTTCCCTCATCTACCCAGTAGTATAGTTTGCATCCAAAAGGAATGACAAATGCTAGATTCTTTCCCTTCCCTTTACTGGCCTGTCTTCATAATGAGCTGGCTCTCGAGCATCTTCCAAAAGTGAATAATTGTTTTGAGTATCATTATGATTTAAATGTTTGATGTGTTTCTACTAACTGCAGTTATTTTTATTATTCGTGATCCAATTTTCCCATTTTTGATAAGTGGGAGCCTCTTCAAGATGTGTTCTGGGTCTTTTTGATAGGACCCTAATGGTCTTTGAAGCTACTGGGGCTTTTCTACATTCTTCAAGTCCCCGGCCTGCCTCTCCTCACGCTGCATCCTCCACCCCAACCCCTGCCCTCTGGGCAACTATTTTTTTTCTCTGAAGACTTAAGACCGTGTGTTATAAGTACCCTCAATTTACAGTTTTCCTCATCTCCAAAATGGAGATAATCATGGTGCCTGCTTCTTAGGGTTGTTAAGAAGATTAAATGAGTTAATAATTGCAAAGCACTTGGAACAGTGCCTAGCACACAGTAAGTGCTACATGAGTATTTGTTACATAAATGAGTCATGTTCCCTCCCCATCACTCACCTGCGCTCACGTTTCTCAGTCACTCCACCCTTTCCCCCTTCCCTCCAGTCTTCCCGCACAGCATGATGAGTATAACCTCCCTTCCCAGGCTGCCTGAGTGTATCGGTCACTCAGCTCACGGAACACGTGGTGCCCAATTCCTCAATGAATTCAGTTCTTTGGGGACAATGGAAACTCTTCACCCATATTCTACCCGCAGAGCCTGACAAGCTCTGCAAATACACGTTCCAATCTGCAGACACAGCTTTCTAGCTTGGAACGTCTCTTCCAAACCCCAGGTGAGCTAGCACAACTGCCAGCCTCCTAGTGTGAGAGCAGCCAGCGTTGACTTCAACTTCCTAACAAGTTGACAAACCCTCACGCAGCCAAGTTTCCTTCCACCCCAAGACTTCCGAAGCCCCGGAATGTGTGTGGCTGCCCAGACCACACAGGCTCTGGATTTCCAGGTGTGCCCTTTCCACTGGATGACAGCTCTCTGCAGACTCTGAATACCACAGGCCTGGAATGGCAGGGACCTCCTGGGCCTTCTTATTCAGGTTCAAAATGGCCTGAGCCAGCAGACTCCAGTCATATAAAGGAAAGAACAGGCACCAAAAAAGGGGTTAAATCTAATAAAAGAAAGGTGGCAAAGGACAGGCAGCCTGCAGGGATTTCTTAGACATGAAGCCTGTTTGTGTCTGCAGCAAATGCCCATGTCAGAGGGTGCCCAGCATGCTTGCTTTGCAGGAGACTGGAATCTTGGGGAAGTGTTGTTTAACTGCTATCATGGCCTTCCCTATTGACCTCTGTGGCCTGGGAAGAGGAAGCAGGAGCATAACAGGCTGGGGAAATGCCTGCCAAATCTTCAGATCAGCTTATACCCTCCTCTTTTTTGTAAAGCCCATTCCCTACCTCTGTCCCTGCTAACCGCAATCCTGACCCTCTTTCATGACCAGCTGCAGAAAGGAAAGAAAATCCCTTGGCTCCAAAATGACATCAAAAGAACCGAAGACAAGCCTCAAGAATGCTTACCCGTCTGCCAAGAAGCTGCTGCCGAAGGTGGAGGAGGAGGGGGAGGCTGAGGATTACTGTACCCCCGGAGCCTTCGAGCTGGAGCGTCTCTTCTGGAAGGGCAGTCCCCAGTACACGCACGTCAACGAGGTCTGGCCCAAGCTCTACATCGGCGATGAGTAAGTGGCGAGGCCCAGCCTCACCTTTGGTAGCCAGTCCTCCCCAGGGCACAGCCCTCACCACATCCCTGCCATGAGCTCTTGCTTTTTAGGTTGGTTCTGAGAGAACTCTATTAGCTAGGCCTGGGTTTATTTTCCTATCACAGAAAACTCAGAAAAGGGGCTTAAGCAAGATAGAGATTGGTTTCTCTCTCACATAAAAGAAGTGCAGAGGAAGGCAAGCTGGGGATGGCATAGTGACTCCAGGGTCACCAAGGGCTCAGGCTCCCAGGCTCCCAGGCTTGGGCTCCACCATCCCCAGGGTGCAGTTTCTTCCTTCAGGGTTGCTTCAAGGTCTGACACTGCTAGCAGGGCTCCTGCCATCAACTGTAGGACCACTGGAAGGCTGAAGGCAAGGAAGAGGAAAAGGACATCTTCCCGAAAGGAAGTCCCACCCAAGACTTCCCCTGCCCTTAGCTGCAAGGGAAGCTGGGAAATGTAGTCTTTTATTTTAGATGGGGATAAGACCAGCAAGAATAAAGTCAGTTTTCAGGTGGGTGGCATAAGAGCACATCACCATATGTGTCAGGAAGCACAGCAGACCTAGCAAAGTTGAGGTCACTGTCCCCTCCTCTAGATTTTTATAGTCACCATTCCCCACTCTTCAAACAATTAGGAAGTGCCTACTGTAAATAATAATAGTAATTATACTTATCCTTTATTGAATACTACGTGCCAGGCGCTGTGCTAAGCATCTTGCATGCATGACCTCACTTTATTTTCACTACAGCCCAATGAGAGGTCATCTAATTACTCCCATTTTAAAGACAAGGAAACTGAGGCACAGAGCAGTTAAGTAACTAGCCCAAGGTCCACAGCTCAGTAAGTGGCTGAGAGCTGGGATTCAAATGCAGTTTTGCCTAACCCAGAAGCTTTCATCCTGACTAGCACTCCTGCTCCTTCCTCCATCCCCCAGATTCCAGCTCATGGTTCACCTCTCTGAGATGGTGCAGGACCACTGCATGTGTGATTTTTAATAAACACCTTGCTGCTTAAAAACCTAGAGACAGGGCTTCCCTGGTGGCACAGCGGTTGAGAGTCCGCCTGCCGATGCAGAGGAAACAGGTTCGTGCCCCGGTCCGGGAAGATCCCACATGCCGCGGAGCAGCTAGGCCCGTGAGCCATGGCCGCTGAGCCTGCGCGTCCGGAGCCTGTGCTCCGCAACGGGAGAGGCCACAACGGTGAGAGGCCCGCTACCGCAAAAAAAAAAAACAAACCTAGAGATAACTGTCTACTCATGGGAAATCCAGGGGTAGAACCCCTTTTCTTTTTTTTTCCTTAATATTTTTAAATGGAAAAAGTTACCAAAATTATATGCCCTTTTACACTAAATTAAACTAAATAGAGGGTTATAAAAACCAACTGCATAATCTCCCTTTGTCCTCTCTTAACTCTGCCCTGAGTAACCAGCATTAAACTCACTTTATGTATGTTATTGCAAACATAAGGAAATATATGCATACATTTAAAGGATTTTTATTTCTTGTAAATAATTTTTAGCAGAAAAAAAGAGTTATACTCTTCTGTACTTTCAATATTCCTTAGTATAGCTGTACCATAATTTATCCAATCATTTCTCAGTTGTGAACATTGGGGAACGTGGGTTTTCCTAATTAGGGACTCTATTGTTTACTTTTTAAAAAATAGCTTTATTGAGATATAACTTGCATTCCACAAAATTCACCCTTTTAGAGTGTACAATTCAGTGGTTTTATTATATTCACAGAGTTGTACAACCACCAGCTAATTTCAAAGCATTTTCGTCACCTCAAAAGGAAACCCTGAACCCATTAAGTAATAACTCTCAATTCCCCATATTCCCCCAGCCTTAGGCAGCCAACAATCTGCTCTGTTTCTATGTATTTACCTATCTTGGACATTTCATATAAATGGAATAATAATAAATGGCTTATTGTGACTGGCTTCTTACACTTAGCATACTGTTTTCAAGGTTCATCCAAGCTGTAGTGTGTATCAGTGTTTTATTCTTTTTTATTGCCAGATAATCTCTGTACTATTTTTGCAACTTTTCTGTAAGTCTAAAATTAGTTCAAAATAAAAAAGGCATGCATACACTTTGACCTCAAATATCGCTTTCAGAAATGTGACTTACAGAAATAAGAGTACCAATACACAAGGAAACATGTACAACAATGTTTATCATTGTTTGAAGTAGCAAAAAAGGGGGGGAAATCTGAATCTCTTATGTTTTAATAATAAAATATTACATAAATGTAGTAACTATATTGTTTTCCTATTTTAAAAGTAATGTAAACTCATTGTATAAATATAGACCTCTTAGCTTCCCTATTTGTAACAGGTTAACAAGAGAACATTCCTCATAGGTTTGTATGGATTGAGATAATATATGTCAAATATTAGTGCAGTGCCTAGTACAGAGTAAGCACTCAAAAAGTTTAGCTATAATAATAAAATAGTGATTAATGTAAGGAAGAAAACTTTTTTTAATTTTTTTTTTTGCTTTATAACAAATTTAATCAGTTATACATATACATATGTTCCCATATCCCCTCCCTCTTGCGTCTCCCTCCCACCCTCCCTATCCCACCCCTCCAGGCGGTCACAAAGCACCAAGCTGATCTCCCTGTGCTATGCGGCTGCTTCCCACTAGATATCTACCTTACGTTTGGTAGTGTATATATGTCCATGTCGCTCTTTCACTTTGTCACAGCTTACCCTTCCCCCTCCCCATATCCTCAAGTCCATTCTCTAGTAGGTCTGTGTCTTTATTCCTGTCTTACCCCTATGTTCTTCATGACATTTTTTTTTCTTAAATTCCATATATATGTGTCAGCATACAGTATTTGTCTAAGAAAACTTTTAAATATCTCAGAACAATCACCCAAGTCCATCACGCCAAGCCACGCCTACTAAGACTGCAGTACATTTCCTCCTACACTTTCTACGTGATACGTTTGGTTTTAAATTCTTTTTATATAGTTGTGACAATATTGATTATTCATTTTATCTTGTCTCTTTTCCACATAGCATCATTCATAAACTTTTCCCTTATTATATACTTCTCATATATTTCATTATAATATAATAGTAGGTATAATTATATATGTATTATATCAGATGGATAGAAGATCATTTATTTAACCACTTTCCCTACTATTGGACATATCAGTCACTTTCACCTTCTCACTTTTATAAATAATGCTGCAGTGGACATCTTTATGCATAAACTTATTTTTAATATTTAGGATTATTTCCTGAGATCTGACCCTACAAATGGTATAAATAGGGGAAGGAGGATTAAGATTTAAAGATTTGCACTGTCTCTATGTCTTTCTCTGTGCTGTTCCCTTTGCCTAAAATGCCCTTCCCTTCACCTCATCTCCGTGTCCAGATTCTATGCATTCTTCAAGGTCCACTCAAGTCACTTCTGCCATGAAGTTAGCTTTCCCAATCCCCATGGTGAGAAGTAAGTTTTTTCTCTCTGTATATTACATACTACATTTACCTTTCCTACAGCTTATAATAGTAACAATAGCCAAATTATATTGGATTCTTACCATGTGCCGTGCCCTGTGCTAGGCATCACTGAAACCCCCCAACAACTCTATGAAGGAGGTACCATTATCTCTCCCATTTAAAAAATGAGCAAACCAAGGCTCATGGAGTTCATCCATTTAGTCAGTCAGTATTTACTGGGCACCTTGCTAGGAGCTTTGGGGGATACAAAGAGGAAACTGAGGTTCAGAGAAATTAAGTGACCAGCCCAAGGGTACACCACCAGGCAGTGGCAGTATATATTCTCAAACCAGGATCAAGAAAATGTGGTCAGTCAGATAAAGAAGCTGTTTTCCAGTTGAGGAGAAGAGATGTGTAGACATGTAACAGGGAATAGAAACAGAAATAGGTAGTGGGTTGGAAGGAGCATGGGGTTGAGTCTTGGCTCTGCCATTTACCAGTGTGTGATTTTGGACAAGTTATTTTACCTCTCTTCCTCTCCTATGGCAACAGTAACAAGGCTTATCTCACAGGTGAAGATTAAATGAATTAAAACTAGTGAAGTGCTAGAGTAGTAGCTGCCACGTAGTAAATGCTCAGTAAGTGCTTGGTATTATGGATCTGAGAAAGCATCACAGGAGTGGTGAGTTCTAAGCTTGGCTTTGGAAGATGGATAGGATTTCAACAGAATTCTAGGCAGAGGGGACAGGGTGAGAACAGGCATGGAGGTGCGAACAAACAGGGCGATTCATCTGGAACATTGGGGATGAATGCGGTAGAGAATGTGCTTCCAGAGGGTCTGAGATTAAGCTAAGTTTGACTACTGTGTGATCAGCTTAGACTTAGCTGTGCTGTGATGACAGGTATCCCCAACATCTTGTTGGCCTACCAGAACAGTGGTTTACTTCTCCCTCATGTGACATGTCCATGGTCTCTCCACTCGACTCCAGGACTCAGGACTCAGCCCCTCTCTGGGATATTGTCAGGCTCCCGGCAGAGAGAAAAGAGAGACATGGCAAACCACAGACTGACTCGGAAGTGACACAAGACACTGATGCCCACATTTCACTGGCCAAAGCAAGCCCATGCCAAAGCCTCATGACAATGGGGCAGGAAAGTGTAACACAGCCCTCCGGATGGGCAGCAAACATTCCAAACGGTAACACACAAGGTACCACAGCCACAGTCGTCTCCAGGTGCAGAGGCTTTGGGTAGGTCCTTTCACCTTTCTGGGCCTCTAAAGATGGTTACTGAGAGGATTCAAAGAAATAACGGAATGTGAAAGCATTTTGTAAATTATGAAGTAACAGATAAATGCAAATGTTGTTATTATTGCTACTTAGTGAGAAAGAAACCTGGGAAGGTAGGTCAGGGCGAAGGGACTTTATTCCGGAAGCCACTGAGTGTCTGAGTAGGATACAAATGGCCTAGTGTAATAGAGTGACAGACAATAGAGTTTGACACAATAAGATATGCTTACTTCCTTGACATCTGACCATAAGTTTGCTTCCTTCAAGCAAGGGAATGTCACTGCCCTTTTGATTCAATCCAGCTCTGCCTAATTGAGCCCCCAAACAAACACAAACGCACAGTCTAGGCAGGCTCCACAGTCAGTGTGTGTGACCTGTGTGCACAGCCCAGAAGAGGACCAAGGTCAGCACCCACCTGACCTTGTCCCCATCTCTGCTCAGGGTCCCTCCTTGACACCCACTTAACAAGGTTAATGAGACTCACAGATGCTTACTGAGAAAGAAGTTAATTCCACCATCAATGCAACCACACCAAGGGTACAGCCTGGCTGAAAGCAGGCACAGCTGCCCGTGTCTCTCCGTCTCTTTGTAGGTATTGCCCAGAGCAGTGAAATGCTCATAGCTGGCTCCTCATGCACGAAGCCTCAGTTTTAATTTGATATTTGCATTTAGGTTCAGTTTTTCCGTTCCCTAAAAGCGCCTAAGATTCTTAAAAGCCAAGGATCTGAAAGTTAAGGTGGTTAGGATCCAGGAGTGAGAATGGGTGCCTTGAGGCAGCCAGAGCCACCGGCTGCTCCTGAAGTCTAGACCAACGATGCCTGGGACCTGCTGGGCACCAGACTGACCCCCAAGAAGAAGCTCACTCTTTCCCCACTCCTCTCTCCTCAAGCACAGAATGGCTGGGCATCTTCTCTGGAGCCACAACGTCTGGGTCAAATTACTGGTTCCCACGTGGCCTTGGGCAAGTCACTCAAGCTTTCTGAGCTTCAGTTTCTTCACCTAGAAGATGTGGATTCAATGGGTTAATACATCTGATTCTCAGCACAGTTCCTGGCACACCCACTGTGTGTGAACTATTAGAGATCAGGCAGCTTCTGGAAATCCAACTCACAGCGTGAGACGGAGGTAAAGAACAGTCATTACACTTTGCCACTCAGCGTCCCTCTGCTAAGGGCAGCCTTGGGACAGAAAACACCCCTGGTCAAATTTCTCCCAGGAGATGCTATCATGAACCCAAGTCCAGGTTGGAAGGAAGGAATTCCCTCTCAATGGGCCTTCTCCAGCCTACTCCCTGCATAGATGCTGTCCCGGCCTTCCAGGGACCCGGGTGGCCTAAGGCCTGAGGGGGCAGTACCACATCAAAGCCCTACACGCCTGTGGGTTTCAGAAGGTCTAAAGCATTTTCTCAATCTCAGCTTATCCCAAGGGGACCACCAAATGGGATGCCTGGTGACTCCAAGTGTCTGTTGCTTACCAGCCTGAGGAGAACAGAGATGTCCCCCCATTCCTCCCACCCACTCCACCATCACCACAGCCTGGAGAGAAGAGGCCACCGACGGGAGAGGGATGTGGCTGGTGTGAAATGTGCTGGGTCAGCGGCGGGGGTCAGTGCAGGCCAGGCAGCTACCTGTTGGTGGCCTCGTGGGGAAGTTTTCCTCGCTCAAGGGCTCAAGGCACAGCCACCCTCTCCCACCCATTTCCCACAACTTGGTAGGGGGTCTGAATCTGCAAGTGGGAACCTTGGGGACAGTGTTGAGTAGAGCAAAAGCCCTCCAGCAGGAGTCGGGGCAGAGAGTTCAAGCCTCGGTGTGGGTGGCCATTCCGTGTGGCCTCTGGCAAAACATCTTATTGTTCTGGGACTCAGTTTCTTTATTTGTAAAATAAAGGGATGATTTCCAACGTCCCTTCCAGCTCTAAAGTAAAATTCTTTAAGAAATGTCTTATTAAATAAATTAGGCTTTATTAGGCTCAAGCAGCACTTGTTTTATTACTTTTAAGTCATACAAATTAGATTCAAATTAGATTAAACAAGGGTTGCCCTCCAGAGAGCCAGGGACCGGCATTGATGATGAGATAAGAATAATTCATCACCTCTTATCAATCAGCAGTCCCTAAATGGGTGCTTCAGAAGTGCTTGAGGATGCTTGAAAGCACTAAATTTCTGTAATTTAAATATTCTCACTTTAATCTCATTCACATCTTCCATTTTCTGAGCAAATTCTTTTTTCTTTCTGTCTTGTTTCTCCCCAGTAGTCAGCAGGAGGGGAAATATCCTGGCTACCATCAAAGAGATTGTAAAGTCCCAGGCAGGACAGGCTCCCCATAGTAAGACTTGCTTGCAACAGCATAACTGAGAAATCTCTCTTCCCTCTCACGTTAGAGGCAGCCCTATAAGCCAACACCAAGGCTCTGCGAAGCTGCTCTGCTTCTGCTTGAATGGTGGGAGCCCTATTTTTATTATAACTACAGTCGCCTCCAAGGTCTGGCTTTTGGGGTCATTGACAGCCAGCAGCCCCTCCCTATAAAGCCTGACTCTTCAAATGCCTGGGCCAGCTCTACCCAGCCTGAGCTCACTTGCCAGGGGCCTCTCCAGCTCACCCTTTCTGCTTTTCTGCTCCCAACGAGACCGACAGCCTCTGAAGCCAGTGGCAGCTCTGGGGCTGGCCTGTAGCCGTAGAGGCTGGAGAGTGAGGTGAAGGCAAATCAATGGCTGAGATGGTCCTCAGCTCAAGAGAGGACCTCTCACTGGTGCACCTGGACAACTGCAATCTCTCTCCCCAAAAAAGAAAGAACTAATTCAGCCTTGAGGCACCAAGTACAGCTAAAGCTTGACCTGCTTCTCCAGGGTGGGCAGCAAAAACACAGCCAAGGTTGACAATTTAACATGCTGAATGTCACCTGAAAGAACTAGAAAACCTGGACTCTGAGCCTCCAGGTACCGAAGGCGACTAAGGTACAACTGGGCACCAGTCATGGGCAAGGTGCCCAGGGTGAGACGCGGTGGCCCTGGTCCAGCTGGGCCTTCTCATGCTGGATGACAGCTTTTCACCCAGCGATGTCAACCATTTCCTTTCATGGTTAGCCAAATGCCTAGTCTAGTGATTAATACAACACCATTTCTTGAAACCAGGCTTCCCATGCATTGTCTTTCCCCTCTTAGCCTCCATCCTTGGAGGTCTAGAGCCTAGGGGGGTGGGGAAGATGATGGAGAGATTTCTAAGGAGTTAAAAACACCGAGACCACCTTATGTCTTTGCAACAGTCTCTGCTGAGAACTAAGGATAGAACATCAATAAAAATCTTGGTATATATTTACCCACTAAGTGCATATATGTTATGTTCATTACTGAAAATTTACAAAGCACAGACAAAAAGAATATTAAAATTCCCTATCATTCCGTTACCCAGAGATAACCACTGATAACATTTTGTCACGCATCTTCCTATTGTTTGCCCCCCACCCCAGAATTTATCTTTTAACCTTTTAAAGAAACTTGAATATCGCATCACTCAACTTTACAAGAATCTTGTAAGGAAAGTACTGCCAATGTAATTGGTTCTATTTAACAAATAAAACTGAGGGTCCCAGAGGGTCATTGCTTTGGTTCATGCAGCAGTTTAAGCTTACAAACTACACCTGTGAGCCCTGTGTTTTCTGCAGAGCCTCACAGCCAAACAGCTTCATCATCAGCAAGTAACAAGAACAGGCAAAAAACCAGACAGCTAGTGAATTTTGCATTCATATCACGTGAATTGAGGGAGATCAAAAGCTAGAAATGTGCCGGTTGTTTTAAAATTCACTTGCAAGGAGTAGGTGTGGTCAAGACTCCAGAGAAGGAGAAGGTCACCATCAGGGTCATGCCCACGAACTGATGTGCCACCACAAGTGTCACATGCATCAGAATAAATAAGGTGCCAGATTACAGGATGTGGGCCGTGGGCGAACAGGAGTCCATGATTAGGTGCGGGAACTCAGTGGGTCCTCACAGACGTGAGGGTACGGAGAACTGCCCAAGCTTTAGTGGACTTTTGTCAATGCCCAGTGCAGAAGCTTGGCAACACGGAAGCAGCTGGTTCCCCACTGCAAGGCAGCGGGTGGATGGCTTGTACAGATGCGTACTTGCATGTCCCTCCTCCTCTCTGTGAGAGCACACATCTGTGGGAAACGGACTGCCGGGCAGGGGCTGAGGTATGTAGGCTAGGAATCAGGAGGGCCCCCAAGGGGTCCGAAAAACTGGAATGCCAAGAGCTCTGCCCAGGGAGACTGCTCTTACTTGACACTCCTCGACGTGGAGGGTATGCTGGTTAAAGCAAGTTTCCTGGAGGAACTCCGAGGGGCTGAAAGGAGGCTGGGCCAGGCCGGAGAAGGAGGAAGGGAGGGAAGGTCTCTGAGGAAGAAAGTCCCTTCCTTGGCCCTCCAACCCAGATTCAGAATCCAGAGCGAGGCCAGAGGTTCACGGGCAGGGAGAAGAGCTAAAGAGATCTGGGTCAAAAACAGGGATGTGATAACGTTCTTCAAAAGTAAAACTGTACAAGTCCAACAAACGTGGGAGAAAATGTTCAGCTTCATTGCTAAAATAAATTAATGAAAATGAGATATTTTTTTGGTCTATGAAATTAGCAATGAACAAAAATCGGAATGTTAATTTGAGCAAACTTTCTGGAAGATAATTTAGTAACGAGTATCAACTGTGTTTAAAATGCTTATGTCCGTTGACCCAGCAATTCCACTTCAAAAAATTCTCTCCTAAGGACACAGAGATGTGCCCAAAGAAACACAGCAAGTTGTTTGTTTACAGTGTTTCTTATTGTAACACCCATCACTCTGTCTCCAGGAGAGAGACAGACGAGAGAGAGAGAGAACACAAATGTCCAGAGCTAGGGGCTTCGTGAGGTAAAATTGAGATTTACCTATGGAATGGAATAGTATGCAGCTATTGAAGGCTGTATGTTGACCTAACAAGATGTTTACAGGGACTTCCCTGGTGGCGCAGTGGTTAAGAATCCACCTGCCAATGCAGGGGTCATGGGTTCGAGCCCTGATCCGGGAAGATCTCACATGCTGTGGAGAAACTAAACCTGTGCGCCACAGCTCCTGAGTCTGCGCTCTACAGCCCATGAACCACAACTACTGAAGGCTGTGCGCCTAGAGCCCGTACTCCGCAACAAAAGAAGTCTCTGCCTGCCGCCAACTAGAGAAAGCCCACGTGCAGCAACGAAGACCCAATGCAGCCAAAAATAAATAAATGAAATAAACTTAAAAAAATGCTTCCAATAAAAAAGTTTACAATATATCACCATGCAAAGTTTTGGAAAGTGTATATATAGTATTGTAACCCCCACCCCAACCTTTATATAAAATATACAAATCTATTCATGGAAAAACAACTGGAAGATCTTTTTTTTTAAATATCTTTATTGGAGTATAATTGCTTTACATTGGTGTGTTAGTTTCTGCTTACAACTGAAAGATCTTATATCAAAAGGCAAATAGTCTTTATCTCTAGGGAGTAGAAATACAGGTGTTTTTGTGTGTGTGTGGGAGGGAATATGTTTTCCACATTCTGCATAGAACATGTGTTATTTCTGTAATTAGATGACATATTATTTTTTTAATATCTTTATTGGAGTGTAATTGCTTTACATTGTTGTGTTAGTTTCTGCTGTATCACAAAGTGAATCAGCTATATGTATACTTATATCCCCATATCCCCTCCCTCTTGCGTCTCCCTCCCACCCTCCCTATCCCACACCTCTAGGTGGTCACAAAGCACCAAGCTGATCTCCCTGTGCTATGAGGCTGCTTCCCACTAGCTAACTATTTTACATTTGGTAGTGTATATATGTCCATGCCACTCTCTCACATCGTCCCAGCTTACCCTCTCCCGCCCCCGTGTCCTCAATAGATTACTTACACCTAAGATTTTTCTTAAACAACCAGAAACTGTTGTTTAGGCTCCTGAATCACCTAAATCCTAGAAGTAACTTCTTAACCCTGTTTTTCTTCTGAGCTTTTCTCCTTCAGCAGAGGCACATTTCTTAGTCTTTCCCACATATCTGAGCAGGTGGCCCTGAAAGTTAAGAAAATTAAACAACGCAGCACCAGGCAGCACCCTCCGACCCCACCCCACTCCCAGTGATAGATGAGCTAGGTGTCTGGGCCAACTGGGGATCTGCCTCCAAAACAGCCACTGTCTACTGAGAGTCACTCTGTGTATTTGCAAATCCCCATCCTGCCGTGGATACCACCCAGAGCCCTCAACTGGACTCTAAGTAAACCAAGCTGGTGGAAATCCAGAGGGGTGTGTGAGGACACTACCTCCCCTTCCGGGCCCAGGTAGCCACAGAGCCTGAAAACCTGCAATGGGCTTCAGGACACCCACCAGGTCTAATCCTCCACATGAGCCCCTTTCTCTCCCTCAGACACAGTCAAAACCAGCTCTGGTGGGGCGGCGTGGTGAATGTAGAGGTGTCATGCAATGAGTCTTGTTGCATATCTACCCTGATCCTTGACCCCCAAAGCAGTAAAGCGCAAACTGTTACTGCCATTTGATTATGTTGAAACCCAGCTGCGGAACCCAGCGAGACCAGTCTTTATGGTGGGTAGGAACTTCCTGTCAAGGACAGTTAATTTTAATTTTTCCACTGAGCTCAACCTCAAAGTAAGGTTGATTGCTACTCAGCAAGATGGACTGCATTAGTGGAGGCTTTAATTGAGCGCAGATCTATGTCCCCAAAGCATAATGTTTGTTGTATACATACTTTGGGATGAGGAGAAAAATGAAAAACAGACCTTTCTGAGGAAAAATTGAAAGCAGAATGGGTTTCGTAGTCAGGAATGGCAGCCCTAAAAGCCAGCTGCGGGGCTTGGTGGAACTCCCCATCTCCCCACGCCTCAGCTCCCATGGGCTGTTTGCACGTTTCTAAAAGCTCAAGGCCTGTGTTCAGGTCTCCCTCTCCCAAACACTGGACTCCACTGTGGTTCCTCTCATGACCAATAAAAAGCCCCAGGAAACCAGCGATACACGAGGGCCCCTTGGCCGAGGGACCATGGCTTGTGTTTCTACTGCATGGAGCCTCCCCGCCCAGGGTGTTGATCCACGTTGGCATCCAATATGCTCACTTCTGCCCACATCCTTTTACCAGTGGCCTTGAGATAAGTCCTCAGCTGAAGCGCATTGCCACTTTTAGCCTCTTACTGTTATAATTCCAGACCCTTGTCACCTCTTCCCTGAGCTGTAGAACTGGGCTTTGTGCTGTTGAGGGAGATGTCATCTCGAAGCTCAGATGGGATCACCCTCCTCAAACACCATCAAAAGCTCTCCTTGACCCCCAAATGCAGATCCTGACATCCAAGCACTCCATGGTCAAATCCCACACTCCCTCTCCAGACCTTTCTCATCTCTCCTCTCATATGCTATGCTCTGGCCAAACCAGTCCCCTCCTCCCTGCCCCCATTCCCAATCCATCAGCAAGTCTGCTGTGACTTAGTCCACCCACCTTCCTCTCTTGGCTGTATAACTGTGACAGCCTCCAACAGAGCTCCCTCTTCTATTTTTTGTTCCTCTCCAACCCATCTCCATGAATCAGCCAGACTGATCTTTAAAAAAGTAAACAATGCTCAGCCCTTCCTTAAACTCCTCTGTGGCATGTGGCATACCACATTACTTAAAGTAAAATCCAAACTCTTCCCTATGGTCTACAGGGCCCACCGTGAACCAGCTCCCCTTTTCAGCTTCCCCTTGTACCACTACCACCCTTGCACACTAGTCTCCCTTCTGTTCTTAGCATTTGCTGTTGCCTCTGCCTGGATGAAACACTTTCTCTCCAACTCTTCCTCTGCCTAGGCCCTTATCACCCTTCAGTCTTAGCTTAAATGCCACCTCCCTGCAGGGGCCTTCCCTGACTACCTTACCAAAAATAGGACCACGGTCACTCTACACAGCTCTTACTGCTACCTGAAATTATTTATCCACTTATTTGCTTTCCCCATCAGAATCTAAGCTTCCCGAGGGATCTTGACTAACCTGCTTATTGCTGCATCATCAGTACCCAGGACAGTGCTCAGCACACAATAGATTCTAAATCATTAAATTGGGGATAAATGATTGGTTACAGGAAATAATAAACATTTCCTGGAAGGCCTTCATTATCTCCAGCCTCCATCCCTTAGGTTGTGCTATTTCTTTGGCTTGGGCATGTCCTTGCCTCCCTCTTCCCCTCCATCACCAAGTGTTGACACTTGTAGTAAGGCAGGCTCAAAGCCCTCTCTCCAATAAAGTATCCCCTGGCCCTTCTAGGCCGAAATAACTCCTGCTTCCTTTGCCCCATGTTCCAAGGCCACCCACTTTAACATGACTTTTACTCTTTGTTCCTGGAAATTCTTGGCTTCAAGAACTTCCTAAAATCAATTCCAGTAACAGACTGCTCAAACAGTTCTCCTCTTCAGAACAGTGCTTTGCCCAAGTAGACAATGATTCACTTATCAAAGAAAAGGTTTTGCACTGTGTTCACCAATCTCTTGAACATCCAAGATTAAGAATTTTGCCAGAGGGCTTCCCTGGTGGCGCAGTGGTTGAGAGTCCGCCTGCCGATGCAGGGGACACGGATTCGTGCCCCGGTCCGGGAGGATCCAACATGCCGTGGAGCGGCTGGGCCCGTGAGCCATGGCTGCTGAGCCTGCGCGTCCGGAGCCTGTGCTCCGCAACGGGAGAGGCCACAACAGTGAGAGGCCCACGTACCGCAAAAAAAAGAAAAGAATTTTGCCAGATCCCAATCAAACCGTCACACTGAATGACCCATCTTTTTTTTTTTTTTTTCAAGTTTTTGTTTTTGTTTTTTTGCGGGGAGGGCACAACACACTGGCTTGCGGGATCTTAGTTCCTCCGCACAGGGATCGAACCCATGCCCCCTGCAGTGCAAGGGTGGAGTCCCAACTACTGGACCGTCAGGGAATTCCCTGAATGACCCATCTTAAACCATTCATTCGAGCCCCAACCTCCAAACACTGTAAACACCCAGAGGGTTCAGAGGAGGGGCCCGCTTTAAAGGGTCTCCCCGAGGCTCTATGAAGGTGGCCCTCTCCCTTACATTCAGCTTTGCCTGATGAACAGGTTATTCTGATGGCCTTAGAGGGGATCTGGCAGCTGACAGTCCACTCCCGCGGACCACTGGAGTCTCCAGCACCAAGCTCTTCTGCATTTGGTGAATGAAAGAATGAATGGACAAAAGAATAGGGCACAGTGGCCAAAGGATCAGTAAGAGCAGGGCTTGGACTAGGGAAGTCCTTCATTTCAACGGCTAGGCCTTATTTTGGAAGCCGGAATCGAGAGCAGAAACCCATGGGCTGCACCCGACTTTCCCCCAGATACAGGACAAGGCTCCGCGCGGCCGACCAGCCTCTTTCCCTCGCACCCAGGGCGACAGCGCTGGACCGCTACAGGCTGCAGAAAGCAGGCTTCACGCACGTGCTGAACGCGGCCCACGGCCGCTGGAACGTAGACACCGGACCCGACTACTACCGCGACATGGCCATCGAGTACCATGGCGTCGAGGCCGATGACCTGCCCACATTCGACCTCAGCGTCTTCTTCTACCCAGCGGCCGCTTTCATTGATGCTGCGCTCCGCTACGATCACAGTAAGAGACCTTCGGCCCGCGCACGGCCCCGCCCCCAGCCCTTGGCCACCTCAAGGCCCCACCCCAGTCCGAGGCCCCACCCCCAGCCTGAGGCCCCGCCCCTCAACCTGGTGGAAAGAGGCATCTGCACACTTTAAGTAAGCTCCCCTTGCAAATCCCGCCCTGCCAGGGTTGCTGGAAATGTCTGCTCCCCTGGAGGCTATGAGCACCACTGAGCTTGCTGCTGCTGAGGTTTGGCCCTTGGTTGCCGCTATGGGAAATCAGAATCAGGAGGGCTCAGAGGAGAGGCCTTTGGCCTGAATCTGTCTTCCCTAAGGCACAGCACAGCATCCATCTTTTGAACGCCATGGGTGGTTGGGAGCCCTCAAAGGTGGGATGCTGCCAAGGTGCTAATTGTGCCTGGGTCCAGACCAGACTAATAGCCAAGGGCCTCGATGCTCGAAAACCCTCAGGGAGCTGACTTGAGTGGGAATCTAGGGGAGACTTCAGATTCTCCTGCCAGCCAACCAAGTTCATACCTGCCTCCCTCATCCTCCCACCCTAGTCATAATCAGTCTAGTGAACCCTCCTGTAGAAAGCTAACAACCTATTCTTTCTAAGTGGCAAACTATATTTGAGAATCTGAGTTTTACACTCATGATGTCCAAGTTTCCCAAAGTTAATTAACCGCCTTTTAAATCACAGTGCTAGTCCTCGTACCCAAAATGCAGTTTTAGCGGCCCTAATCCAGGTAAAGTCTACGAGGCTATTCTGGAGAGAAGGGCACAGTGTAGGTATGCATCTGGCTGAGCCAATATGCCGTGACTGCTGCAGGATGTATCTCAGTGACATTCAACAGAGGCCAGAGGGACTTCAACTCCCTGATCCGTGCTCTGACTTCAGCCCCATGTGTCACACCCTTTTATGGGGCCATCACATAATTCAGGGTATACAGTTACTAAAGGCCTTTCTTACCACAAGTGGTTGAGATTACAAGGCTCAGTGACTGACCAACTGGCCTGTTTCAGGAACTGCAACCTGCAGCTGGGCCTAGGCCACGTCTGCTGGACAGTCCCAGAGTTTGTCTTTATTTTGGCTCAGAAGGCTATGACAGAGGGAAGGAAAAAAAAAAAAAAAAACCCACAGAGCTGAAGTTCTTGTCTTAGGGGATACCTCATTTCAAAGTCATCCTTTTTATGAGTCTATTTATGGACCATCTTTTGAGTTAGGCACATTCTGGGTTTCCAAGCAGGATCAAAAAAGCAACTGGACTCTGACTCATCACCATAAGGTGAAATTCGCCTCACAGTATTTGAAGTTAACTGAAAACATATTTGACATGAAAAAACAAAAAGCTACCACCACACGATCCTTCCGATTCTGTTTAATGTGCTCAACTTGCCGTTACTATATCTTCAACCATCCCCTTAATGCAAGGGGCCTGGAAGGCTTTGGAGAAGACAAGGCTGCATTCAAATTCACGCTGCACAACAATGTGATTTCTAAGCCTTGATTTCTCCATCCGGTGATGAAAATATTTACCTTGAAAGGTTATAATGAGGATCAGCAGTAAGCCACAAAAAGCACTTAGCCTAGAACCTGGTGCACAGCAGGCTGTCAGATGTGTTTGATAAAGAGAGGTCTCGCACCACGAAGCACATAACCACACCAGCACGTGCACATCATCATAATAAAGTTTCCAACCCCCAGAGGGGGTAAAAAAAAAAAAGGAAAAAAAGACATTCCAACTTTGAACTACAGTGGTATGATACACGCACAGGACAGCCTGCCGGGGTCCTGGCATGCCATTTTAGAGTCTGCCCCCACTGCCGGATTAGGAAAGAACGGGCTTTGCGGTCATATGTTTAGGCCTGGGCAGATCTCAGAGCATCGATGTGGAGATGTCAGGCTGGTGTGGATCGTGACAGGTAGACCGGGTGGTCGAAAGCACCTAGCCAAGAAAGGGTCAAGAGGGAAAAGCATATCCACAGGTCAGAGGACATGCAGGGAGTGTGGGCCTAGCCCAGCTGGCTAGGGATGGGGAGCAGGACAGGACCCTGTTGCCAGTGGGAGGCCAGACTCCCTTCTCTGTGCCCTTTGTACTTGCATATCTAAAGACTTCCTCAAGCTGAGGGCTCAAACCCCAACCCTTCAGGACCAGGCAGAGGCCATAAATGGATGACGCTGGCTGCATGTGGCCATGGGGTGAGGGGAGAGGGTGATTGTGGCTGAGCTGAGAGCCCCATAGCCCCTCCAAAGGGGACAGCTGCTACTCAGTCCCAACCAATGATTGTCTTGTGAGAATCAGTGCCAATGTGGTAGATCTGACTTTTCAGGAAAAGTCTCCAATCTGGATTTTAACGTAAAATTGTTCAAATTTTAAGTGTTGGCAACAAATTGAAAATCTCTTAAAACACGGCATAGCCCAAACAAAAGAAACCCAGTGGCTGTCAGTTTGTAACCTGTGCCCTGAGTAGTCAGAGTAACAAAATAAAAAGCTCATCAGCATTGTCAGAGACTCCATACGTGGAGATGGCGTGTGCTCAGCATGTATGGCACAGGCAGTAGGCAGCCAGGACGGGTCTAGTCATGCCCTGGAAAACCACGGGACACCCCTGTAGCATTTTAGGAGCCAGACGCACTCGTATATTCCTTATTATACTCTTGATGGAAGAGGTGTTGATGGACGGTCTGGCCGAAAGGCAAAGACATGTCTTTTTCCTCGCTCTGTCTTTCCTGTTCTTCCTTGGTTAGCTTCAGCTTAGTGTATAGCGTTTCCCACCGCGGCTCCTCACAGCCAGTCTCGTTCCCTCTTTTGGAAAAGCATCCCTTGTGGTGCTGCAGAGCTGTACGTGTGGTCTGTAATCAGCCACATGGGGCCCACCCCTGTGTCTGCCCTACCCTGATCTGACCCTTCCGAAAGAACTCACCAGGCAACCTCAGACACTCTTGAAAAATCTTAGAGATAATCTAGTCCAGTGTTCTGCCCTGAGAGCTGGGGAAACAGAGACCCAGAGCAGCCAGCTGATGTGCTGAGGGTCACAGAGTTAATCAGGGGCCAACGGGCATCGCTTCTGTCCCTCAGGCCTCACGGAAGAGTCCTTTGTCCTTATTTTGAGCACCTGATGACTTTGCTGTATAAGAGGTCACCCAATATCATGGAAGGTGAGACATTCCAGCTGGTTATAGGATCTAAAACAACTGAACTTGTCCTTCTTCATCAGAAAAAGAAGTATGGACAACATACTGCCTTGGGAGCCCCATTTGGACTGCCTTCACCGCTCCTTGCACAGCATCCTCAGAGCTGAGTTACTGTGGTTTTAATTTAATGAAATCTTCTAAGAAATCCCAGGGCGGATACCATGTGGCTCTAAAGATCAGATTTTAGTATCACCACTCTCCTTTTATTCTTTCTTTTACTTGAACAAACAGTCCACAGGCTGCTTTGGAAGCCATCTTACAATCTATTATGGATACGGTAGGTTTGAAGAAATAAATGAAGTCTGTGTTTGAGCAAGAGGCTGTTTCTCCGGCGCTTCTGAGCTTTAATCAGACCAGATTTTCAGGGTATTTTAAGGGTATCCTGACCCACTGCAGCACATACAAGCCTGCCCCCTGGCAGTTCTAAAACACGCCATGCATCCTTTTTCTGAGGACTTCCATGTGTGCAGAACTATTTTGGGAGAAGTAGGAACTCTGCTTCTGCAGGTTCCAAGGTAGTGAGTGGGAGACAAAGGGCATCCCACACAAACCAAGGAAGTCGGGGGGTGGTTGGTGATAACAGGCTTAGCCTATACGTCTGATTTGAGTGACAGAGGCCCACCTTCTGGTTGCCAGTGAAAACGTGCCATTAGGTAAACAGTAGAGGTTCTGGATTTGGCTTTTCTTCATAAGATTGTGGGAATTCACCTTCTGGTGAAGGCCAAAGGAGAAATATTTAATTGAAACCATCATTTTTCAAACATAAATTGTGGCCTATCAGTGGGTTGTAAAATCAATATCGTGGCTTTGACTAGGATTTCTTTAAAAAAAAAAATTGAAAAGATTAGGAAAGAATAGACGACATCAGCCTACACTGCATGTAAAAAAAGCACAAATATTTGTGAAACTCTTGTCTGACACACACATACCTGTGAAGCCCCCTTAACATCTAAGTCCTCTGGTTTCAGTGGCCTGGGCTTGAATCATAGTCCTGCCACTTCCCAGCTGTGTGACTCAGACACATTGCTTCTCTGCACTTTAGCTACCTTCTCGATAAAACAGGGATACTAATTTCATCTACCTCATCAGGTTGTTCTGAGGACTGACTACAACGAACATATAAAGTGTTTGGAAGATATGGGGTAGGCTGAACCCATGTACTTGTTAGCTGTGATTTTTTGATTTGCGGGGGGCGGGAGGTGGTTGTCACACAAAAATGTGAAAGCCACTGACCTAGAAAATGCCAAGCCTGACAATGCTCCCTTCAGCTTCCTCTGGTGTGGACCATGCTGTGAACAGGCTGAATGCAGCCTTCCTTGCATGTCTCCCGAACTCTCCTGAGAGCAGTTTCTCACCATCCAACGCTGGGCCCCAAAGGGTGGTGATTAGCAGAGCCACAGAGCAAAGAGGGAGCAGTGCCCTGAGAGTCTGGGGACAGGTCCTCTACCCTAGGAGGCCCACCAAGCTCACATGGCTGACTGACGGCATTAGTGCTGCTGTCGTGAAAGCAAAGTTCAGCCGGGAGGAGCTTCTGCTGGAGCACAGGAACCCCATCCCCTTCCCCCTCTCTCTCCCCTCCCCCTCCGCCCGCTTAACAGACTTCAGGCTCCCTAAAGACTTAATGAACTACAGCTTTCGTCTGTTTCAAGTCTTCAGTCATGACAGAAAGAATTACCCTTTTTGCCAGGGGAGGAAGAAACGCTTTAGTTATCAGCAGAGCTGGCAAGGGGCCAGGCAGCCTCTGGAACAGTCTGTGGGGATTAGAACGCCAGAGGTAGACATTCCAGTCCAGGAGGACAGTCATGTCCATGAGCTGGGCCAGCCGCCCCCAAACCCCACCCAGCACTGAAGAAGCTGCACTGCTTCTCGCCCTCTGGCCTTTCTGGCCCAGGTGCACGGGGGAAAAGGCAGTCACACTCTTGCAGCTCAGCGATGGAGATTGGAGGCCTGCATGGTTAGCCTGTGGAGATTCGTGGAAACGAATCGTGATAAAATTAACAGTTCTTTATGGGTGCCTTCTGTGTCAGCACTGTGTGTGTGGAAAGGCCACCGGCAGGGTCCTTACCATAGGGCAGGGTGTGCAGGCCTCTCCAGCTGGGGTGGGTGGGGAAAGAGAATCCTGGTGCCTGGTATTGGGCCCACTTGCACGGCTAATGCTGCCACGGTTGCTGACCATCACCGCTGTCCTGGGCTTGGTCCCATGAGGCAGGTGGGGAGTGGAGGTGAGAGGGACACGGGGAGCCACGTCCATTCCGAAGTGTTCTTTGCCAAGCTCTTCTCATCTCCTCCATAAACCCAGTGATGTCCATGAGTGTCTCCTTGGTCATCCTTCCAGGCCTCAGGCATAAGAATCAGGAACAGGGACAGCACTGGGGTCACACAGCTCAAGGTGCCCCAGCCAGCTTGACCCAAGCAAAGGGATCCCAGAACCACAGGAGAGGGCCGCCACTGGGATGGCAGTGGTGGCAGTGCTGGGGACAGCCAGAGACGCTAACCTCATTACTTTTTCTGTCCCCAGAGCACAGCAGCAAGTAGCCACCACACAGTAGGGTCTCAATAACAAGTTGCTTTGAACTATTTCTAGAGATGGCACCATCTTTCTGGGTGACCTCTAGCAGTCATTTCGCCTCGGCTCTTTCCCCATCTGTAAAGCAGGGATGAGGATAATGAAACCTTGATGGTTGTATTAAGGATGAAATGAGATAAAACATGTTGAGGTGCTTTGTGAGCTCTAGAGCGCCACCAAATGGAGGCCTGAAGGATGGAAAGCTGCTTCTCATGGTGATTTCTCATTTGGCCCAGCTGTTGCCATGATAGTGGCGGAAGGGAGCTTTTTTCTTGTGGAGGGCTTTCTCTAGTTGTCTAGTCGTAATGAGCGGGAGCTACTCTTCGTTGTGGTGCATGGGCTTCTCATTGCGATGGCTTCTCTTGTTGCGGAGCATGGGCTCTAGGCGCACGGGCTTCAGTAGTTGTGGCTCACGGGCTCTAGAGCATAGGCTCAGTAGTTGTGGTGCACCGGCTTAGTTGCCCTGTGGTATGTGGGATCTTCCCAGACCAGGGCTCGAACCCGTGTCTCCTGCATTGGCAGGGGGATTCTTAACCACTGGACCACCAGGGAAGTCCGGTGTGGAGATGCTTCTAGATCTTCCAGTTCTCAAACTTTATGGTCTCAGGTCCCTTTCACACTCCTAAAAATTACTGAAGGCCTCAAAGAGCATTTATGTAGGGTAGATCTATCAATATCTACTCTGTTAGAAATAAGAACTGAAAATTGTAAAAATATTTATTTAAAACTAATAAAGTGAACCCACTGCATATTAACATATTTTTATGAAAAAAATTATATTTTCCAATAAAGTAGGGAGAAGCATGGCATTATTTTACATTTTTGCAAATCTCTTTGATGTTAGGCTTATGAGAATCCAGGTGGGTTTTTATATCTGCTTCTGCATTCAGTCTGTTGTGATATGGTGTCTTGGTGGAAGTATATGAAGAAAATCCAGCCTTACTCAGATATATAGCTGGAGAAGGAAGGGATATGTTAACAGCCTTTTCAGAAAACTGTGGATATTCTTCTTTGATACTACACCAAAACTTGACAAGTGATAGCGTCTTAAAGGTGAGTTGTGATGTGGAATCTGAAACCATATCTATAAACTTCATACTCTGTTACATGAAAATCCATTGGTCTCTCTTGCATTTTGAATGGATTTTTTACCCACACATGATTTTGTAATATCTCACATTGGTTATGTGGAAAATCTTGTTCACTAAGTTATGCAGATCTTCCAAATGTTGATACTTTCACCATACATTGTCAGAAGACACATTTGTTAATATGACTGCCAATCTTAACAGAAAAATCTTAAGAGTATTGTGAAACTGTCAATCTCACAGTAGATACAAGTTTTCCAAAATTCTAATTTTTGCTTGAAAGCTTGCATTTTATCACTGGCAACGGATACTCTCAATTGTTTTCTTTGATGTGACAGACTCACTTTGTTCACCTTCGAGAAAAAGTCTGCCAAATACCCAAGTTTGAATTACCATGGTTTTTCTGTCATTTACTCTTTTAAGTAAAAATGGTGTTTCATGAAACAGTGGCTAATTCAGCTTGCAACTTAATCTCCCATAAGCTTTTCCTTGAGATAACAATCATACTTCGGTATGCAGCCAGAGTGCTTTACGTACACATCCCATTTCATCACACAGAATATTAAGAAGTGTAACCAAGGGCTGAAATTCGATAAAATTAATTTTTACTGCTTCATCAAAGATATTCTTAAGGGAAATTGGCTTGTTTTTTCCCCAAGAGTGCTTGGTGGTGAATGCAACGATTACTACTACAGTTCAGTGTCCTTGCCATAATTCACGCTAAGGCACCAGCAGTTCTTCCCACCACTGCCTTTGTACCATCAGTGCAAATGTCAAAACAGTGAAAGAGACAAACACCGCCATAGTACTATTTTGAAAATAATGTTAACTCCACAGATCTCCTCAGAGTACCTTGGGAACCCCCAGGGTCTTGGCTCATGCTTAGAGAACCGCTGATCTAGACAACAATTTGGTCACCTAAGCTGTAAGAATATTCATCCCCTGGTTTTACCACATGACACAATAAAACTATTTTAATTTTTAAAAAATCTGACCATGTGATTTTTACTGAGTTGGCTTTGCTCACAGCTGATCTGAGGTTGCTGCCCCTTTTGATAATTGAGGAAGTCGAGGCGCCACAGGCTGAGTGGGTTACCCCACACCCAGGTGGTCAGTAGCAGAACCGATCTCGAACCCAGGACTGCAAGAGAGAAGGCCAGGGCTCTGCAGGCTCCTGCGGCCACGTGAATGCTCACAGACTCCACGGCAAGCAGACTGCACCCTCTGTCTCGGCCCCTCAAAGGGCCCTTTGGGACTGTGGGTGCTCTCTCCTTATCCGAGGTCAAATGCAGCAGCACGGCAAATGGTGCAGAAAGCCTGCATTCCTCCACAATCCACCTGCAGCCGTGGACGGGATGGAATGCACCCCGTTTAAAGTGGATTATGGTTCATCCATACAGAGGAACTCTGTGCAGCCACAAGAAAAAAATAACAAAGAGAGAACTCTTCAGAGACTGATATACAAAGGTCTCCAAGATATATTGTTAAATGGAAGAAGCAAGGTATAGAAAAGTGTGTAAAGCTTGCTACCTTTTGGGCAAGAAAAGAAGAGAAAAAATATGTTTTGGCTATGTATATGCACAGATAATTCTCCGGAAGAAGAAACTGGTAATACTTGTTGCTTTGGGGAACTGAGGAGGTGGGTGCGAGGGAGGCTTTTCAATGCCATCATTTTATACCTTTTGAAATCTGAACCCTAGTGGCTGCCCTATTCAAAATAAGTAAGCATTAAGTAAATAAATAATATGAATATATTATAAATATAAATAAATTAAAAGTGAGCGTTAAAAAAAACTCGTAAGGCTCTCCCTTGGAGGTGCTTTGGCAGGTAGGAAGCATCAGTTTCAATCCCTCCTCCTCCTCACCGAGGCAACAATAATATCTGTGACTTATTGAACCTTTAATACTCACCAAGCAGTGTACCAAGTTGCTTTGCACCAATTGCCTTCACACCGACCCTAATGAAGAGGATACTGACAGTATCCCCATTGTACAAATGGGGAAGCTGGGGCTCCCAGCCACTCCGTAACCTGCCCAGGTCCTACAATAGTGGGAGAGTCAGGATCTGAGCTGGCTCTGCGTGAGCCTCACACCTATGCCCCACCCTCCAGGCCACCCTGCCCCTACAACGCGGGTATTTCTTCTCCCCACTCCACTGCAGATAAGATCCTGGTTCACTGCGCCATGGGCCGCAGCCGGTCGGCGACTCTCGTCCTGGCCTACCTGATGATCCACAGGAACATGACCCTGGTAGACGCCATCCAACAAGTGGCCAAGAACCGCTGTGTCCTACCCAACCGGGGCTTTCTGAAGCAGCTCCGGGAACTGGACAAGCAACTGGTGCAGCAGAGGCGACAGGCCCGGCGCGGCGGGGACGGTGCGGAGCTGTAAGGCCCCCTCACGGGGTGAGCAGGATACTCGGGAATGAAGGGGCGAGGCTGAAAATAGCTCTGGCCTGTGACTTCCTTTGTCACAGAGAAGGGACGTGAAACCAAAGCTTGACTCCTTCCAAACAATCTTAAACTTCCCAGGGGCTGGTGAACAGAGGGGGTAATTCATAGCGGCCTCCGGTAGGAGGCCAGCACTTGGCTTCACAGCAAATTGGGGCAGACGGGCTTCCCAGCGGAACTGGCTACAAGTGAGCACGCATGCGCCGCTTTTCTGTTTTTGTTTTTTGTTTTTTGTTTTTTGCTCCGGATGCGCAGGCTCAGCGGCCATGGCTCACGGGCCCAGTCGCTCCGCGGCATGTGGGATCTTCCCGGACCGGGGCACAAACCCGTGTTCCCTGCATCGGCAGGCGGACTCTCAACCGCTGCGCCACCAGGGAAGCCCCCGTTTTTCTGTTTTTTGTTGTTGTGTTTTTTTTTGGTAAGACAGATGCGGAAAAGGATTTAAAGATGTGTAGACATTGTGCTGTGATTAAATATTTGGCTTTGCCTGAAAGTCACATTCTTTAAAAAATAATTTAAAAATATAACTTTATTTTCTAACCACAGAAAAGTGCCTGCGAGAGCTGTTACAGGAGAGTTTGCACCGGTTGTTATTCAGTCGGCTGTCTGGGGTGGGGGGTGGGCATGGGGAGGACGCGCATTTCCTTACCGGTGGCTCCTGCATCTTCCTTTCGATGGAATCCCCAGGCTCAGGTCACCATCCATAGATGCTGCTCTCTGGAAGAGGCAGAGAGCAATTCATCTGGTAGGGGTAGGGAGTGGCGGTCCCCTGCACAGAGGCCCCCCGCTTTGGGCTCCCCTACCTTCCTCAGGAAACCAGGGCTGTGCAGAATCTTAGCCAGAAACGCCACTACCCAGAAAAATTCAACAAATTCTGGTAAATTTGAACAAGAGTTTGACTTCATAATTTTGGAAGGAGATAATCTTTGGGGGACCGGAACTTGGGGAAGCTTCTTTTCCTTTGATTCTAGTCAAAGCAACATGAGCTTGTTTTCAGTCCCGGAAGAAAGTATTTGCAAATGTGTTTGCCCTGGAATGAGAGAACCAGGCAGCCGGGTGAGCTCAGGTGTGGAGATGCCCCCGCCCCTGAGAGCTAAGCCAGTCACCATGACGGCGTGATTCTCATTCTTGAGGAGAAAACAGCAGCAGGCACCAAGCGGGGAGAGATGGCTTCTAGAACCAGGAACTGGAAACCAGACAGACCCCAGAGAGAGAGAGATGCTGATGGAGATGCCAGCAGTCCAGGACCAGAAATCAAAACTGCCTGATAAAGGCCTACGGGGAAAACAGGAAAAGGGGCCACTAGGGGCTCAGCAGCTTTGTAAAGCCACCTGAGGGTCACCCTGTAACCTTAGGGTGGCTGCCCTGCTTTTGTGCCAGAGAGGAGGACCTGTGGCCTGGGCCCCTGTGGCTGGTAGGGCTTCCTGGGACTGCCTAGTATCTGCTCTGGGATGGTCACCTTGGCCCATAATGGGTCCTCATAATGACTCAGATTTGGATGTAAGGGGAGCCATATACACAGGCTTTTGGGAAAGAGATGTAGACCAAAAGGGATTCTAGTGGCCCCTACCTAGACCTTCCCATCATAGGATCCCAATAGACCCCTCTAAACTCAGTTATCTCCTAGGTCTGATCTATTACTTATCCAGAAAGAAAGAAATATTTCCATTTTAATAAAATGTTACTTTTATCCATCATAATGAAGTATTTACATTTAAATGAATCCGTATGTGGGAAGGACAGGCCCAGTGCTGGTGTTCCTTGGAGTGCTCTTTGGTGTTCTCTCTCAAACCTTCCCACATGTTCCCACCCCTTTGTGGGGCTGTAAGTCCTGCTGAGGAAAGCAGAAGTTGGAGGTCTGGTCTCTTTAAGATGGGAGCCAGGGGTAGGAGAAAGGAGAAACAGAAGTTTTTTGTTTTTTTAATAAATGTATTTATTTTTGGCTGCGTTGGGTCTTCGTTGCTGCACATGGGCTTTCTCTAGTTGCGGCGAGTGGGGGCTACTCTTCGTTGCGGTGCATGGGCTTCTCCTTGCGGTGGCTTCTCTTGTTGTGGAGCACGGGCTCTAGGTGCACGGGCTTCAGTAGTTGTGGCTTGCAGGCTCTAGAGCGTAGGCTCAGTAGTTGTGGTGCACGGGCTTAGTTGCTCCGCGGCATGTAGGATCTTCCCGGACCAGGGCTCGAACCCGTGTCCCCTGCATTGGCAGGCAGATTCTTAACCACTGAGCCACCAGGGAAATCCAAGGAACAGAAGTTTTTGCAAAAGCGTTTAAATTCTTCAGAAATAAAATATTCATTTGGTCAACAAGTATTTGAGAACCTACCACATGCTAAAATTTGGGTTAGGAGGCCAACGCAAAAATGTATGCTGTGATAAAGTGGAATGAGGGAAGCAGGTACTGAGGTGGAGAAGCATGGGGATGGGATGGGGAAAAACCCACTTTAGATGGGGTGGTTGAAGAAGACCTGAGCGGATGGGATGAGATGAGACTTGAAGGAGAGCACCTGCCAAATGGGGAGGGAACATTCTAGGCTGAGGAACAGCACAGGTGAAGTGGCACCAAAGTGGCAAAGAGATGTGTTTCTAACCTGAGGTGGTGTGTTTCAGGAGCTGCCCATCAGTGGAGCTGGAGCTTGTGGGTGAGAGGACAAGTGGACACGGAAGGGAAGAGAGATTGGACTTTATTCCAAGTGCAAATAAAAACCACCAATGAATTTTAAGCAGCGGAACGGTCTATGTTTTAAGAAGATCACTCTGGAAAGAAAAAAATATCACCCAGACTGAAGTAGAGAGAATGGACTGCAGGGAGGAGGCAACCAGTAAGGAGGTTGTTGAACTGTTGACAGGAAGGAGGAAGATGGTCTGGGCTAAGCTAGTGCCAGGGGACTAGTATTCAAGATTATTTTGGAATTATCTTGGGGAATACACAGAACCTGCTGGGAGGAGCGAGAGAATTGGAAAATAGTGATTCGGTTTCTTGGTGGTGCCTTAATACTGAGATGGGGTTGACAGGGCCAGAAATGGGGGTAGGGGTTGGACATCACCAGTTATATCATGTCTAAGACATACAAAAGGCATCCCATGTCATTTCATCTTAAATCTAGAGAGAGCTCAAAGGAAGGTCCACTACTAGAGACATAATCCTGGGCATTATCTGCATAGAGGTGGTGTTGGAAGTCAGTGTACTGGGTGAGATAATGAGAGAAAACAGAGAGGGAGCCCCAGGCCTGAGTGTTTGTTTGTTGGGGGGCAGATCCAGGAAAGAAGATGGGGGGGGAAGGAAAACCAGGAGTGTGGGTACTGAGAAATTGAAGGTCCTGCTTCATAATATAACAGTACTTGTACTGTAAACCAGTACTGCTTGTAACAACAAAGTAACCTATACATGTAGAGCACCTAACAGCTTTAAAAGCATCATGTATTTGTTACCTAAGCCTTTAAATCAGAGAAATGACAAGTTAGGGCTTTCTCCCAGAGTGAAGTGTTCTAGGACAAAGGGCTGTGATTTGGAGAGAACCAAGTTTGTTTCTGTTCACAGATTTCAGCTGAGTGTGTTTGGGCAATTAGGTTAGCTTGTTTGAGCCTCAATCCCCTCGTGTAAATTGGAGAAACTGCCCCCATTTCCTACATAGGGTGGATGTTTGTGAGTCATTATTTTTGTGATACTGTTTGTGAGCCATTGTTTCTAAAACGTAATGTTGGCGAGGAAAGCCGATGCCTTCACACCTGGGTAGGCACCACTTGTGCCCGTAAAAAATAAAGGCTGCAACTGACAACCACTTGTTAAGCCTCTTATAATGAAAGAACACATTACTGGGTTTACAAGATGTGGCCTGCTGATGAATCTCACCTAATGGTGACTCTGTTTCAGTCCTGATGAATCCAAGCTCCTGTTCTCCCAGATCGTTGGTGTCGCATTTAAGGCCGAGCTGATTTCTCTAAGTGAGAGTAAGGAAGTGCAGAGCAGCGGGCAGGGTGACCTGAGGCCACCTCAGATCAGCAGTTTCCCTCCTACACCAAGCCTTTCCCTTCTGTCAATGAACGTTAGGACTTCGGGCCAGCAGAGGGGCTCCCCTTTCTGGCTATGCCGCAATCCCTAGGGAGCCTGTGAAACACAAGGAGTCCCCAGTACTGTTCTTAAATTATGGTGTGGCAGGTCTGGGGCAGTGACTGGGACTTGTCCTCAAGTTCCCGGGAGGACTATGAGGCAGGCAGAGTGGGGGAAGCCCAGATGCCACACAAACCACTAGCGTGTGGTTACAAGCCATTGCAACACATGGAACAGAGAACCATCTCAGTTCCCAAAGAACCTTACTTAACCCAAGAGAAGAGACCAAACATGAGAAGGTTTCAAGGTGGGGCCTGTGGGAGGTTCTGCCTGGTTTCCCTTCAGCTGGTTACCAGGTTCCCCCCCACCCCCGCCCCCGCCTCCACTTCCAGGCTGGGGCAGCCTCTTGCCTGAGGTGTGGATCCACTGGGCTGCTAAGATCCTCAGCAGCTCCCACACAGATGCCAGCAGTTGATTCCAACAGGCAGCACACCATCGCTACCTGCTCTGAAGGGGTATGAGAGGTCTCCTTTCCTACCAGCAAAGCACCTTAAAGCTTCTCTTCTCCTCGTGGTGATGACAGCCCTTGCAGACGCGTCTTCTTGGAAGCCCTCCTCAGCCACTACAGATATTCCCCCCACTGGCTATGCAGCTGTGGGGAGAAGGGACCAAAAGATAAAATCTTGACACCAAGCCCAGACTGCTTCGTAACTGTGGGAAAAGATAATAAGGGTGAGTGCAGAAGGCAAAACCCTGCCAGGCATCCTCCCTCCATTGGGACCTGTGATTCGGGGCTGTATGTACTGTGCTTTCCACATGGGTGCCAAGTCAAGCATTCATTTCAAGGCCTGTCACTTGAATAAGCAAATGTTTTAACAGTCAGAACTTTCTCTGAATGCCGTAAGATAACGTTTGTGAACAATGACTTTTTTTTTTTAAATCTAAACTTTAGATTCTAAAAAATAACATCCAATCACTCATGCACAACAGAGCAAAACTTTCACGCCTTTTTCAAGAAAATGATTTTTCAAACATACAAGTCCAAATTGGGTGTTTTTTGTATTAACCTTTAAAAAAATGAAGTTTGCTACCACTGGACTAGGCCCTGAGGGGAGTTTATACAGACTGTATAAATGAGGCAGCTGGATATTTGGGCAGGATCCCTTTGCAAATGAAGATCAAAGTCAAAAAGAAAAAAACAAATTCACTTTATTTTAAAGACAATGATTGGCATACAGAAGGTATGCACTAGCATAAAATAAACTTTCATGAAAAGCATTAAAATCCATTATAAATTAATTTATTAAATAGGTATTTGGTATATGTGATGGTTTTATTAGATATTACTCTTATTTATTGCCAACCCCCTCCCACAAAGTCAAAACAAATCAGAAAATCTCTTAACTCCGATTTACACTAAATAATTTATTTTCCCAAAATGTGTATGTGTTCTGAGATGTGACACATGATACAGTTCAATTGGTCATTCTCTTATCAATCATAATATGACAGGACACAAGAGGCTAAAAATGGCTCATCATAATTTATTTTATGTTAAAATGTACAGCTTTTTTTGTTTTTTTTGTTTTTGTTTTTTTTTCTTGAAGTGACTGACTAAAAAGAGAACAGATAAATACAAGAGTGTCGCTGGCTCCTATTTTATACAAGGATTACGCCTCTCCTGCTTGGCCCTTACAGTCACCCTGTACAGGTACAAAGGCTACAAAAAAGGAAGCAATATAAACAGACACAAATAACTTTTTTGCTTTTTTACATGCGATTTGTAAGCTTAGTTTGAGCTATTCACAAGCTACTTCTCTATTTTTCCTTAAAAAATAACTCCAATATTTTATAAAGATAGAAAAATCTACAGATGGAATGAAAATGTAAAGTTAGAGGCATTTCCATAAAATAGCAACTTTACACCAAATTCACTATTTTTTTTTAAATCCTGCCAAGTATTTGGACATATATGAAATGTTTCAAAACCTGACAGATAAACACTGAGATATGCTTCATTCAATAAACAGAAGTCTGCATTTATAAAACAGAAAGCTGCCTTTTTTTCCCCAAAGAAATCTGTCACCAAAATGGAAAAGGGTCTCAACTTTACACCAAACATTTAGCAATAAAACCCTTTTGACTAACCAAATGGGAATAGCTTTTATAGCTCTTTACAGTTTTATAATTAACAAAAATATAGTTTTTTTTTAAACCCTCAAATTAGGGCACCCTAATCAAGGCAAAAAACTTAAGAAATGGCTTACCGTTAGCACAACACTTGTACAGTACTACAAAATGCACTGTCACTAACAAAGACATTAGCGGCATGCTGAAGTGTCACCTCAAACAAAATATACAATAACTGAAATGCTAAAGGCATTTACATGGAGTAGACGGGGAAGAAAAAAAAAAAACTCTAGGTTCAGTATTAAAACAGATAATTGGGGGTGGGCTGGGGCATGGGGCTTGATATCCACATTGTTTAATGGAAGCAGGCACAGCAAGTGGCTGCCTCCAAACTGTAGTCCAAAGAGAGGCCTTCCTTTGCAGAGAATTTCATATAAAAGTAACAGAAACAAAGGTGCCAAAAAAGAAAAAGGAAAAAAAAAAAAAAAAGAAGAAAGAAAAACAACTTGTATAAGGCTTTCTGCTGCATACAGCTTTTTTTTTTTTTTTTAAATAAATGGTGCCAACAAATGTTTTTGCATTCACACCAATTGCTGGTTTTGAAATCGTACTCTTCGAAGGTATTTGTGCAGATCAATCCAAGAGTGATGCCCAGGGGTTTTGTGACTGCCCATTTTGCCTACCTTCTCATGTAGGACCCATTGAGAGACTGTTTGGACATGCCCGGGTTCATGTAGCCGTGATGCCCGGGGGCCGTGTACATCATGTTACTGTGGGGCGGGGTCTGCATTGGCTGCTGGGCATATGGCTGGGTTCCCATCATGCCCATCTGCATCTGCATAGGGTATTGGGGCGTTTGATTCATGTAGCCATGATTGCTGTGGTAGCCACTGTTCATCATCGGCTGGGACATGCTGTACCCATTCATGGCATTGAGAGTGTTCATGTTCATGTTCACAGAGTTGACATTGTAGGCTGGGGATGGCATCAAGTTCACACTCATGTTCATGCCTCTTTGCATCGTTAAAGTCCGTGCAGGACCCTGCATGGCTACAGTCTGGGAGCGCCCATAGATTTGCGACTGATGGGTGGCAGCGGCTGGTGACAGAGATGCCGATTTGGTTCTCATGGAGACGTGGCCCTTGCTGGCAATCTGGGTTTGCAGTCTTTGGCTGTGGGAGATGCCAATGTTTGATGCAGCCATGTTCCGTTGCAAAAGAGGCGGTGGCAGATTCATAGGAGGAGGAGTCAGGTTGGGGGGTGGGGTCATGGTAGCTTGTGCTTGGGGTCCCCCAGGGACCGAGTGTGGAGACTGAGAAAGCTGAACAAGCCCTGTGTTACTTAATGGTGTGGACAAAGAGGCACTGTTTGCATAGGAAGTTACAGCAGCGGAATGGCTGTAAGGCAATGAATGATCAATAAGTGTATTAGTTAACTGCTGTAGTTTGGCAAGGCTGAAGGTGGCTGATGGCTGTGGGTAATGCCCAGCCCCAAAATCACTCTGACCCATTCGTTCATATAAGCCAAGGTTGGTACTGCCGGTCTCGGGGATCTCAGCCAGCTGCATGGGCGGCGTGAAGTTAGCAGCCATGCTACACTGAGCCAGCTGCTGGCTGCTGCTCGGGGGCCTCTCCACCACGCAGCCTTGGGGAGACTTGACGCTGCAGGTTGGGGGAGAGCTGATGCTGGTCTGTTGCAGCATGCTGCAGCTCCCACCGATGTTGGACATCTGCTGGGTGACAGCACAGCTGCTCTGTGTCAGATTGCTGGAGGTGAGGTTGCTATAGGAGCAGCTGTTCTGTGAAGAGCCGTTTCCACAAATGCTGCCACCCATAGTAGAATCATAGCTGCTTGGGTTCTCGTAGTTCTCAGTCGTACTCTCGATACTGCCCAGGTCACTAAATCCGCTGTCTACGACTTGCTGTGAGTGATCTGAAACGGATGGGACATCCATCATTGGACTGGTTTCCATGTTCTGCAAAGATGGCACTGAGATGGCATTTTGATCTGGGCTGATTTGGGCATAGCTGTTTTCCAGGGCAGGGACACTTGGACTGTTGACAGAACGTACTGACTGGCTGGGGTGGGAATGGACGGATGAAACTGGGCTGCTGTGGTCTGACTGTTGGCAGTCGTCTAGAGTGGCGGCGATCTGTGGGCTTTGGTCTGCGTGAGTGTAGTTCTGTAGGCTTCTACAGGCCTCTTGAGTCTCAGCACAATCCTGAAAGGTATCGTCCTGTTCACTGTTCTCCTGGGTCAAGGACTGAACCGCTTGGACGGTCTCAGAGTCGATTTCCAAGGTTGCTGTGTTTCCCTCTTTGAACTCAGAATCTACTTCTTCACTGTTCTTTTGGTCCTGCTCCTGTGCCTGTTCTCCTGCGGGTTCCTCATCAGATTCAAGGGCAGTTTCAGTGGCTCCAGCAAGCTCCTTAGGTTCACTGTTACACGAAGCTGTAAGGTCAACGCCGCAGTCCACTAGGACCTCTGGGTTTGAATGACTAGGCTGCACACTAAGGTCTAAAAAAGCCTCCTGGGTTTCCAGTACTTCTTTGAAGGCTTCTCTTGGGCGTTCTTCCTTCTCCGATTCAGCAGACTCCATGTGACTGTCATCTTCATCGTCTGCATCATGCCCCTCATTGTGAGATGGCTCTTCATCCTCTTCCTCCTCCTCTTCATGATCATCCAAACGCACAGGGTCTTCTTTGTCCGTGCAGACTTCTGGCTCCTCTTTTTCCTGGCTTTTGGCACCACAGGGGTCTTTTTCTACATTTCCTTCTTCTTCTTCTTCTTCCTCCTCCTCCTCCTCCTCTTCCTCCTCGGGTTTGATTAGATCGTCTTCAGGTTTTTCACCTGGCGATTTATTTGGACTTACAGGTGCACACGTTTCCTCACTTCTGTTTTCGTCCCCAGGCAGCAGGGGTTCCACGGCTTCCTTGACCTCCTCCTCAGTCCTGGTGGGAGCGGGGCTGGTTTTGTCTGCTGGAGTCTCCTTCTGTTCTTCCACTGTTACCTGGTCATCGGGCTCCATGGGTGTTTCTGGCGGGGTGTACAAGTTCAGTTTAAATCCAGTCTTCCTCTCTTTATTTGGTCTCCACTTAGATAGACCACGCTTTGTTCCTTTTGGCCATTGTTTGCACTTTAGAGGTTCAGGATTGTCTCTACTGGCTTCTTTCAAGTTATTTGCATCATCATCCATATTGTCTTAGTGAGGAGACAGAGAGAAAGAGAGAGGAAGGAAAATAAAATCTTAGAAAGCATCACCATGAACAACTTGAATTCATTCTTCTAAATAATTTAGCACATACTGCTTTCAATTTAGCATTTTAAGAGTTGATGCTAACGACACAGTCAAACCTAATACAGAATAATATTGTGGTATAAATGGAGTAAATAACCTAGGACCGGAAAACAATATATGGTGCACACATCACACACCTCCACACACAACCCACTCTTAACAGAAAGTTGTGCTTTTTATAGGAAGCACATGGATACAGGCCACTATAATAAACGTATTTGAGTTTGACAAACAAGACATTCTCTGATACAAAAGCCTGGAATTCCACAATGTAAAGAGAATCAATTTGAATATTTGCAAATTAGGAAATGCAGGGGAAAGGGTTAAAGTTAGCTCATATCCCAATCACCACTGTACTGGAGAAATGACTAGAACTAACTGGCATATTTATCCTGAGAAAGTGAACTTCAGCTTGTGGACATTTACTGGATTGAAATGATCTCAGATGACATTATTTACTTTGATGTGAATGTTCTCTCTGGCATAAAAATAAACTATGTACCTCTGAAACAAATGAATAAATAACTAAATAACCAGAACATAAATACATCTGTAATCTACTCCAGGATCATCATTTCTGGATAACACAAACTATAATGTAATTACCATGAAATTATTGAACATTTAAAATACAGGTATTCTTTTTATCACTAATTCTATCCACATTGCATTTTGAATCAATGTGCAAATGTATGGTATGGTTTGAATATTAAATAAGAAACAAACCATAACTGTCGAGTTCATTTTAGCTCAGCTAATCTTATTTTTACTGTACCTACATGCATATATGAACATGAATAAATATGTAAATATATTTATATATTATAAATATATTTATATAAATATAAGCAAGCAAACAAGTAAATATATGAATAAATACAAACATAAAACACCCAAGTCTTAAGATATTTATAAAATTAAAGATTATACTGATCTCCTAGAGGGGTCAGTTTAAAGGGAAAGCTTCACAAAGAGAAATAGCCTTATTAGAAACACTATTTTGGAGAACAAAAACAAGATCTAATAATCAGTGCGGAACAGAGATCCCTTTTGCCAGATTGGATATCTAATCCTATCAGTGCAGAACAGGGTAAGCTCTTAGCTCATTTATGTAATAAAAGGATTACACGTAAACTTACCTGAATGTATTACATTCAAATTGGCTAGCTGAAAAGATACGGTGCTGTAGACTGATTCCTTCAGAAGTGCAAAGTACAATCTCCAGTTAATAGACATCTCACTATGTTCATGTCTATACATATGGACAGGCAACAGGCATACTAATGACCTTGGATTCCACATTCTTATTCCACGTGCTACTAGACCTATCAGCATTTGTAGGAAACCCCTCTAAGTCAGAAGGTGAGTTTTCCAATAATTATTTTTTAAGAAAGAAGATCCTGAAAGGAATCAGGTATAATATGGCAACTTGGAGTTTTTAAACGCAAGTGGCACAAAGTGGAGCATGAAGGCAGTGATGATTCATGTGCAGGCTCCCAAGAAGACAGCTAAGAAGTGGAAATAAGGCTCAAATTCCACACCAAAAAATGACCTCTTTCTGCAGTTGTTTTGTATGTTTATTTAAGGAAATTAACAAACAAGGCTTGGTTCCTCTATACCCAGGGTGAAATGTCACTGCCTCAGCGAAGTATGTATGTGGCAATAGTATTCTTGTTAATTAAGAAAGTCAAGGAGCTGCTTGCTCATATTCTTAAAACTGTGGCTTTTCAAAGGCAAGAGTGATAACCTGTGGTTTCCAGGGAAGTGAGATGGCCTGTTCTCTAGACTGAGATAAAGTAAGGTTTTGAATAGAGTCATTTCCATTGTAGAGTACAGACTGTCCCACAAATCCTCACGATTCAGCTGGGAGCTCAAGTTCCCAGCCTGACAGGCAAGGGATGGTTTCTTTTAAATAGGGCATCAAAGAGGAGTCAATGGTGTTTAATATTTTTTTTAGAAGATGGGGTGGGGTGTCCCTGCCAATAGCAACTGTAAAACAGTAATTTGAAAGGAAGGATAATCTCCTGATTTCCACATTATCCTATATTATCAAAGCTAATAGTGATGGTGTGGGTAGGTTTTAGATGATTCTTGATAAGAACATATCCAAAGACACCACTGATTATAGGACACATCATCAATTTACTAATATTTGTTTTTCAGGAAAAAAGAAACTACTGCATTCAATACTCACACATCAATAATAATATATACCCTGATTTCAGAAATGTTAAATGTGAAAAAAAGTACATATTAGAATCAAGGAAGTGCAGTGTGTTTCTTATTGACAGACTTCAAAATTTTTGAGGATAAGCCAATTTCTGGAAAGTAAGATGAACCCACCTAGAGGGATGTTCTGGCCTATGTTAAACTTCTAAAGTTGTTGAACATAAAAATCCAATTCCAGGAAGAAGGGATGGAACCTTTTATGAATGAGAAAGGACAGATGAGCACTTATTTCTGGTGGGTCGGTACAGCCTCAGAAATGCCTCTGGGTAGAATTCAGGTGCCTGCTTTTTGGCAATAGTAGACAGATACTCACAAGGGTAAGGGTTTTATAATTCCTCCACTTACTTCTACAGGGGTCAGCATTCTTAAAGCAATGATTGTCTTTTCCTTCCTCTTCCTCTGTCTGTCTTTTCTTCCCAGGCTGATGTTGGAATGCTTTTCTCAGCACTGGCTTCCCGCCATCCTCCTCTACTTCAATCTCACAGGTAGGCTCCAGCTGTGGCATTGGCCTCTCTTCGTCTGAGTTGTCAAAGGGCTCGTTCAGTACTTCTGTCGTCTCTGAAATGGTCTCAGTTGTTACACTGCTGTTGATCCTTCTGCGTTTACGACCCCTTTTCTTCTTTAGCACAAAAGGCCTCTGAAATTAATGCCAAACATAATACATCAGAGCTCATGAGAAATTACAGTGTTGAGTCGATATGCAGCAAACATGTACTGAACGCGTGTCTGAGACTCTTACACATAAAAACTTCTGTAATGTCTTTGTACTTAACCTTCCATTTGATGTTTAACATCCCTCTCGGGCTCCTACTACAGAGGCAAGTGCTTTCCAAATAAAACAATTGTTTACTCAAGCAGATGCTTTGAGAGGGAACATCCTAGCAGCTGAACTACTGTAGATTTTAAAAGCCAAGGTTTGCTTTTCTAGCATATATTTTCCAGTAGTACCTGCTGGCTTCAAAATCCTGTATACCATAGTGATTAAGTCATCATGGACACCAATGTTTCTATAAACGTTTCAACAATCAACTAGCCACTGGGTCACTCATTTTAATACTTGATAACTGTTCAAGGAGCACCTACTCTGTGCAAAGCACTGTAAGATATATGATGGTGTACAAGACTAGCCTACTTGTTCCCCATTTCATATGACGTCAGGAATGATGCAAAAGAAGAAAGGGTACCTGAAGAAAGAATTACTCTGTTTACAATGTTAGAGTCATGTATTGGTGGCTGCAGGGATATCACTGATAATTTTACTTTTTTTCTTTTCTGGGCCGTGTCGCGAGGCTTGTGGGATGTTAGCCCCTGGCAGTGGAAGCGTGCAGTCCTAACCACTGGACCGCCAGGGAATTCCCCAAATTATTTTAACATAGATGGCATCTAAAGAAAATCTAAAGACATGTGGAAAGTGTCTTATTTATATAAGATATAAATTTTTTTTTCTAATTGTACTATGGGTTGGCACAAATGACTCTCCATAATTGCAAATATAAAATGTTTTTTTTTCTTCCAAGCAAAAAGTATTCAATGATACAAAATTCAAATATAAGAAGAACAGGTAGATTTGCTGCTAAGATGTAATCTGTCAATAATGGGTCTGAAAAATTATTGAAAATACATTGCAAAGAAGGGTTCAATATGCTTGGTTAAAACTCAAACTCTAAGTAAACTGTATCCAAGAATTATCATGTCTCACATTTTTAACTGTATGAATGTTCACTGAAGTGCACATATAAATCCTGACAGTCACATTCTGTAATTTAACACTTATAATTATTAATCCCCCCAGCTGGCCTGCTCTCTCCGTAATTCATTAGAATTTTCCCAAACATAAGTATAGCCAATATACAGAACTGGTTTTCTTTAGGTTGAGTCCATTTATATGACAGTAGGCATTTATCATGCCGTGGATAATTCTGGTTTTTGATGTTTTTAAAACAAATTTCTTTTGTTGTATACATAACGAATACATTTTCCTTGTAAGAAATCAAAATATTATTCATAAGCCTAAAGTCCACTCTATGGGATGCTCCTTTCTAGCACCTCCCCACAGCTGCCCTTCCACTCGAAGATTGCCGGGCTTAGATGAAGGCATGCCAAGCTGGGAGCCAGAACAGCAGGTTCTTGGACAGACACCACGTAGGGTGGCCTTGGGGCACAGCCTTAACTTGTGCTGTCACTATTAGTCTTGGCTATCTTGCAGTGTCTGGTCCCTCTCTATGTCACAGATAGATACTAAAGACAAAGATATCAGCTCTGGGTTGAGCAGTTACCTAAAGACAAAATCAATTTTTTACTTTCTGCACAGGGTATGTGTATCTAGAGAAACCACCAGGCTACTAAGATATGAGACATTTCAGTAATGTGTACTTGCATAAATGCAGAATAGCATTAAACTGAAGGGCTTAAAATACCTTCTAACAATTCTATGCCAAGAACAAGAAATAGCATCAGGAGTGCTGGGCTTGGAGTCTGAGCACTCATCTGGTTCTGCCTCCATCTCTGAAGAGTTGTGTGACCTTGGACAAGTCTCCTATCCTCTCTCCACCTTGGTGTTTCTATCAAAATTCACTGAAGGGTGGTTTAAGTGCTCCCCTGGGCCCTTTCCTGTTCCCATAGCCTGATTTACTCCAGTCCCATGAACCAGCAGGTGGCAGTAACTACCAGACTAGCAAGCCTGCCTGTCCCTGGTTTCCTGTCACAGCACTAACAAACCACAAAGAATAAACATAATCATGACTGTAAGATAAACGATGACGATACATGATCAGTGGGACTGGATACAAATAAACTACATCTAAAGAATGGAGAGTGAAACAAATACTAATAGATAGAATGTTTGCAATGACAAATAAGATGTGATTGAAACTGATGCAGACGGAAAATCTAAACAGACACATACCTTTCTCTTTATGGCAACTGACTGTGGTTTAGTCAACCTTGGAGGAGAGCTTTGAATATTTTCTTCTTCTTCCTCCTCTTCCTCCTCTTCCTCCTCCTCTTCCTCCTCCTCCTCCTCCTCCTCCTCTTCCTCTTCCTCTTCGCTGCTCTCTTTAGACAGCTCCATTAGCGGCCCTCGCTCCCCGGCCACTGGCCGGCTCTCCGGGGAATGCAAATATTTATTTTTCGATTGTACTTTTGCAGGTGATTGCCTACTGTTAGCTCTAGATGACAGGATTTCTTGCTCCTCCTTTTCCCAGCAGCTAGCTTGTTCCATTAGCCGCTCAGCCTAAGGGGGGAGGGTAAAAATAGCGGGCCAGTGAGAGGGCAGTTACAGAGCCAGAGCCTCTAAGGATCAAAGGCAAAGGACCTCTAAGTCGTTTCTGATCAGGATAGTCAGCCAGCCAAGCAGCATTCCAGCTGCATCATCTCAGAACTCTTTTGCATCAGTTAGGATAACAAATCAAAGAAGATTGGGTTTCATGGGATATTTAGCGGTATTAATGATGCAGCAAAGTGGTTTGAGTCCTTTATCACTACATTACATGCTCACTGGCATGGAGCACTTTAAGCAAGTTCATAAACACAAAGAATCGATTGACATTGCAGCCTTGGAGCTCAGCACCAAATTTGATCTGATTACATGCTGTCAGTAGTGAAAAATGCTGCTTTGTGATCAATGATAAATGTTTCATTTTTCATACTCAATTCAATAAAATTATCATGTCTTACCATGCAACCTCAGTTAGGATAAATTAGTGTCCTATCATTTCACGAGCTCTCTCTAGATGACCAAGCTTTTGACAATGATGTTAATGACTTCCTGAGCTTCAGAATGCTACAAGATTGAAGTTACACAACTTAGGCTGATGAAGCCAAATTACCTCTTTTTCAGCTTCTCGTTCTTCTTCAGAAACTGCAGCATTAGAAATTAAAATTGGGGTCCACCTCAGACTCTCTGGATCAAGCTCATTAGTCCGGGAACAGGTTTTCAACTTTTCCATGTGGCCCAATATCAACTTTTCCCGTCTAATGATGACAAATCTGTAATGTGAGGAGGCAGAACAAAGTGCAATCAAAAGCTGAAATTTCATTTCACCTTCACCTATTGATGTATGCTAGCACTAATATTACCTGGGTTAGGAAAAGCCAGAAAGCTCATCAATGAAAGGGTACAGCAAATTGAAATCTGGGCAGCAAAAAAGCGTCATTTCCTGTTTTCTTTTTAGGAGAAAGGTTTTGATAATACCGTTGGGGAACCTCTTATCTTTAACTGGAATGAATCCACCTCACTTTAGGGACCCTTTCCGATGTAAGATGCTTAAGAGGCAGCCGGGTCGCCCAGGGCACCAGTACTCACCTGCCGTCCCTCTTGTCAATCATGTGGAGGTGCTGCAGAGTGGTGGCGATGTCATGTGGGCACATGCCCGTAGCTCTGCTGATGGCCTTGATGCTGATGTGCCGCTCATGGTGGTGGTAGAGATATTCTAAGATGACACTCTTCCAGTAGGCCAGGTAGGAGAGACGGCCCAGATCAGAGAGTGGCTTTTCAGGAGATCCTGCTTGGCCTTCTCTTCTAGAAAGCAAATAGCCTAGGGCAGAAAAAGCAAAAGTGGACCTCACTGTGGTGTTTTCAGACGTTGGAACAGGGGCCACTTGAAATAATATAAGTTGCAACAAGGTAAAAACATCACATCAGAGAAGTGCATTAATTTTATGTATAGTCTCTTCCCAGCTACAGTGATTTGATCTCCACGAAGTTTATGCTCCTGAATCTTTTATAGCAGCCCTGTAAGTCAATTCACGTAGCTGGTGGCAGCATTCCAGACATACACTGTGGCATATTTAACGAAGCTAAGGTTGAACACATTACTTCTGATAAGTCTCAACGTCCAAGTCCCCCAGCTTTAGATCCTTTCAAAAACTAAATGTCAGGCACTCACTCAGAAATCCTGTCGAGGGACCACCCCGAACATTAATGGGTGAGTTGTTTTCCACAGGAAGGACCGAATGACCCTTTGACAGCTGGGTCTTAATAAAAGCGAAGGGCCTCTGTTGACTGAGATCCTATATTGCTTGTTACATTTAACTAGCGGCTGATCTGAAGCTTTGTTTTAGGACTAATAAAAGAATGTCTTTTAAGTCAACTGCTGCAACTCATATCAGCTCCACTAGCTCTATTTTCACCTCTTTCATGGAAATTAATTTATAATCCAACCGTTGCTCCTACAAATTAAAGCAAAACAACCTCCTTAAGACACACTGTTTCATGTGAACTCAGAAAAGCCCTGAGCGCAGTATGCTTCTGAACGCACACTCGACAGCATTGCTGTGAAGGTTCCTTGGCAAAGGAACTTTAAAATGAGAAAGACTTTAAACCCACTTGAAGGTAAATGAATGAAAGCTGGCGGCTGTCTCGGTAATTAAGAGCCACTTATGGAGTAGAGAAGAAATGTTATAAACTAATGATGTCTACCTTGCTCTAATTATCTATTTCAACAGCCTCACCTTCATGAACTTCCTAAATTTAAACAAACATCAACCACATACAGTAGGTGGCAGCAATTACAAAATCATGCTGCTCTGTAAACCACCCAAATCTTCAGCATTTTTCTTCTTTATCTACATTTTCAAAATGGCCGCATTTTCAAGGATTTTTCTCAATTTTGGATTTTTTGTTAGAAGAAATCAATGCCTCTGATGCATTTTCCTGCCTCTCAGAATCACTGTAAATGCAAAAATATAGAACAAGAGATTCACTCTGACCCTGGAGGGGTATAACCACAACATTTTGCATTTTGATGGTTTTAATCTGAATGCTATTATAAAGGATAGGCATGTATTTAACTTTAGGTTTTGTTGAAGTCTTTTTGACTTGTCTCTTTAACTCATGTTTAAGTGCAAAGTATTTGATAGAATGCGAACAAGCACCACAAAATTTGACAGTCAAACCACTGTCGACACGTCATTCGGCTGCACACCAAGGCTTTCAAGAGCAGTATGTCAGGAATGCTAACGCTGACGGCCACTGTGCAGAATCCAGCCCAGATCGTGCCCTGTCAACGTGGAGAAGAGCTCTCTGTCACCAGAGTACAAAGTGTGCCCAAACTTCAGAACACAGATAATTGGCACATCTGTCACCTGCCCCCTAAGTGCCTGGCACATGCTGAGAAATTTACTCCGTCGGCTGGAGGCCCCAGCTCTGTACTTCTGGGGCAGCGGGTCAGGGGGAGGGTAGGGGAAAAGAGCCACAGTATCGCGGATATGGGACTATCCACTTTTGTCCAAGAGACCCCGCCATTAAAAGTCTCCTGCAGTGACTGTGAAATTCCCTAGCCCCTCGTTGGTTCTTATCTGAACCCCACAGTTGGGGACAGAAAGCCCCCCTGCCACCACCCCAGCCCAGCAGAAAAAATCTCTGTACAACCAAAGTGGTCAGAAGGTAGTATGTGCCCTCCCTACCTTATATCCCCACTGTGATGAGCAACCTTACCCAGGAAGCACATGTATTTCTTTGTTCTGTCTTCTCTTCCCACAGTCCCTACACTGGGCTAAGAGAAAGCAGCCAGAATCCCTCCCAAACGTAGTTTACACAGTGCAAGCTTTTACACCGTGAGGTAGTAGCATATACCTTCTCAGGGCCTGAGACCAGATGCGTTAGGCCACTGGAACTCTCAGGCAACCTAGGGTCTGTGGAGGGAGAGCACCTAGGCATGGACCTTTCAGCACCTGCTGTTCCCACTGTGTTAAGTGGCTGTCTCCTGGGACACTCCCTTGGACACAGTCTGTGGTCTGTGACTGAGCCCCACCGAGCCCACGTATACCACGCGCACTGGACATTGACAGCGAACACGTCTGTACTGCGCTAGCAAAGGCTGCAAAGGCTACCGACACCTGCCAGGAAGTGATACTTTCCTGGATGCGGGAGAGAAAAAACTGCAAACCCAAACTCCAGCCAGAAAACATCAAGCAGGTTTTCAGGGATGATGGGCACCAACATTACAGACCCCACAATGCCACTGTCTGAAGGCATCATTGCACTGTCTGCAGTTAGTTTTCCCTTCTCCTCTCGGACTCACGAGCCCCTCAAGGAGCTTACACCAGTGGAAGGAACTTACACTTATGCTAAGAGCCATTTGTAAGCCCACGAAGTCTCCTCCTGAAGGAGAAGTTTTTGGTTCAAATGGAATCCATTTCGACAACCAAAATAACCAAGGACAAATTTCTGGTTCCCTACGAGTTAACTGAAATCACTGGTAATATGTTAAAGTATGTACAGCAGCTTAGCAGGAAAAGCTGTGCCATGTCAACTCTACTCCGTTTGTGCACGAGGTTGATGTAACACATGATTTAAATGTTACCTGCAGCAGGCACTTGTCCTCAAAAAAGCTGTAGCTGGTGGCACTTCATGACTTGACCTCCATAACATGGAATGTTTTAAATAATGAATTTCTTGCCATCTTTTGTTTCCTTCTACTTTTTCTAGGCTCCTTAAATCATCATTACTATAGAGCCCATGGACATAATAATTTTTGGTAAGAACATTTACTTATTGAGTGATTATAGAGATGTGGTGCTTTAAGTTACAGCTCTTAAATTTAACTTACCAAAAAGATTCCAAATAATTGATCTAAGATGCAGGGAAATAAAAAGCACTTATCTTGGAAGCCGGTGTATTATCCTGAAGCATCTGAAACAAGTACAATACACCCCTGGTGAATAGATTCCCGTGGTGCTCTAACACCTTTCCTTAACTCAGGATACTTTCAATCAGAAAACCTGAACTACCCCTGGGGAAACCTGGCTGTTCAGACTGGAAACAGTGATGTTTGTGGGACAAATCCCAGTAGCTGCAGTGTAATTAATTGCTGGTGAAATTATTCCCTTTAAATTGTCTGTGAGCCAGAGGTGCTGGCAAACAGCACTTACTCTGTGATCGGGAGACTTGCAATTGAAAGCTGACTGGCCCGTATACCCCTCATCCACATCAACTATCTTGATAACTATCTCGAGGAAACTAGCTGCTTCTTTGGCTTCACTGGAACTACTTACCCAAAGGAAAGTGAGGTCTGAGTTTCAGTGTATGGACCACACACTATATTCAAAAGATTATCAAGGTATTTGCTTACAGGGAAAGTAAGAACAAGGTGATGTCTGCAAAAAAGTAAACGTTTCTAGGCTGTATTGCATGGGACCCAAATTTAACCTCACCTCTGTTAAGTCTGACCTACTTGTAGTAAGATAATGAGTCCTCATGTTAACTACCTCTGATCTCTAATGTTTGAAATGGTTAACTCTCTCCTAGGGGTTGGAAAAAAAAAAAGTGGTAGAGAGTTGCTTTCCTGTAGTCAGATCCATTAGGATAAGGAAGGAACTATCTGGACAAGGTCACGATTTGTTTTCGCAGCCTAAATTCCCAAATTAGCTCAACTCCCAGCATATTAAATGCAAGGTTAACCCTTGCTTAATATGAAACATTCCTTCCTTTTAAACAAGTAATATTTTAAGAATATTAGACTAGACCAGAGTGGAATAATGTTCTTCAGCAAGCGGGTAGGCACAGGTAAGGATTTCCCTCCCAAAGGCAGCCACCCTCACCCTTGCACACCTTTTTCTTCTACCACCTGGAGCCAAACCGTATGAACTTCCTCAAAGACAAAAGGGCAGACTTGGGCAAGGTACTCCCAAATCCCATCTATCTGGATTATATGGGTTTGGAGTAACTAGCTGCTTTTAGGGAAAAATAATCTTCAAGGATTACACACTTTTCATCGGACACCTGTTTAGCTCAGCAAACCCCGCTGAAGGGTTCTTATCAGTAGTCAGCACTGGGTTTGCAAGCCTGGGAGCTAACAGCAGGCCAGGGATTTATGGCCGCTCTTGATCAGAGGAAATCCAATGGCTCTAACCATGTATCTCATGACTGGCGACGGAAATTCACTGGTCCACGCTCATCTGTTACTGGTTTCTGGGGTTAAGCAGCTCTGTGACCAAGTGGACAAATGGCATGTCAGTTTAAAAGGTGGCGATAAGTGAATTTCACAGGCTATTTACGTCTCCTCACTGAAATTTTGTGGTGATTTTGCAATTAGTAAAGAAGGAAGCTGAACCTTAGCCTTCCTACTGTTTTAAGAGACTAGGGGTATTCTAAATGATCTGGGACCTGCCTGAATTCTTACTGCTTTCCATTTATTAAAAGATACAGGGGCTTCCCTGGTGGTTCAGTGGTTGAGAGTCCGCTTGCCGATGCAAGGGACATGGGTTCGTGCCCCGGTCCGGGAAGATCCCACATGCCGCGGAGCGGCTGGGCCCGTGAGCCATGGCCGCTGAGCCTGCGCATCCGGAGCCTGTGCTCCGCAACGGAAGAGGCCACAACAGTGAGAGGCCTGCATATCGCGCAAAAAAAAAAAGATACAGATGCGTCCCCAGTAAAATTGGAAATTTTGAATTTTTGAGATATTTTGTATTTTAAGAGTTTGGTTTTGAAAATGTGGAAGTTTAAGACATCGCTCCCATAATTATATGGGCTTGATGTAATTATGTAACAACTTGAATAAACATTGCTTGACTTCTCAGTCTACTGTCTACAGACCAGTGGTCTTCAGAGCATGGTACCAGACTAACAGTATCAGCATCACCTGGGAACTTGTTAGAACTGCAAATTCTCAGGCCTATGAATCAGAACTTTTGGGGGCAGAACCCAGCGCCCGGCCTTAAGCCCTCCAGGTGATTCTGATGCACACAAGTTTGAGGACCATAAACTCTGCTGTGGGGCTGCTGACTTTGATGGGGATGTGAAAACCGCCTTGTGCGGTAGGAGAGCCAATGAAGAGACAGTGGGACTGAAGAAGCTCAGGTGAGGAGACCTCACCCAGATCCTTGGTGGTAGAGAATTGGGGACAGGAATCTCCAAAGCCCCACCATACTGAAGTTTAGCCAGGGTCACTGAGTCGCAGAGTGCCTTTGTCCATAGCTTCTATGCCTATGCTTCTCAACCTTCACTATGCAAACAATCACCTCTTGTTACAACTGGTTTCTGATTTGGTAGGTGTGCGGTGGGGCCCGAGATTCTGCATTTCTAACAAGCTCCTATACCATGAACCACACTTGAAGAGCAAGGGTTTATACATTAAATCAGTGATTCTCAAACTTTTGGGTCTCAGGATCTCTTTACATTAAAAACAAGTTGTTTAAGAGCTTCTGTTTATAAGGGCTATAGATATTAATTTTAGAGAGAAATGTGACAAATATTTATTTATTCATTCATTCATTAAAAAAAAACACCCCATAAACCCATTATGTGTTAACATGATTTTCTAAAATACGAAACAAACAAACAAAAAAAAGTGAGAAGAGTGGCACTGTTTTACATTTTTGCAAAACTCTCACAAAACTGGCTTGAGAGAAAACAGCTAGATTCTCATATCTGTTTTGGTAATCAATCTGTTGTGATATCACAGGTCATGAAATTCTTGACAACTCCACTGAACGCTCCTGGGGGAATGAGAGTGAAAAGGACAAATAGTATCTTACTATTACTTTGAAAACAGTTATCTTGCACATTCCCTGAAAGGGCCTTAGGGATTCCCCAGGGGTCCCTGGACCATACTTTGAGACCATCTGCATTAAATAAAAGATGAGAAGAATTTTTAAAAGATGGGCAACAAGGCCACAAGTATTTTAAAACAATATGGCACTTACTGAATACAGTATAACAGATCACAAGAGGCACTACAGGTTGGTTAAGGGCAAGGGTTCTAGAGCTAGACTGCCTGCAACGTAATCCAGGGTCTGCATGTTCCAGCTATGTGGCTTCGGGCAAGTTATTTAATCTCTTGTAGGGATCCCTCATCCATACAATGTGGAGAGTAATCATACTGATCACTTAGGGTTGTCATAATAATTAAATGAATTAATACAAAGCATGCAGAACAGTGCTTGGCATATTACAGAAACCCTATGAGTGTTAGCTATTATTATTATTCAACATATTGAATGAATAAAATCTCAAGGTGATCATTTGGTGACTAGACATCCTTACTGTAGGGGAAATAAAATTTGGACAGAAGGAGACAGACTGCTGTATGGAGTCAGACTGAGAAGAGCTCCTTTTCCTTTTTCCTACTTTCGCCTGAGATGCCTGAAAACCATTCCACCCACTCTACTGCCTCAGACAGTTCTCCTCCCACCCCCACCCCCATCTAACCACCCAAATATAAATTTAATTAAAGGAAGAAACTATGAAAAAGCAAACAAACCAACAAACATATTCTGCCTTGAAGAACGATCTTAAGAAACTGGCGGCTGAAAGCTCCCAGCAAGCACAGTTCTGTGCTGCCTAAATTCCCTTTGGCCCTTAAGTCCTTAACTTCAAGGACTACCCTCAGGAAACAGCAAGCCTATCAAACCACAATAACAATGATGGCTGGAGGGTTTCAGCAGAACCCAGGGACGGTCCCAGAACAGATGAAACAAAGACCCAAATGTTCTAGAAGACCCAAGTGTGTCCCTGGGAAAATGACCTGAGCCAGTGAAACCCAGAGAATAGAAACAGCCAGTTTTTGGAGGAGGAGGGCTGGCTACCCTGGGTCACATGCCACCCTGTTTCTCTAAGCCTCCCTTTATTTTGTTTTTATTTTTACTTTTTTAAACATCTTTATTGGAGTATAACTGCTTTACAATGGTGTGTTAATTTCTGCTGTATCACAAAGTGAATCAGCTACACATATACATATATCCCCATACCCCCTCCCTCTTGTGTCTCCCTCCCTTCCACCCTCCCTATCCCACCCCTCTACGTGGTCACAAAGCACCAAGCTGATCTCCCTGTGCTATGCGGCTGCTTCCCACTAGCTATTTTACATTTGGTAGTGTATATATGTCCATGCCACTCTCTCACTTCGTCCCAGCTTACCCTTCCCCCTCCCCGTGTCCTCAAGTCCATTCCCTATGTCTGCATCTTTATTCCTGTCCTGCCCCTAGGTTCTTCAGAACCTTTTTTTTTTTTTTTTTTAGATTCCATATATATGTGTTAGCATACGGTATTTGTTTTTCTCTTTCTGACTTACTTCACTCTGTGTGACAGACTCCAGGTCCACCCACCTCACTACAAATAACTCAATTTTGTTTCTTTTTATGTTAGTCGCCCTTTAAAATCTCCCTTCTCAAAGATCCCACCAGCTCCTCCGCAGACTGCTCTGGTGCTGGGCTCTCCCTCAGTCACGCAGCGGGGCCACTGGTCTTTCTTACTGAACACCCCCGCCTCTCTCCCAAGTCTAGTGGAAGAGGAATGAGGGGAAGCTGTATGATTGGGGCATGAGGCCCCTGCTGCGCTGTGTGTGCGCGTGCGTGTGTGTGCCTGCGCGCGTGTGCATGCAAGCCTACAAAACCATGCTGAAATTTACCAGATGAGTTCCATGATTCTGTGAGCGGGTATGGCCTCTCTTGAAGGGGGTGGTCATTCTGTGTGTCAGTCACTCAGGGAAAAGGTAGGTATTTATATGAACTCACGAAAACAAACTCATAAGCAGGGCACCAGGAGGCAGGAAAGGGGACTCTCCTCCCTCTGTGGTGCCCTTGTGTTGAGGAGGGTGAACATCTGTGAATGAGTTCCTAAGCTGGGGGTGACCAGGGCTAGAGACAGACCCCTGTGAGACAGCCACAGGGCAAAGATGAGTTAATGGTGTTTTATAACCGATAATCTAATTGAGTGAGACTGCATCGCTTTATTTCTCCTTTTTCTATCTTCTGGTCTAGCCCAATGGTTCTCAACCCTGGCTGCATACCAGAATCACTCAGGGGCTTTAAAAAACTACAGATGTCCATATCCCACCCAGTCTCAACTCTTGCCTCTCAAGCCACTCTGGTCTCAGATGTATTAGAGGGTATATTAGGCAAAGGGTCTTGGTGACTATATCTTGGCCAGAATATTAAGTTGGGGTGCAACACCAATCCCACTTCTCCATTTCTGTCTCCCCAAATGGCTGTGGTTGTAGCAAGTAGAAGGTGAATCTTGGGCGAAACAGAGACCTCTAAGAGCTGAGGCCAGGGAGGAGAGGATCACTTGGCAGAGAGGTCTGTGATAGACTTCACAGAAGCTTCACTTATTTAAACATCTAACTGAGAAACATTTGTTTATGTATGGCATGTCCCACACCAGCAAGGTCCTGGTCTGGTGTCTTAGAACAATTTAATTTTTCTTTCTAAGAAGATGATCATATATGAAGTAGATTCAGTCTCTCAATTTTCTTGTTAGGAAAACGAGGCACCTCTGACAAGGATAAAATGATGAGCGAATGAGAGATGTTATACTTTGTCAGTATCACTTATTCCCAAACTAAAATCATTTGGGGAAGGCAAGAATTTAAAAAAATATCTTTCCTTAAATATATTTGGGAAGTAACCAGATTCTTCATGAGGCCCTTGCCTATTGCAAATTAAGTAAAGCTCTGACTCATCACTCAGAGGCACCTCTGGTTAGGTAACAGCAATACAGTACGGGTACCATGACCTCTGAAGTGACAGAAATTAGAAAGACATGTCAGAAGAATGCCCTCCTCTTTGACCTTTTGTAGGTTTCCACAGTTCAAACCACTTTTAAATTCTGGAAACTTTTGGAAAAAACAAATTTACCCCCCAAAATTTTTTTTACGATGAAGTAATTTGGCATTTAAAAATTATGTCCTTTCTTGTAAATAGGCAAAAGGTCCACATTGGAGATTCAATCTGAAAAACAATTTCAGAAACTAATTTCTTCCAAGTTGAAACCTGGATAAAATTTTCATATTTAAGTTACAAAATCCTGGTAACAAGAATTTATCTTTGAACAGTTACAACATTTTAAATACCGCATTAAACCCATACACACTTCAAATAAAGCATCTCCTCTGAGCAAGTAACTGTATGTACTCATAACACTTGACCTGTGAGACCATTCTCCTGTAAAACATTACAACTGAACCCTCCTTTAAGTAAAGTACTAAAACCAAAAACTGGAGATTCTTTTGACCACTGAGGTTCTGTGGTTCTGGGGGGGTAGCTGAGATAGTTCATTGTCTGGTCTAATCCTCCTGGCCGACTGAGGGGGAGCATTTAAACCAACGTGGACACTGGCCACTGATTTCAGACCAAGTTCGGAGATAAGACAGAAGAGCAACTTGCCTTTCCATTTGTTCTCCCACAACTCCCCTAAAATACTGTGTCTCTGTGTGTGTGTGTGTGTGTGTGTGTGTGTGTGTATTTACCTGCTAATCCTGGGTGATAAGCTTTCACACGGCAAACACAAGAATACAGCAAGACTGAAGAAAGAAAAAAGTGGGAAGAGAAATCTCTCTAAAATTTTTCTTTGTTTTCAAAGTACATTTCAAAAGGGATTTGTCAGTCTTTGAGACAACTTTCTAAAATCAAAGCACAGCCTATCTCTCAATCTGATTGATCAACTAATGCTGAAAATGTAAGGCAGAGAAACTATCTCTAGTTGTCCTCAGGTCATCTAGACAAACAGTCCTATTCTGCTGGTCTACAGAAGTCGAAAACTTCTCTTTTCATTCATTTTTTATTTATCTCCTTATAAGCTTTCAAACAGGATTCGAGGTAAAAAGCCTCTGGCAATAAATTGGTATCCCCACAGGGTTACTGATGAGCCCTTTCTGACAGATGCGCAGGCTTCAGGGGGTGGGGTAGGGAGCTGGGCTGGGGTGAGGTATTCAGTCAAGTGACTGGCTGGTTTGCCAGTGGACTTGGTATCATGTAGGTATCTAGCCTTTAATCCTATAGGGATCTTAAAGCCCAAACTGGCTACAGTCAGATGTTAGCTGTTGGAAAAACAAAAACCTATGCAATATCATCACTAGCAGTATGAAAAGACATCAGTTTTTACCCCTTCAGTTAGTGGGTGATACCTTTCTCAAAGTCCACTGTTTAGATTGGCTCCCTAATTCTAGCAGTACTTAGAGCTGAGAGTTCAGTAACAATGTATTAATATTACCCCCCGTAAGCCTTTTTACTCTGTGGTCACTGTTAATCAAAGAATGTCCATCCAACTTTCCAAGCGTTGGGATGGTTTAGCAGTGCATTTAGCAGCTGAGCGCCCACTGTGTTCTAGGCACTTTTCTAGTTAAGTTGTAGACAGACACTCCATTTTCCAAATTTAATAAGCAAAAAAGCTCTGGGAGTTTAATTTGTTAACCAGTATGCAACTGTTGAACACAAGAACCACAAACTACGTAAATAACAGGAACTCAAATAGACATGTTAACAGCTAAAGTTCGTTTTTAAGAATCAATTCAATATGCTACATGCAAGCAATCAATTACACTGCAATCATCATTTACAAATCAAACTATGATGCGGATACTCGTGGGGGTATATACAACTAGGTGGAAGTATGTGATTAAGGACAAACAGATTGAAACTGTGAATTATATAACTGTCTCTTGTAATTACCCTGCTTGAGAACCAAAAGAAACTTCCTGTATAATTTTGCAGGAGAATGTGGATCGAGATATAGAATTGCTTTTTATTTGGTTTTAACCCTTCAACAGTTATTTAATTATGTGCGATGAGGTCAAAGAAAGTTTATGCTTAATTTATGAAAAGTTGGCAGGGAGGTATTTCAAAGTGATCCTCTGAGAAGCTCCAGATTATTCACGAAAACTGAGGATTTCTCTTCCTTTTCAAGAAAGATTTATCTAAGTTATTTGGTAAAATAAAGAACATTTAAAACAAATTCACAGGCATCATTCATTTTATTTCCTCTCTAAAAACATTCTTTATGGTCTGCAAGTTTTTAACTGGATGTAACTGAAAGCTGCAGGTGCAGAAGTCTGTCAGAGCCCTCAGACGCATCTTCTGCTTTGGTAGGAAAAAAATCTCATTAGCTTCCTTAAATCATGGGGAAAAGCTCCAACACTAGGCAAACCATAGGGCAGGACTTCTAATCTATGAACAGAGAATCATCTGCTTCTTAAGAAGGAGGAAGCCTGTTTTTGCAATAAATAATCAGCAGAACCTTGTTTCAGCATATTTTAAGACATTCTAGCCTTTTTCTTTCCCTTTCTTAAAATCTAAGTTTTTAACATCTTTTCTTTTCTGTAAGCGCTGTTTCTAGTGCCTAAAAATCTTCCCCAAATATTAGAACTGTTGAACACCTGGCATTCTAGGTGGAAGGAAGGGCAATTTCCTACACTTGCAATGTCTTCCAGTATTGCTTTCCCTCATTTTGGATTAAAAAAAAAAAAAAAAAAGGAAGGAAGGAAAGATGGAAGGTAGGGGATGGAGGAAGGGAGGAAGAGAGGGAGGGAGGGAGGAAAGAGAAAAGTCCCAATGCTGCAGTGTCTCTGTATCTTCTTGGCCTTTCTGTTCCATATTTTCTCCTCAGTCCACCCCAGTTCTGCATAGCCATTCCTTGCCCAAATCCTCTATTTTATCACCTGTGTTAACATACAGCCCTTCATTTATGTTTCTCTAGGTTTAAGAGTAGAAGTGTAATTTATAGGTATGCTATTTTTCTAATGGACTTGACTCAACACGTGAGAGGATATGATTCTAGTAAATTTCAGTACATTTCCTTCATATAAAAATGATTCTGCGAAGTCTGACATAAAGGTGATACCAATACACCAAATACCCTTGTACTCATGTTTCGATCTCAAAGCAGAAAAGGTGAAAAACTACATCTTTTAAAAACATTACTGGGCTTCCCTGGTGGCACAGTGGTTGAAAGTCTGCCTGCTGATGCAGGGGACACGGGTTCGTGCCCCGGTCTGGGAGGATCCCACATGCCGCAGAGCGGCTGGGCCTGTGAGCCATGGCTGCTGGGCCTGTGCGTCCAGAGCCTGTGCTCCGCAACGGGAGAGGCCACAACAGTGAGAGGCCCGCGTACCGCAAAACAAAACAAAACAAACATCACTAATATAATGCCACCAATAAATAAGAAAAGTTTTCCAGCTCTAAGAGTTACAAAAATCTAAGCCCTAAAACACACCATAGGGCACAACCTCCTATTTTAAGACCACCACTTTCTTTAAAAAACAAACAACAACAAAAGCAAAAATAAAACACAGATACAAAAAATGACATTAAACAAATATATACAGCTTAATGGATTATTATAAGACAACCACCCTTATAACCATCACTCGGGATCAAGAAATAGAAGTTTGCCAGCTATCCTCAAAAACCTCCCACTTGTCCCATCCCGTTCACCCCTCCTTTTTCCCTCATTAAGTGACCACAATCGTGACTAATAGTAATCCCTCGTGTTTCTTTATACTTTTAACACCAAAATGTCCCCAGGCACTACAGTATAATCTTGTCCATTAAAAAAAAAAGAATAAGGAATGTCTTTTAAGTCTCTTTTAATCCATGGGTTCCCCCCTCCACTCCCTTGTTCTCCTTGTAATTTATCTGCTGATGAACAGGGGCCATTTGACTACAGTTTCCTAAATCTGGATTTTCCTGATTGCATACATCCAGTGCAGTTCAATTTGTTCCTTTTTCCTCTGTTTTCCTGCAAAATGGCAGCTGGGTCCAGAGGCTTGATCAGACTTGAGTTCGATTCACTGGCAAAACTACAGATGATGGTATGTTCCTTGATCATGAAGCATATAAATTGTGTCCCCCTTTTTGCAATGTTTGCTGCTGCTCTTGTTCAATGTCTAGATCCATTAACCATTAATTCACTGGTCAAACTGCAAAATGTGATGTTTTAATTCTATCATTTTAATTCTATCACTTCATTTCATTTATTAGCTGGAATACGTTTATAAAAAGATGCTTGCCTTCATTTACTATTTGGTTACCTAGTGGTATAGTTCATATAGGAAAGGCAGGTTAAATGCTTTATTTACCAGTTTGCAAGATAAGATACTAGTTCCCATCATCCTCTTTTGTTTGTTTTAAAATGTCATCATGAATGTGTGAGGTTATACATTTGATGAGTTTCAATTAATTGCAATTGTTATCTTTATTATTATATTTAATGTCTAGTGGGAGCCTCCTCAAGTTGAATCCTGAGTCCTTTTGACAAGACCCTAATATAATTTTTGCCTCCTTGCTGTCTAGTATGAAACAAAGGAAAACTCCTTTTACAGAAAGAATTCTCTACTTCATTTTATTATTTATTTATTTATTGGCTGTGTTGGGTCTTTGTTGCAGTGCGTGGGCTTCTCAATGCAGTGGCTTCTCTTGTTGTGGAGCACGGGCTCTAGGCGCATGGGCTTCAGTAGTTGTGGCTCACGGGCTCTACAGTGCAGGCTCAGTAGTTGTGGCGCACGGGCTTGGTTGCTCCACGGCATGTGGGATCTTCCCAGACAAGGGCTCATGCCCCCTGCATTGGCAGGCGGATTCTTAAACACTGAGCCACCAGGGAAGTCCCTCTACTTCATTTTAAATAATGGTTCAATTTGGCCCCCGAAAAGGACATATGCAAACATACTGGGTATAGTGAGGTCTACTTATATTACATTTTCCTCAAGATTTCAGCAACACTTCTTTCAATACCTTCTGCTGTATTTTTTTCAATGTGGATAAATGCATAACTGAATTACTTTTAATCCACCCAACTATTTTTAAGCAGTTTATAAACATTAATTTAAAACAATTTTGTTGAAAAAAGGAGCTCCTCCATGATGTTAATTCAAAGCAGGACTCAACATGAATAAGTATAAAACAAGGTTTTTATATTGGCAAACATGAAAATGTAGCACTAATATTAGAGCAGAAACACATTAAACACAAACCTATGGGGGAGAAAAAAAATCTGATTTCTTTCTTTCTTTCTTTCTTTCTTTTTTGGCTGCACCACACAGCTTGCAGGGTCTTAGTTCTCCAACCAGGGATTGAACCAGGGTCCCCAGCACTGGAATCGCAGAGGGCTAACTCCTGGACCGCTAGGGAATTCCCCAGATTTCTAACTAGTATTTTCCTAACAGAATTCTAAACAAATGCAAGAAAATTGCTTTACCCAAAACAAATTGATATTAAAAAATTACTACCTTACAACCAGCTGAAATTATAAATATATTATTTAGAAATACCCTCATGAGAGGATATTATCAAACTATTAGCTTAGAAAATTCTACTTCAAACATACTACTACAAGCTGGAAAATACGTTTATGGGGAATATAGTTCCCTTGAAACCAAAACCAGGTATAGCACTAATTTCCACCAATCAGAACAAAATCTTTCTTGCTCTTGGTTTAATAATGGAAAAATGCTTCCCTTGCATATATCTTAACTGGGAAAATGGAGACAAGAGTTGGAAGCATTTCCTCCTCTGCACTGATGGAGCCCCACACACATGGCATACATGGCGGGGTGAATCCTCAGTGTGTCTATCCACTTCCCTGTGGGCAAAAACTGGGGCATTTATCCTGATGTTCTCATCACCAAGGCCAACTCTGGCAGAGCATGTTGACTGAAGGAAAGGATGAAGGGATCAATGAGTGGAAAACAAACAAAGACAGAGAGGAGATCTGAGATCAAGCACCAATTCTGCCATAAGCTGGCTGGGTGAATCTGGCAGGTGTTGTCAATGACACAAAGAAGAGGACTCACTACATTTGGGGATTAATTTATTCACTCACTCCCTCAACAAATCTTTTGTGGGCTGGCCTCCTACATGCGTGGCACTGTGCTTGTGGTTTGGAGTTTGGCAGTGAACACGTCCTAGGCCCCGTGACGGTGTTGCCAGGGTTCCCTTTACTCCTTTTTTTTTGGCCTCGCTGCACGGCTTGTGGGATCTTAGTTCCTCGACCAGCGATTGAACCCGGGCCCTTGGCAGTGAGACCATGGAGTCCTAACCACTGGACCGCCAGAGTATTCCCAGGGTTCCCTTTACTCTTTTTTTTTTTTTTTTTTTTTTTTTCCACTTTTGGCTGCCTTGGGTCTTTGTTGCTGCGCACAGGTTTTCTCTAGTTGTGGTGAGCGGGGGCTACTCTTGGTTGTGCTGTGTGGGCTTCTCATTGCGGTGGCTTCTCTTGCTGCCAAGCATGGGCTCTAGGCATGCAGGCTTCAGTAGTTGTGGCACGCGGGCTCAGCAGTTATGGCTCACAGGCTCTAGAGTGCAGCCTCAGTAGTTGTGGCACACGGGCTTAGTTGTGGCACACATGCTCCATGGCATGTGGGATCTTCCCGGATCAGGGCTGGAACCCGTGTGCCCTGCACTGGCAGGTGGATTCTTAACCACTGCGCCACCAGGGAAGCCCCCCCTTTACTCTTGAAGGCTAGGTTTTCTCATACTAATTATTGGAGTGGAATTTGCCCAGTAGTGGGTTTCAAAATGACTTGCTGAAAATGCCGGTCAATGCTAGAAATCTAAACAGACAAAAGATTTGTTAAAAAAAAAAAAAAAAAAAGAATCCACCTACATGCCAAAATTTGAAAAATTCTCAGCTACGTAAGGCAAAATGGTAGCTGCAGACCGTATGTTTCATATTTACAATGTTTTCATTGAAGCAATGAATACAAACTATTGTATAAGAGCTACTTATTTGCTCTTATTTATGACAAGCTTAGTTTAAAAAAAGATACATAAATAAATCGTTAGCTGCACTGCCTCATGCAACTCATTTCAATGTATTCAGTAAAAGTCACCCTCTGAATAAATCACTGAGAGCTCAATTTTCAACCTTGATGTTATCTTTAGCATATTAAAATATAGTGTACTTCAGCCCAATGTAATAAAGCAGTCATGACAAAGGCTTCTAGTGCAACATATTATAATGAGAAAATAAGGAAAAATAGCCATTTTCCTTATTATATTATAAACTAGGAGCCTATTAAAATATATGTCATCATTATACTTGATCACACAGGTCAAAACATGTCTTCTAAAACCCAGCAGAAGTCTGAGGATATAGCTGCTGGTTCTATCTTCTAACAAGTGTCACGGTGGAGGTGGGGAAGCAGTTATTTTCTCAGAAAAGGCCATAAAGGACTCGAGCACAATTTCAAAAGCATAACTTATTATTCTTTAATGGTTGCCTTGCCTGTGCTCACCCAGGGAGGACAGCTGCTGGGAAAGCTCTGCAGAGAGAAGCCTTCTTGACAGTTTCCAAGGACTAAAGTTGGAATTCTCCTTCCAAAATAAATGCATGAAGAAACGAATTATCTGATAGAAGTAAGGAAAAGATAAGTGTCTCTTCGACCAACTGTGTGTAAATGTGAATTCTGTCACAGCTCTCATTTCTCTGCCCAAGGTTTATAGTAAATTAACGACAGCCTCCTTTCTGATGCAACTTATATGATCCTAAAATAGAGGCTGCCCTTGAACAAAAATACCAGACCTCAAAAGAAGGCAGGGTGTACCTGACATCATTTGGAAGTAGGCAAACGACACCTGGTTAATTATGTTCTAATAATATAAAATTCTTCTTCTTAAGAATCATGTGTGAGAAGAGAAAGTACATTAAGAAAGCTCTTCCAGGGCTTCCCTGGTGGCGCAGTGGTTGGGAGTCCGCCTGCCGATGCAGGGAACACGGGTTCGTGCCCCGATCCGGGAAGATCCCACATGCCGTGGAGCGGCTGGGCTCGTGAGCCATGGCCGCTGAGCCTGCACGTCCGGAGCCTGTGCTCCACAACGGGAGAGGCTGCAACAGTGAGGCCCGCGTACCGGGAAAAAAAAAAAGAAAGCTCTTCCAGAGGTAATTCATTTAACATTTATTCAATATATAATAAGGACCTACTCAGTGCCAGGCTCTTCCAGGTGGTGAGATTACAGCTGAGAACAAAGACTCTACCTCCATCATGGGTAATAAACCATGAATATGTAAGACATATGCAACTTTCTAAATGATTTTGCACTTACTCAGCCTAGAACATGTTTTTTATGGTCAGTGCCATTGAAAAAAGAGAAAATTATTAAATAAAAGTTGCATAAGTAGGTAAATACCATATGTCAAATGTACAGCTCTTTCATTCAGTTTGCTTAACTCCTCACAGGGGGTCAGAGTGTTTCAGTCATAGATCATGTACCTAAGACACACTGTCATGGTCTCTCAGAACACATCTTTGATGCTTGGCTTACGGGGCTCACAAATGGGGGAAAGTGAAATATTTACCCTGCAGCCTACCCAACAGAGAGTTTATGCCCCTAGGGAGTGCTGCATGACTTCTACCCCACCAGGGAGAAGAGAGAATTCATATGCCTGCCAGGGTAAAAGGATAAGTCTGCTCAGGGTGAGGTGACTGGCACCAGAGCTATGAAGTTAGCACCATCTCTGGCTACCTGGACTGGTTCCTGGGTCACCTGTTGGAAAGTGTAGCCCTAAGTCAACCACAATGGTGCAGAGATGCCCAGAGACCCTCACTAGAGCATCGGGTGTCTCACCAGGGCCTGTCAGGCTAGGACCCAGCTCCTGCAGTCTCGCCCTGATGTTGTACTCAACTTGCCCTCTGAGAGAAGCTAGTGACTCCTGTCCAGTCTTGGTTCTTTAGAATTTACGGTAAAATGTGGTACACTGGAACCCAACCAACCAAATTACTTAATTAAAACTCCTACTTTCTGGGCTTCCCTGGTGGCGCAGTGGTTGAGAGTCCGCCTGCCGATGCAGGGGACACAGGTTCGTGCCCCGGTCCGGGAAGATCCCACATGCCGCGGAGCGGCTGGGCCCATGAGCCATGGCCGCTGAGCCTGAGCGTCCAGAGCCTGTGCTCCGCAACGGGAGAGGCCACAACAGTGAGAGGCTCGCGTACCGCAAAACAAAACAAAACCAAAAAAACTCCTACTTTCTATAGGAGATAGGCCAGTCAGGATCAAAAAGTCGTTCCAAAAAAAGCAATTTTCAGGTAGGATGAAATTACTCTAAATCTTTGCTTAATAGTATTCTTAAGTTTTATTTAAATTGTGTTTTGAAAAAAAAGTTTGTAAGTGGTAGCTCTTTTAAAGTAATCTACTGAAGGCTATTAAAACCGGAAGTTGCTAGCTGATAACCTGAGATACTCTGAAATGTATTCCTCTATTTAGATATATAATATAACATTTAAGCTAGTAGCTAGCATCTAAGATACAGGGGAAGACGTTTTCTCTTTGAGAGAGTTAACATGATTAGCCTCTCAACATCACACCCTTCTAGGTAGAGACGCAGGATGTGACTTTCTAATTCTGCTTGATTGACCTAGAAGGGCAGAGAAGTAGGGAGAGCAGGAAAGCAGAGAGAAGATGCTTTCTCATCTAAGTGGTGCTTCCTCAAGAAATCAACCAAGAGTTATAAGGAGGGTAAAAGAAAGACAAGCTTAGGCCTGGATTCTCTGAAGTACCTAACGAAGAGATCTCTGAAATTAGAACCAGACCGGGGAAAGAATGAGGGCGTGGAAAATTAACCCATTAATTGTCAGTGAGAGTGAAACTAGATATTAAATTGTACCCAGAAGCAATCCTTCCATAAAAGTTTATTGTATTTCTTATTTTCCTTAAGTCCAGGTGTGTGTGTGTGGCCACACACACACCATTCTTAAGAAATCGGAACAAGTACAAGGACACTGCTAACCACACTTGCGATGTGACCAAGTTCATAACTTGTAGGCACAAAACTGGGTCATCTGCAGCCATCTTCTAGCAGCACACACTGATGACAGACTCAGTTTGTAAACAGTATACATTCCCCATGAAAGCCAAAGTGAAACCTCTCAACATATAAGATCATAGAAAAGAACAGCAAAGGGGATTTCCTGAAATGAGTGCCTAACTCATTCCACCGCTCCTAATTCCTCTAGAGTGAGTTCTGTGCCATTAAGTACAACCCTGACACATTGTACAGTATTTTAATATTGAATAAAGAAAGCCAAGAACTGAAGCTGCTTACAAACTTTTATGAGTAGCCTACAAATAAACAGACAGTCGTTTTTAAAATGACTGAAGGTACAGCTAACTGACAGCTTATGTAATTGACAAACTTGTCATCTGTATACCAGTCTCAAGAAAACTACAGATTTATGTTTGTAGACTGTTGGACTCAACTGTCATCTACCCTTTATAGCTCCCCTAAGAGTAAGCCAAGTGTGAAACAAAGAAGAAAAAGTTAATACAAAATTTAGAATTCTTATAATTCAAGTTAGTATGTTTGATTATTTTAAATTAGCAAAGAGTATTGAATTTCATCAAATGCCTTTTCTCAGTTTGTACTAAACAACCCATCTGGTTATCACTTTTTGTTTTCTCTTTAATTTTATCCATCAGTGCTCCAGTCTCTCTAGCTTAAAAACAGAAACAACCTACAGCCCTTGACAGTCGAGCTTTTTGAATCTACTTCTTTAAATTCCACTTATACACAGTCCTCCAAAGTATACTTTTTACACCTTATCTTAACCTTCTTCTCTGGGGCACTGAACAGTGGCTGGGGAGTGACCTTAGACAAGTTTCTTAGTGTCTCTGTGACCTGCAAAGAGAGATGATAACAGTAACCAACCTCCTAGGGTCTTTGCAAGGATTAAGCGAGTTAATGTGTGTGATTCGGGTGACAGTGCCTGACACATAGTAAGTGCCCTAGAAATGTCAGCTATGATTATGAGTACCATTGTTGTTGAAATACTGACCTCTTTTGGCTTCCCTGACATCATTTTCTCTTGATCCTCTTCCTACTTCTGGACCCTTTACAATTTTCTTGATGACTTCATCCTCTATTAGCCCCCGGAATGTTGGAACTCCAAGAACGCCATCCTCAGCCCAGTTTCCCTACACTCTCCGTGGGTTGTCCTCAATCACACCTATGGTTTCAACCACTATGGCACGCCCACGATTCCCTGTAGGCTCCCCCTACTGCATACCCTTACTGAACTCTGAACTCCATGGGAAGCTGCACATGGATGCCTAAAATCACAGCAAAGGCAACATGGCCAAAGCTGCACTCACTACCTTTCCAAGTTCAGTTCATTCACTTATTCAACTAGTATTTGCTGAGCACCACTAGGTGCCTGGCAGAGTTCTACCTGCTTCAGAACGAACAGGAAAACACCTGCCTCATTTCCACACATCCTCATTGCCACTGCCCTACATCAGGCCTTCCCTGACTTGCTTCTTAAATTAATTTGCTTTTTAGTTACAACAAAAAGTATAAGGAAATTAAGATTGCCTGTAATTCTAATTCTAGAGATAATCTGGAAGTGTATTTCCTTTCTTTCTGTCCATACACTATTTACATAATCGAGAACATATTATATATACAATTTTGAAAACCACTTATGTATCATAAGTATTTTGTTATTTTATTAAAAATTCTTCAAAACATAATTCTCAATGGCTAATAATATTCCATTATAGGAATGTACCATAATTTTCTCATAATGGTTCTCTCTTACCTTTGAATACTGAGGTTATTCTGTTTTTGTTTTTGTTTTTTTTTCCTATTGTCAGTAGTTTCCTCACCTTTACAATGAGGTTAAAAGCACACATCTCAACAGCTGATGTGAGGACAGAATGAGTCAGGACTCCTAGGACGGTGACTGGCACATATTAGACACTCAGTAAATGTCAGCAATGTTGCTGCCCCCAATGATTTTCCTTTTCTGCACATTCTGTGTTCATGTCCTCTGCTCATTTTCCCATTAGGGTTTATGTTTTAACACTATCAAACCTTTACTTTTATATTTATTTAAATACTACAGATATCAAAACTTTGCCTGGTATGCTTGTTGCAAACATCTTTCCCATTATGTTTACTTTTAAATATTAATACTTTTTCCTACTTAGAAGTTTTATACTTTTATACAGTGAAGTTTATGTATTTTGTGTGTGACTTCTTTCATTCTTTTAATGCTTAGGATGTCCTTGACCATCTAAAGATTAGATAAATAATTAGATATCCTTTCTTCTACATTTTTTCTTTTTAAAAAATTTTTTTATTTTAGTTAGTTAGTTAGTTTTAAAATTTTTTGGCTGTGAGGCATGTGGGATCACAGTTTCCTGACCAGGGATCGAAACTGCACCTCCTGCATTGGAAGCGCAGAGTCTTAACTGCTGGACCGCCAGGGAAGTCACCTCTTCTTCTTTTTTAATGTCTTTATTTTTTATTTTTCTTAATCCCTAAGTCTTTAATCTACTTGGAGTTTCTTTTGTTGTTATCCAAACATCTAACATGTTTCCTTACATGGCCACGCTTTTGAATATGCTGTTTCCCTCAGCCTGGAATGTTTTCACTTTAACTTCTCATGCCATGAGCTCTCAATATCTACTGTAGAAATGTATTGCCCAGCAACTGATGGCTTGTCACACCTGGCAAGAGCTATGTCTTCTTCATTTTTGTTGCTGGTATATAGCAGAGTGTAGGCTAAGGTGCCCCAATCAACAAATGTTAAATGAAGAGGTAAGAAGTGAATCTTCTCATCCTTCTCCATTATCCAGTTTAGAATCTGATAAATGCATTTACACAAACACACAAGTAAGTGCTGATGCCAGCCTCTTTCACCATGACCTGGCACAATGTCCTGCAGCCTACTGCTGAATCAGCTGCTTTCCCTGGGTCTCTCCCAGGTCAGTCAAGGAGCATGGGTTTTGTATCCTGCTCCCCAGGCAGGGTTTGGGCTCTGCAGACTTGAGTAAAAGCTCGTTATCTGCTGGGCAGTGGCCCAGCCAAGCAGAGTCCTAAAAAACTGAAAGTATATATAACAGACTCTCACCACTCTGTAAGAATGTATCAGTCAAAATCTGCCCAAGCTACTTACTATAGCACTTTTAAAATTGTGACATATTGGAAACAACCTATATGTCTATACCTAGGAGACTAGGTGAATAAAGTACATACATCCACACATTGGAGAACTATGCAGCTGTAGAAGAAAATAAGAAGATCTCTATGAAGTAGCACGGAGTGATTTCCAGGATATATTCTTAAGTGGAAAAAAGCAAAACATAAAAGACTATCTATAGTATGCTACCTTTTGTGTAAGAAAGGAGGAGAAATTAGAAGACACACAACTATTTTCTCATTTGTACCAAAAGAAACACAGGAAGGATAAACTAGATACTAATAAGATTGGCGACCTGCAGGAAAGGGTCAGGAATGGGACTGGGGGAGGGAGTGGAGGGGAGTGACACTTGTCTGAGTATACCTTCTAATATAGTTTCAACTTTGAAAACCATGTTAATGTTTTATAGCCTTAAAAAAAAAAAACAAGGATAGAGAAAAACTAAAGTGGATAACAAACAGAAACAAATAAGCCTAACTGTATTTCAAATGAATAATATAACCTCCCTGAAGGGGGAAAAATTAAAAAGAACTAACCTAACTAACATTTGGAAATAGTACTTTAACTAAAAGTACACTCAGGGTAAAGTCAAAAAGAGCTACATACAAAAACTGACCTGTGGTTAGGAGGTTTGTTTTACACAGTGGTATGAGCTAGCAATTCTAAAACTACTTAATGTGTATTCTAGGACTGAGCACATAAATAAATATATCATGGGTAATGGAAGTCAGGTTTCTCACTATCGGAGAAGAGAGTTACAAACGCAGAAATGTGGAAGGATAGACTAAAACCTTGCAGTGGTGTTGATCTGGAATGCAAAGGAAGTGGCTGAAGGATCAGACATGTCACAAGGACACAGGAGCCAGCTTGAAGCAGTTCCCACTGAATAAATCTGGGGCAATTTGAACATCAAAATACATAATGGCAGCAACAGGTTATAATCCAAAGAATAAAATAAAAATCCATGAGTACTCCATAATTATATAAAGACTAATGAAATAAATGAAGTAATTACTTAACTAAAAAATTAATAAAGGAAGCTCTTCCCTACAGCAAATGTCAACAAATAAGTAGAATATACAATGGGATTTTAAAAATCACCATTTGGTAGTTACCAAAGTAATAACTATTTTAGCTAAGAATCATAAATAAATGCTAAAAGTAGTAGGTGAAAATTGGGTGAGAAACAGGATATGTACACAATCCCAAAGTATCTTCTTACCAGATATTTACTGATTACAAAGGGAAAAATGTTATTTTACAATGAAGAAACCTGAAAGGCACCACCTTAAGCAGTGATGGGACAGATAACTGATCCTGTAATCCTGATAAGAGGCACTGAGGAGGACCCAGCAGCACTTCTGTGGTGTTCCTGCCAAAAAAATCGAGAACTTGAATATGACCATGAGAAAACATCAGACAAGCCCAAATTGAGGGACACTGTACAAAATAAATGGCCTGTACACTTCAAAAATGTCAAGGTAACAACAAAACAAAACAAAAAAATGACTAAGGTATTATTCCAGATTACTCAAGAGACATAACTCAACATGAGATCTTGGACTGGGGAAAAAACATTTCCCGCCCCCCCCGGAAAAGGGCATTAGTTGAAAACTGGCAAAATTTGAAATTTGAACAAGGTAGAGAGATTAGATAATAGTGCTGAATCAACATTAACTTCTTGGTTTTGATAATTTGTGGTTACATGTGAGAGCATCTTTGTTTTTAAAAAAACACTCCGAAATAGTAAGGGTAAAGGTGCTACAGGTCTGCAATTTACTCTCAAATGATTCCGAAAAAGAAATACATCTCAATATGATAGAGGGGGATGGGGAGGGAGTGGGAGGGAAATAAAAGCAAAAAGCAGATGTGATTAAATGTCAATATCTGGGGAACTGGGGTAGAGAGTATATGGGAATTCTTGGTGCCATTTTTATAACTTTTCTCTAAGTCTGAAATTATTTCAAAATTAAAGGAAAAATAGTAAGCCGGATAAGGCATTGCTGGGCAGCTCTGGCAGCGCATGGCCTGGCAGGGAACACGCGGCTGCCCCAGGATCCAGCAACACCCTGGGAGGAAAAGCAGCTACTTGCCTTGTCCTGGGCAGCTCGGAAGCAGGAATCATAAAAGTTTTGTGGGACGGAGGCTTCTCTGAAGTTTTGAGATGCCTGGTGGGGATGGAGAATGGTGTGTGTGTGTGTGTGTGTGCGTGCACGCGCACGCATGCGCGTGTGTTTAGAAAGAGATGGGGAGGACTTTAAAATTTTCTGACTGAGGGAGAGAGGGAATCTCAGAAACCAGGAGAGAAAAAGAGATGGAGTATCAGCTTCAACCCACGACAAGTCACTCCTTCCTCTAGCCACTTAAGTTTTGGGCAGAGTTACAAAACCCCTGAGTTGGTTTATGAGCAGATTGGGAGTTGGTGCCCTTTAGTCACTCTGGCAAAGCTCTGCAGATGACCTCCTGGGCAGCCCTGCTCAGACACATCCCAGACAAGCTGTCCTAGGAAGAGACAGACAACAACATTATTCCAAGGACAGCATTTGGTCCTGGGATGACCATTCCACCTGTTGACTGTCCTGGAGAACAGTGTTCAAAGCTTTGGATTCACAGTTCTTTATATACACACAACACATCATTTTTCACTCATGTCTGTGATCCAGTGTGCCAATGGGCAGCTGGGCAGAGAACAGCTTTCCTTCTGTCGGTATCTTGTTTTGGCTTCCTAAACCAGCAGTGATTATAGACAAAATAAAGATTTCCTGCCTTACAACTTTCTTTGAATTACTGAAAATACCTCACCGACCAAAAGACCCTCAGGCTCATGTACAAACAGAAATAAAATAAATCTAACCGTTAAAAGTTTCCTTTAAAAAACAGAGCAGATTTTAGAAAACCTGTAACCCCAGTTATCTGTTTTTCCCTGAGTTCTGAAATGTAAGGTTGACAAGGATTATGCGAGGTCATGGGGTTTATCTCCTACTTCTGCAAAAGACTGGATCTAATCATCATAGAAAGATATTTATCTGCTATTATTTTAAGTAACTCCAAAGAAGGAGATGCTATCAGTTTTTTCAGCAGCCTACTCTATCTTCTTTAAAACCTGTGTAGCCAAGGAATTATTTTTTCGCTTTAAATTGAATTTCTGTTGGGTTTACACCAGTCCCCATTTTCTCTGAGTGCTATAAAATTCTTCTCCGGTCTTCTCTTCTCTGAAGGAATAGCACCAATTCCCTTTCAACTTTATTCAAATCATTCATCATACTCCTTAACCCTCTCCAGTGCAGGGTGATACCAAGGGTATATGAAAGAGAAAATCTAAAATGACACCTGTAGCACTGCATTGTCTGGATGCACCCTAATGGATGGCATTTATCATGATGGCCCTGAGCCATCCAGATAGGTTCCCCTGTGTTCCCTAGTTCATGTTTTAAAAAAACAGAGTAGACTCTAATACAGTTTTCAAATAAAATGGTTAACATAAAGATTTAGCATTTGAAGGGAATGTCTTTGTTCCTGGGTTGTTATTTTATGCATTAAGGCCTCAGTACCAGATCACACTGTACAAGTAAGAGGCTACTGTATTTAGAGACTTGCATTTTTACCTGGTAAGTACCAGTCCCTTTTAAATTTTAGGTGGAAAATTATCATGGGCAGTGACCATATCACTTGGGAGATTCAATACAACTTAACAAAAATACACCTAATGCAGATTATTGAGTGCACTGTCCACCTGAATACAAAAAAGGTATCCAAGGAGTTTACAGTAAGTTGGAAGTATGATACTTAGATCAAATAATTACCACAAAAGAATGAATTGAGTCTAAGTGCTATACTGCAGAGACATGGAGCAAAGAAGAGAACGGGATGAAACTCCAGGAGGTGGGATCAAAAAGAAGAGGCTCCTGAGCTAGCTCTTTAACAATGGGTAGGATTTTGAACAGACAGAGGCTGGAGAAGGAAGAAGTGGTCATTTCAGGAAGGGACTGCACAAAGAATGGAAGTATGGGAACCTGCTCCAAATATTTGAGCAAATGGAGATTAATATATGAAATAATACATGAAAAAGCCTAAAACATAGGCTGGAACTAGCTGTTGGAAGATCTTGAATATTGAGCTAAGAAGTTTGCCTTACTCTGTAAGCATGCAGATACTATCCAAAGTTTAAGGCTCGAATGGCTGCTGTGCATACCAGAAATTATAGTATTTAGGAACAACTTGTGAACAGCGGCCCCAAAAACCTCCAAAACAACACAACTGGATTTGCCCTTAGAACTCATTACAACTAGGACTGTGAAGTAAAAATGGTGAACTTCTGGTAAGATGGCCCTCCATGGGATAACTCGATCAAGAAAGAAGAGTAAGACTAGGGCAACAAATTAAATAACTAGAAATGTCATCTGAAAATGTAAAAATAATCAATAAAGATACTTCAAAAAAGAATATCCTTCAGTGTCACTAAATTATACAAATCCGTCCAAAGCTGCTATACGGTTATATTTTACACCCAAACTTTAACATTTCAACGTCTAATAATATAGATTTAGACTCAACATGTTACTTCATGGTTTTCCTTGAGGACATTTACATTTTGCTTTTGCATCTGATGTACCTTATGAAAATTACATGATCTGCTATATTCTCCTTCTTTCAGTTTAAAATCTGGTAATGAAGAAGCACACAGTTCCTAGCGACAGATTTTTACAAGTGATTATTATCATGGGATACCCCGCCTTCGTGTTATCTGTATACTTTGAATCCATTCTCCAAATGCAGCCTTAATACTACATTAACACATCCAGTATAATATAAACAGGGAGAAAAAAACTACCAATTTTTTAAAAACATTATCCTATGCGTACTTTAAAATAGTATTCCGATTTTCACTGAGGAGACTCAGAAGATACAAGTGTATAAAAAATATTTCTTGGGCAACCTCTAGATACGAACACTGTAATAATTTCTGTAATAGAAAAGGGAAATTAACAAAACAAGATATTTATTTCTACCAGACAGCCTAGAAGGATAGGCTACCTCAAGAATTGTTTTTCTGAAGATAAAGATCCCTTTCCTGCTCTGTACTGCACAAGATTATAGGAAAAATTTTAGAAAGCTGAAAATCCTTTTAAATAACACTTCCTTTGGCTTTAATCACAAATAATTGCCTCTTTTGGTGCTAATGAGCATGAGCCCCACAGAATGGAATGTAATTCTGCCGGTTCATTCAGGGTAATGGCTTTGTGAGCTGGTGACACTGCCGAGAGATCGGAGTCTCAATTTCCTAGAGTACAAAAGTGAGCAGCAGTACATTTTTCACTTGAGGAAGATTTTCTAACCTATGTAAATATAAGTAGAAAACCCGTTATCTATTGATAAAAACAACAAAGTAGGTTAAATAAAGTTTTATGTGCTACTCTCCTTTAACAGCCCTGGATCATGAAAGTAAATAAAGTACTTCACTTACTGAAATCAATGAGAAACCGTCCAAATCCTTGCCTTTGGTGCTGGGGCATGATCATTATGCAGGAGACGTTATACTTCTGCTGGCAAAGCTTTTCCTGAGGGAAGGAGAGACAGATCAAGTATGTCAGAGCACTGCTGAAGTGGGCAATTCCCTGCACCTGCCATCGTCCTTGTACCACGGTCCACTAAGGTGAGCCAATGTGTTAGGTCAGGATCAAGCAGAATAATCCTACCGTCTTAATCAATCAAACTATCAGCTAACAACAAACTACCCACTCCAGGCATGCCTCTCAATTACATCTTTATTCTTGAATGTCAGTACCATGAAATATGAATAAAGAATCCAAGGAAATGTGAGTCAAATGAAACAGAACACAGACAGTATGGAAGAAATGTTTTCCGTGCTCAAACAACCTGGGAGATGGGGAGGAAAAAAAACAAACAAACCATCCAGAGAGTCACCCAGCGGGGTCAGTTAGGAATACTTTGCGAAAGGCCCCAGTGAAAGTAAAATACTGTATGTGTGGGTAGACTTACACAAATACATTTCTCCTATGAGTAAACAGTCAAAGTAAAAAGCTGGAGAAATAATTAATATGCATTTCAAAGTAGGACAACAAGACAAAAAAGACAACAGCAACAAGAAATCCCCAAGCCTCCAAACCAAAGTGGAGGCCAAAATATTACCAACAGTCTGAAACCAGGAGGAAGACTGGAAAGAATATGGTGGGAAATGGTTCTTATAATTCAGGAAAAATTTGCAATTTTCATGGGATGTGGCATCAGAGCAGCAATATTTTCTTCAGGGTACACAGAAGCTGCCAAAACCTACACAGAGGAGATCTGGGAAAGGCTTTTGAGGTTGTGAATGCTCTGGCCAAATATAAACCACAAATTAGATTGACCACAAATGGTACTAACCACACCAAAGAATTACTTAGGAACACCCAGATCTTTAATGAACCTATTTGAAAGATCACAGGAAATGGTTGTAGAAAAAACTCTACAGGGCAGAATTAAAGAGTCCTTTGTGAAAAAGATGTGCTCTTGACTTTTGCACATTTGTGGAGTCTCCAAGAAATGAGGAGGAAGAAATGATGTGTGTCAATTTTCCTAAGAAACTGGATTGTCCATCACTGGCTGTGCACATCTGTGGCAAAGATTCAAATAATTCGTCTACTTTGCAAAGTCAGACAAATGGGTCACAAATCTAAAAAGAGATGTACTCCGGGTTTAAGGATTCATCCTTGATGCCAGTCTTTTCTTTGTCCCAAACTATTCTTACCTGTATAAGATTTTTGGAAATCCCACCCAAGAGTTGTCCCCCACCCCAGCCCCTGCCTGCTGCCCTTTAACACATTACTACAGCTAAATTCTAATCTATGGATAAAATAACTCCTCCTCCTTTCCCTCCTGTTTTGAGTCATCTATTATGTGCTTGGAAAGTCACATGCATGTAATGGTTTACCCTGAACTTTTCTAGGTCATCTTGGCCATTCTCTGGCTATAACATCTAGAATTTGGTTTAAGTATAACCCCAAAGGGCCATAGTCCTTCACATTCCAATTGACATGTTAGAATATGGTTTAATTTGCGTCTAGTCTTTTAACATGGCTGTTTTTTAGATTAATTTTTGTTTTACTGCACTGCCAAAGAATATAATAGTATTCCGGGTATAGTAAGAAATGATAGTAGTTGCTGCCATACTATAAAAGAAACTGTGACAAAATGTAAAAACTTTAGCTTGTTCTACGTAAAATGTTGGGCTCCCTGGGAGGAAGAGAGGCAGAGATTCGAACCCCAAGAGTTACCAAGAACTGAGACCCAGAGGCCAACTTGAGACAAGGCAGGACAAGGGCAGCAGGCACCACTGAGCATCCGTTTTTAAACTCAGATACGTTTAAAGAAACATCATTTTGGCACAGGGAGGACAGTTATGACCACTCGTCTTTTCAACTCTTTGGAGAAAAAGATGTTTACACATCTATACAGAATGTAAAATGTTTTATAAGTTATATAAATAGATTTCCTAGTTATTGTTTCACCTTGTGTTAATTCTCTATCACCTTTCGAATCCATAACCTATAAAGTTAACTTTCTTTTTCGCTTTAGAGCTTTGCCAAATATGTGGATTAAGACGTTGAGGCTGTTTTCCACGAGTGCTGTCACTTATTCCTATTTTTGTTTATGGTCTCTGGATTGATTCTTAAATTTAGAAGAACTTCTGTATGCAAAGGACCTTCATATATATTCTATCTTTTGATCTTCCATGAAAATGACACTTCCATTAGACATTCCATTTACATTATGCAACAGTAGAGTCAGTGAAATTCACTTATCACCTAACATGCACACATACATCATAAAAAAAATAAGATACAGGGTTTGGATCATTTACCTTCTGCCTGGAAGTCTTATAATTACCATCCTGGCATATTAAACTATTTCCTAAGTACCTAAGAAAAGTTAAGGTCATTACCTGGTAAATATCTCCAAACTCAGATTTCCTTTATTGCATATGAGTTATTGTTTCTCAGAAGCCTTTGAACAGAAGAATGTGAGAGAATTGCTCTGAACCAGTGAAAAAGGCAAACTACATCCACTCACTAAGTCAAGGGCTCCCCTATGTTAACAGCTGGAGATAACTTAGGCTTTCTAAAGGTGAGGCTGCTTTAGATCTTAAAACAATAGCACAGAGAATAAGAGACAAAAGAGTAAAACCAGCCATTATATTAGCTTAACTGTCCAAATGCCAACGTTCTAACTCACTGAGATACTGATGACCACAGAAGGAATGCAACGAAGAGAAATGAGAATTATCTTTTAAATGCTACGTTACACTGAAACCTTCATGTTGACACCACTTAGGGGGAAAAGGGAAATAAGCTTAACATTTAGAAAATGAAAGATGCTAGGTGGTCTGCAAGGCAGCAATTATAACGTTACGTGAATGCTGACGGTCGAGACAGCAAACAGTGCTGAAGTCATTTACACACTTCCTAGGCACGATGCTTATTGTTTTTTTTTTTGTTGTTGTTGTTTTTAATGAGCTCTGAACAAGAATCTGAGCTTTTCAGAAACATGTGTCACTTATTCAAATTAGAGTCATAAAAAAGCCCTGTTTGAAGAATTGGGCTCTACCAAAAACATTTTGAAAAAGAAAATGAAGGTCATACTGGCTCTTGTTTTACCTTAGAGAAGTATCCAACCAGATGACAGCCCTTTTCATCATTTTTTGTAAGGACATAAAAAAGGAATGGCTCGACATCATAATACAACGTTTTGTGGTCCAGGAAGAGCTTGGCTAACAAGCAAAGGTTTTGGCAATAAATTTTGCTCATATTCCCATCAACCTAGCAAAGAGAAACAGACAACATTATTTAACATAAAAATACCACTCAAAATAAAATTGTTTCTTTTATACGGTATTTTGGAAAGTATATAATTTTATTTCCAAATCCCAAACTGAACGATTAAAACACTCCATTAACCAAGTATAAAGTTTACCAGAAAATAGCTGTCATTTGGCAAATCAGAATTCCACCTTTTCTCTTAAATTGGGGTAAATTCTAGGTAGCTTAAATTTCTCTTTACCCTACCTGAAGAAAGGCCACACTGCTAACAAAGAAGTAATTTTTATTTGCAATTTATTACGAGTAAAAAATGAATAGGCAGGTCCTCTCTGTTTGAACCAAGTAAACTGGAATTAAAGAAATGTAAAACGATCAAAATACTGCTCGAGGAAGTTAAACTTTATGTTGCTTTCAAAAGGGCTTCACATAAAAATAAAATAAATAAACTGTATTATCCTGATTCCTTAGAAGTGTGGATTAACAAAAGAGGCTTCCATTTTGGTTTTATTCCAAGCATCATTTTAAATATAATTGGAAAAGATAAAATTTCTGTGTTGGGAATACTTACAGAGAAAGTGAGATGAATTTCAACCTACAATAAGTACCATGATTACAGTCTACTTCTCTTCAAAATAAAAGAATCAAGCTGTGATACTCACGGTTACAGACAGGAGGCTAGGCACAAATGTCAATTTCTTTGATCAAATGTAGTTACTTGTTGAAAACAGAAAGCACAGCAGATTCAAGAAGAATTTCCCTAACACTTTTCTTAGGGGAAATGGATGTTTGCTAACCAGAGCTCTTTAACAATGAACTTGACCGTTCTCAAGTCTCCTGTGGACCATACAGGTTCTCATATTGCACATTATTTTTAGACTTCATATAACTATTTCCCTTGGATGAGACCTAGGTCCCACACATGGCAACATAATCAAATATCGGCAAGGGGCACAGAGGATACAATTCTCTCTTTAATTAAAGGAAGTTTTTATGTATTTGGGAGGATGGTCCTTTTGGAAATGGTAGCATATTACAAAAAGACAGAGATGTATGTATCCCTGAACCAGAAAAACAGAGAGATGACAATGCTGAAGCAAAAGTCTTGTCAGTTGTGAAAGGTCTAAAATGGCATGCTTTCAAGAGGGACAAAGAAAAGATAGGAAAGCAGTAATCTGTGATTATTATTCATTTATTTTATAAGTTACTTAGGACACTGCTAAGAGAAAATTTCCTACATGCTGTACTCTTAGTATTAACTCAGATTCTAGAATAGGGAACTTGGCACTTATCCAATCCAACTCCTTCAATAATGTTTATGCATAAATTTTACAGATCTGCTTCTGATTTTTCCCCTTTCATCTCTGTATAGTCCCAAAGCACCTACCCTGAAATAGACCATTCTTATCAGGCTAACAAGACTGAGTCTCTCTTACCCCTGAGAAGACTCTCTCTGGATTTATGAGAGTTTCACCCCCTCAGGCAGAGTTATGCTCATTTATTTAACAATTACTTAAAGCCAACGTGTTTCGCCCTTTGAGAAACAATGATTTTCATTTTCCTTTGGTTAGAAGAAAGCTTCCAAGGCATCAAGGAAGGTGCCAAAAGTTAAGTGGAACTTGTGACATTCATTAATTAAGGTTCAACTGAGAGCAGCTCCGTTGTCTCAACCTGTTGGGGCTGGCCAAGTAGCATCCCAATACTAACAACAGGAGGACAGTGACTTGCATTCGGCTTTCTCGTTAGCCCAGTGGTCCTCACTGGGGGTGACTTTTGTCCCCCAAGGGACATTGGCTACGTCTGGAGATGTTTTTCGTTGTTCTGACTGGAGGAGGTGTGGTGCTACTGGCATCTAGTGGGCAGAGGCCAGGGATGCTGCTAAACGTCCTACAATGCACGGGATGCCCCCTACACTAAAGAATCATCCAGCCTGAAATGTGAACAGTCCCCTGGTTGAGAAACCCGGTGCCTCCCGTTTAGTAAGAACTAACATATTATCAAATCTTCCTAGCAACAATACCCTTCTTCCTTCAAGCTTGCTGAAAGAGCCTGATATAACCAGGAAGAGGAGCTTTAAAAAATCATAAGATACAGCTGGGAGTTACATGCGCTCTCTGATGAGTCTTGGGAAAAAAGTAATGGGCCCAAAACTGTCTGAGAGAGGAAGCCTGGTCCATGAGAGAAACCTATGTATGACCCTCCCCTACGTTAAATTTAATGCAAGGCATTACAGACAAGAATTAAAGAGAAATGTGGGGCAGAATAATAAATTTCCAATCTGAACAACTCAGAAAAAGAGAATCCTAAAGTAAAATTGTATTTCAGAGAAAGAAGATATCATATCTGCTGTGAAAGGAAGGCTTGTTCTGAGCATCCAGGAATGAAAGCAATGTACCAAGATGGCTAACAGAGAAGAAAATAAGTCAGGGCAATGGAAGTGCTCAACCAGAGTGAGAGAATTAAGAAGGCCTGTGACTAGGCAATAACAGGAAAAAAAGGCATGGCCTCCTCAAGGTACAACTGACTCAGCTAAGCTGGATCCCTGAAACTGACAATAGAACGTGATGAAACAATGAAATGATATAGCGGCAAAGACCTTCTGCTACTAAATCAATTCTGAAAACACAAAATGTCTTCAAGAACACACAATGACAGACACATGGCCACAAGGGGTTCCTGTGAAGAGCAGAGTTCTCCGGGGGTGGCCATCTACCCAGATGGGGGTCGGGGGAGTCCCAACATCTGCTGGGGTCTCACCAAAAGGATTATCTACCCTGCCAAGAAATGGATGGAAACACAGGTGGTTGTGTATTGAGGAGATATGTACAGCTGCTCAATTCCCTGGAAGAGTGAGCACCTGCCAGACATTGGCTGGAGCTGCTGAACAAAGCTAATTTCTCCTGCCAAAGAAAGTAGAATTTACAAAGAGCTGAGGAGACCATAAATTCACTGGCAAATATATCTGGTGCAGACAGGGATTTGGGAGAAGACAAAAAAGTTAATGTGATGGAGTAGGAATTCATCATCAATCTCAACGGTTGCTTAATATGGTTAGAAAAACATTCTAAAACATGGAGATATTTGAAAAAGCAGTCTGAATTTCAGTGCCAAAACTGAATATACTTTGTACCTTCTACAAACAAATCAGTACACAGTCAACAGTTAGAAACACTAGGTTTCAAATGCTGAGTTTTTTTATTTACACATGCTTACCTCAAATACTGAAAGGTCTTTCCTTCGGTAAATTTCATTTGCTGGAGGATGAAACCATCCACACTTCCTTGAGTGTCTTAACAAAATATTTTTACTTTTCATATATTTAAGACAGAATTCACACAGGTAAAGCTTTGGTAATCTGTTGAAATTTTAAAATCAAAGAATATAATCAGATTGACTATACTCCTGGGGAAAAATATTAAATATTGTTCTATTTTCTCTAAGCCATAAAAAGGCTGTATAATAGTATTTGAAAGAAGTAGTTTCAACAAAAGAAAAAGAAAAGAGAAAGCCAGTAGTAGAGTGTACAAACCTTATATTATTTTTCAATCTAATAATATTTGCTGCCTTTACTTTGCGAACAAATAATTTGTTTCCTTAGAAATGTCCTATAGAAAGAAAGGTTTTCAGACTTGGAACTATGACTCTAAAAACAATGGCATCCTGTCATCCATGCATATTTTTTAAATTTCAGACTTAATGCCATAATTTCAACAGTACGTGTAATCAGTGGTGTAACTATAACAATCTTTTACTCAGAGAGAAGTGAATTCATTATTTTTAAAACGATCTGTGTACTTATAAGGCAGAGAAGTCCCAGAATTTAGTTGTTTCCATATCTTATGGATGAGGTAACTTTAAAGTTATCATCAGTTGTACATGGTCTAAAGGAGTAAATATAGTCAAGTCAAAAGACCTTATTTGTTCCTACCAATTCCACCGACTCTTTGAATAACATTAGACAAACAGCTTTCTCTCCTCTGCTGACTTTTTCTCCACCTTAAAAATTATACCATTTTTTACTTGTGCCCTATCATGCTTGAGTGGACATTGCTAATATTTACAAGAGAATGTTTAAAAGCACTTTTAACATCTTTGGGGTATAAAAATGGGGAGAAGTGTTTTGCGAAGAATTAGATACAGACCCATCACAGTAATTTCAAATCTTGGATTCATATGCAAAATTATTCAAAGCTCTTAGAACACATGACTTATGATTACAAGTCAAAGCTCATAGGTGTTTTTCAAAAGTTGTTAAGGAACATACAGCTAAGTGATATGAGCTGGGAAGAGAAACCAAGACTCCTGACTCTTAGTTTGTCACTTAACTTCTAGAACACCCTCCTTGTTTTCTCTGATGATTGGGCAGACACCCACGAGAAAGAGAAAAGGACGATATCTATTCTAGAAGAAAAGCAAATTTGTGATTACCAGAAACTTTGCAGGCTAAAGCATTTGAGAAGATACTAATAAACTGTGCCCTGACATACTTGAAGGAAAAAATCTTTTCACAAGATACCCATTTTTAGATACATTAGTTCAAGACAATTTCACAGCTAATCTTAGTTCAAGACAAAAGAAAATTCTAGTACCATTATTTTCTCTTCGTTTTTAACAATTTAGTCACAAATGGCTCTAAAAGTCAAGATTTGGGGAAGGGTCTCTTAAGGCTACCCACGCCCATCTACTTTCTCCCATTTTTCCTTCTTTTGCTATAATTTCTCTAAAAAAACTTGACAATAAAATGCCAGAAATCAGAGATAAAAGTAACAGGCCTAATTAGGAAAACAAAAAAGGCAACTGAGAAGAAACTACCAAATGTTTTACAATGGCTAATTTTTTTTCTTGATTTGGTTTCTTACACAAACAATACTTCCCCAATTAACCAAAGAGAGAAAAAAACGATCTAAAAGTTAAAAGGCAAAATTCACAACACCTGTGTAACTAAGGCATATAAGGCATTTACATACAACAGTGAATACTATAAGAAGGTACTGGCAAAAATAATAGTTTTGCAAGCACTTAGACTTGACTATCAGGACAGCCCTGGTGGCACATTGGTTAAGAATCTGCCTGCCAATGCGGGGGACGTGGGTTCGATGCCTGGTCTGGGAAGATCCCACATGCCTCAGAGTGACTAAGCCCGAGAGCCACAACTACTGAGCCTACGTGCCGCAACTACTGAAGCCCACGCGCCTAGAGGCCGTGCTCCGCAACAAGAGAAACCACCGCAGTGAGGAGCCCGCGCACCACAACGAAAAGTAGCCCCCCGCTTGCCGCCACTACAGAAAGTCCACACGCAGAAACAAAGAACCACTGCGGCCGAAAGAAAAAACAGAATTGACGATTAACATTTATGTCCTAAACATCACCTAATTCCAGCTTTAGAATGTTCCTTCCTTACATATGAGACATTAAGGTTGTATACCTGCCAGGCTTATTCCATTACCTTGCATATTCCTGTGGGTAAGGCGAGGAGTACCAGGTGTGGATTTCGTATTTCCCGAATTCTATTACAGACGGGTACCGGCCACAGTCTTCTACTCCACTTTCACACTCTATTTTCTGTCAGACAGAAAGAAAACAAAATATGAGGATTTCTCCACTTACATTTTGGTTCTTTCACCAGTGGGTATGAAAATCTATCAAGACCAGAACACTAATCGTAACCGTGAATGTTCATGTTGTTGAAAAAAAACATTATAAGCCCTTGTGAAATAATAATCAACTTTGTATAAGATTCATATAGAAATACCCTAAGAAACAGTATTAGGAAAGATAGGAAATGAATACCTGTTAATACATACAAATGTCCATTGAACTAAATTTAACGATCTGCTACAATGTATTAAAACTGAGGAAATTATAAGATGATGTGGCTGTTACACACTGTCACAGTCCCCTGTTCCTCCACCAAGTAATATTTAACCCGACTGTAGATAAAGAATCAATTGCGAAGTTTGCAGTTTGACTCCCATCTCCTTTTACTCCCATGCAGGAGGTTAAGAACTCTGCTGGCCTGATTCACTGTGGCATTCCCTGGGTCTAGCCCAGTGCCTGACACAGACAAGAAATGTTCTTGAATGAAAACGCCAGTGTTACCAGGTTGAAAAGAAAGGGCCTTAGATTTAGCAGTAACTTTCAGGTAATTGCCTGCTGTTCATCACGTCTATATACGAATGCCAGATACGGTCCCCCAAAATGGTCATATTTAAGGACTTCAAATCTCAGTGATGGCAGGGCGGGGCGGGGGGAGGTGGATTTAACATTTTATCTTAGCCAAAGGAAACACTACAAAGAATGCAGAATGAGGAACGGAAATATCCAATGGCCCCGCAAGTAGAAATAAGCACAAGTATTTAGCCCAAGTGGTTGCTACAAAAAAATAAAGTTTAAGAGCCTATAGATAGCCCCCTACTCCCCAGAAAAGGAAGTGAGGTGGGGGTGGGAATCTATCCATGAATATGGTGCCCTGGAAACAGAATGTGGTCTACTGTCAGAAGAATTCACAATCCATAATAAATTTGTCTTTGAGAAGTCCAACAGCCTTTCCTTCCAACGTTTTGCTGACAATAAGCTATGTAGAGTTAATATTTTAAGGAGAATCATTTAAAGAGATTACTGGACAATGAAAATAAAAGTGATTACAACTGATCATGCAACGCGATATTGCCTTCGCCAATGCCCAACAGTTAAAATCAGGAGACATTTTTCATATGGCTGGCCACCTGTGCTGGAAGAAACATCGGTCAATTTAAAAGTGATGTTCTTCTTTTTGTGAACGATTTAAAAGGGCTATTTTCTTAATTTGAGCAAAAATCATCAGAAATCTATTCCTTCACCCCTAGAAGCATTTTTCAAAGTCTGCCTCAATAACTGCTACTCTGGCCTATTCTGTGAGACCAGCTGAGCCATTACCAACTTTTAAGAGTGGAGACAACTCTATATAAAGTCATTACTTTCGAATGTAGAGTCAACAAAAATGATGGTAACAGTTAAAGAACCACAAAGGATTTTGAGGGGGATTCTTTATAAAATCAAGGCAGTTAATTTCATAGTACTCATATATAAAGGTCACGTATTATCCTCATTACTAGAATGCAGTATCCTGGCCTTACCTCCCAAGACAGTTCCTGGGCCTGCTTAAAAACATCCAAATCCTCTTCAGTAACGGTATCCTTGTTTCCAATCACATTTATATCTGTACTTTCTTGTTTGATGCTTATTTTGATTTCTGTATCTGTCATTTAAAACCAGCAGAAAGTGTATTCACTGACTTGCATCATGAATAACCACCATATAATTACCAAAATGGCACCAAATTACCAAAGTGGGCAAATATGGATTTTTTTTTAAGCTTTATTAGCTTTTACATCTAAGCACTGCTCACAGATCCAGCAGTACCTTTTCCCTGCTGTACCCAAATTGTTATTTGAATTATCGCTGTTGTCATCTTTTTATAGCTTCAACAAATAAATGACGGAAAGAGCAAGCAATACAAAGCAAAATCATAGTTTTCAACCAAGGTTAGAAGGCATATCAATGTCTAGGTATAGAATTCCCATGAACACGTTTGAGATAATAAAATCTACCACTTTGTCCAAATGACACATTTTTGGCTTTTGTTTCATAAAGGGTAGCAAATGTAACGGGCCAATTTGTTAAATGAAATCAGTTTTCTCCCTGAGGTGAGTACACACACAGACACACTCACATCCAAAAGCACACTTCACAGAGTCACAGATCAGGCTTTGCTGAGAAGGAAGCAGGATGAACTTTGTCATGAGAAAGCAATGGACAGAGGGAGACGAGGAGCTGACGTCCCCACTGCCGGAAGCACAGACAGCACATGGCCACGCAGCGCTGTGGCTGAAGAGGTAGCATGGGGAGGAACATGGCAGAGGCGTTAACAGTGCCTACTCATGCGGGACTACAAAGCCATAAGCAATGCTACGGACGCATCTGGGGGGTCCTAGTGTCACTACAAATGGAAATAAGTCATAAAAAGTGGGAGAGTATTAGTTGGAAAAACAACATCTTGGAGGTTTAGTCAGCATTAGAAAAAGGTCAAAGTTTCACTGCTTCTGTATGAAAGTGAAGTGAGAACAAGAGAAATAGCTAAGACCTATGTGACAAATAGGAATTGACTGATTCTTTTTTTGGGGGGGTTGGGGAGAAAGGGACGGGACGCAGGTTTGGTTGGAGCTTTGACCTTTTGCTTACCATCATCCTGATCAGGTTTAATCCTTCCGTCTGTCAAGCTCCCCTTCCCTGGTGAGGGGGTCCCCATCTGAGGGGTCACTTTATATTTTAACCTGCCTAGCATCCTGTGCTTTTTAAGGAAAGTTGTTCGCTTGAAGTGAGCAATTGCTTTAAAAATACGTCCTCTAGCCATCCCCCAGCTAGAGGAGGAGGGGTGAGAAATAAATCTACTTCTAATATCTCTTTTTCCAAAGAAATGGGCTTTTGATTTTGCCGTGGAAGGGAATTCGATTTTACGACGCATACGTTTAGGTGGTGCATAACTTGGGTGTCCCTTTTGGCGAGACTGTCCCTGAGTGGTATAGATATGAGAGAGCCCATCAAAGAGTGCCTTCAGCTGGCTGTTATTAGTGAGACTGCTAAAGGAGGGCACACTGGACTGGCTGGAAGAACTCTGGGGAGAGGTAGAAGAAACAGAAGTGCTGGACTTTTGTGAACTGGGGCTCTGACCAGAGATGGGGGTTGCGGGTGGGAGTGAAGAAGGTGGAGGTTTTAGCTTTTGTGTGGTACCTGGAGCCAACACATGAGAAGTGCATGACTGTTTCTGAGAGACCTTTTTCCTTGGACGATAGTGCTTTGAAAAGTCTATTATTTCACCTCGTGATCTGCGACCATCAGGTGATGGTGTAAAAAACTTAGTAAGGCCATCAATGAGCCCTTTGGTTTTCTTGTTAACTTTAAGTGTAGAGGCAGAAATGTAGGTGGAGGTGGTGGTGATTTTGGTGGTGGCACCAGGCCGAGTGGGGTCTGTAACAGCCAATCTGCTGCTTGAGTCCTTCCCAGATGCAGCATGACCAGATGAAGGTGTGGTACAGACTTTAGTCTTTTGACCCCTACCAGGTGACCCCCTTCCTGTGAATGCATTCATGGATCCTTCATCACTGGTTACAGACCTAGGCAAAAATTTAGAGAATAGTATCAGCATTTAATAATAGAATTATAAAGGTATCTAACACAAGTTTATAGCAACTAGATGCATTCAATGTGCTTAAACTTAAGAAACTGAATTGCAACCCTAAGCGCTGCTTGTGTGTGTGTGCCTCCACCTAGGTGTTTCTCTGTTGAAACAGGTTGCAGCCCCTACACTGGCATGTCATGATTCTCCCAGGGCCCATCCAACAGGTAATGGAAGAATCATGTGGAACCAAGGGCAATATGGATAAGAACATTTTTGAAGAGACTAAAAGATCACCCAATGCTTTCATTATAATTAAATAAAAATGTGACCCCTTGTGTCGTCACAAGTAATTATGATTTCCTGAAATATCTTTTTTAAAGTATTAAAGGAAATAAGTCATAAGTATTATCTAGAGCAAAAGAAGAAGCTTATCTAATCTCTAGTTAGAATAATTTTAACTCAGATGGAAAATTTATGTAAATAGAATTTGGTTACATCTATAAATTAGTTTTGTTTTTTTTTAAGAAAACATTAAAAGATACCCTCTTCCACTTAGCACTTTATGCTTAGGATGATAAGATAACCAATAATACTCTCTAGGTAGAGGAGACAATTAATTACAGCATAAAATACTGCTGAAAAAAGGACAACAATAGCAAAAAACTGAAGAAATGATTAAAGAAAAGCTACAGCGGGTCAGACATGACATGGAAAGTCTGGTGAAGAAGCAGCACATTTACCATGGTCATTATCAGACACTTGGCATCAGAATCTTTATACACTGGTTCTGACTGCTGTTTCAGTTCATTTGATGCTGTTTCTGCCCATACAGCTGTGTGGTCAATGGAGACCGGAGGTCACTCCCCTAGCACACAGCTGCTTACAGGAACGGCAGCTGCCTGCCCTCACCTCAGGCTAGGGCTTGGAAAGCTACCCATTTTGCAGCAGAATTTTATTCAACAGAAACATTTGCATGTGAATTATGGCAGTGCTGGGGCCCAAGAATGGAGCTTAAAAATTATCAACTGAGCTGAAGGCTAGTAATGATGAAATGGAAGCCTGAAAATGATATGATCTTGAATTATAAAAATATCTTAAATAATTACAAATAGAAGAGCATAGCTTAGTGGTCATCCTGTACACAGAGATTTAATGAACAATTTCGGCAGTCAGCTAAAGGGGAGGCTGGCGCAGATCAACAGAGTGAGCTACTAGGCTCATCCAAAGCAGCTCAACCGCCAGGAGCCTCACCCAATGCCAGGGAGTCAGCCAAATCAGGTTAGAGCTAGAGATCTCTAGTGTCACAGTGAGAGTTACCAATAAACTACTCATCCAGGCTAAAATGTTTCACATCAGAATGCTACATTTGGACTGTATCTGGAATCAATTGCCCAGAAAGGATAATACGCTTATAAAGCATGTAAAAAGGAAAACTCCCTAGACTGTCTTAAAAATTCCTAAGCTCAAAGGACAATTTTGGACAAACAAAAAGTTAGGATTGGTGCCAGATGCAATTTTCAGCTGTGTCCTTTGTTTAGAAAGTTTATATCCTAATTTGGTTTTTTTAATTGGGCCCTGAGGATACAGTCCCATTTCGGGAAAAATGCTTACACTGGACGAATGCAAAAACATAATTTCTACTTCAAATGATGCTAATATGAAAGATTTTATTCATGAATAGGTTTCATGTTTGCCTCTGGAAATTAACACAAATTCCATATTAAGATGTCCACCAGTTAGAAGGTTTTCATAACGTTTCATAGAACACTCTAGAAAGGAGCATGCATTTTTCTATTTCTCCTTTGGGAGATAAAGGTGTGGGAGAATACTGTTTTTCTGAGAGCAGGTAATAAAGTGAATTGCTTCAGATAAAATTAGCGGGGAAAGAGTAAGCAAGTGAATTAGACACCTGGTGTTTCTTCACTGTGTGTGCAGAGCTCTATTCATTTCTACATCACAGTGATCCTTTCACTAAGCCTAAAGAGAGGGGCAACGGTCTTATTGATAGAGCTGCTTCAGATATGCAAGTCTACTGATTTCATTTCTAAACATCTTACCTAATGTTGATAGTCAGTCAGTTCTATACTCTATATAGGTTAAAAAAAATACATCCATTTCTCCTCTTATCTTTTCTCTACTTCTCCAAGTAACTCCTGCTAAATGTTCTACTTGGCTTTAAAGGCATCTATGTGGCAACAGGCTAGAGGAAATGGGGCTATCATAGTAGAACTGCAGTCTACCGCAAATATATTATTTTGTCTGTATGTTTGCACACATGTGCACATACGAAATGGTCTTGTCTAACTCTTTGGAGGCATTAGGACAGTCATTTGCAGGTTTCTCAGAAGCTCCTATTTCAGAAAAGGGAACTTAAAAAGTTGTAATACTAAATTAGCACCAGAAAAGAAGAATTTTTCTAAAACGTTATCTGGGGCAACAAAAGAGAGTCACTAGAGATGTGAACAAATCCCTCTCTTGTTTTAAAAACCCCCAGAAAAAATATTCATATAAGTAAGCTCTTCTAATGTTCAGCCAATAATAAAGTAGACAGAATAACTGTTTCCAATTCTTACATTCTGCTTCTATCCTGCTGCTTGAAAAATGTCACTTAGCATCACAGATACTGCCAACAGAAGACCCCGAAATGCCAACTGTAATTTAAAATGTTATTTTCAAAAAAATTTCCACAGCTTATGCAAAAGGAGAAATATCCCTCATCCCTTGAGTTTGTAAAAACGATACTAAAAAGATAATGGAATCTAAGGGGGTTACAATCAACTATATCTTAAAGCACAACATAAAAGATTTCTTTTGATAAGATCTCAACCTACAACAATCGTTGCTTTAATTTATTTTTCGGTCGTCCAATGGGTTTTGCATATCGTCGTTTTATTTGTGCAGCTTTCTCATGAAGTAGTTTTCTTCCCTTTTTCTTTGGTCTGCAGACTTGGCAAATCCACATCCCTGAATTAATATATATATGAGAAAAATATTTTAATGTTTGATTTTAGGAGAGAGATTAAATATAAACTGCAGCTGTAATAAGCTGCCCAAGGATGCCTGTATGCAGAACTTGACCCTAGAAGATGGATCACTCCCTTCTGTCATTCTCCTCAGGAAGCTGTCATTAAAGGTCAATTTCCCCAGGGTCAAGGTGCTGAGAGCAGAGGGCTGATCCATCTCAGAACTCTTCCAATAAGGCTTTTCCCAACATGTCACCAAGCTTCCCTCGACCATGTAAACACACATGAAAACCCAATCTTGTCAGATATTATATATCTTTTGATTTGAGGGAGACATTTTCAAGTCAATTGTTTTTTTGAAACTTCTGGGGAAAAAATATTTGTTTTATCGTCTCTTTTTGAAAATTTTCTAACTAAATTATAAGATATAGTTTTTAAAATTAAAACAAAATGTTTAAGTACTATGGAGCTACAATAATTAAAACTATGCACCTGGCATATGGAAGCAGGTCAATGGATAAGAACTGAAAGGCCAGAACAACTGAAAAGTTTAGCATACCATGAAGGCTGTATTTCAAATCAGTAGGGAAAGGATGAAACGATTCAGTAAAGGGTGATAGAACATACAGCTGTCTATCTAGAAGCAAAATAATTATTTCCTATCTTTTATAAACACAAATTCTAGGCAGATGAATATTATATGGCAAAATTAAATGTTACAAGCACCAGGAAAACTATGTGGATATTAATATCATCTAAGCATGACTGACATGTAAGACTGAAGCCATAAAGAAAAAGATTCATGGATTTGACTACATAAAAATATAAAGAGCTTCTGCAAATCAGTAAGAAAAAAGTGAAAACCCCAATGGAAAAATGATTAATGAATAAAAACAGGTGCTTTACAAGATGATATACAAACAGCCAATAATCAAACACAAAAAAAGTTCAATTTCACTATTTAAAGAAAAAAATCAGACATCTTTTTTCTGTTACCTAATTGGTAAAAATTTTGAATAACACTGTATTACCTTGAATCTAAGATACCACTGACTATAAGATGCATCTGATTTCAAAGATGTTAAAATGTTTTTTTTTAAAGTGTGTCTTAGATTCAATGAAATATAGTAATAGTGAGTGTTGGTCATTTATACAGGGAAACAGGTATTCTCATACACTGGTGGTTGGTCTGAAAACTGATACAACCTTTCATGTACACAGTCTTTGATCCAGCAATTCCTCCCGGAGGAATTTATCTTAAGGCAATAATTGTGGATGGAAAAAATTGGAAACATTTGTAATATCCACAATAGGGGATGGGTTAAATAAGTTATTCTTTTCTTTACATGGGGTTGCAAAATCAATTATGTTCAGGAACCACCCAGGTGTAATATATGTGACTGAAGCAAGCTGGAATGTAAGGCAACAGGTAGCAGTGAGACTGAGGCAGAATGGGGCACTGACAATTCAAATGCAAAATTTAAAAAATATTGCACCAGCTCTTCTGTAACACAGTTAAGAGAAGTTTTTAAAAAATATATAGAGAGATATAGATAGATAGATAACCAACAAAACATTTCTGTGGCCCACAGTCACCAGGTTTGTAACCCCTGCTCTATGTACTATGGAGTTTTACACACTTATTAAAAAGTATGTTTAGGAGAACATTTAATGATGTGGGAATGTGAGAAGCCATTGTTAAGAGGGAAAAACCATAAACATGTACAGAATGTTCTATTTCTTTTTAAAGGGGTGGGTGGGGGCAGGGAAGGAATTTCTAATTGATTGTTCTTTTTATTCCTTTTTGTCAATCTATATTTTCTACATCTTTCACAATGAAAATGTATAAATTTTGTAATAAGAACGCAAAGTTATTTTTAATGTTTAATATGTTATCATATGAGGAAAAGAAGGCTGAGTTTGACTGACTACCCGATACATAGAAAAGAAAATCCATATTCTATATGGATATATCCATGTAAGATAGTTCAGATCCTCATGTTCAAAATTATCAACTAATGGCCAAGAAAATGGTGATGGCTCCTGTAATTGGACTTTTCTGGAGCCATCATTATCACCATCATCGAAAATAGGTAATTTCTTACCTCTGAACACTGTACTGAATAACATGGAGAGTACTCTAAACTTTTGACCTACCTAATCTAAACTTATTCTAATAGGGGAGTGGTTTCAGGAGAGGAATGGTCTTTTTAGTCCTGTGGATGAATTAGAGTATTTATTATATACATTACCCCCAAACTCAATGCTTTTACACTTCTCTGCTCACAACCTGTGCCAAACCCACAAGTATAGGGAAGGTAGGAGGCATGAAAAAAATGCTTAAGGAACCTGTATACTTCTGAGCTGTCAGACATTAGGACCAGGCTAATGTGTACATAATAAAACACATTTTTAAATATGGTTTAAAAGTTCACCTTTTGGCATTCTGGAAAGTGGGGGATCACAGCACTCCATATGGAACCCTCTATCGCAGGAGTCACAGAAAAGCATATTATCCTGCAATATAACATATTAGAGACTAATTGAGACTGAAATCAACTGTAAAAGGCCACAAATTCTTATGTTATCCAATTAACAAAAATAAAATATAAGGAAGGAGCACCACGATCCCTGTTGAAATGTATTTAAACATTTAAAAATAGCAACAATCTATAAAAATGAAAAACCTTAACATTGAAAACTAACAATTTACCTGGAGACAGACTACTGAGAGCCATACTTACTGCATTTTTGCCTTGGATTCTACATGCACTGCATGTCTTGCATTCGATGCACTGCCACCTTAAGGCCTTTACGTTTGTTGTTAATTCAGGACAAAATTTCAAACAGGATGGATGTCCTATAAGAATAAAAAGCAAATTACTTTATGGGACTGGTGCCTTCAATTTTTTAAACTCCCGTTCCCTAATATTTAATAGATGGTGATGATGTCAGCCAAAGAACCTTAGGAACTTGAAAGTACAAAAAGATCAAAGAGGGAATTCCCTGGCAGTCTAATGGTTAGAACTCAGAGCTTCCACTGCAGGGGGCACGGGTTTGATCCCTGGTTGGGGAACTAAGATCCTCTGCAAGCCGCATAGTTAGGCCAAAAAACAAACAAAAAACCATATCAAAAAAAATATATATATATATCAAAGAATCCAAATTACACTTTCCTGTCTCCCCCACCCCACCCCCATATGTGAGAGAGTGACTGTAAAAATGTTCTCCCTAAGAGAAATTTGGAAAATTTACACCAATTCTAATCACAAGTCTTGGAGAACTTGAAGATAACGTATGCTCAAGATCATGTTCTCACTCCTGTGCCTTCTGTTAAATCTCTTGACCTCGCCCTCTTCGTCGATCACAATCTACTCCGAAGTTTTCTGGCTTGCCAGCCTGCGAGGAGAGTGCGGAAGTTCAAACAATTCCTGCTCTCTGAGTATAATGAAATCTTAAAACAACAGTTAACTAACTAAAAATCTGCGGCTGCTTTAACATAATACAACAAGCAAATGGAAAAAAGAAAAAAAAATCCAATAGCATACAAAGAATGTCCCATTGCTGGGATACACAAAGAAGAAACTATTGCCATCTTGCCCCTGGGACGCTGAACTTAAAATCTGTAAGTAGGAGTAGAAACAGTGAATTTGGAAGTTGCAAGATCCAGGCTAAATGGAATATGCCAAGAAACATACCCTTAGCAAGCGTTCCCCCATTTTTCTGAGTGTTCAGATTTTCTGCACTGTTTTGGACACACTTTTCATTTAGCAGCTCTCACCTCACAGAGGAAAACTGGAGACACCGAGGGGCAACGCCATTCAAGGAAGCCAGCCAGGCTATGCTGAATAATAGATTGCGCCAAAAGGTTTCGGGAGTGGGAGCCTAGACTCTTTGGAAGGCAGTTCAGTTTAAAATCTGATGGTCTTTTATCACATAAACCTAAGATCTCCAAATTTGATTTTACTTTTCTAAATCTGGTCTTAAAACAGTAAGAACGTTAGTAAATCCCATGTGAAAGAACTTATAACCAAGCTGCAAAAGAAACCTGAGGGGTAATAAAAAAAAAAAAAAAAAAAGAGCAGATCCTGCAATTTCAAAACTGTTTTATAATTTCCTGACTTTGGCAGGCTCATTGTTTAAATATGTAGTTTGGGTTGCTGCCAAAAAGGTCCTCCTCCCTAAAGCTTAACAGGTGCTTCATGAAATTCCACCCACCAGGAGACTTGGCTTTTTGAAGTAAAAACATTCAAAATCAATCATCAATACTGTTAATAAAAGCACACTATTCCTGAGTTTAAAAAAAAAAAATCTAAACATCTGTATTTAAGATGTTGAGCAAATAAAATGTTGTCATAGGATTATGACCTCAGGCAGGAGAGACACCCAGGCAGATGCATTTAACCTATGACACTATTCTTTTACAAGGGCTTCTCTCATTCAAATGAACGTGGGGGGGAAGAGTTTAAATATATAAAAATGGTTATCAATCACCTCTGTCTGCTCAGGAACAGCAAAGACAGCTTGCTTTTTGACTTTAAGAAGTACACTCTGAAGGGGGAGGGGAAGTTCTACTTTGATCAGGTTTTCCCCCCCCTTGGGTAGTGACGGGGGTAAAAACTCAAGTTTTAAAGAACAGCAATTTAAATTCCACCCTTAAAATGGGTCCCATCAGCTTAAAAGTATACCATTTACTTCTCTTTTTTTTCCTCCTTTTTTATTACTTCCTGTAAGTCATACATCACTAGCACATATGACCTCAATTTCATGCACTAAATTTTTCTCTACATTAAAATCTGCTTTTGTACTTTATAGCTCAATATCCAGCAACTAAGGTAATTCACATCATATTATATAGCTTACTATTTATTCTCGCAGATATCCTATGAAAAATACTTTTTAATAATTAATTGTACATTTTGAAAGTTAATGGATTTCAGCCACTTTTAATCAAGAGCAAGGAATATGTTTCCTCTTATTGCTTTCTCTCAAAGTAATATTATATCTCAACTACTACCACTTAAGCTACCCTATCAAATTCTAAAATCTTCAGCCTATCTTTTCTTTAGGCAGCAATCTTACCTTTATTTAGCTCAAGAGAATTGGCCATAGATCCCTTCCAGCTCTAAATTTCTATGATTCTGTAAAGGATGCTGAGGGATGAAGAAACATTCCCTCTTTACTTTCTCACGGCCAACTTTAAAATAACACAAAAGACTGTAACTGAATCTTGACATACTACTACACAATCTACAATAATTAGATAAGGACAAAAATACTATTGATAATGCAAGTCCTTACCTCCCATTTAGCCATTCCATAAATTCAACAATTCCCCCTAAAATTTGGGTTCTCTCTGATGACACAATTCAGGGCGGTTTACCTTTCTGGAGTTTGTTTTATTTTTGTGGTTTGCAATTTATCTGATTTGAGAACATAATATATATATTCATTCACTCATTCATTCCTATTACCAGCATATACTAAGCACTGGTAGCTTATAACAGTTTTATCTAGCAAAACCAGAGGAATACTGTTTAAAATTAAACAAGTACCAGTGAGACCACAAACCAGTAGAAATGATTTTTGGAGTAAGTACTATGGGAGAAAAAAAAATGGGCTCTGTAGTAGACAGAATAATGCCCCCCAAAGATATCTATACTGTAATCCCTATAACTTGCAAATATAGTACCTCACATGGCAAAGGGGGCTTTGCAGACGTGACTAAGGGTACAGGCTTTGAGATGGGGAGACTATCCTGAATTATCTGGGTAGGCCCAATCTAATCACGAGTACTTAAAAGCAGAGAATCTTCCAGCTGGGTTAGTAAGATGAGATGAAACGAGGAGGAGGAGAGGTTCAAAATAGGAGAAGGACTCCACCCAGTGTGGGGGAAGCCACACACAAGCCAAGGAATATACGTGTCCATTAGAAGCAGGGAATGCCGTTCACCTGACCACAAGAAAATGGGGATCTCGGTCCTGCATACGCAAGGAACTGAATTCTGTCAACAATTTTGTGGCAATGTGTTATAGCAGCAACGGAAAACTATGAAAGACTCAAGACACTCGGTCCCTCGGATTGGCTATCTGACCAACCATCTGTCCATCTGAGACACAGTGAAGAAAAAGACATTTCAGATCACACAGTCCACCATGAAAGACAACCATTAGACAAGAATTAGGATGGGGTGGCTTGGAGATATGGGTAAATCTAGCAGGAGGTTAGAGGCAGGGCTTCCTAAAGAAGAGACCCAAAGGATGAGTGGGAACAGATGGGACCAGAGCAGGGAGCAGTGTGGGAGAAGACAGCATGTGCAGAGGGAGAGGCGAACATGCTGACATTCAAGAAGAGAAAAGAGGTTTGATACAACTAGTGTGAAGGGGATGGTGATGTGCAAAGGGGTCAACAGGAGCCCAATCCAGAAGAGTGTTTTGGGCTTGGATTCTTCCTAAGGTTACCTGGTGGACACTAAAAAATTCTGTGATTAGATTTACAATTTTAAAAAGTAACTTAGGCTTAAGTACGGAAAATTGATGAGGGGAAAGAGGGTAAATATTAAAGTTAGGTTATTACAATAGCAGCTCTGAGCAGGTCTGGTGCGGGTTATGGATATACTGAGGATGTAGGATACATATTAGGACATACAACCAATGCATTTTTGGTGATTTCTTGCTATGAGAGAATAGGACAGAGGAGGGCTTGTAGAACTGAATGAGTAGCTGTTGGGATGCCATTTGCTGAAATGGGAAATCCCTGAGGAGAAGAAGGATGTTGTCTGTTTGCTAAGATTTCTGTCGTTTTTATTGTGGTGGTTGTTTTTTGGGGGGGAGGGAGCAGTGTAAGGTTCATCAGCTGTTTTGGATATTATCTCTGAGGAGCCTGTGGGGCGTCAAGTGGAGAAGTTCTGGAGGCATTTATATCTAACGGTCTGGAACTCAGGAGAAGCTGTGAAGCACAGTGAGAAAACACAGGGCCAAGGACAGGATCCTGAAGAAACTATGAGGCCAAGGAGCTCACAGAAGATCTAAAAGAAGTGGCAGAGAGAAAACACAGAGAATATGAAATCACGGAAGCCAAAGGATGAGAACATTTCAAGGAAAAATATTCTCAACAAGTCAAGTATGGCTGAGAGGAATATCTGGTGTGGACTGAAAGATGTCCATTAGATTGTGACCAAAACTTAGAAGGCACCTTTAGATTTTGCTACATGGAGGTCACTGTTAATCATACCAGCATAAGTTTAGTGAAGTAACAGGCCAGACCAAGGCTTCTGCTTCCTGTTACTCTGCTTGGATGGTCAATCCAGCTTTGGGCTTGTGGAGAGTGGGGCTCACCAACCCTTCCTCCTCCATCCCTGTCTATTCCTCTTTGGAGTCCATCTTGAGGTTTCTTTCTAGTCAAGGGTCTCCTTCCAAACCTAATTATTTCTGTGTCTACTCACTGTGAAACTGGATGACTAACCAACAAATCTCTGGGGCATTTTCTCACAGTAACCTTAAGAAACTAGTGATTTAAAAAATACACACACACACACTATACACACACCGATATACCTGTATATTGCACCAACAAGCTCACTCTGGGAACAGAAGGCAGGCAAGTTTTGTTTAGGGTTAACGTACAAATAAAGACGAGCCCAGGAGAGACTTCAGGTCTCCTGAGGGTGGGCTGACATCGGACCCTGTGGCTCTGGCTCCCTTTACTGTACGAAGGTGAGCTTCCTTCTCTCCCAGCTGCATCACAGCAGCCTTGCTGTCTCCAATGTCAATGAGCTTCCACTTAGAATGATGCTATAATTTTGAACTGTGCACTTATCTTAGATTTGCTAATTTGAAAACACACATGCACACAACTCATCTGTAAGTAAGATTTAACCACCCAGCAATCTGAGCAGCTGACACAAAATTTCATTTGGTATAATATCTAATACTTATGTGAAGCTAATTAAAGATAATTTGGTCTTAATGAGGCAAAGAGAATATAACAGTGTTAATTTCAAAGTAGGCTGATCCATGAAAGTCAAGTAAAATCACTTCCTAGTCCCAACATTTCCATAGACCTGAAGACTATGTAATGAGTCCCACATCCATTTTAGTGCTTCGAATAATCTTTCATCTTTGGGTAATGTTTCATAGTTACTGATAATCTTCATAGCATTATCTCAGTGGATCCTCACAACAGCCCTGTGGATGTGGGGTGCAGACGTCACCCTCTGAATTTCACAGATGTCTAAAGCTACAGTTCCACAGCCAGCAAGCAAAGAGGACTGGAACACCACATTTGGGTCTCCTTGTACTATGTACCTCACTTCACATTTTTACCACCTGCAAACTTGAATTATTTTTTTCAAAAGAACTTTTAACAGGAAAAACATAGTTAAAGAATATACTGCCCATTTGCAGCACTGAGCCATCTTTAAAAACACAGAAATTTCTAATTGGCTTTACTTTATGATGTAAGCAGAAGGAAACACTTATTACTCAGGTCTATGAAATCTAAGCAGAGTCTAAATGTGATATCATACAAATGGTACTTCAGATAGAGGTGACTAAAAACCTACAGGCACATATGGGAAACACATTTAAGAGTGATCCTCCTTATGGGCTGCCATCTACATTTCCTTTTTTGGGTTTTATACTGCTATGGGTATTTTTTTTCACAGAAACATCTTACATTAGGGATTCCTTTGATCATTACAAACAGTCTCAATGCAATCCCAGAACCAGTGGACTCTCTAGGGTGTGAGACAGTGGCCATTTCCATGAGGCCAACCAGGGCTACCAGCCACTCTGTAATTCCCACTTCTGAAACTGAACTGGACCATGACAATGGGGCTCTCACCATTACTGGAGGACACCGTTGAGCCAGCAGTGTCCAGCCTATTTTACTCTTTTTCCCTTATAATCACCAATGTGTCACAACAGAGTATTATAACTACAAGATCCCTCCAAGCTCTCTAAGAAGAACCATATTTTATTTCGATCCCTCTATTTCAAGACTAGCAAATTGCAAAGTCCACTCATCTACCAGATGAAGTAAGTGTCTACAGTGCATCTCCCTGAGTTCGGAAAAAAATTTTTTTGCGGGGGGTGGGGGGACTAAAGTAGCTAAATCCAGACTGGCACAGTACACTCAAGGGAAGATCAAGTGAACCTTAACACTAGAGCCAGATCACACTGTGGAGTCCAGAGAAGTACTCCGAGCCGTCCTCTACCCTAAACAAAGGGACATGATGACCCCAGGGCTTGAATTTCTGCCATGACCCATATCTCAACTCCAAAGCCTCTAGCTCATTCTACCCGAAGGGAGGAGGCTCACAAAATGACTCTGGATAGAAGCCTTCTAGATAGCATCTGCAATCCATTCTTCTCCATTTGTTAACACATTCTTGGCCGGAGACATATTACGGCCACAGGCGTTAGTTTCTGCAAAAATCCCCAGTCAATAATGTGTTAAAAGAGAAAACAAGAGATCATTTTTGAAAAGAGAAAACACAACACTACACCTATACACCCTAGAAAAGTAAGAAACTTCAGGGGGAAAAATATTTCAGTGACCTCCAAGTATAAAGGAAATCAAACCTCTCCTTTGGCAGGTCTTCCATCTGGGAAAGACGAAGGGAGATTGGTTACATCAGAAAATCTAAGATCTACCTGTTTAGAATTACAAGCCTTTATACCCTGTGAAAGAGGCCTTGAAGTTATGATCTAGGAGATAATGATCTCTTATCAACTCAAGTAAGTGTATCACCAGAGGTAAGGAAATATATGAAGGGAACTTTTCTTTCCAGATTTAAGT